>NC_135391.1:15047500-15692500 GCF_051989625.1 Stigmatopora argus | reverse complement strand
ACTGCTTTTAATGGTTCTCCATCTTTACAATCGTCTCCATCTCATGATCTTTACCCTCCACCGAATCCTACTACATTTCCACCGCAACCATCTGCCCCACTGACCTATCCAAGTGTACCAGCAGCACCGGGATTACAAACAACTCCATCTGCTCCACCTTCTTACGTGAGCACCACAAACTTCCTGTCTCAATCCGACGAACCTCCTCCTGCCTATTCGCTTATTTTCCCATCGTCTACAAATGAAAGGTCGAGTGAAGCCAAATAACCTCATTTTCAAATCAACACTGGAACAGTTTTGTGTATACGTGTATCGTGCATTTATTTAGACATTTTTTACCGCGCCCAAAATACTTTACGATATGTCAAGAGACATCGTGTAAGTCAAGAAGAATGCAAACTTTTAAAACAGGCTTCCTATGCATGTAATTTTTTTAGTTTGAAATATGAAGCTGATTTAAAAAGTGGCGTCAAATCTCTATGAACCAATGTTTAAATTATTGTGTGAAAGGACAGACTCTAGTGGCCTTATGCAATTTTAATGCATTTCTTTCTGCCTTATGTGTACAGTTAAACCTATACATATTAGTAACCTAGTAATATTTTGAGTTTAAAATACTTTTGCATAATTTTTATACAATTGAGCTTTCTCATGATCCAAACAAACCTCAATCACAGCATGTTCGTGCATGTGATAATGATCATATTTCAATGACCTTCACAGCGATAGACAACCAATATATTTGAAATGGGAAGGGCTAGCAGTGAATAATCAGTCAGATCTGTCAGCCCTCCTGATCCAAATTTATTTCATGTTTATTACTGTTAATAGCAGTTGTTATAGTACGCATCACTATGTATAGTAATTGTATGTTTGCTACACTACTGTATAACTACTGACATATTGTACTTTTATTCTAGCTTTTCAAATAATACAAAAATTACATTGACCAAAATGTGTAATTTATTTATTGCTGGTGAATTTCATTAAGTGATTGCATTTTTGGCAGTTGATTTCACATTTGCCATCAGTTTTCCCCCCTGTGTGCTTTATTTTGCATGCAATCAGCAATTTTGATATTTTTGTTAGTGGTATTTCATACAGATTCTTCATAGATTTTCAACTCATAACTTTCAGTCCATTGCATACATGCATTCATACATTTTCCAGATTTTATTTGTCTGCATTAGCTTGTTATAGGTGACAATTTTTTTACATATTTGAGCTCCTTAATGTACATTATATTAGTCTTGTTATTTACAATGTGTAAATTTACTTTTTGATTTGATTTGACTTCCGCGTGTCCCCTCCTAGTGCCCCTAGTTAGCTGGGATCGCCCCCAGAACCCTCTGTGACCCTTGTGAGGATAAGCCATTCAGAAAATGAATGAATTATTTGTTACAAAAAAATGTTGTTAAAGGGTAAGGTTTATTTGTTTATATTTAGTGTCTTAATTTTGCTGGGCATCTCGAGGAAAACATCATGTGACTCATCGGCCTCCAGAGCTGTCCCATATCTCAACATAATGAGTGGGCTATCCTATTCAGCTTGGAACAACGTTTTCTCCCATTAGCAGATTTATGCCCACTATTTGTTACCGTTGGTCATTTGCATGTGCACTGATTAGGTCACTGTGGTGAAAAACAAGGGAAATCCGACTTAGCAAAAACACAATTAAACAGTAGCTGTATATTTCAAGTATTTTAGGAATAAAGAAGCAAAGCTAAACAAAGAAATTTACATTTGCTTCATTCACTTGAGCAGTTCTAAAAGTAAATTTAATAATCAGAATTAACTTTAAAATAAAGTAAAATCTATCAAGCATTGAAAACTTCTTTAGTTAAAATTGCTCCCAATATGCAAAAATGTTGGCCATTAACCGTGGAGTTGATGCATTTATGATATAGCATAGGTTTTTGCCAATTATACAGTTATTATGGAAAAAGATGCAGGAAGCTGTGGCAGTCCCTAGGATTTGAGGAAAGGAATGCAATCCCACCACCTCCCCCTCTCTGCTTCCATTCATCCACTCACTGCAGTAATTCATGCAAGAGCAGAGAGGCAGCATGAAGTCCACTTTTCCAGCCACTTGCACTTGTTCTGGCTCACTGGAGTACTTACAGCCATGGGGAGAAGTCTGAAGCTTGTTCACCTCCTTCTTCCCTTAATTTTCACTGGTGAGACACTTAAGAGCTTGTTTATTTTCTAACATAAACTGTTTATTTACTGTAGTTGAGCCATTGACAGCTTTTAAAATTGTTTCTCCATACTTTTGCCTTGTTCTTGTTGTTGTTGCTTCTGGATGTCCTGGCAAACTATGAAACGGCTGTCTCAAATGTGTCTGTTTCACAGTGCCTTGTTTTTTTTTTGGGGGGGGGGGGGGGGGGGGGGGGGGGGGCAAAACAAACTGTCGGTAGAAAGGTCTTGTAAGATAAGATTGAGCATGACTCCACCCAAAAATATACAACATTTTTTTGAGGAGGGAACAACAGTAAAAATGCTGAGTGTCTATCATTGAAATGTAAACTTATTGTATATGATGTTTGTGCATTACCGTATTATTGTGTGAAGGCATAGATACAAACAAGCTTCTTTAAAAAGTTACCTTTACAATATTTTGGGTCCAAAATGTGTGGTAAATGCAAGGAATCAGGAAGTCAAACTGTCATCAGGCTTAAAAAATCTCTAAAGATTCATTACTGAATACTGAGAGTAAAGCATTTGTTGAAAACCCATCTAAACATTCCAAAGTACCTATTTTGCATTGTTTTCCAAGTAACTTACACAAATTCTGCTCCATTCCTCCATATTAAGAACAGTATGGTGCTATGACATTGGAACCCAGCATTTGCACTAGTATTGATCTTTGATATGAGGAAAACTTCTCATCAGTTGCCTTTGATAGCAACGTCCAATTCATTTTGTCAAGGAGGGGCAAATACACATTTGCCTCTCCTTGACAAAACAGATTGAACATCAAGTTCCACCATTGGCATTGAAAGATAAACATTCTCAGCCAATCCTTTTAGTTAAAATGAACTGGATGTCTCTTAGTGCTAATGGTAGGTAATGAGTTAATATTGATGTGCATTTGTTGGTTGGGGCTGTGTGGTGGACTCTGGTTGGCATGTCGGCCTCCCATTTCTAAGATTGAAAGTGCAATCCCAGGTGGACTCAGACTTTCCTGTGTGGAGTTTTGAAATGCTCTCCCAGTGCTTGCATTGGTTTTCTTTGGGTACTCTGATCAGGGCCTGATCCAGCTATGAGCAATGCGGGCAATTGCCCAAGGCGGAAGCTATGTGGGGGCGCATGAAAGCTCTCCAAAAACATTTTTGTTTTCAATCACTATTTTTTCAATTGAATTTATTCTATTTTTGTGGGTTAAGGTTTGTGCAATTTGCATTGGTGTTTGTATGTTTATATAATTTCTATTAATAATAATATTACTACTTCTATTGGGTCAATAGATTAGTTTGTTTTTTGGGGGGTTTTTTGCTCTGAGTACGCCAGTTTCTAAGGAGGCTAGATCATTCTCAAAAGAAAAACATTCACATTTTGATGCACACACGCGTCACAGAACACCCACCTACTGGCCAAAGTTGGCTGGCATAGGCTCCAGCATTGCCAAGACCCATGTGAGAATACCCAAAACAAGAAATGAATACATTTTTGTGTTGTAATCATATCAGGGTTCACACTATACAGTCTAAATGCACACTATACAGTCTAAATGCTTGGAACTTTACATTTCCATATTTTATGAAAGGTGTTATGTTTTTGTTGATTTTTTTTCCCACAAAGATTCAACTGAACTCCTGTGGTTCAAAACTATGGTATTATATACTGATAAATAATGTGAGGGATGTATTATTTAATTTATTATATTTCCTATTTTGTGTTAAAATAATGTCATATATGGCCATATATTTTTACAGACTTCAAAATATTTCGAATTCGCACCTGTGTGGCTGAGCATCAACTTTATTTTTCTTTCTCTTTTGTACAGAATTATCTGGTTTGAAGATCCGAAACAAGCTGCTCGGTACGTGCCTACAAGCATACGATGGCTCCCCGGAAGGGAGGGTGTCACTGGGACAATGCGACCCACACTCAGTTTTACAAGAATGGCTGTGGCTGACTGAAAGCCAGGCTCTAAGCAATCAATACACCGGGGAGTGTCTGACTGCTCCTCAAATGCAGTTTGAGGGTGTCTACCTGCAATCCTGCCACATTCAAAATAAAGCTGGTGCGCAAACATCACAGGTGGACGATGATGCAGCCAGCCAGCAATGGTCTTGTTCTAAGAGAGGTCACCTGACCCAGCTAGGCAAGGGGCTACACCTCAGTGCAACACAAGAATCCACTTTGATCTTCCTTTCACGGGAACATAAACAGGTAAGAATTTCCTCGATCTTTTTATCTATTTTTTTGAGCAATCTTTTTTGCCCTCACAAGTTGGGTAGCAGGTGGAAGACACTGGACAACCAAACACTGTGTGGTGGGAGAGACATCAAACATCATCAGCACCACCACCAAAACCACCAATCCCATGACCCTATGGGTAAATCTATGGAACCTATCTTAATGGATCCAAGCGTCATTTCTCATATGGAAAGACCAGCATGTAAGAAATGTCATTCTAAAAATGAATGGAAAGTGTCTCAATGCTAAACTATGGGTAAGGTGGGGAGTGGGGTTTCAATGAATTATACGAAGAATACAGAATGTAAAGTCTACACACAAAGTTATTATTGCTAACTAAAGTGAATGAATTGAGAAATCTTTAAGTGAAAGAATAGTTAAAAATTGCATTGTGTATTCACAAAAGTATTTAAAACTTATTGAAATTAAAACAGTAGTCCCTTTATTTTTTTCTTTTATCCTGAAGCAATATATTTACAGATAAAAATGTTAAAGGTCAATGACTAAATATTTTAAATAAATATTAATTATATACATACATATCAAGCAAATGGATCAAACCTAAAACTTGTACTAAAAGTAATTAAAAATAAACCAAAAATAATCATTTTGAGAAAATGATAACCTATTTGAAAAATTTAAAAGATCTAGGAAGACTAAAAAATAAATTAAAGTAACCAGTAATGGGGAGGGGGTGCAAAACTAACTCAAATAAAACTTGAATGAAACATCCACAGCTAGGGTAACCTTACAATTCACCCTTCTTAAAACTCAATAACTGCCCATGACATAAGCATCAATGGCACTGAAACGTGATCATTTCAATGCTTGGCCTCCAGAAATCCTTTTTTTTTTGTTTTTCCCACATGTTAAACAAGGACACAAAGAGTGCCTTAATATTTTTCCGTAAATAAAAAGACAAAAAAAAACAATAAAGGAAAGCTTGACTAGAAGCTCTGTATAAAAGAGCTCATACAACAACTGCAGTCTGCAAACAACGTGGATAATCAGCTAAGTGAAATCTGATCTAATAGTACATACTTGTGTTTGTGTGTGTGTGTGGGGGGGGGGGGGGGGGGGTAAATGGGACTGAGTTTTGACAGGGCAGGTCATGTGTTTGTTGCAGATGAACTCACTGAAAGAGCTATTTATAACAAATATGAAAAAAAATGAACATCATGACGTTGGTTTCAAAAGCAACCACTAGTCACGTATTGCCTTGTTTACTTGCTCAATTAATGGGAATCCAAATGTGTGTTTTTGTGCCCAAAACTGGCTGAGAAAGGCCGTCTGAATGAATGCATAAAATCTCTCTAAATTTTGTTTGCCTCCACTTTGACAGTTGAAGCTACATTTGGTGATGCTGTCACAGAAGAATTTCCAGTGAAGGATCTGTCTGATGATTTGTTCCTAAGCACAAAGTCCCCTAAGGATCCTACTATGGTTTTCTTCACAATGGACTATGGTACAATCTGTTAAATCATGTTAAATCTTTCAGTCATTAATTAACTGTAATTAAATGTAATACTAGTATTTCACCACTAAGTGAGGCTAGAGTAAAGGGAAACGAACGAATGAATTTTTTATGCTTTGTGCGTTTGAGTGGATGAAATCATAATTTTTGTCTCATTTACCTACTACTTTATTTACCAATTGTGTATTTTTATCTCATTGTCTAATTGTATTATTAAAATTTATAAAAGAAAAATAGTTTACAATATTGCGTTGATGCAAATACTTCCCATGCAGTGTTTAACCAAAATCTGTTTTTTTATTTTTTATGTAAACTATAGTTTGTTTTGGTTTTTTGGGGGGGGTTTTGCAAATGACGATTTTTAGGGGGGTGCTGTGTAGAATGCAAAATTATTGCAAAGATCTCACTTGGGAAAAGAAAGCTTACTGTGGATACTGGAGACCAACAATAATCTTAAATGTGACATGTGCAATACAGGTGTGCAGTAGACCATTACATGAAAATCATTAATCAAGGTTATGATGATAATGGGTCAGAAAAAAGGTATACCAACATATTGTGAAAGTGGTTTGCGCGTTCATCTCACAGTTCTGAGATCATCGGTGGGCTACGACCTCCTGTGTGCAGTTTGCAGGTTCTCGTGGGTTTTCTTCGGGTACTCAAGTTTCCTCTCACATCCACAGAATATGCATACTAGGCTGGTTTAACACTCTAAAATCTAAATTGTTGATAAGGATGAGTGTGAATGGTTGTTTGTCTCCTTATGCCCTACGATTCTCTGGCAACAAATTCAGGGTGCCCCCTGTCTGGTGCCCGTCGTTAGCTGGGATAGAAAAAAAAAACTCATGCAATGGGAAATGAAAAAACATTTTTGGTCAGTGTTATGTTTAGCTAGCAACATACAAACATGACTCTGTGCAAGCAGTGACCACCCAAAAAAAATAAAAAATGACAAATGAAGCGGCCCAGCAGGCGAGTGGTTAGCGCGTCGGCTTCACAGTTCCAGGGTCAAGGGTTCTATCCCAGGTCGCTCCTCACTGTGTGGAGTTTGCATGTTCTCCCCAGGCCTACGTGGGTTTCCTCCCAGTACTCTGGTTTCCTCCCACATTCCAAAAAACATGCAGGGTAGGCAGCTTGAACACTCTAAATGGCCCCTAGGTATGAGTGTGAGCATGAATGGTTGTCCATCTCCTTGTGCACTGCGATTGGCTGGCCACCAATTCAGGATGTCCCCCTCCTCTGGCCCGAAGTCAGCTAGGATAGGCTCCAGCACCTGCTGTTACCCTTGTGAGGACAAAGCAGTTCAGAAAATGAATGAATGAATGTAATTTAATGTTATGAGTAGGTCCAAGTATGCTATTTAGGGGTACTACCTTGTTGTAAAAAGAAGAGACTGTATGTAGTACCTAATGAAAGTCTTAAAACACATGGAACTGTCTGTGTCCAAGTTTAGAAAACATAATGAGTACTTTTGTTAAAATAATGACTACTTCTATACCTTCACAGGCATGGGCTGGAAAATAACCATGTTGGTTTTAAGCTCTTTGGCACTCGTCCTTGGAACCATCATTCTTATTTTCAACGTTTACTCCAACAGGTAAGTATAAACACTGTGCAAAACCTATGTGTGTAGAATCATACCCCCTAACACCTTCTGTGTATTAGGAGGAAGAAGGTGGTGTGTGTTCTGAAGTCATACACTCCAAGAACAGATAAGGACATCCCGGGGTCGCCTCTCCCCAGTGAGAGAGCCCCCCTAACAGAGCACGCCATGCGGCAGCCGCTCTCCTCCCCTATGATGCAGCGAGGAGAAATCCTGATTGAGTGGAAGGATGGCACTGTTACGCCTCTGTATGAGGCCTGAAGCGTATATGCTTTTATAACCTGCTGTTATGTTTGTTTATGGAAGGAAGCAACGATTGCACTGGTTGGGGATTTCCCATATTGTTGGCTAACAGAATTATGTTTCCAGAAGCAAACAGTGTTCACTGATTTAGATACAAGATAACATTAACTTATTGGCTGCCATTGACGACAATGGACGCCCAATCAATTTTGGACTAGACGTCTATTGCCCGTCGAATGCAGCAAATAAATTAATCAACATTTGGTATAGTTTGCAATTTTCAACATTGTGATGCACATCTTGGGGATAATATACTCAGAACTAAATATGTTAGATAAATGCACTTATATGACACATTATCTTTGGCATCTGAATGTCCAAAGCATTTTACACTGGTTCTACCAACTGCACCATGTCCATGTTGAACATGAATTCCGCAGTATTAATGGAGAAGGCAATCACTTTTAACTTTTTAACTTGATGTATTTATATGGAGGCTAACAAATAATATAATAAAACCTCTGGTTTCCAGTCCGTTTACAAAACTTGTATGTGCCTGTATGTTTAGCTAAAACATATTTCCTGCATTGTAATTATTCAATTCATTCATTATTAACGCTGCTTATCCTTGTCAGGGTTGCAAATAATCAAATAAATACATTTTTAAAGATTGCTTTAACTTGAAATTGAAACAAAATTCAGTTTTGGAGGAAAACAAAAAATAAAATTTAAAAAAGTTATCACTGCAACCTCAAGATTTAGTTTAAATTTCAATCGAGTAGGTAGTTTAATTCTTCAACTTGAATTCTAAGTTAGGTTCACAGGAAAATATTTGCTAATATATAAACCACACTGAACTATAAACCACAGATGTCCATATTACTTAATAGGTATGGCATCTTTAAAGCCATGCTACTCTTTACTCTGTAAAAATCATGCAGGGTTTAATGTGTGCGTATCTGATTTTATGGAGGAGGGGCATGTTTAGGGGTGGGGCAGTATCAGAAGAAAGTCTGAAAATTGGCTATTTTGAACTCAGTAAGTAGACTGCACTTAAATAGGTTATGTTCGTTCATTCATTCATTTTTAATACCACTTATCCTTGTCAGGGTGGTAGGGTGCTGGAGCCCATCCCAGCCGACTTTGGGCAAAAGGCTACACCTGAGAATGGTCGCCAATAAGTCGTAGGATACACACAGAGACAGACAACCATTTGCACTCACAATCCCACCACCCCCGATTGGCAACCGATCCCACGCGACCCAGACCGAAGTCGTAGTGTTTAATTGGACTGTATTTCAGAAAATAAAATTGTGTTTGAAAGACAAAGCAACCTTGTTTTTTGTCATTTGTTAAACTGAACACAGTGCTTCCTCAGCATTCCAGTAAAATTAATTCCTGTTTCCAGGGGTGTCTTGGTAGCTGCCAGTTGTAAAACTAATGAAAGGGAACCAAAATAAATAAAGTGCACCCTGCAATGGGGAAGAAAGTGTGGCACCTTAACTCTTCTGCAAACCACATCCAATGGGAAGAAAGAAATGGTTTGTGTTTAGTCCATATATGGTTCCTCCTCTCGTGCAATTCTCGTAATCTGAAACTTTTCAGAAAAGACAAGGGTGGATTGTACAAGATTGTTAGTGATGGAGCATGAAGAATGCCACTCGTCCCATGTTTGTCATCCCAACGCCCCTCTTATACTTATTGAAATCCAGCCAAGAGTAAATGTTTGGACAGAGACTTTGAAATGAACAAACTGGCCCAGGGCGTGTAATACAAAAAGCTAGGCTCCATAGAGGTTCTTGAAAAATGGAATATACTTGGTATGTAAGGAGCTATATTGAGGGAATTACACAGTTTAGACATGAAAGCAGTTTGTGTTCAAAAGTAAGCATGTATATATTTTTTGCAGCAGACCTACATTTCCTCCATTGAGCTCAAGGCATATGGACATAGACAGGTTAAGCCCGATTTGGAGTACACTTTTGCTCTTGCTAGTGTTGGGCAATATGACAATGTAGTTCATATATATCAGTTTTAAAACTAAATCATGTAATTATGTATTATACATTTCCTCCATTTCAATGAACATTACTGTTAATAATGTATTGTGCTGTACTAATGAACTGTTTTCAATTATTCAGTGCTGATCCATATTAAGTGCAGCCTGTACACAAGATGACTGTATACCACCAAACCAGGAATGTGTTAAAGTGGCATTCATTCATTTTCTGAACTGCTTATCCTCACAAGATTTGTGGGGGATGCTGCAGCCTATCTCAGCAAACTATGTGCATCGGCATATTGGTGGCCAGCCAATCGCATGACATAAGGAGACAGACAACCATTCATGCACACATTCATAGAGTGTTCAACCAGCCTAGCATGCATGCTTTGGGGGTGTGGTAGGAAACTGCAGTAACCAGAGAAAAGCCATGTAAACCTGAGGAGAACATGTAATTTTCACTCGGGAACCTGGCATTGAACCCTCCATGTCAGAACTGTGAGGCCGACATGCTAACCACTCCCCGAGCAGGCAGCTATTGATGAAACAATTTGTGAAAATAAAAAAAAATATATATATATATATATATATTCATTTTCCCTGTGGAATTTCATATAAATCACAAAAACATGCCACTATGGTGTTAACTACGTGACACAACGAAACTGTAACTGTAGTAAAAATAATTCCAAATGTGTCAAATATTATATTATACTATACTGCTCACCCTCCTGGTCAAAATGGATTGGACTGTCAATGGCATTGAATGAGTCAATGACTAGATCAACTGGTAAAAACTAACACAATCTGTGATTGAATAAAAAAAAACTTTTATTGTTTTAATAAAAAAAGAATCAGCCATCAATCTGCATACAAAACACAAAGATCATTACAGTCCAGCACCAAAAGAAATGTGCAGTTGTATATCAAAAACATGGTGCAATTTATGACTATATACTTGGGATAAAGGTAGGCATATCTATATTGGAATAGAATTGTCTTTCCAATGTGAAATCAAAATAATAAACTTCTAAAATGTCGCATTTCAATGCTTGAACTCAAATTTTGTTGAAAATGACTGGACTAACAGAAACAAACTTGAGTCACCTGTCTCCTTAATGCTTGTTTGGACATTTGAAATATAAATCTGTTCATAAGCAGTACTTAAAACTACACAACAAAGTATAAAATACTGTTGAAGAGCATAACGACAAAAAAAATAATTTCCCGTGAAAATAATATATTGTATTACAGTATATTTCTCCCTTTCTACTGCAAATGTAATGAACACCAATAAAACAAAAGAAAATTAGCTTAATTTCAAGATCACATCAATCGGGCAGTTAAACTGCGGTGAAAGGTGGATAATCTGCGGCGTGTTTTTTTTTTGGTGTGTGCGTCTATGCACAAAACTAGCAGCTCAATGCACTTGTTTAGTTGCCTCTTTGGACTTGTCATTGGCGGCGACGTCAGTGAGTCGCAAGTTCTCCTCTGCTTCGGCGAGCCTCCGGTCACGCACTTCTCCTTCTTCGTGGAAGCCAACCATCATTTGGTATATAATCACGCCAATGGTGGCGCCAAGGAAGGGGGCAAAAACGGGTACTAAGAACCAACCATTCCTGGCACTGAAAAGTATAGATCCCATGGTTTGTTAGCTATTGGTTGTTGATAAGAGCACCAAAATGGAGGAGAATGATTGTATGAAAATGGAAATGATGTCCTTACGTGAATACGTCGGTTCCCCACCCAGCCACGGCGGTAAAAATACGAGGTCCGAGATCTCTGGCAGGATTGACGGCGTAGCCGGAGTTGAATCCCATAGAAAGGCCAATGACCAGAACCACAAATCCCACAGTAAAAGCCTCCAATCCTTGTGGAATGGGATTATTGTAGGGATCAACAATGGCGAGGATGCAAACGATCAGTGCTGCTGTGCCAATAATCTACATTTGAGAGGGAAAGACAGAAACTGTGAGTTTAATGAATTTTAATGCATTTTAAGACAACATTTGCGGTTGACCATCTCTTGCCTGGTCAAAGAACCCATTAACAATGGTGAGATGTTTTCCAGGATAGGTGGCAAATATTCCTGCTGTGGCACGTGGACCAGTGACATTAAAAGCACCAGGAAAGTCCCACAGGGCATCTGATTGAGTTAAGAAAAAAAAAGTTTTAGTTATGTGCTTTCCTAGAAAAACAAACAATGTTATAACTGACTTTAAAATTTACAAACCCACATCTGTGTTGCAAAAAAACTAATGTATATTTACAAATTGAGCAAAAATTGCTCAACAAACTAAAATTTAGAATTAAACCTTACCATAGTACATGGCAAAAATAACAGCTGCACCCAAGAAACCACCAATTGTCTGAAACAGGAAGTACATGGGAAACTTCCTCCAACGTTCTCTCCCAAGCAGACACAGGGCAAACGTTACTGCTGGGTTCAGATGTCCTCCTGTAACGAGCACATACATATCCATAATAAAAAACATGGTCTACAAAAGATTTGATAAACAGCACCGCTTACCTGATATTTGCCCACAGACCAGGATTCCCAAGGTGGCGGCAAAGCCAAAGGCAAAGTTGACGGTCAGAAACAAACCGTGAGAACCACTGCTCAACACTAATTGGGCCACTGCACCGCAGCCAAACATCTGCAAATAAATTGACATTATTACATACACAGTGCAACAAAATGTTTCTGTAATCATTTTACAGGAACACGTAAGCACTTCAATAACTAGTTTTGGTTCCTACCACTGTCTTTCAAAGAGGTTATTTAAAGATAGAATTTGCTATGGAATGTCTAAATGGTGTGACCACAACTTACTGTGTAAGCTGTTCCTTTCCTACACTTCTGCCGAGTGCCTCAGGCCATCTTACAAGTTGCTTCTGAAGGTACCAAAGCTCAGAGGGGGGTGAAGCCTTTTCTGTTGCTGGTCCAAAACTATGAAATGGCCTCCTGCTTTACATTAGAAAAGCTTCTAAACCACTCATGCTCTCGTTTAAGTGTCTGATTTTAATTTATTCCTTTTAAGACTATAACTGTGTTTCTTGGAACTCTTCACAAGCCTGCAAGAGCTTCAACATCCAAGACCTATCAACATACTAGATGGGTCCTTGGTGTTTTCAGGGGTTGGACTACATGTTATGATAATTTAGGGGGGTTGTAATTTTGTAATTTGTCATCCTTTCAAGGTCAAGCATGGTATAATCATGTTTATCAGTAATCTAAGGGAACAAAAGTCTATTCAAAAGAAGCTCACCATTATAGAAGCTCCATTGTATCCATGATATCATTTCAATGCAGCTAACCAAAAATTTCATGAATGTTAGTTTAGTGGCATATCTTGAGTAGATTGTTGTCTCAAAATCTACTTCCTGCCAAGGAAGATATGTAAAAGTCCAGAACTCAGACTAATAATTGCACACAGCAAGTATTTTTATTGGTCGAGAAACGTGTCACCTAAATTTTTGGACTTTGTAATAAAACTACAGGAAACCTTCAAAGCATGCAACCTGTGGCACCTGGAGTTTATCATCTAAACAGCCTTTCCTGGTAAAAACATCATCTCCTTAGTGTTCACAAAACAGAGAGTTAGTGTGTTTTGATGAGCTATGATAGTTTTATAATATTCCACTCTGTATGCAATATTCCAAATTTCTGTTTTCAGAATGTGGTCAGCGCAGAGCACATCAATCAAAAGTTAAACTGGCTGATTCAGCAAGTTGGCCAGCAGCATGGCCCTAAATATCCTTCAGCACTTTGGGGAAGCTTATAAAAACAACAAAAAACACAGAGTATACCAAAATAAACATCTGGAAGTGTTTTTTTTCTTTTAAGAGGAGTCCAACAAGTTAAAATCTCAACTCATTTCCTGAACCGCTTCATCCTCATTAGGGTCACGGGGGGTGCTGGAGCCTATCCCAGCTGAGAGAGACAACCATGCACACTCACACCCATACCTAGGGGCAATTTCGAGCAAGGGTGTCAGACTCGGGTTGGTTCGCGGGCCACTTTCACGTGGGCCGGACCATTTTAGATATAATATTTAGTTTTTTTTAAATAAATGGATTAAAAGAACTGGATTAAAATCCCTGAATATTCCTTTTTTATAGATCTAAAACAATGTTTATTTTAGCTTTTTGTATATATTTTTAGATTTTAAAAAATTATTTTTGAACTAAAAACACAGAAAAAAATTGATTAAAAAATTACAATTATTGATTTAAAAGGGGGAAAATCAGGAAATTTAATACACATCTATACTCTTCATTTTAATTTGATCCTAAAACAGAAAGTCGGCACTCATGATTTACTTTCCCGGGCCACACAAAATGATGCGGCGGGCCAGATTTGGCCCCCGGGCCGCCACTTTGACACATGTGATTTAGAGTGTCCAATCGGCCTACCATGCATGGTTTTTAGAATGTGGGAGGAAACCTTAGTACTCAAAGTAAACCCACACAGGCGGACTGACCTAGACTTGAACCCAGGACCCCAGAGCTGTGAGGCCGACACCCTAACCAGTTGCACCACCAGGCCGCCTCAAGTTAAAATTAAAACTTATAAATATCGCTGCGATACATGATCACAGGTTTCTGACCTATATCAGGCAGTAAAAAAGAAACAAATTGGATGTTCTGAGGTAAAGGTGCCTTTTTTTCTTCTTTTTTAAAAAACTGGCTCTGAAAAAATACCTGCAAATAAAAAGCCTTCACACCTAAAGTGTCCACACCCAGAATTTGTCCCAGATTAGGTGGTTTGCTTTGTCACAAGCTGAAAATATTCAGCATACCAGAGTGAAAACATTAAGTAACACTAGGAAGTCAAATTATATCATGCATAGGATTGTTCTGCTTCCATTCATTGTGACTCAATTGATGCGTCATCATTTAATATGCATAACTCACCTTTTTTGTCTTTGTCCTGCACTAAAATATTTTAAAAGAAATACGATTTATTTTTAAAAACTTGACTGTAATTTTTCTTCATTAGTATTTAATTCTTTCTGTGCCATTGACGATGTTGGACATCCAATCACATGGCTCATTTCATCCTTCTGCTGTGAATTTAAATGTATTAGTGGACGCCAAATTCATTTGAACTAGATTAGCAAATGCTCATTCGGTACCAGACCTTCCAGTTGAAATAGACTGAATGTCTATCCTCGTCAATGGCAGCCAGTGAGTTAAATTTCAATTACAGAATATATGTATTTAGTTTATATAGAAATATTCAACACTAC
This sequence comes from Stigmatopora argus, assembly GCF_051989625.1. NCBI lineage: Eukaryota > Metazoa > Chordata > Actinopteri > Syngnathiformes > Syngnathidae > Stigmatopora > Stigmatopora argus. Next base: position 15,677,504 of record NC_135391.1, on the reverse strand, counting down.
AGTGTTTGCACAATCCAGTATTTCTAAAATCTCTTACTTGTTAGAATCTTAATTTGGAGTTCGTCCCTTATCTCTAGTTACCAAGTTGATGTTGAGCATTGTACATATTTGATGTACCTTAGACCATAATCTCTGCAAACTTAATATTTACATTGTTACAATACAAATAATGCTTGCTTTTCTATTGTGTGCTTGGCCTGCACATATTTAGCAGTTGACTTTGTAAACACTGCCAAAAAAATGATGAAGTAAATGATTATACTGCAGTGCAATGGCAAATTTACTTATTAAGAAGTGGACAATGCATCTTAAACATTCATGATTTCTGATGTCCACCACTCCATTGAAAGCCTGGCAATGTTTTTACCAGATGATCATCAAATTAGTGTTTTATATCTTGTTTTGATTAAGAATTATCAATCAACTCCATTATTTTCTATACTATAAATACCCAAGATATTGTAATATGTTGTGAATATTACCACTGTCACAAGATATTGTATTTTCTATCACAGCATAAACAATGAATTTATGACTGCCTGTTTATAACCCCAGAGTATCACTTACCACTAGGATGAGGGTTCCAAGGCATTCCGCCAGGGCCTGGCGAAGAAGAAGGTTGCGGATTTGGAAGGTCTTGGACAGTTTTTCCAAGTAGATCTTTTGTCTGCCCATGTTGTCTTGTTAGTTGGCCACTATGAAATAAGGAGCAGGATTATGAGCTGATGTGGAACTGGAAGGACCAGACTGGTCTTATAAAGAAGTGCAGAGTCTTAGACTGGGCTACTGCCAATCCTGAGGGCAGCTCCACCTCCAGCCACACACGCCTACATGTGGCACGTCACTATATGATTCACTGACAAGTTTACAATGCATGCTTTCAATGGCATTCATTTCGTATATAGATGACAGTTTCATGTTAGGCTGTTGATGATCATATACTTTTATATGTTCCATTATATGCCGATGAAATCAGGGGGAAAAAACTAAACTAAGCAAAAACAAAATATCTATATATATATATACAATTTGAGCAGTTCCCGTTTTCTATCTTTGTGTTCCACCTGGCTTGGTCTGACCTGTTCTTTTGTTTCCAGTCTGAAACTTCATCAGTGCACATTATTCTTCAATGTCCTTTCTCTGGTTTCAATCGAGCTGTGGGAAAACCTCAGATTTAAGAACACTATGTATTTTATCTCTAGATCATATGAGATTTTTTCTCTTGACAGTTTTGTTGTACTGGCTGTGTCCAACGTATTAAGCGGATTTGGTGGATGAAACTTCATAGAATATAAACTGAAATCAAAACATTTTTCAAAATATTTTTTTTCATCAATCCCTAAATATTGAGTATAAATTTGACTAGCGTTGCTTGACAGTAATTTATGAACATGATGAGGTGCGCCACAATTAAAAAGCCCAAAGGGCATATGAATAATTTCAGTCATAGATTAGCCCCGTCAGGAATGTCGTTCACGTCAGACTAATTCAGAAGTCACCACAACAAGGTAAGGCAAGTTTGTGTAATGTTCTCTGAAATACAACAATGGATGGGAGAATGACATCAGTAGTTTGGAAGATCTGCGCAGGTGTGAAACCTGGCCTTGCCTCTAATAAGTCTTAGGTTAAATGCATTTGAAACTGAACAGAGGTAGGTGGAGTAAGTAATGAAAAGACTCAAGTCAAACTAAATTGCAGTCCAAATAATAGGCTTAATATTTAAGGGGGAGCCAGACAGACAGACATAAGTCACCATTATCTAGTTATTTTTATTTGTTGGTATTTTTGGGGTTTAAGAGTATAAATACCAAACTGATATTTTAAAATTACGAAATGTAAATTGACAGCCAGTTTAAATGGATATCATCGAGTGCTGTAGATTGAAATGTGGACATTTTTAGGCGAAAACAGCAGCATTACATGTTTTAATCTCAATTGATTCTTATACAGGCAGTCTGATTACCAAATGAAATAACTTGGTCCAAATAAGAAATGCATTACTTGATTGAGTTACAGAAGCACAAATGTTCATTAACGTATTGAGCTATTTTCTTGACTTACAAAGGCATTGTCAGAAAACGTTCAGCATTAACAGGAATTATTTGGCTCGCTTGATGTAATCCCAAAGATGAAACAGCTGGATCAGACAGAAGGAAGAACCTGAATGGCTGAACCAGGCTCCATGTGGCACCGAAGAGAACAGGTGTTAATAACAACGATGAAGAAGTAAAAATTATTAAAAAGGTTCATTCATTCATTTTCAGTACCACTTGTTCTCACTAGGGTAGTGGGGAGTGCTGGAGCCTATATGAGCCAATGACCACCATTGAGGGGACACCCTGAATTAGTTTCCAACCAATCGCAGAGCAGGAGACAGTCAACCATTCACGCTCACCCTCTTACCTAGAGGCAATTTAGAGTGTTCAACCAGCCTATAAGGTGTGTTTTTGAGATGTGGGAGTAAACAGGAGTACCTGGAGAAAACCCACACAAGCATGTAAGGCCTAGACCAAGGGTGTCAAACTCGGGTTGGTTCGCGGGCCACATTAACGTCAACTTGATTTCATGCGGACCGGACCATTTTAGATATAATATTTAGATTTTTTTAAATAAATGGATTAAAAGAACTGGATTAAAATCCCTGAATATTCAGTTTTTTATAGATCTAAAACAATGTTTATTTTAGCTCTTTTATATATTTTTAGATTTTACAAAATGATTTTTGAACTAAAAACACAGAAAAAATTGATTAAAAATTACACTTATTGATTTAAAAGGGGGAAAATCAGGAAATATAATATATATCTATGCTCTTCATTTTAATTTGATCCTAAAACAGAAAGTTGGCACTCATGATTGACTTTCCCGGGCCACACAAAATGATGCGGTGGGCCAGATTTGGCCCACGGGCCACTACTTTGACACATGTGGTCTAGACAGATGGTCTGACTCCACCGGAGATTGAACTCTCCATCTTTGAAGTGTGACGCGGATGTGCTCAACACTTATCCACTGGGCTGCTCTTTTATAAGGTGATTGAGTTTCTAATTGTTCATTCATTCATTCATTTTCTGAACTGCTTTATCCTCACTAGGGTTGTAGGGGGTGCTGGAAACTATGCCAGCTGACTTCGGGCCAGGGGACACCCTAAATCGGTAGCCAGCCGATCACAGGGCACAAGGAGACAGACTACCATTCACGCAAACACTCACACCTAGGGGAAATTTAGTGTCCAATCAGCCTAACATGCATGTTTTTGGAATGTGGGAAGAAACCAGAGTACCTGGAGAAAACCCACACAGGCCCGGGGAAGACATGCCAACTCCACACAGGTGGACCGACCTGGATTTGAGCCCAGGACCACAGAGCTATGAGGCTGACGTCTTAACCACTCGAGCCGTTGGGCCGCCAGTTTCTACTTTAATACAAATAAAACATACAATTCATTCAATTTCAACACCACTTATCCTGGTTAGGGTTTCAGGGTGCAGGAGCCAAACCCAGCTGACTTGGAGCAAAAAGGAAAGTACATCCTATACCAGGTTGAGCAAACCGGTCCTCAAGGGGAGCTGTGTGTGCTGATTTTTGTTTCAACTGACCCAGCACAGTGAAGTTTCTGCGGAAACAAGATACACCTGACTTCAATCCACCAATTGCCCTTGTAGGACACCAGATTACTGAAAAGGTGTCCTCTTGATGGGTACAAATGAAAACCCACACCCACTGTGATCCTTTGTGAAAGTTTCCCCATCTCTGCCCAAAACTGGTCGGCAGTCAGAGACCACACATAGAGACAAACAACTTTGCACTGACAATCACACCGTATGAATTGATCCAACACTCCCCACACTAAAATCAGGCGCCATCGGGATAAAACATAGACCTCATCCCCCTCGAAAATTGAGGGGAACTGATGGTTTACTGTTTGTTCTTTTCCAGGAATAATTTTACTCACTGAGTAACAGAGGAAGGTTGAGAGTGAAAACAATGCTTGTGACCACAACTATTTAGAAAAGCACCATTTTCGAACAATATGTCCACCTAGGTGTTGCTTGTTTTGCTGTCTGCCTTGCTGTTGCCTGTTTGGCTCTGAAAACAATTTTAAGTGAATGATGCACATATGGGGAACATGTCAACCAGATGTTTGTCTCTAGTTGGATGGGACCAGATGTTTTCCATGGTCATAAAAAAAAATCAAGTTGGCAGAGCAGAAAGTAAACACAGTTTGACAAAATATTTCTGGTTATATATTTGTCTATCACTTCATATATTTTCTCAGGACAAAATCAAGTATTGTGGTAGACATAATCCACAATGTTTGCAAAATGATAAATTATGAACAAGTGTGTGAAAGTGAAATCAGCTTTAGTGACTAATGGGTGCAGACTCCAAAGGCTTCAATTATGGTGGCTTCCCAGTCCCTTTACTCATTTGCTTCCCGGTAGAAAACATTGTTTCAACACTCACTCAAGTAATTAATTACCCTAGTATGAAGAAACAAACTGCATTTGCATCAATATACATTACATTGCATCATTGCCTAGGGCAAAAACTAAGTGGTGCAATTCAACTTTCACCACACAGCTTTACAGCATTGTTGTTTACTTGCAAACACAACATGCTTCCAGGACTTTTCCACTGCCCCTATAATTACAGTGCTGCCCGAGTCAGCCCACGCTTTGCCAATCAAACAGCTGTACATCCCTTCAGGTCACATCTCAGTGTGTCACTTTGACGTGAAATGCTCCCGACATACTGTTGAGCAACGAATCATCAGCCTAAACAGACAATCTGTCTGCTATTAATCCAATAAATATGCCAAGCATCTGTGCGACAGTGTCACATCACGTGTAATTTATTTTACTTCGAAGACAACTCTTAATTCATTTATAAAAGCCACATTTTAATAATCATTTTTACAACTAGTCAACCTTTTTGAACACTTGACAGAGAAGGGACCTGGTGTTTTAAGAGCTGTAATAAAATCACAGATCCGGGTCACGATCTTTCACTTGATAGCCACAGCTGTTACATCAAACCCTCCACATCTAAAATTGTGTTGCCCTTTCACAGGCTGACCCTACGTACACCTTCACCTATTTTGTATTTTCTATCAAATTTGTCCTCAAGAGAGCAGCGAGTGAGGGGGAAGCAATTCCAGCTAATAGGGCAAGAGGCAGCTCGGTTGACATTTGAAATGCCAATTTGATGTCATCTCTGAAATTACCCCCTTGAAGCAAAAGAATGGTTGGATTACTTGATATCACAGTGTTGTGAAATGTGGCTACAATTATTTATATTTCCATGATGGACTGAAACAAGTTCAAACAAACTGCTGGTGAACTGGGTAAAGTGATAAGCAAGAACATGCAAAAAAAAGCTGGATATTTATTCGACAAAGTTTTACATGATTTTTAATGGATTAGGTGTCTACCACCGTCAATGGAGGAAAATGTGTTCGCTAAAATTCTCTATCCACTATTGTATGAAAAAGATGCGTTGAGAATGATTGTCCAATTAAAATGACCACATTTCTGTCCTGGCCTCCACTGATTTGACCAAATCCTTTCCAATGATCCTGAAGTCCTCCAGTATAGCTTCCACGTTGGGAACCGTTGTTGCCATGTCACCAGATACATCCACACTTTTGGCAGACATCTGAGACGTCTACAGGACGTGGACAGGGGAAGAAAAAAAATACATTGGTTGTGCTACCAGGGCTATTGTATTTCTTAGTAATATGTACCATTACAACTATTTACAGTGGTACCTCGTCATACAACCGCTCGTCATACAAAATTCTCATTTTACGGCGGAAATTTCGATCGAATAATTCGCCCGTCATGCGATCAATATTTCGTGATGTGACCAATCCAGGTCTTTTTTGCATATCTTTCGTGTATAACAATATCTACGAGCACGGAACGATTAATTCAGACGAGTTTCTCCTAAGACCAGGAAACGCACAACGTGCATGCGCGGGCAAAAAGAGGGCTTTCTGGGTAATGAAGTATACTCGTGCACACAACACCCATAGGCAACCTTTCTCAGAATAAAACTTCATTACCCACAATCAATACGTGGGTAAGCTCAACTATTGTATTTCCTGTTATTCTTTCTAAGGAAAGAAGCTCCCGCGATCGTTCTTTAAAGACTATTTCTCGTTGGCAAGTGGCCGTGCGTTATCCTATTGTGAAGACATTTGTGTGCATCATTTTGGGAATATTTTGAAGGCAATACAACAGCAAACAGTCCATCGATAGCGAACGTGAGGGTGGAGGCGTGGCAAACCGCCAACCCGGAGAACGAAAGTAACAAGATTACAACAAAATTAGAATTCAGTTTTGTGTAAAGTTACATTAAACGTATGTTTGAGTGTCTGTATATATTAATCCAAGTTAATTTAAATTTGTTTGTTCCGTTTACGAGTGCGTTGTCGTGGAAAAAAAACGAACCCCACCCCCCCACACGTCTCTGTCTCCCGTCGGCGAAATCTGACCAATTTTAGTTAGATTACACACATTTTATTACTATTAAACCACTAGTTATGTGTTACTTTGTTAATAGATGGCGAATTAGAATAAAACATTTTTTCCAATCCAATATCCTGTTTTTGGTGTTTTTTCAGAGGGCTGGAACGAATTAATTTGTTTTGCATTCATTTCAATGGAAAACGTCTGCTCGAGTTACGAGAATCTCGTCATACGAGCTCAGTTCCGGAACGGATTAAGCTCGTATCTCGAGGTACCACTGTACTTGCATTCCTGAAGGTAACTATTTTACTTTTTGATAGTTTTTTTCCCTATTGCTTTATTAGACTGGCAGCCCACTAGTCTGACTCTTCAGCCAAGTACGGTTAATAAATCATAAACCCTAACCCTGTCAACTTAAGTTAGTTTAGTTTTTAGTTAATATTTTCACATCAGTCATAATGTAAAGTGCATCATTGGTTTAGTATCTGAAAAAAAGTGAGTTTTACCTTGAAAGGGAGAGGTACAAAGGCCTTTGGCTTCCATAAGACGGCAATCACGGATCCTCCGTAAGGATCACAGAAGAAAAGGGCCAGGTCTCCAAATGCATCCTACATGCAATAAAATTATGCGTTACGTAACATTGTGATTAGGGAGAGTATCAAGAAAGCAAAATTGCGCTTAATCTTTTCCTAAAGATAAGTGAGAGATAAATTATATTGTGTCCACAAAGGGTAAATGCAAAAACTCAGTTGTTTCAAGAATATAGTAGTTTTATTGTTTACTGGCAGAAATCTCCAAGCAGTTAGCAGAGCTCAGCTTGCATGCTGCACCCCCCCCAACTCCCCCCCTGGAAATTAAACTCAAGACTAAGCTCACCCGCAGCTCTGCCAGGTAGAGGGTCACAGGGTTGAAGTCGGTGACGGGCATCTTCCCACCACAAGGGATAACTTTCCTGGGAAGCGCACCCCTGTTGAAGGTGATGGTGGGAGGGTCCATTGCTTGGTTGAGCAGGGGAATTTGCTTGTGTCTCAAGTGGATTAGTACATCGTAAGCATCTAAAGGAGGACGCATGGCCACCTAGGGATTTAAATTGAATTATTAAAAACATTATTTCTTCAGTGAGTGCTTCCTTTTGATTTTTTTTCCTTTCTCTACGAACCCGGACATCTTGGATCTGATTGCCGTCCATCAGCTGATTTTCCAGGACTTTGAGACTCTCAGCAGCCACCATCACCGCACGCTGCAACATCTAAAAAAAATGCATTTGCATCACCCTTGCAAATTTAAACGTAATTCCGAATTTCAAAAACAATTGCCTAATTTGTTTCAACTTGTCTGGTTTAAAAAAAAAAATAAAAAAATAAAAAATAAGCATTGATAACACAGTGTTGTGAAATGTGGCTCCAATGATTAACATTTCCTTGATCGACTGAAACAAGTTCAAACAAACTGCTGGTGACCGGGTTAAGCAACATCTAAAAAATGCATTTGCGTTTGAGGTGTCTGAATTTTTGCTCGGGCTCAATTTAATACTTTTGAAACTAAGAACTAAAATCATGCAATTTACCTAGATGTATTGTGTTTTGTTCTATTTCATGTATGAATGTGTGAAGGTACTGCGTATTCAGTTGTATTCTTGATTACATGATGCATATTGATTGCAAAATCAACGGAAATTCCAGAATGGTGATATGCTTCGTCTTTCAGAAAAATAGAGCAGACAAAAAAAAAAGTACGAAATTAACCCATTGTCCATCATTGTCAGCTGCCCCAAGTCAGAATGGATCAGTGGTCAATCACCATCAATTACATCCAAAGACTTAAGTGCTACATGTTGCTAATTTATCAGGGTTCTTGAGCAATGATATTTCATTATTTTTGTCATTTTTCCTCATTTTCAGTTTCACTTAACAAATATGTAGTATATTTTCTTTCAGAAAGCCTCAATAGAAAGGGACAATTTCAAGAAAAGAAGTAAAAGAGAAAAATCTCATACATTACTGATTAATTGAGAACAAATACTACATGTTGGTTCGTGTTTCTATTCGGGGGAATTAATGGCACAGAGAATAACAGAAGGTTAAATTGAAATGTCTAGCACCCCTTAAAAGTATTTTTTCTTGAGTATAGATTTGAATTAATGAGTAAACTGATTATGATAATGAGACTCATGAAATGTTTTATCATTTCACTCAGGCACACTATTAGAGTTAGGACTGAACTGTGTTAAAGGTCTCTCCTTTAGCAGTATTTATTTCTTGCTTCTGCTGCCAAATTAAACCTTTATGGACACATTCATTTTCCGTAACGCTTATCCTCACATGGGTCTTGTTAGTGCTGGAGCTTATTCCAGTCAACTGTGGGCAGTATATGGGGGACATCCTGGATTGGTTGCCAGAACAACCATTCACACTGACCCAGGAACAGTTTTATAGTGTTCAACAATCCTACCGTGAATGTTTATGGGATGTGAGAAGAAACCGGAATACCCAGAAAAAAAACACGGGGAGAACATTTAAACTCCACACAGGATGGTCAGAGCCCACCGCAGTAGAACCATTGATATCAAAACTGTGAGGCGGGCATGCTAACCACTATTCTACCGTACCACTGCCCTTTATGGACTTTATGAATACTGATTAAAAAAACAGAAATATAGTCTGCTCATGGTCCCTAAGAACAGCGATTTCCCCCCCACAGATTTTCACTCAATGCCTGCCATTGACAATGAAAAATTCCCAATTAACTTAAACTCTGAAGACTGGCTTTATCTTTCATTGCCATTGAGGGCACCACACGTCCAATCAATTTTAACTGGGAAATGTGGGAGCGAATGAAAACTTCTAGGCCTCCCAGGAAAAATGGATCTTAACAACAGCCAATGAGTGCTATATAAAGGGTAATGTAACAAAAGTAACCAACTCATTTCTAAAATAGGTTCTTGTTTTTCTTTCTTCGTGTGAAGAGTTTGTCTCTAGACTTGCTGACGAACACATCACAAACTCCTTTGTGAAGATATAAATAATGTTGACACGACCCCCAAAACGTGACCAAACACAAAGTTCCTGCTCTCCGGCACACTTTATAAGAGGAGGTTGCTCGGAGGCTCGTTGGTATGTTTTGGGACAGAGTGAGGTGGAGTGCAGAAAGCATATCTGGGTCAGCTGCGCACCATGAGAGACTGCTGCATGTACCTTTTCTGCACATTGCTGTGCATCACCAAAAGCTTTTATGTCGACACCGAGAGCCAAACAGAAGAATACAAAGCTAGACATTTAAGACACTTCATGACAGCGGATGGCAACGAGAAGCAATTGGTAAGCACAAACTTTTAAGAGTTCTTTGCACATTAAATTGTCAAGCTTGCTATCCGCTAACTCAAACGTGGTAAAATTTGTGCTTTCAGATAAACGATTTACATGAAGTTTTAAATAGACTTCAGAAAAACCAACTATCATCTCTTAGAAAAAAACACAACTACCTGCCCATGGTATACGACATGAGCAAGTGCATGACAGAATACCTCTAACACAATACTTTGGATACAATGGGTTTTTTTGTCTTTTTTTTCCTTCAGTGTGATCCCGGAGACCAGTGCGCACTAAGGAAAGGCTCCAGGATTGGAAAATTGTGTGATTGTACACTGCCAAGAACATGCAACTCTTTCTTACATCGGTGTTTATGATCACATATCCAACCTCTAAAAAAACCTCTCGACCTTACAGATAACTTTAACTTTTCATGTGTTATTTTTTTATATTGTAGCTATAAATCTGTCACCTTTTTTGTTAAAGTTTTATATATTTATGCTTCAATTAATAAATGATTTATATGTGTTGGTGGCACTTCTATTTGATGGTTTACTGACCTGGACAGAGGGGGCTCGCTTGGTCCACATTGAAACCTTTTTGTCTTTAGGCGTTGCTATAAACATGACGGGTAGGGACTCCCTGGAGGCCATGAAGTCATTCCTGATCTCTGTGTAGTCGGCCGCTACACGTGAGGAGAAGCGCACAACAATCTGAACTTAGCAACGCCAACAAGCAGGATGTTAAAGTATGTCAGATGTGTCAATAGAAAAAGGTCAGCAACTGTTTGTTTTGCACGAGTATGTGTGCGAGCGCTTGCCTGTGAGCTGCTTGTTGAGGTCGACGACCAGCGGGTTGTTCCTCCAGTCAAAGGAAGAGAGCAGATGAAGGAAGCGGAGGAAGCCCACCTGAGGAGAACTGAGAATGGGGAAAACACATTCACATGACCGACATACCAAGAACAAAAAAAAAAAGAAGGGCAAAGAAACACAAACACGTGACACAGCACCGAGACGATTTTTGTTTTCGGAAAAGTTACCCAGGAGGGGTGAACGGCGCTGAATGCAAGAAGAGGGAAGCCACGAGTAGGTCTGCCGTGTCTTCTGTGATGTCTTCACTGAAGAGTTGAGCCCCCAGCCAACGTTTCGCCAGGCGACACACCACCCCGAAACAAGGGTGTTGCTGCTGAAGCCTGACAATAAAGGACACAAAATAAACCACTTCTTTCTTCACTGCTAACTAGCTCCAGTTTCTTTTATAGGCAAATTAAACTTAGTAAAGAGAGAAAAATAAAAACTGGAAGTCCTAGTTGGAGGCTGGTAGCCATGTTTACCCATGCAGAGTGCTGGTTAGTAAAGGCTTGTGTACGGTGCTCATTTCCAAGCTCTGAGCCTCTTCATTGTCCCTGACAACCAGCAGCCCCTCAGGACTCAGCCTCTCTCTAAGCACTTGGGCCTCTCTATGGTATGCCACCTGGATACGGAATACAAAGCCATCCTAGAAGAGACAATTAAATGAGTTGGCACGATAAAACTTCCAGTTAAATTTGAATTCATTGCTAACAAAACGTACCTTCCAGACATCCACGTGTGTGGCACAGGGTACGCATGTGTAGTTATGCTCTGTCCCGAGTAGCTCTCCCAGACGGATTTGGAAGGCAGCTCGGATGTGACGGATGGCCAGGGGGTCGCGAGGCCACTTTCCACTAGCCTCCACGTGACAGATCACTGCAAGTTACCAAAACGTCAATCATATGTTTGGACAGACTAGAAAAATGGGGACAGTGGTGACAACACCTAACCTGTGATGGGGGTCACATAAGCAGGACAGGGTTTATTCTCCTTTGGCACAAGTACTTGGAAGCCATGTCTTTTATCAAAGAACTGGGGGTCAAACTTGAGTGGCAAAGGAGGAAAAACCTGAAGGGCACAGAAGGAAACCACGTTAACAGATATCTCTAACAATTGGTGTGTGTCATTATAACAAATTTTAGTGGCAATATGATATTTCATACAATTTTGCGATATCATTATGAAAAAAATCTAACCAATGTAAACACTCATGTAGAGACAATACTTCTCAATACAACAAATACCCCAATCAAAACACAATATATGTTTTCTTCATGAATAGTGTCATTTGAAAGGTATCTAAGAATTAGGTGAAAAACTCCACACTATTGTTTACGGTGACAATTAAAGCCCATCAAAATTGCTGATTTTGGTCAAAAGTGACTGTCATCTTGGCCTGAAAAAAAGTGTTTGTTAAGCAACTTTGAATACATATTACATTTTTCTGCCAATACTATTTTTTTTATAACGGTAACATAGTGCAGTATAGGGGTGTGTATTTCCTCATACGTGGCAATACGATTTGTACCACAATTCACAGGTCACGATTCAATGGCAATTAATCTTGACACACCAGTTTGAGATTATTGTGATTTTTGTATATCACTTTGGAAATAATCTAATCCAAATGGACATAAAATATGTGTATCTGTTAATGTCTCAAATCTTATTCAACAAGTAAACAGGTTTTATGTTAGAACAACATATGGCCTCCATCGTATCATTTTGTCACTTTTCAAACCACAAGTGTAAATATCGATTCAGATAGATTTTGAGAAACAAGTTATGTAATATTTCGATATATAGCCAAATCACGTTTTTAAAGACCTCAAGTGCAGTATAGTGATAAAAAAAGAGAACCCCTACACCATTTTTCTTCTGTGCCAATTAGAGCACTTCAAAAATAATTATAATAATAATTTAGAGTCAAAATGGTATGTTATCTAGATTCTAGACAAGTCAAGTGACAACCTTGGGCACCTTAAACCAAAATTTTCAATGTTTTGCCAAAAAAGATTTTTCATCAAGGCCCCGTGTGAAAGCATGGTGTAGCATACATAACGAGCAGTAAACACGATTAAAAAAAGTTAGGATACCTGAATTGTAGCATTTTAATCACGAGGGCAGGCAATGTCTTCACACATGCAAAACATTGCCACCCACAGGAAATTTAGAGCAACGCGTGCACACAGCATGCACAAACGAATACTGCGATAAATTGCAGGTAGGAAAATTCCAGACCTCATTTTCATTTACTGTGCGATTTATTGACTCCGTGCATATCGTGAATGGTTTTGAGGTATGTAGATATCCTGACAGGAATTTACCTGGGTGTATCTGAGCGACGGGTGGGCTCCTTGCACTGATGTAATGGAAAGTGGAAGCTCTTCCAGTTTCCAAAGTTTTCTGCTCAGGTCATCGAATGACTGTACCACAAGCAAACCTTCCTCCTCTCCAGTATTCCCCACCTAGAGACAAGGAGAGTGAAAACTGCTTGATACAGAAAAGTGTTTTGAGTATTTTGTGCCCCCTATTGCCGTTCGTGGCCACAAAAGATTAGAAATTGAGCATAAATCAGTTTTCAGCACAATCATGAAGACAGTGACAAGAGTTACGTCAAGACTACCATATTTATAAGTCAGTGCATATCTACCTCTGTCAGCAAGTGAAACCTACAAAACGTGAAGTTTATGTCATCAGGTTCATATACCTGCGCGATTGTTGGGGGGGGGGGGGGGGGGGGGTGCTGGAGCCTATCCCAACTGACTTCGGGCTAGAGGCGGGGGACACCCTGTATCAGCTGTATCAGTGGCTAGCCAATCACAGGGCACAAGCAGATGGACAACCATTCACACTCATACCCATACCTCGGTGCAATCTAGAGTATCCAATCAGCCTACCACGCATGTCTTTGGAATGTGGGAAGAAACCAGAGGACCTGGAGAAAACTCACGCAGGTCTGGGGAGAACATGCAAACTCCACACAGGTTAACCGACCTGGATTTGAACCCAGGACCCTAGAGCTAAAGTCGCCGGGCCTCCTCCTCCCATATAATCTCTGAAAATGTTCCTAACAAAAATGAGTTTAAAAAAAATAGAATTTTAAATAAAGTTCATTGGTGATTTATTTACTTACCTCTTTTTTCATTTGGATTACATCTTCAACAACTGCCCCAACGTATCGCACACATGACTCAGGGATGTTTGCATGGCTGCCGGGAAAAGAAAACAATGTGGAAGAGTGGGGTGTAAAAATATTCACATTTGGTCAATTTTCTATTCCACTGGAACTTGTTAAACAAGGTATTTCCAAACTAAAGCAATTTAACCACCGGATTCAACATTATTATAGAATACCCTATTGATTAGCAATGCAAAAATTCAAATTCAAAATAAAAACAAAACATACAGCTGCAACAGGTATTTGATGATCTGTTGGGGTACAAGCCGTTTCTGATGTATACTTTCTCCTTCCCACAGAACGGCCTCAGTGATGGCGCCATCCTGAAAACGGCGGAGCTCTGAGCGAGCGCCCCAAAGCTGCCGGAACTCAGCAGCCTATGAGAAATAATGGTCATGTTTTAGTGCCATTGAATGTGATGGAGATCATTTGCGGTCATCCTCTTCCAGTAAAGATGAATTGGAACTCTTGCCGCAGAGATAATTATCTGCCAGGCTCTCCCAGCTCAAACATATTAGACGTCTATCACCATAAACATCAAGCAACGACTTCAAAGTTACCTGAGGGCTGTCTGCTGGAGGTCCTCGCTCCAAGACTGAAGTCGCAAACTCTGACTGTAGCAATAAGCCAAAGGTAAGAGGGGGCTGGGCTTTGTACTTTGGAGGGTCACTCTCCAGTGCCCACTGTGAGGAAATAACAGTTAAAACTTGAGTTATAGCTACTTAAAATCTGAAGATAGCATAATTTATTAGAAGTTATATTTCTTTTTTCTTTCTTTTTTCACAGTGCAGCATAATATGTCACAGACCCACAGTACCCACCACAGGTTCAGGACAAAGTGAGTGGGTTAGGAGGCTGATCCTTTGTCCGAGACCTCTCTGAAGCAGCGCCAATACAAATGGGAGCACTGTGTTCACGTAGTTTCCACTCTGGTCCATCAAATCATTAAGTAGGTTTAGTTTCTTACAGCTGGACTGGAACTTGACAAGTTCACACAATCTGAGTGGGGGTTAAAAAAAGTATGTAGAATCATTCAAAAGAATGAATCATTAGATCAAAAATTATTATTATTGAGGAAAAGCCATACTGGAAGACATGGTCACTGGTCCTAATCATAGGTTTTGGTGTCATGAGAAGGCAATGGAAACCATCAACGGTTGGGTCGTCCCAGAACTGCATGGAAACTGATGCCTCATGTTGCAACTGTGAGATTTGTTTCAGTTGGTTAAAACATTTTGAAAAAAAATACTCTGTACTTTTTTTCTGGAGAAACTCTACCTGTTTGTATGTGCAGGCAGTCATGTCAGCACACATGTTGAGGTGTCCAGATGGATCAATGAACACAACTTGGAATGAGTCATGAAAGTCTGCCATAGATGGCTGTTGGATAAACAAAGAAAAAAAGCAGCATAATATGTCAAAGGTGAACATATAAACAGGACCATTGTCCAATGTTAAATGCTTCTTGCTGATTATGCATCACTTACAGCTGTCAAGTCTGGATTTTTGGATAAGCTGATTCCATTAACTGTAAGGTCGGTCGAAGCTGAGAATCACAGGAAAAAGTTGAATCAACTTTAAATCTAATCAATGTCTTCTGATTGAAATACAATTTTGATCACTGTACCCAGAAAATTCAAGGTGTTTCGCAGCAGCTGATATGCGGTCATGGTGTTGCTGATTTTGTGCGTGGTTAAAAGGTAGGCCATAAGCATGGCGGCAAAAAATCCATTAAAACACCCAGTGCCCTTGAAAGAATTTGAAGAAAAAAAAGACAACAAATGGATGACTGGGGGGTTCATGAGTAATGATTATACAATGCTGAGTTGTCTTTTATTGTAGCTGTAAACATTTCAGCATTGTTTAGTAGTTTTTCCTCAATCATCCAAGAAACCGTACCTGGTCAAGCTCTCGTTGACGGAGCCAGACTTTGAACAAAGACACTCCATTAGGAAAAGCGGCACATTGAGCAGTCACAGCAGTCAGAAACTGGAGGTGAGCCCTGGGCAGCATGTCACCCAGAAGGGAGCTATTGTAATGTGGAGTGGGAGGCTCAATGATCTCTGCAAAAATTAAAAAATAGGGTTAGAATTACGGGACTAGATAAATCAACTGTCACATATAAGGTTAAAATTCTTACCAGATTGTGAGTTGTTCACCCCGGTATACCAGCCTGTCCTGACATTATTCATCCGAGGATGGAAACGTTTGGGGTTGAAAAATCCAGGAAGTGGGCAAGCATGAATGCGGACGATTAAGGGCGAAGAATCTTTACCTAAAGCACCCAAGAAAAATACATCAATGAAATATTTGACATGGTCAACAATCAAGGACAATAATACCCGATGCACACAGATCCCCTAGTATGCTATTACCTGGGGGACTCAGCAGCAGAATAGGACGAAGTCGATTCCCATGAAGGCAAGAGTAGGAGATGGCTCCAATATCTGACGATGTTGCCAAATACTGTGCCAGACCTGCTAGGTAGATAGCTCGTTTCCTGGGGTATCTCTGATTTAAGAAGTCTTTTGGGTGGAGGATATCCTAAAAACAAGAAAGCGCAATTATACATTATCACAGATTTAAAAAAAAAACTGTCTGCATTACGCTATTATAAAAAGCATGTGGGATTTACATCTGGGATTGTGGCAGCCATGTCCACCACTACCCGTGGTCTGGTGCAGGTCCCCAATGGGTAACTTCCAATCAGATCAATTGAAGCAGGAGGCGCCATATGAAACTTGCCCTTATCAGTTTTTGGTACAAGGATAATAGGAACCTTGACATCGTTGGACAACCATGACAGATTGTTCACCTGTGAGGGGAGAAAAAGACAATTTGCTACTATACATTTATTTACAAAGTGAATCACATTTTGACACTTCAAAAAATCCTGCAATTTTGCAACACACTTAGTATCACTTTAGGAAAAGTATTAGGCACCTCAACCACAGGTGACTGCGGGACAGCCTTCAGGAGCTTTGTGACCGTCAAAATAAAACCATCTATTTGCTGTTTCCTGCGTTCACTGAGGGCAACTTCTTTTAAGAGCTCACTCATCTGTTACAGAAGATGAGGTAGAATACAAGGTTTGTCAGCAGTCATAATAGGTCATAATAGGCCATTAAATTCAAGTACCTGCATTTTCAGCAAGCTGCAGTGAAATAAGCTATCTGCTTCTTTAAGATGGTTGAGCTCTTCTGCTGTTGGGGGTCTATACAGGTCGCTTCTGGATATCTTCACCGGGTGGTATGCAATCTCCTCACCGTTACTCCTTTTCACTTTAACGGGTAGCTCATTTTTGTCCTCCATGTTTTGTGTCGATTCTGTTGGAATCATCTAGCAATAAAAACGACATGATTGTAAAAATCGTAAAACGCACAACCCTGCCATTAAACGATGACCGTAGTTTTACCAACATTATTGTTGCTTACTCGAGATTCTCATTTTAATTAAAATTTTTAAAAAGGGTTCACTAGATACTCTCCATGCATTTTAAGTTACTTTGCAACATAGAAGGCAGCGCTAAATTGTGAAAATTCTTTGTCGCTCCAAAAAACAATCATGCTAGACATGTGTCGGGCGGCAAACCTTTTTAGAGCGTAATAAAAAAGACATTTTGTCTTACCTTATTGGAGCCAGGATTTACCCGGTTTTTCTTCATAGATGACGTTCACAAGAAAATCGTGACAAATTTGAGATTTCTATTAGTTTGATCAACACAAACAGTGGTCTTCCAACGTACTCACATGTGCAAGGGTCACTGAAACGTGCTTGTTTGTAAAACATTATCTCATTGGTCTGCTTCGGTAAACGTGCATGATGATTGGTCTGTTGCTTGAACACTTCCGTTTGGGACTTTCATGTTAGATTGAACAAGCAACATCGTGGCGTCTATGAAAGCGTACAAAATCGCTTAAGGTTGTTTGTAATATTTTTATTAGTAGTATTTTCTAATTATACTTTAGTTGTCATTCATACAATAGAGAACAGTGTATTTACACTTTTACCTTTCTTCTTTATAGTCTAGACTAGAGCAGGAGCAGGAAACCTATGGCTCAAGAGCCACTTTTGGCTCGGGAGTCACATGTGGCTCTTTTGATGGGTGCATATGTCTCATCGTTAACCTGTGAGGTAAAATATGGAAACCGCTGGTGAGAGAGCTGAGTCCCAAGCGCATCAATAGGAGCGTCACGTCGGCAATGTAGTGTCGACACTACCTCTAGTGCCGCTTTAATCATCTTTTTTTTCTTTATTAGACTTTTTACATGGATACTCATTGATTGTCAAAAGAATTCTGAGACTTTTTGTACTTTAAAAGTGATCAAATGACAAAAAAGCACACTTTCCCCTTTTTTCTTTTCCTTTGAAATCTGAGTATGGCTCTCTAGGAATAACATTTGAATATAAGAATGGTTTATGGCTCGGTGTCAAAAAGGTTCCTGACCCCTGGTCGAGAGAGTTTTATAAAAAGTATAATATTGTAAAAAAAAGTCCCATTGTCATAACACTATAATTATATATATATATATATATATATATATATATATATATATATATATATATATATATATATAAATTGGAACACGCATTTAGAGAATCCTTGATTGTAAAAAAAATATGTAAAAAGACAAATTACACATTTGAGGGGGTTTTTCGCGCAAAATTTCCATTCAATTGTCTATATATGTCGCTGGTAGTGTCGTGGTAAATTCGGCGCATTCAGTTAGGGCGTGACTGTGAATGTAAATGGTTGACTGTATCAGTGTATGCCTTACTTGTTACTTACAGGATGCCAGTGTAGGGTGTAGTCTACCTTTCACCTGAAGTCAGCTGGGACAGGCTTGAGCACCCCATGAACCCGATAAGGTTACGTGGTGTTGAAAATTGATGGATGGATGGATAAATATCTATATATAAATTAACTGTACATCCACTCCACTCTGGCGTGTGAATTATAAAAGCGTAAGTAACATTGTAGTAGACAATAAAGGTGAATTTATTTACAATTTGATGACAAAAAAATGAATAGCAAGTTTTGTTTTCATCAAAACTTAAATTTGTCCGATGGCAATAATTGGGTAACTTGTGGTGGATGTCCTGTCGTCAATTCTTTCACAGCTGACTTTATAGATTCATTGTTTATAGGCCTGAGTCTGGCAAACTGAGCTTGTGATTTGAACTGCTGTGGGCCCATTTGTGTTCTCCAGGGATCTGTGAGAAAAACACCTTTGGCCAAATTTATGGTGTCCATCCTCAAAGCTCGTGCCATCATCCTCTCATCTTTAATGGGAGACACCTGCGACCTCTCTGGTTGATCAGATTGCAATGTGGCACTCTGTTGCTTACTCGGCAAAGGTTTAAGTTTGGGTTGACCACTTGTTGTTTGTATTCCAGATTTTGTGCATTTGTCAATCTCATATTGAGGAGTGATCAAATGTTGTGGCAAAGATGATTGCTTAATCTTATGTATAGGTTTAGTCGCCTTTGGTGGTTGCGTGTATTCCGTTTTATCTGCTGGACGCGAACCACACAAAGCAGTACTTCGAGGTTTTTGAGGTAAAGAAGGCTTTTGTTTTTTCTTGGTAGAGATGATTGGTTTAGGGCTTGGTGGTTTGTCGCTCGCGTGCCCGTAGGGAATTGTTTTCCCTTCAGACTGCACTGATGAGGTGCTGGTTTCTGGTAATGAATCACTTTGAGTGTTTTCCTCAGGATGGGTGAATTCAAAGTCTGGACTAGTATTAGTTTCCTGGTTAACCTAAGTACAGTAAGTGGAAAAATCAGTCATAAAAGAGTAGTTATTTACAGTGAAACATTCAGAGTTAAGCAGACACCAATGAGTTGTTGTAATTCTTTTTAAAAAATTCAAAAGTACCTGAGTTGACGCGGATACAGAGTCACACGGAAGTGTACCATGTATAACTGGAAAACATCCTTCAGCCCAGACATCTGGCGTGATTGGTAATGGTTCCGGGTCTTCTGTTGCGGATAACACCATGGCATCTTCCCCTTTATCTCGGCAAATAATTTTTTTCTCTACAGCTTGTGTGAAGTAACATTTAGCCCAGTATGCAGTGAAAGATGAGAGCTGAAAAAAATATTTCGTATATTGTGTTCAGATATTTTTTTCTAAACATGTTCCACGCTCCAAAAACATGCCTTTAAGGTTAAATGAAAACTGTACCAGGCATACGTAATGTTTCATTTTAGATATGATTGGCTCCTGCTCAAATTTGACCTTGATGAGGACAAACAGAAAATAGAAAAATGGTTGAATGGATCAATGTTTTACCTGTCTCTCAATGTGCACATTGTAGCAGGCTTCCATAACACTTGTCATTATATCAGCCATTATCTCCCCGACAACATCTTCCGCTTCCTCTTGGACCAACATGTCGGTCCATTGGCCATGAGTTAGACAACCCGGGATAATGTCTTCCTCTTCATGATCATGGGTAAGCAATGGTGACACTCGGGCTGGGGCCTTACCCTTGTCTGCTTGGGCTTTGGATGTCGCGCGAGACATCTTGATGGTTTGGTTACCTAATTCGAGCTACCTAAAATGGGCAATAGATCAACATTTCAGCGCAGGCTAATGAAAATATAATACAGATTTTCTTTAGAGGGTGCTGGTTGTCACATCACACATATTGTAGAAATGTCTAAGTACTTAATTAATTTACCGAACTGGTTATTCTAACGAGGATGTGTATGTAAATTATGATGGATAATACAGCATGTACTATAGTACACACGTAAAAGGCTGTTGCGCGGGTCACGGTTTAATTTGTTACTGTATTTTTCCCCCATTTTTTAGCAACATATCGTTTCCATGTTGTTGTTTGTGACTGTCTTTGAATCAGTTATATACTTTAAACGCGATGAGCAACAACAAACAAGCATACCTTCAATCACTCAGCCAACGTTTGTTCTGAGGTTGCTTTTAAAAAAAAAATCAAGTAGCGTTTGGGACTTATTTACGTCCGCCTCCGTGGACGAACAACTATTGCCTAGCAACGCAACTATTGACACTGACGTCACATCTGTCCCTATCATAGATATCACATATATAAGGATAGATGCTTGATTTCTGCCGTATTACAATAGGGATGGGCGTCGTCACCTTTTGACAATTTAGCTTGAGCCATTTGATCAAGATAATATAATTGTCACATTAGCATGTACTTAAACCTAAATATAGCTGAAGATTGCTAACCCATTTTGAAAATACCTAGGTTCTCCAGGAATCTCTGAAATGCAGTAATCTTACTCCATACTTACTTTTTATAACATTTTTTCGTCAACATACAGTATGAATAATAGCTACGTTAACATGGCTTGTTACAAATCAAAGAGTTACTAAATATTTCAAAAATTCAACAAAGTAAGCGTATTTTTGTGGATAAAATTGCTCAACATACATCCACAACAATAGAGCTCGCCAGATAAGTCTTCCGGCGCAAGATGGCCGCCGGATTACTTACGTCGCCGACTCCATCTCATCTAGCCTTAAGTATGTGATATCTATGGTCTCTATGGCTGCAGCAGACGCTGAGTAAATCCTATCGAGATAAGCGCTTGCTTCAAGGTAACTCAGGTGCCAACACTTGTTATCTATCTTCCAATCGTTGTTATTTGATTAAAAAACAATAACGAATTATTTTACTGCGTAGTTGCAGGTGGCTTCTGGCTCAAAGCTACCTTCGCAAGCCTTGCTCCAAATGCTAAGTAGCATACCAAACTGAACGCAATGGCGTTTTCACCAAAAATGCCATTCAACAGGAAGACGGAAAACGTTTAGTCGAACATACTTTACGAAGTGACATTAAATCAAGCCTCCCGATGTATCGCAAAGAGAAGAGCATCCAAATTAAGAACAGCGCGTCTGCGTTGTACAACAACCTGAGCGTTCTGCGCATCGCTCCGCGACGGCTCACCTACTTCACGGTGGTCCACGCCAATGTGGTCAACATGGTCAGTGCGTCGTGGGACGGACTCAACTACTCCCACCGCCAGCTGCAGTCCAAGGAGCCCAACGTAGCCACAAGTCCATCACTCGTCATGCAGGTCGGGGTCCATAATTATAAAATCAACGTTTGTTTTGAGAAAAACAAAACAAATCACAAACCATCTATTAAATTGAAATGCAAATTTGACTGCCATTGACGTATAAGGACGTCCAATCCATTCTGATTGGGACAGTTTGACAGCAGACGATCGCTGTAAGACCTCCACGTCAAAATCGATTCGCCGTCCTTCGCCGTCGCCAATTAGTTCAATTTTGTTGACATATAATGTGTTTCTTGCTATAGGCTGCATTTTGTGTTTTGCCCTCTCGAGATCTGCTAGTTGTGACTTCACAGAAAGGCATACAGGTGAGACATTGTTTATGAAATTAACTGGAAATGAATGTCACATTATCTTTCTTTATGTTTTGAAGATGTATGAATCAGATGGCTCCATAATGGTGTATTGGCATGCATTGGATACACCTGAAACACCAACAGGTAACATTAACACTCGAAACCCCATTTCTCTTTTCAGACACTTTATTATTGCACATGCCCAATATAATTTGGTCCAATACATCTGCATTTACAAAAATATTTATATTGTGTGTCTCATACATGCTTCTTTTGTTCTCAGCTCAAGCCGTGTTTGCACGTGGGATTGCTGCTGTCTGGGAAAATTATATATGTGTGGGTAGGTACAGAGTAAAAAGTCAGCTCACCTAGCCAAAACTCTCAAATGAGACAAGCGCTGCATCAGATGAGTGAATGAAATTTAAGAGTCTTTCGTTTGTCGCTCTCATTCAAGGTCTGTCCTCCAGTGGAATCCTTGTTTTCGATGTTCCCAATAAAGGTAGCAGCATAACCTTATCAGAGGTGCTGGAGGAACACAAGGAGCCCATTACGGACCTAGCCCAAGAGTGCTCTGGTAGCCAGGTATTACTATGCAATAATCCTATGTTATATTATTTTATTGCTATCCTATCACACACACAGATGTGTTATTGAATTGAATTGAATGCTTTTATTGTCATTATACAAGTAGAATGAGATTTAAAGCTTTCACCACATAGTGCACAAATAACAACAAACAGAAAAAATAAATATAATCAATAAATAAGAAATGAATAAATACTAAGTAGTCCAAGTGAGGTCAGCAGACTGAAGCGGGCTTGTTCCGTCTGAAGTCCAGGATGAGTTCCATGGTTTTTGGAGACATTCAGCGCCAAGTCGCACTACTCGCTGAGTCTATGGAGGCAAAAACAAACAAGCAAAGACATAGAAAATCAATATATAGTAATGATAAGTAAATAATCACTAAATAGTAATAATAAATACATAATCACGAAATAGTATTAGATGAATAAGTGGTCAACATAATAAATAAGTAGTATACGTAGTAGTAATAAGTCTTGATTAGGTCCTAGGTGCAGAACTCGAGTTGAATACGGTGACTTAAAGCTGTGTTTTCCCAACCTTTACTGAGCCAAACTATTCTGTTTCTTACTCCAGGAGTGCATCGCTGATCTGGTCAGTGCTGATGACAGTGGCACATTGTGTGTGTGGAAGTCAGGGGAAGAGTTTCAGCTTCTCAACAAGATTGGTGGATTTGAGTAAGAATAAAATTGACTTTTTCCTCATAAAGCAGCTATCCTGTTTATCACACGATTTGCCTCAAACTATAAAAGTACAAAGAAGGAACTGGATTCTTAGTTCTTTAATCCATCATTTTTTTTTAGTTTTTTTTTTTAGTTCTAAATCATTGGTTTTAGGTCTTATTCACTTGGGCAAATAATGCTAATTCTCTATTTCGACCAACTTAAAATGACAGATGCAAATTTAAAATATAGAAACACGTTAGTTTGCACAGCATTTAACAATTTATTTGAACTAAGAAGCTGCCAGCCCCTTCCAGTTAAATTGGATTAGACGTCTATCTCCGTCAGCAGCCCTGAAACATGAACATTCAGTGCCAACCTGTACACAGTATGATTACTGCTGAGATTGATTGCGATTGCCGTTGCACTTTGTATACCTTTCCGCCATTATTCTCAGCGTCCTGCGTACATAGTTTTTGCGTCACTAACTAATCTGTTTCTTTCCACTGTCCTCTCTTCCGTATCACTCACTCCTCTAATGTGATTGCCGCTTTTTCTTTCCACACTGCAATGATCCTCAATCTTCTTGTCAGTATGACCTGCTCATCTGTGAAGCTGTGGAAAGGTACAGCGGTAGCAGCATACGGAACAGGCCAGATTCGTCTCTATGAGGCCGTCACAGGGATTCTGCATGCGGAGGTCCACGCCCACGCCCGTTGGATCTACTCATTGGACATTGCTCCATTTTCTGGCCTGGTGAGTTGTGAGACGCAGGTTAATTTTGTCGGTTGATGTTGTCGTTAGTTTGATTTTTAGTGTTGTGCACCCTAGCTCCTGTCTGCTGCTGAAGACTCTTTTGTCAGGGTGTGGCTACTGACAGTAACTCCAGAAAGCAACACTGTAGAGGTAAAGCCCTCCAAAAAACAACGGTACACGGTCGATTGGTCGCCGGTCTTTTGGTCACCGGTCTTTTGGTCGCCGGTCTTTTGGTCGCCCGCAAGGTTATTGATAATTACCATTTAAATCGTTGCTCAAATTCCCTAAATACAAACTGCGAATTACTATTTAGTCATACTTAATGCCCTATTAATTATTAGGCTAAAGAAAAGCTCCAAATTTCCCGTACTTTTATTGTGTTTTGTTGGAGAACTTGTTAAGACCCTGACTGACGTACCTTCCTAAGGGGACAACTCATGTACATACAAACCCTTATACACTCACACGTTGGCTCAGTGAAACTGCTCATGGCCATTGTTGGCTTTTATTGATGCGTAGACCGTGTTGTTTTACCTTGTTTTGTCGCCGGTCTTTTGGTCGTCGCTCTTTTGGTCGCCTGTTGTCGCGGTCCGGGCGACCAAAAGACCACGACCAAAAGACCGGCAACCAAAAGACGGTGACCAAAAGGCCGGCGACCAATCGACCGCACACGAAAAACAACAATCGGCTCGTTTTCTAATTTAACCGCACAATCCATTACTTCAATTTTCTTTTAGGTTGCTCATTTACATAATGAATGCGTGACAGACACACAAATCTGCGGAGCCAAGTTCTGCGACGGAGATGGTTACGCCTTTGCTGTGACAGGATATGACCTCAACGAGATTATAAAATACACGCAGACATAGGACGTCACCCTTTTTCATGGCTGAGTATTATGGATAGCAAACGGATATAATACAATATTTTTGGAAAGCGATCCAAATGTAACGCAGTCAGAAATGCAGAGATTTTAGAAGTGAGCGTCCAATTTAATTTTTGGGGGCATTAAGACTATGCTATGTTGCAACTTGTGTGGGTGAAAATGTGCATTATCTTATTGAAAATGGTTTTAAGTAGCCTTGCACAGTTTTAAATGCTTTATAGATATTTTAATTGCAAATGTTTACACCCTTGTAAACTTAATGGCATGTGAGGCGCCTTTACTTTTGAGAAGGAAACAAAGCATCGATTAACAAAGCCGCTAGAGGGCAGCGTAAAACTTGTAAAGATTAATGGCCTAAAACTCAATCACAATGCTAGAGACATTGATAGCTTTTGAATTATTATTATTTTTAGATTTAATTAAAAACAAATGGTAATGACAACAATTGGCAACTAGTTTTTAACTAAATAAAAGATTAGTTGTAATAAATAAATCAATGAAATATGCAGTTTTTGCTCATTGTCTGACATTGATGATGATAGGTGGAAGGTTCATTCATTAGTTCACCTTCCATACTGCCAATTCTCGAAAGGGTTGTTGGAGCCTAACCCAGCTGTCTTCGGGCAAAAGGCAGACTACACCCTAGACTTGTCGCCAATCAGCCAAGGGGCACTCAGAGAGACAAATGACCATCCGCACCTCCAATCAGACCACCATCAGCGGGAATTGAGCCCACGCCTGCCCACACTGAAGTCAGGCAAGTGAACCTCTACACCACGAGGCATCTTATAATTGGAAGGTCTGACAGTAAATGTTTCAGTTACAATGATGGTGAGAAACGTCCGATCTGCCAGCCAAATGGATTGGACATATATCTCTGTCCATGACAATGAAGAAGTTGATACTGATTTTTAAAAATGAACTCTACATTTCCCCTAGCCATGAGTGAGAGCGTAAATGGTCATCCAGTTTCTTGTGCCTGCGGTTGGCTGGCCACCTATTTAGGGTGTCCCTCGCCTGGTTCCTACAGTTGGCTGGGATAAGCTCCAGCACACGCTGCAACCCTTGTTAGGATAAGCGGTTCGGAAAATGAATGAATAGCCACGGAATTTCAGATTTTCTTTGTTGATGATTGTAAGTTAGAGATCACCATTGATGTGCTTTTGTAGCATGTCACAGCTCACATACACTTTTTATATTTGCTCATATTACACACCAAGGTCTCACGGTAATCTGTCCACCTTATCGTGATGAGATAAGAAGAATCAGGTCAGTGAGGAATTGTACGCTGTTTGTCGGTGTGCGGCTAAACTAAATCCCATAGTTGTAGTCTTTTTGCTTTTCAGTCAACACCGATCATATAACATCAAGTGACAAGACTTGTTTTGAAGCCAAACACTCATGGCATCATGTTATGTAACTTAAATTTGCGAGATGCCAGATGATCGATGGGTCAATGTCCGGCTTGCATATAAATGGTGAACTCGCGGCAGCGGCCGTGCAAACATCACACTTTCTAATGGAGTCGATACATTTTAGTAGGTCGTGTTGTGTCACACCCCTGTTGTGTATTGGGTGAAGGGGACAGAGATATCAGAACATTTGATGGCTAGAATGACCTACCAATGACACAGATATTACATAACTTTCTGGAACATAATAATACACGTCGGGAGAGAAAGCTCAAAAGCATTTGATTAAATAACAGATGGATTGAGGGAGAAGAGAGCAATTTGAACACCCCAAACAAAGGTTAAAATAGAAGTTGTGATGATGATGTCACTTCTCAGAAAACAGGACAAAAATCAGCATTTAGTCTTCATGGGGGCCAGTCATTAAATGCTGTGTAAAGTCCGGGGCCACTTTTGCAATACTTGTTGACTTTTGGCTGTTCTAGCTGAGCACACAAAGTGAAATTAACATGTTCATATGCTACATTGCTTGTTTACAATTCCCCCAAAAGTATAGAACTTGCTGTTAAAAGGGAATACCAACATGTAAATGACTAATGTGAAAGACGGACGGTTATCAAGGTTGGCAAATCAAGAGTTTCTTATACCTCTGATGATAGATCATATTTTTTAACAATTTTTTACACCAATTACAGCCACACACACATTCCATTTTAACTGGAAGTAGTGGCAGCACAGAACATCTTATTCAAACGAGTCCTCCCACTTCAAATGAATTGCACATTTACTAGTAAGAAACTCATTTTAACTCTCAGCAGATGGAAGACAAGAGCCAGAATTCAAACATGTGCTCTCTGCATACACACGACATTTCTAATTTGTCTAGTTGAGTAAAATATAAAAAAAGTAATGTTCCACGTGTAATGTACTGTATATGAAAAGACATCCCTCCAAAGTAAAAGCAGCTTCCATAAGTATTATCAAACTTAATGGTGAGTTTTCATTTTTAAAGATTTACTGTCTGAACGTATTTTATCACTCTTATAAGAGTTGCAATGTTGTGCGAAGTCAATTCACAATCAGCAATTATGCGTCACGTCATTCCAGATTACAAGTACTTTGTTTTTTACGTAAATGACAGTGAATTGAGTTTCAGTTTCACAAATTTAAAATGTTGAATACTGCCTGTAGTTTTTTTTTAAAGTTATGGTGACAACGTTACCCTCCAAGAAGTTATCTATATTTGCCATTATTTCCGCTAAGAGCTCAAACTGTCAGATTTCACCAGAAAAAAAGTGTAGTTTCTTAAAGTTGTAGCTTGTCAAAGTTTCTCAATTTGCGTCTAGTAAATATCTTTTGCAGCGTCAAATTCTCTGGCAGCTGTAGTATGTTGACCTTAGGTGTCCGAAAGAGGTAGATGCTCATATTTTTTGAGTGTTTGAACTACTAAATTATAGTGCTGGAGTGAGCACTTCATTCCATCCCGTCAGTGCTTGTGACAGCAGCTGGGGCTGTATAGCTAAGCCTAGTGGGATAGATCCAAACTGGGGGGATGAAGTACCTAAAGCCCCTCCAGCCGGCTGCCATAGATGGACTAGCTCACTGATGAAAGCAAACAGAAAAGCAGCTTCCTAACACACGTGCCACTTTTGCCTTTTGAGGAATGACTTGACATGCTCGAAATAATTTCAAAGGAAATGGCTCTCAAACCCCAATTGGATTTTCCTACAAAACCAAGATATCTCTTAAATTTAATAAAGAAATGTATACATATGGTTCAATGGATATTTGACTACTTGGTAGGTTAAAAAACGTTTTTAAAAACACTAATCTCTTTATCAGTGTATATTGTAAATGTGGAATATAATTAAAAAAAATCCATCTAATTTTACAAATATATTTGCTGTTGTGTGTGTTATTTTACATTTGTAGTCATCTATTTTTATTGGTTTCACTGGAATTTATGATCACAGTGACAGCACTTTAAATCAAATTGAAGCCACATGGGCACAGAATTCATTCACTACATGGAGGCAGCTAAACAATAAAATACAATCCATAGATGTCACTTTATACCAGGGGTGGGGAACCTATGGCTCGGGAGCCATATGTGGCTCTTCTGATGGGTGCATGTGGCTCTTCGCTAACTTGTGAGGTAAAATATGTATTTAAACCGCTGGTGACAGAGCCGAGTCCCGAATGCACCAATAGGAGCGTCACGTCGGCACTATGGCTCTGACACTACCTCTGACTTCAATCATCTTTTTCTTTTCATTAAACTTTTCTGCATGCATATTTTCATTGATTAACAACTAAGTAACAGTGTTGTTGAAAGAATTGTACTTTAAAAGTGGTAAAATGACCCCAAAAAGAAAAATCACATCTAATTTTCACATTTTTACTCTTAAATTCAGAGTAGTATGTCTCAAGGAATAAAATTTGAAAATAGGAATTGTTTATGGCTCTCTGTGTCAAATAGGTTCCCGACCCCTGTCCTATACACTACACCAAAAGAATACATTTCAACTGTTGTTTTACAGCCAATGGCTGTGATAAATATGCACGTGAACCTGACCTATGGCAGTTGAGTGAACTGACTACTTAAACTACAGTCTAGCCTAGTTTCAGCGGGCAAGGCACTCTTTTAAGTTGTTAGGCAGTTAGGTTTCCTAACCTTCTATGCACACGGAGCTTCCGCCAGCCAATCTCCAGTAGCTCGGTAGTCATTACGCTCGACTGCCAAGACCGAGGGAAGGAGAAAAGGAGCACAGTGACTTCACGACCACCATCAAGACTGGTTAGATATGCATCAAAATACAAAATAATTATAAAATAATAAACATATTCAAAAACACTCGGTTTAAAACAAACAAACAATTATTGGGAAATTAAGGTTTAATACGTCACTAGCCAATTTCTTGTTGATTTTTTTTCATTTTTTAAAATCATAATATTCTGGCAAACACGAGTGCATGTATTTTACCCAAAAAAATCATCAAAATTATTTCTTTTTACCGTGTACCCTCAACACTACTTATTCATTGTATAGCAATTAGTGTTTTTGCAAGGCCATCACTTCACCTTCATTACCTGCTTGGTCATGGGTGTCATTATTTGCTTCAGTAAGTGAAATACATGCTCCATTGAGTCTAGGTCAGGCAACAGACATGATTAAAGATGTGAAAACCCATTTAATCCAAATGGACAATGTCCAAATACTATACCTCCAACCCCAAGAAATAGAACTTAAGTGTATTAGATGAGAATAAAATAAACATTGGAGCCTGCCATCTGGGATTGCACAGTTGCCTAGCATTGGGCACTGCTGACGTTGATGTGCTGACGTTAGGCTGTGTGTTTAGGCCTTCATGATTATGTAGCTGTATGTGCATGCGGATGGATGCTACCACGGAAATGTTGATGGATTTATGTTCCAGGCTCGTCATCCAAATCAACTCTGATTCAATTCTCTGTGCGTTAGAGGAATAAAGAAAGATATTCTGACGAATGAAGACAATGTGAACATGTTACGGGTATTATATGCTTCCTTTAAGACTTTGCAGACTCCTGCAAGCTTTTATCTGTGTGCTCCTGTCAATCAAATGCTACTATTAAGAGTGTTACAATTTTTCTCCTTTAGGGAATTACAGGGAGTCAAAATTCTGCAAACATTTGCGAGAACAATTTAGTTATGTGTCTTCTTTATTACACTGGGTGTTTCGGTGGCTCACTATATTTGCTTTTAAGCACACACCATGACAGCAATGAACAGTACATGCAACACTGCAGGAGTGTCACACCAATCATCCAGCTCACCAATAGAAGTGTGTCAAGGGACAAAATATGAGATGGATTCATCTTGGGAGAAAGTGACTGTGTTTGTATCTTGGCTAAGAAATAAATGGAAAATTCCATCACCTCTATAAAGTTAAAATGTTTAACAGATGGTCTCAGTTGCACCCTTAATGTGCATTTATTTAGACCTTTGGGGTGGTGTTTGTTCAGTTATGGTGGAATATATGCACTATGTATATATATGTAAAGTGCAAATATGATTAATTGCAGCAAAATCCATTTTGGCCTGTCTAATAAAGCTCATGAAGTGGAATAAGATTGCCAAATTGCCCGTTACTCATTTTCTGTCTGGAAAGTAAGAATGATAATTTTAAAGGCAAATAATTTTGTTATACTGAAGAAAAGGCCATCTCCAGCCCTCTACCCCAATTTATTTTGGCCTGAAACACGTGATGATAATATCATTAAATATGTCCTGCACAAATCTCTTTAATTCAGCATACATTGCACCTCTCAGCTTTAACAGTAGATAGTCATTTAAACAGCGCCTCTCCATTAGCTAAGCAGCCGTCCCGGTCAAAATGGATTGGACATTTATCGCCATCAATTGCAGCCAATGGGTAAACAATTAAAACCCAGTATTTTTTGTTGCCAGATTCCCATTGTCTTTTTAACAAATACCTAGAAGTGGAAGGATTTCAACTTGGCCCTTAGATCCTTTGATTTTTTTTTTATATCAACCCTCGGAGATAAAGTTCTGGACACCCATCTTCTTGGCTATTTTAAGCATTACAAAAATTGTGAAATAAAAGCAGTGTCATTCCGCAGCTGTTCTGTCACCCGCATGCCCAAAGTATTGGATCTCTACACTGAAGAGACAATTTTCCTTCACTAGAGTCAAATTATCACAAGGAAAACAAGAAAAATACAACAATGGGTGAAGCCACACTATACAACAATCCACAGCATGAAGCTTTATGGAGGATTCTAATGTATGTTCTGATTGGGATGCTGTGGCAGGGTTGATAATTTGACCAATTTATGCAGAAATCCAAGTCATTCTGCCTGGGCAGATTCTTTTTCTTACAACACTATATTCTACAGATGATGAATAACAGATAAACAAGCTAAGGGGGTTGCATCTGAAGATTACCGGCAGACTTTATTTACTTTGCTTCATTTTGTTAACTTTTTACCTGGCCTGCCATATGGCTTTCTGCCTGCCCATCAAGGCAGAGTAAATTTTACATGATCAGACACAAAGTGGTAAATGGAGCAGAAGTACAAACACTGCAATCTGCTCATTTGGTGCTGTGAAGGCTATAGAGCTTTTGTCAATTAGGCAGTGACCCACTCAGCTCTCCATTAGTCTCTCCCACACCACACATGGGGAAAGATGGAAAGAGACGCTCTTGCACTTTACCTGAATTCACTGAATTGGTGCCAAACGGTAGAAAGCAGACATGATAAAAAGAAAAAGCCACACAAAGGAAGAGAAGGGGTTTCTTGAGAAAACCCACCAACGGATGTCAGGGCAGGGTTAGCTGCTCATTCTTGTTTCCATGGCAACACCAAAGTACTGCCGGTACAGCGACACCAGGCAGGAGCACATGAGACACACGTGCCAATGCCCAGCTGACGGCACTGACAATACGCCAGCGTCTATTCATAGCACCTCAGTGACGCCAAACAGGGACACAGGCGGCCCGATTTTGGGCCACCAAGGTCCGCAATCTGGGTATTCACTTACCGGTGGTAGAATATAGGCTGAGGAAAATGTTATGGTTCATGTCTTGACAAGTCTTTCTTTTGGATCACTGTCCAGCCTGCCAAAGAGACAGCTGGTCGCACAATACCTTAAAAAAAAAATAATAAGGCATATATATGTCTGGATCCAAATTCAATAATCATAAGTTATCGCAAAACCTTTAAATTCATCACTGACAGATGAATGCTGATATTTTTAGTACCGTGACACACTGACCATGATGTTGTACAGTTGGCAAAAAGGCCCAGAGACGACACCAAGGCACTGGCCACTTTGAAAGCGATTGTTCAAGCTCAATTGAAACTTTGTCACGCCCTTTGTTCTGCCGATCATCCCAAAGAATAACAGAGGCTCCGAGGCAAATAGAGGCTCATTGTGGCCACTGGGCTCCCGAACGTGTGTCATTGTGGCGGCTCAATGGCTGGTGTCAAACACCGCTTTGGCTCCTCACGTGCAAAAGTGAAAGTGATCCAAACCAGACCGAGATGGCTCCTTTGTTTGTGCCAATGTTGTGTTGTGTCTATGTTAAAGGCGCTGTGCAATCGCCAACTGTTTGTTTGTCGTTATTCTGCTGATGCATGCCTTTTACACCCCCAGGATCAGCAGTTTGCCCACTTAGGAAAGACCGATCGAGAATTGGCTTTATGTGTGTTTATGTGGA
The DNA here is from genome assembly GCF_051989625.1 of Stigmatopora argus. Taxonomy (NCBI): domain Eukaryota; kingdom Metazoa; phylum Chordata; class Actinopteri; order Syngnathiformes; family Syngnathidae; genus Stigmatopora; species Stigmatopora argus. The sequence continues at coordinate 15,644,806 of NC_135391.1, read as the reverse complement.
GTCGCTCCATTATAGACCTATTGTGCCCATATTGCTACATCAATAGTGGCATGGCATAGGAAAGTGCTGTCTAAGACATTTAGGTGTATTGCATCTGTGTGCATCATATTCTAGGGAAGAGGGAAGCCTTCATTGAATTGGGAAAACGGTAAAGGATTTTCATTTCCATTGTTCCAAACTTGTGGAAAACAAGAGAACCCTCCTGCATGGTCCTATATTGTTGCTATTCTTTGTTTGGTTGTTGTTGTTGTTGTTTTTGTTGAAACATTTATTTCGCCATGAATTGGCTTTATAACAACGCACAGCTGTTCACACTGGGGTTATGAGTGTAGATGACTCTTACATGGATGATGCAATTCTTTGCAACTTCAAGCCTTAAAATGTGTGCTCAACACAGTCACAGTGAAAATGTTGTAAATTTAAAGGGAAAGATAACACTTAGTATGAATGAACTTCATGATCAAGACAGTTGCTCAATCTATTCAAGTATCGATATTGCAAGTTTCATAGATCTCTGATCATGGAGAAAATTATGTTTTAACAAAATGAAAAGCTGTTTATGAGGGCAGGCATTTTGCAATGTCAGTCATACTCACACATACATACACACACACACACACCGATATTTGAGAACAGGTGGATTTGACAATGGGTATTAATGACGTCATGGGCAGGGCAATTTATGATACTCACATTATAATGATTAAAATGGTATTTGCTTTGATAAAATGTCTGCCCGCATGGAAGGCAGCCACTTCCTCGATATACTGACTTTAATCTACACTTTTTGACTAATTAAATCCTGTTTTTGAAATCTATTGAACAAGATTTTGTTTCACTTGGACGCACATGACAAAGGTGACTATATGACTACAATGAATTAAAGCAACAGACATTACCTAGTATAAATGACTTATGTGAAATATAGAAGCCAAATTATGCATTTATTAGCCCTCAACGATGAAGAAAGTAAATATTAAACCCCAAATTTGACAATACTTATAAGTGCAACTATTGTGCGACAAATGTGACACCAGTCACGCCACGCACGCCTACAAAAATAGGCATACACACTTCAGTTTCTATGCTTGTTCAATATGCCACTGTCTCACTAAGACAAAGCCTGTTTCACTTCCCGGGTCCATTAAAGCTTGTTTGTCCAATAGCTGCACATACCACAGTTGGTAGCCAATGCGTGAAAAGAAAGCAGGGCAATCTTGAATACATGAATTTCCTAGAAAAAAATAGTACTGGAACATAAAAATATCGGATAACGGTTCTTTTGACTACTGGGAAAAAATGGCTTCTATTTACATTTTCTCCACTATTGTAAATCAGGAAAATATTAAATATCTGTCATTTTGGATGGCAACTAATTCAGGGTGTCCCTTGCCTACTGCCCATTGTTGCCTGGGATAGGCTCAAGCACCCCTGCAATCTTTACGAGTGTAAGTGATTTGAAAAATAAATAAATCTAATCGATTTTTCCCTCCGATTAAGCTCCTCTCTATGCCAGGGGTGGCGAAAAAGTAAGACACAAAGAGCCCAAATTTTGAACTGTGAGAGCCAAAGAACCCCATCTTCCGTCAGAAGGAGTATAAAAAAATCCAATCTGCCAATTTTTTTTTTCAATATAATTTATTTTTTTGTTTTTAACGGGCCCTGATGAATTTGAGTGTTTTATGAGAAAATACAAATAAGAGACACATGAAATGAGGCAAAGAGCCACAGTATATATACAAAATACGATAAGAAACAAAGAGCCGCGTGCGGCTCAGGAGCCACGTCTTCACCACCCCTGGTCTATGCCTTTCATTCTTCTTACTTGATTGGATTCAACCTTGACTTAACTCTTTATTCACTGCCATTGGTGGTGAGAGACGTCCAATTCCTTTTGACTGGGAGGACTGCTCCTAATCATTCAATCAGCCTCTCCCAGTTAAAATGGATTGGACGTCTATCGCCGGTCAATGGCAGCCACAGAGTTAAACTTGCACACTAACTATACTACGGACACATTCATGTTGTTTACCTGATAATAGCAGGTCATTGACTGCTGCGACACATTTAGAGTCTCGATTATGCAATTCTCTGTCAGCTGCTTTGCGTATACGTGCACATGCCCATGCACTGTCTGGCACTATCGCCACTTTATGAATGGATGGGTGTGGCTGAGAGGACCACGAGGGATGAAGCTGACGTCGGGAACGCGCTACTGCTGCTGCTGTTGCTGAAGCCTGGCCCCGAGTGGAACATCAACATAAGTGGGCGCGACCACCGAGGAAAGAGGGCACGGAGAGCAGGAGATCAAGGACTTGAACTTGGTGAGAAAACAAAACAAAAAATATGACTAAGTGGCTGCTCTGTCATTGATGCGTTCAGGGTGCCTGGAAAAAATGATTTTTACAATTCGGATACTCCAAATCAAATAAGAAAAGTATCGGCTTGCACTTTATGGGTAAGATAACTAGAAAAACTCGCATCAGGACCACAGTAAGACACACGAGATCCACGTGTGCACAATAGGCTGGATTAGTTGTGATGCTGTTTGTCTGGAAAGTAACTAACGAGAATGCCTGGTTGGGTTTAAATGTTCTGATTGGATGTCATCTCATCATCGTAGTCATCATCATTGCATGTGTGTGGCCGGCAGGAGAGGCAGACGAGCAATCGGGAGGTGTTGAACTGTACGTGGACGTTGAGGAGAAGGACACGAGAAAGCGATTCTGTAGTGGAAGGCTGTAAAAAGGTAGGACATATTTTGTTTGTTTTAAAATCTACTTGTTTTTGAGATCGTGTGCGCGGCAGAACTTTGTGGATGGTGGCTGATAGTTGCGTAACGGGATCGGCTGGAGGGGAGCGAGCGTTCGGAGTTGGGGGGTTGTAGCCGAAGAACTTGTACTTTATCATAATAAAACATCCATTCATATCATGTATCCGACTTTTTAGATTTTATAACGGAGGATTTTGGCTTAAATGAGCCAAAGAAAATAAAATTCAGGAAACTTTAGGAGGTGTGTCACTTTAAGTATCATCTGAGACAAAATATCATGTGTCTGCCCAGAAGGCGTTTATCTAGTCTAAACTCAAGATCACAATAAAAAAGGATGATTTACGTAAATTAATGACCTTCTAATGACTATAAGTATTGGAGATATGTTCTGATGAGTAAGTTTGTTTCGCTTGGTTTTGACTTATGCATAAAATTTAGTCTTAAATAGAATAAATATGACAATATTGGATTATTTTATTCATAATCCAGTGTTCCCCTGTTTTCGAAAAAAATCTTAAAAGGCAGTGATATATTGTATAACTTACTTCTGTATTTAAAATTCTGCTTATTTACCCCACTTTCATAATATTTATATCAAAATCGTTTTCTTTTTTGCCTTAATTTATTCACTACCATTTGAACGATCACGGTCAGCCCTTCTGAGTTCAAATCAATGAGACGTCTATTGCTGTTAATGGCAGTGAATACCTTTTCATGCGGCTGCTCTGGTATTTTCCACACTTGAAATTTTTGTGTGATGTTTCTCTAAAGTATAGTGTGTAAAAACACAAATGAAAAACATGACTAAAGAACAGATGGCGCAGCACCCGTGGTACAGCAAACAGATGAAGTTGACATCCGTTACTGCGTCCCGTCTTGCTCCTGTGTTTTTCTATCAGCTGTGGAATTTGAACCATTCTTCCTTCGGGGTGAGGCCGTCTCTCTGTCTGCCAATAGTGCCTAAGGTTGAAGCGCTTGTATGTGAGGACAAACTAATCAAAGTGAAAAGCAGGGCCTTTGGATGCGGGACATTTTCACATTCAAAGAAAGAAGCAATAACATAATAATGCATAACTTCAGCTCTTCTTCCCAGAACCCCCTGATGTTTGGCCTCTTGGGAAACTTTTGCAGTGGGGCAACATTGTTGAAAAGAAAGAAAGAGAGAGGGAGAGAACCAGGATATTGTGTGCAATGGCTGCATATTTTTTTTAAACAATGGATCCTGAAAGAATGAGCTAGATGAGGAGGTTGTCAACTAAAATATTTTACATAGCTGGAAACAAACCCAAACAAACATGGATTAAGCCTCACATGCTGTCCAGGTCAAATTTGGAGATTTGACAGCAATAACGATGACACAAAATGTGATTTCATTGCCCTGAAATTTGAAATTTCATAAATCACTCATTCGAAATATATACTTGTTGGTCTTAAAAGTCCCATGATAAGTGATTATTTAAACAGTGAAAGAGTAAAACAGCTGAAGAATGTTCAAGCATACTAAACACAAAGACCAGAGGTCAGACAGTGCTTTGACACAGACATGAAATCTGCAAATACCAGCAAAAACACTAAAATATTGACTAAATATCAATCATGAAATCATTTATAACAAGCAGGCGATTAATGCTTTTGGAAATGATCTGCAATTCTTAATTTTAGAGGCAATTATAATGAGAATATTCTTAGCTTGGGTCAAATTTTACGTACGACTCGTACGGTGTTTGTAAGGTTTTTTGGGGGTTTGTAAGTGGAATCATAATCATTTATAAGGGCAGTTATCGGCAGAGGTTGACAGGTATGATACACTCACACGCCTGCTCAGTGAAACTGCTCAGGGCAATTGTTAGCTTTTATTGATGCGTAGACCGTGTTGTTTTACCGTGTTTTGTCACCGGACTTTTGGTCGCCGGACTTTTGGTCGCCGGACGTCTGGTCGCCGGACGTTTGGTCACCGGTTGTTTGGGTCCGGGCGACCAAACGTCCGCGACCAAACGTCCGGCGACCAAAAGCCCAGCGACCAAAAGTCCGGCGACCAAACGTCCGGTCACGCCACACCAGTACCTGTTGCACACTACCCTGAAAATGCTTGGTCTCAAAAGCAAAGCAGTTCTAATGATCCTAATATATTGTTAATATATATTATAAACTCAATTTATCTGCCCGATATTTGGACCCCCAATATATCTATTTCCAACAATCATCAAAAAACTAAACAACAGATAATCCCATGTAACATTCACATCCTTAAATAAATGCATGCATATATTCCACCTGGTCCAGCAGTGATATCAATAACCAAGTTTGGAGAGTAAAAGGTGTCACAAGAAGAGAGGTTCTATATTGGCTTTGACATTCCTCAGCTTCAAAAGATAGATAAACACATCTGAGATGGGTCTGGATCTGCTACCATTGCTGCTATGGAACATGATGACATTCTTTATAAAAGCAAAGCAGAAAATATATTTCAATTAAGTGAGTAAGCATTTGGTTTCGGCTAGTACAGTTCTTCCTTGAGATGCGAACGACATGATTTATAAATTTTTAAAGATAAGAAGTGTCATTCAGCTAATTTAGCTTGCAAATGCAAACTCAACAAAAGTCACTGAACAATCATGTACACAAAAATAGTGCAGCAACATATTTAGACATTCAATTTTAACATTCTCTTTCATTTTTGTTCCCTGCAAGTACCTGAGATTAGGATTCCTTCTTTTTAATTTTATTCAATTTAATCATGTATTTTTGTATAAGCAAAAATAGAATAATGGTTCTCATTCAATTCAAGAGCCGCTGTATTTTTTTAATCAGTTGGCTGCACTTTTTGTTTGTATCATTGCACAAGGGTTCAATTTGGGGTACACAAGGCACACTGTTTAATCCCGCAGTATTTCCTTTTTGAGCATCCGTTTGTCTCATTTAGGCTTGAAAGTTGATCATGTCTAAGATGTTTGAAAGTGTATGCGCTCTAAGCTTAGACCACGTGCTTGTTTGACTGGAAAATCTGAAACTTTTCGGGGTTTTGCAAAGTTGTATTGAGTTTGTGGTTTAACAAGTGGTTGCTGGTCTTTCATTGAACCATGCATTGACAACTTCCGTTGTCTGTTTGATCTAAAAAAAAGAAAAAAAAGAATAGGACCAGCTCTAGTATGTTTAGCAATGACTTCTTGTTGCTCAGTGCTGCTGCAAGTTGTCATATGTTTTTTGCCCATTTATTCATTTGCTATATCCCAGCTCGGTGACCGTGTGGAGTTTGCATGTTCTCCCAGGGCTTGCATGGGTTTTCGCCAGATTCTCCGATTTTCATCCCAAAAACATGCAGGGCAGTAGAGGCTCACTCGCCTGTCTTCGGTGCAGGCAGGTGCCGGCTCGATTCTTGCTGTTGGCGGTGTTATCATAAGTGGGGGCGCTCATTTGTCTCTCTGTGTACCCTGCAGCTGACTGGCGACCTGGTCTAAGGTGTCAAGGGTTTCATCTTCTGATTGTGTGGTTAGAGGAAACCATAGACTTAAAGATCAAACTTGTTGCAATCTTTCTTTTTTTTTCCTCCTTTAATGGACCAAAAGTCCACCATCAGCTTCATGTTTGTCCAAACTAGGCCACATACAGTGGGAGTAAGAAAATAGGAAGTAGGTCACTTGAAGCATGTGGTGTCAATATAGTCAGAGCTTTAATAAAGTTCTGCTAGCGTGGAGAATGTTTGCCACAGTGCCCATCAAACATAATCACAGGGTAAAATTCACATGAAAAACAGCCGTCTTCCTACAAATTTGCAGAGACAATGAGTCATACAGATATGGATGACTGCCTGAACTCTCTAGTGCAAACTCTTGAATCAGGCAAGCATATTGACATGCGACACGTATGCCCCGGTAAGCGTTGTAGGCTTTAACTCTAAGCTAGAGGAAGAGAAACTACCAAGGGTGCCATTCCTGCTAAGCAGGGTCGCACTTTAATAGTATAGAGTAGTGTAGAGTATATCAACACTCACTTCAAGTTATTTCCTGTTCTAAAATTCTCTTTTCATACAGACATGCTGTTAGTGTTGAAGATTGTTTCTGTTTTGACTGACAGTGAATTGTTTCAGTGACATTTATGACGTTTTACGTCCAATCCATTTTAACTGGGAGGGCTAACGGGAATCCTTCACTGTAATGAATTGGCTAATCAAATACACAAGCAATTATGATTTATCAATTGTGCATCAAAAACTTTGATGGTCGATACATCTTTTAGAAGCATTGTTGAAGTTAAAATGTCTGATCTTTTTTAATTTTCTTAATATTTCACTTTTATTCATAAATTTTTTAAAACTTAATGATCTTTTTTAAATTATTGCTTTCTGATTTTTTTGTATTATTATTATTGATAAAAAAATCAATGCATTTTAATTTTTTAAAGGTCTGAAATGTTTTTTTCATTCAAATAACAATATTTTATTTTTATTTATTCTATTTTTTTCAAGAAAAAAACCAGAAAATGTCTTTTTTTCTGTAGTCATTGATTCCTCATTGAGGACAACAGGAATTTTGTTTCAATTTTATTTTAGTGAATCCTATCATTTATTTTTGAGGGCCACACCAAATGACATGGCGGGCTGGATCTGCCCCCCGGCTTTTGAAATCTGTGAACTAAATTATCAGAGCATCGGCATTTGCTCCCTTCTCAACCCTCACATGATTACCGGCTCTCTTTTTTTGCATTAATAATTCATATCAACCGCATATTCCAATTTATGAACCTTAGGCTACTTATTGCTAATGCAGTTTTCAACATGGGTCACTTTAGTTTGCAATCCCTGTGTTGTTGTTGTTGTTTTAATAGCATCTTACAAACCTCTTAATGCAATGATCATTTGTGCAGCAGGGAGTTAATATGCAACACATAAAAAAAATCATGAAAAAATGCTTGTAAAAACTGTGCACAATGTTTTGATAGTCATATTGTCCATTTACTGGTGGATTAGCCTGGATCATGCAACGTTCCAAAGAACCACTGCCCACTGGACCATTGATCTCACTTAGATCCTTTAAACATTGTGTGGTGCACTCTGGCCAATAAACACATAAGGTCCATATGGTCCCAGTGGCTATTGTGTGGCAGTTGTTTGAACGACCCACAGTGCATGCAGCAGTAGGGCGGATATAACCGAACACCATTATAGATTTTTCCGTCACTCTATTTTTGGACACCTACCGGGTATAGATATGCTTAGGGGTTTAATTTTATTTTTGCAAGTTCAGTTACAGGAAAAATAATCTCTGATTGTGTTTTCATGGTCGTCGGTTGATGATAGGTATCTAATCTTGTTGCTCTTTTCATCCTTCCGTTATAAATTTGAACTGGTTTGTTCATAATAGACATGCAACCCATTTGAACAAGGAGGATTAAACATTTGTTCATTTTGTCCAAGTTCAGACCTTATAGGTTAAATGGATTGAACGGCATTTGTCGTCAATGGCAGGCAGGGAGCTAAACTGCTTTTACAGATTGGACACAAACGTTTTAAGACGTGACATTTTTGTCACCCCTTGTTTGCTGGACTATATGGTTACATGGGTTCGATGTAGTCTGTGCATAAACTATACAATTATAAATAACAAATACATTTCATACATGGAACAGTTTTATTAGAAATTAGGAATATGAACACAAGTACACAAACCTATAATCAACACTACTCCTACTACTACACTTTCGACTTGTCCCATGGGGGGTTGCCACAGTGAATCATCCTTTGCATCATCCTCCCCCACACCAAGCAACTTTCATGTTGCCCCTCACTACATCCATGAATTTTCTCTTAGGTCGAACCACGAGCCCTCTTTCTTGGCAGTTCCACACGCAACATCCTACTACCAATGATGTTCATATACCTCTCCTTTGGACATGCCCAAACCATCATCTCTCTGATCTTGTCTCAAAAATGCTCAACCTCCACTGTCCCTCTTATTGTCTCATTCCTAATCCTATCCAATCTGGTGAGGAGAACCACATCGTCTTCATCTGCACTGGGAGAAAGCCCACACGAGCACAGGAAGAACATGCAAAATTCACACCGGAAGGTTGGATCCCACTGGGGATTGAACCCTCGATCTCAGTACTATGAGGAGGAAGGAGGTGGTAACTACAATTCATATGCAAATTGCTTGACCATTTTAGATGTCTGTAGCCTTACCAAACTACCATATGAATCAATTGGACAATGGAGGCATGCCTAACGCTTGATTGGTCACTGGCCATTTCAGGGGTGGAGTCTGTGATAGGCCAATTACGACTACTACTACAGCTACAAATGATGTTCCATCTGTAAAGATATTTTCTCATTGATAGCCTCATTTAGCATATGATACGTAACTATGAGTCACAAAACTGAATTATCCGGTCTCATGAACTATTGGTATCCAAGACAAAGATGTCATACTTTTTAATGAATATTCTTAAGTTGTCTGTTGAACAGCACTGTCGCCGATACAGTGACTTGCACCTTTATCAAATGAAGTTTTTTTTTTTTCATTGAGGTATTGTTGCCCCATGTTTTGGGAATGCCTCTGTTTTTGTTTGCTTAGCTGCAATACAATGCAATGAACAAAAAGTGGCCATTTGAAGTAAACACAAAGCAGCAACTTCCTGCAAAGCCTCAGCCCATCATAATGTGATTTACTTGTCCATCTGCGTCTCACTTGGTATGAGATTTTTGGTTTTACACTCACCCGCGTTCCCTCCCTTCCCTTTTCCCCTCGCTATTCCTGTATGTGTGAGCAACGTCTAAATAGAGGCAGACACATGGAGCCTGACGAATGAGAGATTTTAGCACAATGGAATGAGGCAAAATTGGAAAGTACTACATTCAGGGCAACACAAGTGGTCCGCAACTTCATGGTCAGAACTAAAATAAGTCAAAAGATAATGATAGATAAATGTTCAGCTGCAGTTTGGAAAGAAACCTCTCAAAACATAATTACGCTGAGACTGTGACGGCATTTGCTATGATTTAAAGGGGCTGTTTTTAGTACTATTTGTTTTTAATTTGAGTTACTTTTATATCTTGGAGCATATTTTACTATTAAAGATGTTTAGTTAGAAAGGAAATATTTGCTTAAGTTTTCTGTAAACATTGCCTCTCCTAACATTTGTTATTGAAGGGTTAGCTGACGTTGCAGTTTTAAAACAAACAAACATCATATTTATTGAAACGTTCATTATGACCTGACTCTTGCATATGATGATTCTGACCATAAAAAAGTCAGCTATGGGCCCATCCTATACTATTTCTGTTAACAAGGTAACCTCTCATCACATGGTAATTGCGATCAATTCTCCAACGACAATGATGTGAAATTTCACCAAAAATACACAAAAATGCTTCAAATGATTATTTGCATATGTTTTGCTTTTCTTTGGCTTTACGTGGCTAGCAGAAACAAGGGATCTATCATATATGAAACAACCTCTCATGTCACCCACTGTCTTTGTTATTATGCGGCAGTCAAGATAGTTAAAATATGTGATGCGAGAGAAATATTAGGATTAAACTAAAATTGAGATATATAACACAACACCTTGGCTTCACCTGGTTATATGTATTTGTTGACTCGAATATTTGAAAGAAGTTTCTGATTGTGGTTTTAAAAAAACTCAAAAATGTCTGAGCTATTTAACAATACGCTGTAAAAGGTATAAGAAACATAACAGATTGAAAAGCACTCGGACAAGTAGGTACTTTAACATTTAAGGGTTTTGAAATGAATATGATACGTGATATGTGTACTTGTGTTTTTTCCACGGTATCCCGGTACAGATTGTGTTCAGCCACCATTGTTATCTGTGAAATATCATACACGCAAGCTATAACCAGGGTGGAAGATCACATTTACATTATTTTCGGGTGTGCAAAATTGAAATGTAGGTTGCTTGTGCTACATGCAGATATAACGTATGTGCTAATGTAAGGAAAGTGCAGCTTGTCCAAACCAGACTGAAGTCCACAGAAGTGTTTGACTTGGCATCCCTCTTTGTTTGATCAGGCAGTTTCTGGAATTCTGACTGACCTGTACTGAGGACATGCAAATCGCACGCCTCAATACAAGCGGAATTATCATATTTTATATATTACATCTGTAATTTTTACCTCAAGATTTTATTCACGACCCTTTTAGGAATATTCATTCATTCATGCATTCATTTTCTGAACCGTTTTATACTCACCAGGGTCGTGGGGGCTGCTGGAGCCTATCCCAGCTGACTTGAGGCCAGAGGTGGGGACACCTTGAATCGGTGGCCAGCCAATCGCAGGGCACGAAGAGACGGACAACCATTCACACTCACACCCTTACCTTTGGGCAATTTAGAGAGTCAAATCAGCCTACCATGCATGCTTTTTGGAATGTGAGAGGAAACCGGAGTACCCAGAGAAAACCCACAGACGCCTGGGGAGAACATGCAAACTCCACACAGGTGGACTGACCCGGATTTGAACCCAGGAGCTGTGAGGCTGACGTGCTAACCACTCAAACCGCTTAGCCACCCCTTTTAGAAATATGCATAATAAATTTTATACAGGTAAAAAATCTAAATTAACTACTTTATTCAAATATATTCCCTCCTAGACACACCATGTCTTCTATTATTATACAAAGATAATGAACAGCAGAGGCAGTCTCCTAAAATATAATGCTGTATGTATTTTCAAACAATTCAAAGAGAATTAGTACTGTAACATTTTCCACTTCACATTCCACCCTTTCCTCTTTCCCTACTGTTTAATTATTACATCCTTCATTCACTCTTTACCCCAGGAACCACTTAACATTCCTGACATTTCCTTCCATCATGGGCAATCACCAAACTGATTGTCCATTTTAGCACGTTTATGATTCTCACAAGTGCTTAGGATTCTTGGAAATGTTAACATTTTTATGTCCCCTTTTCCTTGGTAACTACAAACCTTTGAAAAAGTACTTTTAATCTTTAGTTTTATCTCACTCCAATGTCAACCTACATAGCAGTTCCATTTAATTCCTTGTGTAGTTCCTTTCCCGTTTCTTATTCTGTGACTCTGTTTTGTTCACTTTTTTGATGTGTATGTCATCTCAATCCCTTGAGCTTTTCTAATAAGGGAAAGTAAGAAGACACGATTTCATTTTGAATAATAGCCATTCTAGGAACGTAAGCAGGCAAAATCGCCGTTATCAGACATTTTTAAAGCCAATACTGAATTAGCCAGTCAAATGCGAGTTATCCCACAATACTTAGCCTTCTTTCACGCACTGACTAGTGACTACGCACTGTAGTATGCACGGTATTCGAGAAACAAGGTTTAATGGACCCTGGAAGTGAGGCACACTTTGTTTGAGTGTCAGACAGAGGTTTAAAAAATGTACCACTTGCGTACTTAGTTTGTGGAACTTTCCACATGAAAATCATTTATTCTTGGCGTTGTCTATCGGTTTAAGTAAAATTGAAAGTTTCTGCTACAATCTATACTGTTTTTTGCCACTGCTTTTCACTCCCTGCCACCCTACTCATCGCAATAGGGAAAACAAGACACAAAGCTCTTTTATTATTACCGTATTTTCACGACTATATGGTGCATCACATTTAAAGGCGCAGTGTCAGTACGAGTGCTATTTCTGTATTTGACACACACACAGGACACACCGGTTTTAAAGACGCAGCCAGGCATGGCAAGACATACCCACAAATCCATCAAAGTCCTAATTTTCTGTGTCCGAATTGAACAATTGTCCAAATGAGTCATCGAAAACGCTGAGTTATATACATTTGTCCAGGCGGCCACAATCCATTTGCAAGTAGTAGCTAGTGTAACTAGCCCGGCGCTGCCTGCCACCCTTCGTAAAGCTGTGTTGATGTCGATGTCCAGGCCACAATCCATTCGCAAATAGTAGCTAGCTAGTAGCTAGCGTAACTAGCTTGGCGCTGCCTGCCACCCTTTGTAAAGCTGTGTTGATGTCGATGTCCACGCCAACATTAGCGGCAGGAGTTCTTTTGTAAATCCAGCCGGAATGACGGCCAGCACCAAATTAGTGTGCTCGCCGTCATACTGGGTGTATTGACAAAAGAACTATATATCCCAGCAGTCACTGCGCAGTACTTTTTCTACAGGGAAAATAGTTGAGTCGGGGGCTCCTTGCCGTAGTTGTGAGAGCTGTAGAGGATGGTGTACCCTATCGACTGATTTATTTTATTTTATCGTGATAACAATTTTAGTATTGGTCCATATATAAAGCGTACTGAATTATAAGGCGCCCCGTCTATTTTGGAGAAAATTGAAGACTTTTGAGTGTGCCTTATAGTTGTGAAAATACGGTACTTGTGCACATTGTTTGGATTAAATTGTGTTAACTCTTTGCCTCAAACTGACATAAACGCCAAGTTCTCTATTTTAACTGGGAGCCCTGGCGGCGATCATTTGCTCCAGTTATAATTGCAGTTTGTAGTTGAGTTTGAGCCAATTTACATATTATGATTCCAGATGAATACTAAATTTGGGCCTTCTCTGTAATGAATTATTTGTTTTGCACAAGGAGGAAACCAAAGATTTCTTCCCCATAAAGAATTAAATCTTACACTAAGCTATCTGTGTATCTGACACTAAATGCGCTTCTTTTTGTCAGGAATAGCTCAGTGATATTTTTCCATTAGGTTATAATGAGGAAACAACATCTGGCTAACCAAAAGATAGGCCAATCTACTGATAACATAACAAGTCAACAATTTCTCCCCTCTGCTACTTTCTCGCAAACCTTATCGAGCCTCCAATGTTTTTCCACTTAAACTCACACTCATCGCCAATTGCCAAATAGGTCGGCCGTTACAAAACACGCTGCTTCATGCCAGCGTGGCGGATCGGACATGTACCTCTCTGAGCTCGCTATGTGTTCATGAACGAGAGAAATTACAAAGAAAGGCAAGAGATTCAGAGATTGCAACAGATGTGCATATTCCAGGAATGCCAGGATGAGTGTTTCCCACAAGATTACTTGTTTGTGTTGCCCTTTAGCCATTCCATTCATACTCTTGAACTTTAACCCTCTCAGCCAGGGGAAGACATTTAAATTCCTATGTTGACTGCCAAAAAAGAAGAAACACAAGCCAAATTTCTCCGGTAGAACAAATCTTAAACTTTGGTTCTGTTCCACATAAACAACGCGTTCATGTTTTGCCGTGTGTGTGATTGTGTGTTTAAGAATTTAATCCTTGATACTGTTATCATTCACATGGTGCTGGAAATGTTTTGAAGACCCACTGCAGCTCTGACCTACTTGATTCAGTGCACAGGGTTTACATATACATGTTTTTCTTCTTCTTGAAGGTGTATTAAGCGTGTGTTAGTTTGTTAGCATGCTTTAGGCTGAAGGACACAGGTATTTATGTACGTAATTCAGGGCCAAACGGTCAGATCCAGGCCGTTACATGTTTGTGTGGCTCCCGAAAGGAACTCATGTGCATAGATGTAAAGTGATTTTGTTCATAGGGTATTGAAATACAATTTTTGTAGTCCTCACTTAAAGTTAAGGAGTTACAGAAATCATACAATATTTCAGGTTTTTTTCCTTCTTTCAAGTCTTCCTTCAAATATAAAATATTTAAATATTTACTTTTTGTCACCCTTTTTGTATTTTAAATTTTAAAAAAGAAAGAATAGTCTAGTCACATTTATTTATATGGCCCTCAATCATTAAAAAAATGTCTCAAAGGGCATCAAGGAGAAATCCAAAAAGCCCAACAAAGAAAAATAAGAAACCTTGGGAGGGTCTATAGATTGGAGAAAAAATTGGTTAAAAAAGAAAATATTCATTAATTATTTTTCCTTTTTCTAATTAAACAAATATAATTAGGTTAAAAATAATAATGACAAATATATACTTTTTATATTTATAGAATATTTGCTATTAAGAGCCTCAAAAAAGGTGATTTGGGTGATTATTAGGCCAACAATGTCTTTAACAAAAATGAAACAATGATAGAGATAGCTTTGATCATCCGTTTGTCATGGAACCTTTATCTTGCAGACATCGAGGAAAGTGCAATCACGATGTGGCCCGCGACAAAAAATGACACCTCAGGCGTAGGCTGAAGGCAACATTTTTGCGTCCTAATGGGATGTGAGATGATGGCTGTTTGAACTGTTTAAGACCATAGTTTTATAGTTGCTTCAGAGCTTAAGTGGTATTAATTTGAACATGTTGGTGAGTGTGACCAAAGTTTCTCTCAGGATGCGCCAGAGGGGGGATTTTATGTGTTTTCTCAACTTAATGGACACACCTTTGTAAAGCGTGAAGTGCTATGGAAACCAAACTTTCCACATGCTATATAAAGGAGTGAGAAAGTTCATAATCACAAGTGCACATTCCAGTGTTTTTGTAGCGCCGTGGCTGAAAAGGCCAGATGTCCCATCAGGCAGGGCTGCTTGATAGCTCTCTCACAAGTGTCCAAACAAAGGGGCTGACTCGCCACATTTCTAAGCCCTCGCGGTGCCAACGCTCTTCAAGTCCTACTTTATCCCATGGCATTCCACGACATCTTTCATGCTGTTTCTTTCTGCCATTGCCAATCGGGTCAGAGGGCACTGTTTTCTCAAGGCGCAGAAAACCAAACTGCTCACATCTACACACAAAAACATTATTCACAGCAGTTTGAGCCACATTTTTGGATGATGTGATCATTGCTTACGACATGGCGGAGGAGTGGTCAGCCTCACAGTTCTGGGGTCCTGGGTTCAAATCCAGGTCGGTCCTCCTGTGTGGAGTTCGCTTGTTCTCCCCGTGCCTGTGAGGGTTTTCTCCGGGTCCTCCGGTTTCCTCCCACATTCCAAAAACATGCATGGTAGGCTCATTGTACACTCTAAATTGCCCCTAGATATGAGTGTGAGCATTAATGGTTGTCCGTCAGGGTGTGCCCCGCCTTGTGCCTGGAGTCAGCTCCAGCACCCCCTGACCCTTGTGAGGAAAAGCGGTTCAGAAAATGAATGAATGATCTTTGCTTGTTGAGCAAAGCAGTAGGAATTTGTGTGTACCCGTTTAGACCTCATATCCAAAAGAACTGTGTGACACAATGTTTGAATCAATTTTAGGGAAGAATAAATGTTGAAATTAATGGGATGCCGCACACCTGGCTGAAATGAAGGTCAGTTAAGGCACCAGCAAAAAAACCCTCATCATTACTCAATATTTCATGTGTTACATTCTTTCAGCAATCTGGTGTAATCAAGTGATTACAGTCGAGTACTGCTCTGTTTGTTTTTGGAATAAAAAATGGTCCTTGGTTGAACATTTTGTGCTGGATTTGTTGGAACAATAACTATGATCCACAGCGCTCCTTGGGTTACATTATCAAGCAAATAAATTGGTAACACAACTACAGAATACAATGGAGCCAATAATTGGGCAACTTAAAATTTGTAAGTTCACCTATTTTAAAATATAGATTTGTACTTTTTATCATAGGTATACATCATGCGTGAGGGGTAGAATGTAAAAGAGAAATCTCAGAATGATCTTTTTAACAATTTATTTGTGATAATGGTTTGCAAATTATTATTGGGCAGCTAGTCGTTACTTACAGTACTCTGTATTGTAGCCTTGGTTGGCAATGACTGATGTCAAACGCTTCCTGTAGTTTTTGATTATATACAAAATTTAGTTAGTATTTTGGCCCACTCCTCTGCTCAGTTGTTGGCTAGAGCTGTGATATTTGATGGCTGTCGTCTTTTTGTCTAACTTGTTCGCCACTCCTGATCTAGAGGATCCAGAAGAGGAGAGGATTCTGAGAACGTGATGCGTTCAGATGAGAACAAAATTGAACTTTTTGGTTTAAACGCTACTCGCCATGTTTGGAGGAAGAATAGTTGGATCACAAGAATAGAATACCTACTGTGAAGCATGCGGATGAAACATTATGTTTTAAGGGTATTTTTTTGGAAGGGTACAGGCAGACTGGTTCGTATCAAAAGAAGATGATTGTGGTCATGTATTGTGATATTTTGGGTAAATACTTCCTTGCCTGTTTCGAGGAATTTAAGATGTACTGTGGCTTTTTCTTCCACCATGATAATGTTCCAAATTACACAGCCAGTAAAACCCTGTATTAAATGGCTCCGTAAAAAGCACATCAAGGTTCTGGAGTGGCCTAGCCAATCTCTAGACCACAACCCCATCAAAAATCTGAGGAGGGAGTTAAACTCTGTGTTGCCAAGCAACAGTCCTCAAACATCACAGCTCTAGAGAAGATCTGTGCAGAGGAGTCGACCAAAACACTGACATTTTTTTTAAAAATAAGAAACTGAAGATGGACTGTGGAAGTGAGTTGTATAAATAAACCTTTGACTGATGTAACCCATTGCCTGCCATTGACAAGTATACATGTGCAAATCATTCAGATTTTGGACTCGCTGAGAAGTCTAATTTTAAATACCATTGACAGCTCTAGCTTCAAGCTGTTGGGGATTGGTTTTGTTGCATTTTTCCCCTGTGCGACCTATCCCTGTGATTGCCCATTGAGTTCCCCTGTCGCCCAAGTGGCAGCAAGCAGGAGATACACCAGGGGCGGGGAAACAAAAGGTGAACTCACTGGGCAATCACAGGTACAGGTCAGAGGGGAAAAACACCATAGAACCAATCCCTAACACTAGCTATCCCTGTCAAAATGTATTGGATGTCTTGCACTGTCAATGGCAGCCAAGGAGTCAATAAATGATTAGAATGTGTCCAATAATTAAGTCTGTCCCAAGTGTGACACTAAACGACATCAACAGTAAGAAACACTATCATACGTAAATGACTGCATTGGCATCATTGGAAGATGAGGGAGTTTATTGTTCTTTGTTTTGAGAGCTCAGTACCAGCACCTGCCAATAGATGTCTGTCTTCAGTCTTGAGAAGGAACAAAGAAAATGTGACTTCAAGAGCAGGGGGATACTGAACAATGTCCAATGTTGAACTTCTTGAATAAATACAACAATGCACCACCATTACGCAGGAAAAGGCCTGCCCAAAAAACGCAACATATTGGTAAATTAAAGTTGGGTTTTCTGTTAATGCTGAATTACATTTTTTTTCAAAGGAGCTCAAAAACAAGGTCTCAAATAAAAAAAAAGATAATTACATTTTATTCTTTAGACAAAAGACAAAACAAAAAACAGCTCTCAAACTATAAACGCAGAAAATGAACATGACAAATACACAAAATAAATATACATAAGTTGAGTGGTTAGCGCGTCAGCCTCACAGCTCTGGGGTCCTGGGTTCAAATCCAAATCCAGGTTGGTCCACCTGTGTGGAGTTTGGATGTTCTCCCTGAGCCTGCATGGGTTTTCTCCAGGTACTCTGGTTTCCGCCCACATTCCAAAGACATGCATGGTAGGCTGATTGGACACTCTAAATTACCCCTAGGCATGAGTGTTAGAGTGAATGGTTGTTTGTCTCCTTGTGCCCTGCGATTGGCTCAGGGTGTCCCCTGCCTCTGGGCCGGAGTCAGATGGGATAGGCTCCAGCCGTTTGCGGTTGATTGGTCGCCGGTCTTTTGGTCGCCATCTTGATCGGCGACCAAAAGACCGGCGACCAATCGACCGTGTACCGGTTAAACTGTATCAAAAGTCATTTCTCTCTTATATGTAAGGAGTGTGTCATATTTAAAAAATTAAAAAATGTCATTACAATTTTAAAAATACTGACTAACACTGACGCTAACACACAGATCGCCAGAAACTGCAGTGAATTTAATTATGTAGGAATGTAGACATTTTTGCAAAGCCAATCTACTGCCATGTCATACCGTAAAACCGCATTCAATCCAATTGAGTAGTTTTTATTCTTACAGCACCTAAACGCCGCACAGCAAGAGTTGGGCGAGAAGGGTCGTGACGTCACGGCGTGGGGGCGTGTCCTTTGATGAAATCAGCTGGGGAAACAACAACAGAAAAGGAGGCGGCTCAGACTAGAACCGAGTGTCTGGATCATTAGTGTGCACGTTTTAAACTGTAAAAGTGTTATTCTGCGTTCCAAAGGCGTCTTTTATCACTCGTGGAGGATTTCAACTAAACCGAGTCTCGTGAAGCTTTGAGAAGGGGGCCGAGAGAAGCAGGAAAAAGGGGTGTGTGAGAGGGCAGAGGTCCTTTTTGTCCCTTTGCTGATCGATCTACATGCTCTTTGTTTGGAGTCGATCTCAATACGACAACCAAGTGTTCTCCCTACGTGTCCTTGCCCGGTTTGCGAGACCGGCACACCAGCAGAGTGGCATGTGGGTCAATTCCGGAAGCGTCGGAAGGTAGGGACCCCCATGGCTTTACCTGACAAAGCCACTCACACATGCCCCCAATTCTCCCCCATCAATCCCTTCGTTTGCTCCAAAAGTTAACAGCGCTCTCTTCGTACCATGCTGACTCCTTTTTTTGTGCACTTAATGGGGCTTTAATCGCCTTTCGTCACTAATACTGCACATGGATCGCGTCTTATTGCATGCAGTTATGTTAACGATGGTGGGATTATGGTGACACTGCTCGCTTTTTTCTGAAGTGTTACGTGTTTTAGTGCAGCGGATGGGCTTGGCGTGTTACGCAAGATTTATCAGCTGCATTTTACTTGCATGCGGGATGAAGATCGACCTTTTATTATTTGCATAATTATGCCAGGAGCTGTCACATTTTAGCACCCTTATTTGCTGTACTCACCGCAAACTAGATTTACCTTGATGTGCACGCTGAGTAGCCCAAAATATGAATGAGTCAGGTGTTTATGAATGGGTGGAGGTGTGGTGGGGGTTTTCATTGATAAGTGCGATCGGAGGGAGGGCGCGATAATAAATGGAGCAGCGTGCGCGTGCACTTTCTATTTGTGCGTGGTGTGACGATGGCAAGGAAATTTTAGTCTGACAGCACCTGCGTCTATGACGTCAAAAGAATGCTTGCGTGACAGGTGGGACAATGCATGCACGCATAATTTCTTCAATTATTTTTCAATTGTGGGGTGGCAGCATTCATTCTGAAACAATCACAAAACCATTCACAGCCAGGCTTTACAGTTGAAATAGATTTGTCCCCTACCACTGTCAGTGACAGGCACTGAGTAAAGTACTATGAAAAAAAAAACTTCACTTATCACAAGTGTATTTCTGTATTTATGTGTATTCACATTTACTCGTTTTCCATCATGCTTATCCTCACAAGGGTCGCAGGGGTGCTGGAGCCTATCTCAGCCAGCTAAGGGCAGCAAGTGGCGCCAATCACGGCATTTTAACATTTATTAAATTAGTAATTTTCTCAGACGGGATGGTGGCAGAGGTCAGCACGTCCCCATCACAGTCCTGAGACTGGGTTCAGTGCCCGGTGGGTTCTGACTGTGTGGAGTACTCTCTGGGGTCTTCAGTTTCCTCCTACGTCCCAAAAACATGCCTGAGAGGCTGATTGGACACTCTACTCACACTAAATTGCCCCTAGGTATGAGTGTGCAAGTGAATGGTTGACGGTCTCTTCGTGCCGTGTGATTGGCTGGCCACACTTGACTACCAAATGTTAATTGTCTTGATACCTTTAAATGACCTTCATTTGAAAGCTAGTAGTTGCCAGCTCCCAGTTCAAATAGACTGGATGTCTACGAGTAACGAATTCACAGCAGAAGGATGAAAACAGCCACATGATCTATAATGGCCTTCTGCATTCATCTTCCGCACCAGGCATTCTTGTAAGGGTTGCGGGGGTTGCTGGAGCCTATCCCAGCTGACTTCAGGTGAAAGGCAGACTACACCCCAGAGTGGTCGCCAGTCAGCCATAAGTCCACAACATAAATACACCAACATAATTAAATCATAGTTTATACAATAGCAAAATCTGTGCAAAAATAACAATGTTGACTGAATTATTATGTCAATAATATATTAATTGGACAAAGGCTTGTTGAACAATGTAGTGTTGTGTTTGTAGATTGAGTTGTTGCTGCATAATAATACCAAGAAGTGATTCTAATATTTTCTAGTATTTTTATTGTCAAATCAAGATAGACCCTATAAGGCCTATGTAAAAAAAGGCTCTCTATATTGGACACAGAAGAAATTAAAATACATTTGTTGGTTCAATTACTTTTAGTCACACAATAAAAAATGAAGTCATCATTCATTAATCAGAAGTATTTTTCTTCCCATTGGTGAATCTTATACAGTCGGTTGCATCTGAAACACAGCTATTCATATTTCTATTTTATTGCAGTGATTTTATAGTACTCTTCCTGCATGGTAGAACTTTGTTAACCAACATCCCATATTCACAATGCCACCATATAACGTCAAGGTGAAAGTTAAGCTCAGGTAATGACCCGTATGTTTGATTATTTTCAAATGTCTCCACTGGAACAAACCGGTCTTGTTGGGGAAGGCATAGTAATGACAATAAAAATAACATGTATCAGCATCAATAACAGAATGAGTTTGTGACCGATGGTCTAAGAGACGGCAGTCCTCAAATAATTGCCGGCTAGATTTTGTCCATTTCAATAAATAAACACTACTCCTAAAATAGATGGCCCCTTTTTCTCTACATGTAAAAAAATAAAACAGGTCGGATAATTTTCCTCCTGCTCATCACATTTTATCCATTACAAAAAGAAAATGTTATTTTCTTTTCTTAAAAATGAAAAAAACAATCCACTTAGTATATGAATTTGATATGTCCTATCTGTTTTCTCCTGGTAGTGCTACTTATTCAAATTTTCAAAAAGATGCATCTAATGTTCATCTGAGGCTCTTAATCAATTCAATGGTAAGTGTCTTCTGGTGGCATGCAAAATCACTGAATTATGCTAAACAAACAAGTCCAACCAATACAAAATTCTACAAAAAAAACCCAAGTTAAAGCATATTTTAAATAATATACTATATATTAAACTGATAGCATGAAATTAACTGGACACAAATAGAATTTTGGTTAAAGCAATTTTTTTAATTTAAAAGACAGTAGCTAGTATAAATAACCTTAATGTGAAACACGGTTGCCACACTCGTATTCAAATGGATTGGACGTCTATGACCGACAAACTAATTTAAATTTATAGAATGAAAAAAAGCCACATGATTGGTCTAGCATTGTCAATGGCACTGAAAGAGTTATGTACTTATTATATGTTTGTACCCAGTGAGATGGAGGTAATACACTGCTTGGGAAAAAGAACACCACCCAAAGAAAAGTTATTCAGTCTAACATTTTGTTGGACCGTTTTTAGTTTTGGTTATGGCACGCACTTGCTCTGGCATTGTTTTGATAAGCCTCTGCTGTGTCACAAGATTTACCTTCATCCACTGTTGCATTATTTTTCAATATCTTGCATTTAAGATGGTAGAGTTGAACTTCTGTACAAAGCCTTCTCTAGCACGTCCCAAATGTTCTTGATGGGGTTAAGGTCTGGAGTCAGTGGTGGCCAATCCATGTGTTAAAATGATGTCTCATGCTCCCTGAACCAGTCTTTCACAAGTTGAGCCAGATGAATCCTGGCATTGTCATCTTGGAGTATGTCTGTGCCATCAGGGAAGAAAAAAAATACAATGATGGAATAAACTGGTCAGTCACTGTGTTCAGAGGCTGACCTCATTATTTGAGCACATATTGTCACTGAACCTAGACCTGACCA
This sequence comes from Stigmatopora argus, assembly GCF_051989625.1. NCBI lineage: Eukaryota > Metazoa > Chordata > Actinopteri > Syngnathiformes > Syngnathidae > Stigmatopora > Stigmatopora argus. Next base: position 15,622,399 of record NC_135391.1, on the reverse strand, counting down.
ACTGCAGCAACCCACCTCCTTTAATGCCATGTCAAGGCTTAGTGAGCTAGGTAGGGGATATAGTACATGAGACCATATGAGGAAATTCCATGGGTTGAGCAGACATGCTCTTTTGCATGTTCATTGTAAAATAGTAATGTAGTGATGAAAGCCTTTAGTCCAAAATATATTAGGAGATAAAAACTGAGAGGTGGATAAAGAGCAGGTGGCAAACCTGGCCAGCGAAGGGGGGGGATGAAGGACGAAAAAGTAGGGCAGGTTGATGCTGTCGTGTATGAACACTCATGCCATCAACAGTGGACAAAGCAAGGATGTGTTGGCATGTCGGAACTAATGCATGTCTGTGCAGTGTCTTTGAGGTCTGGCGTCAGCCATCAGTGGAGCCAGGCAGAGGCTACAGACCCGATTATATAAGCGATCTTTGCCAGCTGTGCCTTTGGCGCGCAATGTCTCTAACACCTAGATAACACAAACAAAAGCTAGTGAAAGACCTGCCACCAAAATTACAAAAAAGGGTTGCATTGCCGAGATGACTGACAAGTCAAGCATTGGTAGTTGTTGCAAAGCTTTAGAGCGAGAGTAATCTGAAGTACATTGGGGTTTTATCTTGCTTGGCAAGCGGAGAAGCTGGATGTACGTATGACTGCAGGTTAAAACAAAAAGAATCCCATGTGTTGCATAACATGGAGGCAGAGTGAACAGAATGGGAGAGCAGAAAGTGGCTGTGGGAGAGCCGGTTGATCCGCCTAATAGTCCTTCTTGACTTTCATCCAGGAAATTGTGACGTCTATCAATTGATCAATAGAAGACTGGTCTGCTCTGATCGATTCAGCACCCTGAGAATGAAATGACCTGAATTAATGATAATATTCTCAAGCAATGCACATGCAGCAACCCAACGACTTTTTTTGTAATCACCCACCCTTGTTCTGGCATCTCTCCATCTGTGCATGTCCATAGGATTGCGAACAAAGCGACACAGAAAAATTCCCATCTTGGCTACGATTAAAAAGATTTAGCAGTCATCCTTGCTGCCTTGCAGGGGACATGACTGGCAAAGCACTTCAAGTCTAGACAATCGAGTGGAGTTCACAACAGGTCATGGCTAAAAATGAAACCTGATCTTAGAGGCTTCTCTTCCGTTCCTCTGCGCCACCCTTGTAATTGCTCAGCTTTCTCTATAAATAATTTTGGTAGTCTGCATAAGCTCATTACAATTACCAGCCAGATAGTAGGTGATTTACATGTCAGTAATGCGTTAGAAGATAATTAAGTTACGGCTGTTGACCCACACATGACTGGAGCCGATGGAGAAATGCAGATGGACTGGGTGCTCTGTCCAGACTTGCTTCACTGCTCATCCACATTTACTAACCAGCCGGCAGTAAACATGGATAAACTTGGCATGCTTCCTGTCTTTGACCCTTGGGAACTCTTATTTCCTCCCCCCACGAGCGAGAATAAAGGCTGAATTCTTACCACAAACATGTTGTTTTTGCACTTTTGATCCCTGTGGTATGACCGACTGATTGTAATACCGGGTGACAGTCCTCTCCTCCTCCCTGAGTCTACAATAATCCCTGCGTGGCTCGTCCCTCCGGAAATCCCACTCATCTGATGTTACATGGAGAATGCTGAAATACATAATTTCGTAACCTCAGGCTTGGCTTGATTTTGGTTACGTCCAGCTGAAATTATGTTTTGACTGTGACATCATAAAGGGACACAGTCAAATTGATTTTGGTATTTTCAGCATCTTAGTGGATGTTTGAAACAAAAGGCTCTTTGCGTTCTAGTATAAATGACATTCTTGAGTTGTATTTATTTATTTATTTTAATGCTGGATGTCATTACACCATCCAGTGGAAACACAAGCTTCATCAGGGTTTCCTGTTTCAAACTGTAGCTGTGCATAAAATATCAACAGTCTATTGTACCTCTTGATTGGAATTTTGCCTCCTACTTGGCCATCCACTCCCTTTTTCCCAATGGTACCTAATCTCTTTTCCTTTCATAATAAAAGATTATTAGAAAGATTACTGGATACATTCATTCATAGTTTTCTGTCCACCCACAACGTTTACAAAAGTCTTTCTAAGCAAAGCACCAGTCAATATTTAAATAACAAGACATTTATGTCATCAATTCATTGTAATAAAGCGCAGGTCAGGGCTCATAGTGCTACTCATGTGCCTGGTAAATGGATGCCACTTTTAGCTGATGGTATCAGTTGGTGCCGGACTAAAGACAACCACGTCAATGCAATACCAAGCAGGGGGCTTTTATGAATGTTTCATAGGCTCTATTTATGAGTCTGTGGAGTGGTTCTTTTAAAAAGTTTCATGGATTATTGGATCGGTGAAAGTGTGTGCGGGGGACGGTTATGCAATAGAGAAAATTCTTCAAGGCGGCATGTGTAGAAATTGGCATTGTTTTGAGTTGAGTGCAAATAAACAATGTGAATACTGTCTTCAGAAGAATAAATGATCAGTAATGATCAGTGTAAGCACAGAACGCCTACAGCACTCTACACCAATCTCCTTCATTTGCCTCGTTTGGTGGTCACACCAAAGTTTGTCAAATGTGTAAAAGTACTCCTATTTAAAGACTTTCTCAGGTAAATTAAGATATTCCTGAAGATAATTGCTGAGATCACGCCATGACTGGAAATTAGGAAGTGCCTTTTTGCGAGGATATTTTCTTAAACCCATTTTGTGCAACAAGTTTTCCATTTTTTTTAGGGTTATGGCCAAAATGCTTCCTAGTCATCCCAACCACTTCACTTTCATATGAGCTTGTATACCATAATACGCGTTGTGGATATATAACTAACAGGAAGTGTATCTGGTCAAACATAATCTAGTTTGAGCAGTAGGCTGAATGTGTGCCACATTTTTATTGAATGGTTGATGCCCCCTAATGTGTCTATTATGTGGACCCACACACTGATGCAAAACCAAGCGGGTGGGTAATGCTGCAGACGTTCCCGCTGCCCGAGCTTGCTTGTTACTATCACCTCTCATTGTGGCATAGAAATCCAGTGGGATACTTTTCAGTCATGAGAGACTACGATTCGAAGCCTATATTTCAGAAAATGCCTACACTTTGACTGGATCAATCAAAGAAAGCAGTTCTCCTTTTTTTGAAGATAAAGTGTACTTGACTGTTTCTGTTGAGCTTGCACAAGGTGACTAGTTATGAGGTTAGATGTGCAAGGTGTGAAAAGGACAGTGAGCTCAGACGTCATCTCGCTTTCTCTCTGTCCTTCCCTGGGTACTGTTCCAGAAATAGCTCTGCAGTCCCTCCATGTGTTCTGTAGAGGAGTTGGCAGAGTCTTCCAAATATTGGTCAGTGACGCTCAGAGCCTTGATAAAGCGTCCCAAGTCACTGTGCCTACATGCAAATATCTTTGAGTGTCCTAATGATGACTCACTCCTTTAGGGAAAACTTATCAATAGAATGCTAATTTCTCATGAACTGACATCTTACCCTTCTCTCTCCTTCCCAGGGCCCTCTCCATGGATATAGACACAGACTATGAGCGGCCCAATGTGGAAACCATTAAATGTGTGGTGGTTGGGGACAATGCAGTGGGCAAGACCAGGCTTATATGCGCCCGGGCTTGCAATGCCACCCTCACACAGTATCAGCTGCTTGCCACCCACGTGCCAACCGTTTGGGCCATCGACCAGTATCGTGTATGCCAGGAGGTGGGCAAGCGCACACACAAGAAGTGTGGAGGAAACTAAATGAAGAAAAGTTGCCGTCAAAGTGTGTCACGGCATGTTTGTTTGTGTGATCTACAGGTGTTAGAAAGGTCTCGTGATGTTGTGGACGAGGTGAGCGTCTCTCTCAGGCTCTGGGACACATTCGGGGACCATCACAAGGATAGGCGATTTGCCTATGGCAGGTGAGACACAAATTATTGCTCTTTGACCATAAGTTTTCTCTTCCATTGATATTTTAAAGCCTTAAAAATGAAAAGGGAACTTGAGATTATTGTGACATAACTCAACAGTCAATCCCACACTAACAGGGCCAGAGAATTTATGAGGGTTTTTCTGTGTGACCCGCCCACCAACGCTTTTTAGCTGAACTCTGCCCTCCGGCTGTTACATCCTTCCTTCAGCAGACATGATTGGATCATGGCTTGATCCTCTTACTCGGCATGCCAGAATAAAAGCTGCTTTATTGGCATGAAATGCAAAAGTAATTAAGCATAACAGGCAAAGAGAATGTCGAATTACAAAGAGCAATCGTAGTTTGGTACACGTTGTGTGGGAAATAGACAAAGCGTTTAGCACGCCATCTAACAGCAGACTATTTTCTAGTGAATGACATGTAAAATACATTTTAACCTTTATAGAGTAGTCATTAAATTAATTGCCATTGACGGCGCTGGATGTTACTGTATTATCTTTTCACACAGTGCTCTCAATTAATAGTGATATTGTTAAACTTAAGTTAACAAATACGGTTCCCTGCCAGAAGGCTTAACAAAGACAAGGCTTTCTAAGTAAAATACTTTTCTGTTAATCTGACCACATTAGATCTAATTTTTTAACAAATCTGACTAAATGAACTTCGTAACAAACTCGAGACCTATACTGGTAGACAGTTTTGAGTCACATAAACCATAAGAACACATACATGTACGTGCATTAGGTTTTTGTGATCTAAAACAGATGTGGAAACCATGTCACTGGCATGTGTACACTTTTATATTCACAGCAACTATGCAATACACTACTCGTAGTTCTGACACCTTTTGATGTAACCAGGCAACAGACGTGTTTGCACATCTATTTGTGGCACCAAATACCTTACCTGTGTTGTTTTATTTTGTTCTTATTGAGTACGTGTGATTACTCAGTTCTTTGTCATTGTTTGTGTATGTTTCCAAACCTTACCTAACGTTCCGGATGCTTTGTCAGCCTGCAGTCAGCTGATAAAGACGCAGGACCAGCTCAGCTTTTTTCTTTCTGCCCAATGACGTCAGGCATCAATATCCCTCTTCCTACTGCTCTTCTTCCTCGCCTCCCATCTTTTTCCATTCACTTGTTCAAGTCTCACCTCTCATGAACGCATGACTAAGCTAAATTCCATGCCTCTGCACTCCATTCTGTGTTGATACCAAAACTGAAAACATGTCATCACGCATTGTCATATGCCTTGTTAGGAGTGGAAAATTCTAGTTGGGGGGGATCCGATGCTGAAATTCACACTCAAGCCTTCATATTTTTTTAAATGTTCAATCCACTGTAGTTATGAAAAAAAATAGAAATTGTATAACAGGATTTCTCTACTAGTCGTATATACGTAATGATTATTTGCTACCAGCCACTCCTAGTCAGAATGGACTGGACGTCTGGTGCCGTCGATGGCAGCCAAGAAAAATAAGAATTTTTATTGGATATTTTGTTTGTATTTGCATGTGTGAGTCTTCTTATATAATCAGGAAACTGGTGACCTTTGTAGTGTGGATGCACCACATAAACAACAATGGCAGGCGAATTCATATCGCATAATAGCTGCAAGCCAATTTTTAGACCTTATATAGACTTTAAATACACACAAACCATACGCATCATTATTTCTGAAAAGTCATAACTTGGACAGCCGTGCCTTGCAAAACAAGATAGAGCGACGACGTCGTAGATGAGTTTTGGTTTTGTGAAACATGACGAGTTTTGTTTTTGTGAAACATTGCTTATTTGCTCTTAGTAGAACTGCAGTGTTGCAGAATAGCATTGCAATCTATTTGTATACCAGTCCAATCCATGGTGGTAAGACTTGGCAGCGGGTCCAAGTCTGATGTAATGGCTCGCTAGTGTTTGTAGGTCAAAGGGTAAATGAGCTAAGGTGAGATTTCAGTGGGAAAAATAAATGAGCAATGAGTGTGCGCCACTGAAAAATAATGCACTTGGTTAAACATTGCCCTATGGTTTGATTGGGCTGCACCCAAAGACAATGTGCATACAAGAAATGTGCTTTTCTTTGCAATTTATTCTTTTGTTTTGCTTGCCAGACCACCAGGCTATAATTGTCCTACAAAAGCAAGTCTAAAAAGAATACATATTTTAATAGTAGCTACTTTTACAGTGGCGGACCGGCGGCTTGAGTCATTAGCACATCAGCCTCACAGCTCTGGGGTCCTGGGTTCAAATCCAGGTCGAACCACCTGTGTGGAGTTTGCATGTTCTCCCCAGGCCTGAGGCTCCAGCACCCACCATGACCCTAATGAGGATAAAGTGGTTCAGAAAATGAATGAATAGTTTTACAGTGAAAGCACAATGGTGACATTTTATGGTCTGTATGTGAACAAACCTGTCCTAACTGTCTGCCATTTCAGTGAATTGTATTGTATTTTGTATTTGTATTTTAAGACTGCCCCTTTCTGTAATACTCTTTAAGGTCACATATTGTTGACAAATAGCTTGTAATAACACTAGTCATAATTTCTAAATTTAAGTCCACCTAACATTTTTATTTATTTATAATCCCCCCAAAAATGGCAGGCTGACGGTAGATTTATCTACCACCAGACTTTGCAAGTTTACTGTGGGAAACTCATGTAACCTGTGTTCAGGTCACACAATAATCTCTCTAACACCCTTTTATGTCATTTGGTCACCTTTCTGTGTTATCGTCTTACCTATATTACACCGACTTCATTTTAAAGGCAGACATTTAGGAAGAGTTTTATTGCTAACCACTATTTGACCACACCCAGCATATATGATTGTCTATTTTCTTTAATGGGCTGAAATCGCTTCCCTATGAAAGCTTTGGTATGTACTTGAAAGCCTTGAAATGCATTTTAAGTGCTTTATGGCTTTAACTCTAAAACTATTAAAATATCTTTCAAATTGTAGATAACACAATCACTTGAACTACATCAGACATACTTGAACAATGTAAAATGTTACTAGTAACCTTGTTACTAAATGATCTAAATCTCGGACATGCAGTTCTTTTAGATACTACTGAAAATCATGTACAAACATGGCACTGATTTATTTAGCAACAGATAAACTAGAGATGTTTTGTCCAATAAAAAACATGATTGTCTCTGGTTAGTTGCCTTTTAAACCCATTAAACTGCACTCAACTCATTTGAAACACATTGGCTGAAATGGATGGGGGTAGACGTACAATCCATTTTGACTGGGGATCCTGGCAGTATGTTAACAAATATTCATTTGTTGCTAGCCCTTCCAGGTTTAATAGGTTGGACATCTTTTTCTGTCAATAGCAGCCAATGATTAATTTTGGCCCACATGAGCCAAAATATGACACCAGGTCTATCAAGATAACTACAGGGGAAGTGGCCAAGTAAACGTGTATCTGTCAGGGAAAGTAAAACAATACAGGGGAGTTGTAAAGATGACCAACCCCACACACTAAGACATCAGTTACTTCGGATGTATTTTTCTTAATGCAAAGTTTAACAAATCACTGGCATTGCGTCCTCTTGTGTTCACATCCACCCTAATCGGCCTTTATCTGTCACAGTCTTTCAGTCTTATGAAACAACTGTTTTTCTTGCTTCCTGCTCTCCAGGTCAGATGTGGTGGTGCTTTGCTTCTCTCTGGCTAATCCCAATTCCCTCCGCCATGTCCGCACCATGTGGTTTCCGGAGATCAAGCACTTCTGTCCACGGACTCCCATCATTCTGGTCGGCTGCCAGCTGGATCTCCGCTACGCTGACTTGGATGCAGTTAATCGCGCGCGTCGACCCCTTGCCAAGTGAGAAGCCTTCTATATTTGTCTCTAATGGACAGATTCTTATCTGAATGGAACTTTTTAGGCCTTTTTAGCGGTTTTAGGGGAGTAATCCTCCCGTGATTCACATGACATCACTAGCCTTAATTCCATCATATTTTTTCCATCCGCAGACCCATCAAACCAACAGACATCCTCCCTCCCGAGAGGGGCCACGAGGTGGCAAAGGAGCTCGGGATACCCTACTATGAGACCAGCATCGTTGCCCAGTTTGGAGTCAAGGATGTTTTTGACAACGCTATCCGAGCTGCCCTCATCTCCCGCCGTCACCTTCAATTTTGGAAGTCGCACCTGAAAAAAGTCCAAAGGCCACTTCTCCAGGCACCCTTCCTGCCTCCTCGCCCACCTCGCCCCATAGTGGGCATCCCCGATCCCCCTCCCACAGATGGCAAGGGCCTCGACTCCCTCTTCTGTCGCCCACACTGTGCAGATGTAGTTTTCCTGCTGCAGGGTGGCGCCACACGTGTTTTTGCGCATAAGGTTTATCTGGCCACTTCCTGCTCTAAATTCTATGACCTGTTTACCCTTGAACTTGGTTCGTCATCTATCGGGTCGCAGGAGGAGCAGGATACAAGTAAGGAAAGCTCCGACAGTGGAGAGGAAGACGAGCTAAGCAGAAGAGGAGCCAAAGAGCAAGCAGGACGCACTAAGAGCCTGGATATTGATAAAGACGGGGTCGAAGGAGATGTGCAGGGCTTGAATCGGCCCCCTTTGCTACGGCGTAGCTCGTTACGGACTTCCCAGAGTGATAATGCATTGCCCTCCCGAGCACAGTATTTTCTGGGAACTCCTGCGGGTGGACGGGCACTTTTGGGATGGGGAAGAGGGTTCCTGACTGTTTGTCTGGAGCACGTTGATGACCCCATGACTGGACGGCCACGACTTATGACTGTGGTGGTCATGGATGAACTCATACAAGAGGAACCATTTAAGGTGAGGGTCTTCAAATTCAGCTTTTCTTTTGAATGACTTGCACATCCAGAACTATTACACGAATATAACCACAGTCCTCTTATAATTAGTTTGGGTTATACTCAGAACATAATATATGCCATGTTTGCCCATGGCCCTCTTGACTATTAGAACTGCAATTTAGCCATGCCTACAAATTGAGTTTTTCGAGGTACAAGTTAGCATTCAGTTGATTGTGGTTTCATTTGTCAGTAAAATTGTGGTAATGAGGGCTCTATGGTGGCAAATAGTGAACATGCAGTTCTTAAAAAAAATGTAGTTTCACAATGTTTAGTACATCTCATAGTTAAGTTTATAGTTTAGCCTTAAATTCATATCTTAAGGGGACAACAACATATCACCTTCATACTAGAATGTGTGAAAAGAATGTTGTAGAATTGGAAAAAAAGCATCAGCATTAGATTTTTCTGATGTGAAATAAAGTGGAGAAAAACATATCAAAACTAGTATTTCCAGGAAGGGACTGTCCTTAGTACGGATGGTGATTTTATTAATGCCTTTGCGAAACGTCCTACCGGAGGTAAATTTGACAGCCAAAGTAGCAGTACGGTGCGCTCCGAGCTTGTTTCATTCAGATGCACAAAGGAAGAACATACTAAGAAAATATTGTGTAATATGTAACGATTGTGGCATAAATGCATTATTTGGTGTTGGGGAAGAGACCTCTTCCTTCCTCTGCGGGTTCGATTAATTTCAGTAGTGAGAATGTTGATTATCTGAATTCAAGCTGGAGATTGAACAGTTTCTTTGAAGCTTTTATTTACAGAATATTCCAATCATAAGTGAGTTATAGACAATGGCTGTAGTAGTTCACAAATGCGTAGACTGAGGAACTTACAATTATTTTTATCTATCAGAAGGGCAGTACCGAAACTGTTCAACGGATTGGATTTTCCACCCTATAGCAAGTTCTTGTCTCAACCGGCTCTTGCTGGTATTAAATGGCACATTCCTATGCCCAAGGCATTACTACAAAGTTTCCAGCAGACAGTTAGCAAGGTCAACTGATGAGATGACGTGCAGAGGTACACGATACCGTTCAAGGACACATCTGGCCACAAAACAGAGGTCAACTAAGGAAATTAGGATGTTTATGCAGCCATGACTTAATATTGGCACAGGACACATTTTAGTGGCTAAAGTGGTCAACTCTGCTTTAAAGCTATAGCAAAAAAAACTAAACAATGTTTAAAAAGGTATGGCACAAAAGCACAGGCAATGAAAGGTAAAACAAGACTCAATAAAAATGAAGATTGTTAGTACTCGTTGCTTTTAACTGGTTATCTATACTCAAGCTCACTGGGCATTGGTAAGAAGTCTTGACGAATAGTAAGGAAGGTAGAAAGGGTACTATTTTAGCCACTTAAATGCAAGAATCCAAGATTGTCCGCCATTCTTTGTGATGAAATTAATACACATTATCACATCCACCTGTGCTTGAGTCGATCGGTATATGCGTGAGTACAACTGACTGATAACAAAATGGCTGGGTTTGTATGTAAGTATAGCAATTTTCTGTGTTTATGATTTTTCCATGATCAGACTTTAAAGAAAGTATCCTATACTAAATACTTTAAGCAATTGTCTTTCTCATGAAGTTCATTTTTACTAGGGTTATCTCCCATATTTTAACTCATTGGTTGAATTGGCTCTTTTGCGATACATTTCTTTGACATTCGTCTCTTATTTTAGGCCGTGTTACAGTACTTGTACACTGGAAACCTGGACGAAAGTCGAGGAGACCTGATGCAGGTGGCAACCATCGCTGAGCTCCTGGAAGTATTCGACCTGCGGATGATGGTGGCCAATGTTCTGAACCGGGAGAGTTTCATGAACCAAGAGATTACCAAGGCCTTCCATGTCCGCAGGGCCAACCGTATAAAGGAGTGTCTCAACAAAGGCACCTTTGCTGGTAATTCTTCAGGCTAATAAACCCTTCATTGCAGGTGCTTTCCATATAGGCATCATGCATCTGATAAAATGATGCAGAAGTCAACTGCAGCATATTGTCACTATCTAGCGATGTACACTAATTGTACATTTGATACCACTGTATTTTTTTAACTTTGTATTTCTACTAAAAGAATACGCATGATGGATTTAAGTCATCAACTGACTTGATGACTAACTGTCACTTGAGTCTGCTTGGTTGCCTCGTCTGGGTCCTTCCGTGGCTTTTTGTCTTTGCTCCTCGTGTTGTCTGTCCCCCTAAGCTGTTTTGATTGCATGATATCACAGACAGTGCCATGCATCTGCTGTGTCTCAACATGGCCTGTCTACCATTCATTCCTTTGTGTTCATTCACAGTCATCATTATCAACATAATGATGGCAGTCTCACTCATAACACTAACAAAGAGCGGCCCTTAATGAGCTGTTCAAAAAGATCTGCTTTATCTACTTTGTATTGAATGTTAGAGATTAGTAATTTTTTCTCGCTGTAATTAAATGAAAACGCTACCAAAGTTGTTCCGATCAATATTGATCAGCTGAAACTCTATCGCCATTTCCTATACCTTACGTGTGTTCTCCTTCCCGTACTTTCGAAAGCTGTTTTGTCCCTCTGTCAATTTACCTCTCTGTTTGTCTACATGTGTCTCTGTGTGTCTCGTCTTTCGTCTGCCTCGTCCGTCTTTCCCCCTCTGTAGCTTGGGGCTTCTGTGGCATTCCAAGAGATGAATGCTCTTTTCCACCCCGGTTTTAGATGTGGTGTTCCAGCTAGACGACGGCTACCTTCCAGCGCACAAGCCTCTGTTGATCTCCAGCTGCGACTGGATGGCGGCCATGTTCCGCGGCTCTTTTATGGAAAGTTACATTGAGGAGGTGAGACTCAATTACTGTTTTTTTCAATCAATTGCAAAAACTCCCCCATTTATTATAAAACTGGCTCGCCGATTAATCCTTTTGAGACATTGCTGACATAAAAATTGTCCCAATTTTCTTTATTGGATAATTTTAATATCAGATATTTTCTTTGATCCTGTGACATGTTAATTTTGTGTAAATCACTGCAAATTCAAACCCAATGGCCAAATGTACTTCTTTACTATTTTCACCTATACATGGGCCCATTTTATTATAACTACCATAGCTTTGTTACTAATTAAACCTGAATACAAACTAGTTATTGTTATAATAGCAAAAATCAGTCAAAGGTAGTGGAGTACAAAAACTCCTCAAATTGTGAACGTTGCATGTGATCAGTTCTATTTTCAGGCTCATGTCACACTTCCTTCCCTGTATTTTTAGCTTCACACATTTCACTGTGTGATAACATGTTTTTACACCATCGTGCTCAACTGTGTTAAAGGATCTGTCCAGTCATGTTGATGATTTGCTTCAAAAACATGGAATATCCTCGAAGTTAAGCACTGGAAAGATGGACAAAAGTTAAGAATGATTTAGAGTTATAGCCAGAAAGCCTTTGTCTGGATTTTTGCCAGCATTTTTGGGGCCTCTCTAAAATTTAACTGCGTCGTCAAAGTGGTTTCCTGCTTTCTGCCTCTCCTCTATCACTATACGAGAGCAAGCATGCCGTGAGTGGATTTTCCTGGTTAGTCAGTCCATTTTTGTTTTTGGCAAGTACTAACAAGTACAAGTACAATAAAATAAAATAATGCATGAATCCTGGTTGTCGCACTATATGGAAGATAATGATTTCATTCAATTTACTGAAAAATGTTCAAAAATGTTAAAAAGCGGTAGGACCACTTCAATCACCAACCAAAACCGCATCTTCAGTAAGCTTTTTACGAAGGATAGTTATGTTAGCTTCAAGCAGAGGTAACAGGGCTTCGTGTGTTACCTTATGCTTGTTATGGGATAGCACCTGCTATCTCGCCACGATGCCACCTCGTCTTCATCGGTTGCCCCAGTTTCGTCAACCGTGACATTTCCACAACAAAGGGTGTAAATTGACATTTGTGCTTTGATTAAAAAAAATATGTAGGTCCTCATTTTAACTTCTCATCTCTTCTCATTTTCTGAACCACTATATCCTCACTAGGGTTGCAGCGGGTGCTGGAGCCTATCCCAGCTGACTTCGGGCCAGAGACTGGGGACACCCTGAATTGGTGGCCAGCCAATCGCAGGGCACAAGGAGACAAACAACCATTCACGCTCGCACTCACTTTAGAGTGTCCAACTATTCAGTCCCTTTAAGTTTAGTTATTTTTGGTGATGTTTAGAAATGATGTGGACATATGAACAGGTAGTTCAATGCCATTGACAGCAATAGGTGTCCAATCCATTGGAATGGACATCTATTGCGGTCAATGGCAATGAAATATAATCATGAATATGATCACTCATTACTGAAACGGAGCCTCTGCTGGGGGCTCTACCCTCTTGAGACCACCCAGGTTGTGACTTTCGATACTAATGAGCAGTATGACATTTTCTTAATTGCATGGATTAGTGAAGGTTGAAAAAAATCTTGCTGGGTAGACTCAGTTGTCATGTTAGGGGTTCAGGTTGTCTCGATCATCAGTTAATAGTTTTTGTTCAAGCTCCACGGGAAGTGACAGCGGAATATTAACATAACATGGTAGTCATGATATAAAAAACATCTCTATGGATTTATATGTAGGTTTCTCATACAGTGTGGTGAGAGCAATTATTTTTTTCCTCTATTTCAATCAGTCTGTTCATTACCCAGTTTTAGTTTGTGTTCAAGACACAGAGAGAAAGAATAAATTGATTTTCAAATTTGCAGGATATGTTTGTAATATAAATTGCAAGAGGTGAATTTTTGAGGCAATGAGGTCACAGAATCAGCAAAGGAATTTTGCTACAATTTAATAACAGATTAGCCTGTTAATCTCAAATTTGCAGCATAGGTGTTGTAAGAAGAAAAGAAGGTCAGAGAGGTCAGAAATATTTGGAGGTTTGCTCTCTGTTTTTAATCATTGTATTTGTTACTTGAAAGGATACATTTTAGTTTAGATTTTATTAGTTTTTCATAATTTGGGTTATTTGCTGACCTCACAGTTCTGAGAACAAGGGTTTAATCTCAGGTCCAAACTTTCCTGTGTGGAGTTTTCATGTTCTACCCGGGCTCGCGTGGGTTTCCTCCCACATCCCAAGAATATGCACGTGGGATGGTTGAACACTCTAAATTGCTACAAGGTGTGAGTTTGAGCTTGTATGGTTGTCTGTCTCTTTGTGCCATGCGATTGGCTGGCCACCAATCAGGGTGTCTCTTGTCAGCTGGGATTGGCTCCAGCACCCTCTGCATCCCTTGTGAGGATAACCTGTATGTGCATGTTGGTATGTCAAGTGCAGGATTAAAAAATAGAATATAGTGACATTCAAAAAGTCTTTTTTTTTCATTCATTTTCACTGATCGTAATTATTTTGGTTGGAAGTCACATTTTAGGCTGTGAAATATTGCTTGCTGCAAATTTATGATTTCATCAATGCAGGTTCCCATCCCTTCCACGAGTACATCATGCATGCGAGGCGTGCTGGAGTTCCTCTACTGTGCCATGCTGACACCGTGTCCTGACCTGGAGTCTATTGAACTTATAGTGGTGGCCAACCGGCTCTGTTTACCACGCCTTATTGCGCTCACTGGTAAGGATTCGCTGTAGTGATGGTGGAATGAATGGGGGGTAAAAAAATGACAGGAGATGCTAACATTGAATTATGCATGTGCGTCTCCAGAGCAGCATGCTGTCGATGAGCTCCTGCAGTTGGCAGTCAAAGGAGTTGACATTGATGGGCATGTCTTGGCCTTCTTGGAGCTTGCACAGGTCTGTTTATAACAGAATCTTTGAAAAGTTTGGTTTATAGCAGTGGTGTCAATGTTGAAGGTTGGGGTTCATTTTGTGTAGCTCAAGAAAGCAAATAATATAATATTTTTTTCTGTTTGTTGTTGAAATTAAATTTAAATAACATTTCAGTTGTATTCAGTGAAATGTCTAGAAGTACAGAATTCAAAAGAATAGCTGCTTTTTTTCTTCTTAGATTAAGAGAAAATGTATGTTTGTCTATTTTTTTCATTTTTTATTAAAAACAATAATGAGAAAAATTGGGTGCATAATTTTTAGATTTTTAAAAATAAAATTAAATTAAAAACTGAAAATATTTACAGATTTTTTTCAAGTAAAAAACAAAAATAAATATAAGGATCATTATATTTACTCTTGGTACCCCTTTTTTACTTTTGTAATTAAAGACATGAATGAAGAGATAACATTTGCTTTTACGTGGATCAAAAAAAAGATTCAAATGTTTTTTTAGGGCAACAATTCCCCGCCGCCCAAAGAGTGAATCGACTATAAAAATATATTTTGATTCATTTTTTTCATTTTCATTTTTTTTCATGTATTTTTTAGTTCCACAATGCCAAGCAGCTATCAGCCTGGTGTCTCCATCACATCTGCACCAACTATAACAGCATCTGCCGCAAGTTTCCCAAAGACATGAAGGCCATGTCTCCAGGTAGAACCGGTTTTTGAAGCGTTCCTTTGGAACACCATGCAGGGTCTTACATCTTCTTTTACCCGTGCAGACAACCAGAGGCACTTTGAGAAGCAGCGCTGGCCTCCCGTATGGTTCCTGAAAGAGGAGGACCGCTACTTGCGTTCACGGAAAGAGCGCCAACACGAGGAAGAGATCTTGCGCAAGCAGCACATCAAGCGAGGCTGGTGCTTTTGGAGACACCCATCCTCCTCACCACACGTCTCCTAGGCATCCAAAAGAGAGGTCCTTGTTGGACCCTCCGACTTTTTCCTCTCTCTCCACGCAGGCCCGATTCAGTGTTAAGAGGGAAAGTGCTGGATTGTGCCAGCTTTTAAACACGGGAGTGCAGTTCACGCCTAGGCAGCAAAGTACTTCCCTGAGGTCACGAGGGTCCGCGAAGGGGCAGCGGCACATTTCCTCGGTCCTCCTTTCCCCACTTCCCAGCCATTGATTGATCGTACCAGGAGTAAGGGCTGTCAATCTCTCCTACTCTCCACTTTCCATCGTATTAGCCCCACTTTTGTGTTTGACTTTGGTGGGGGGGTCTTCAGCAGGGGTTCACTTTTGCCTTCACACCCACACAGACTGTTAGCTTGCACCTGTCTACAACCAGCACTGGGTATCCAGGAAATGACACCACGTAACTGTAAGTATTTTGATAAAAGTTTTTGTAAATCCCTTGCACCTTTTTACATGACTGTCATTCAAGGAAGTGACCGTGATTGTTTTGACTGTTTAACCGGAGCACATTTTGAATTGGAGACATCCAGTCTGTCTTCAATCCCGCAACCCACCGCCCCAAAAAAGCTCACCTCGCCAAACTGCACTCCGGAAAAACCAAGCGACCACTCAAAAGCATTGATAGGGATACAGAGCCTTACTTAACGCCTCTTCTTGGAGGCATGAGGAATACAGTATTAAACAAAAAGTATCTCTCACGTCTATCACCGCCACTGGGCTGCATGGAAGCGCCTCAGCAAGCCTGCCTTTACGCCACTGCACCACTGCTCAGGATCCCACCACTACAGTACACGCTAACACTTTTTATGCCTGTGACTTATACGTTTGTTGACTCTAGTATGTTCAGAGGAGTATTAGAGCTACATTGAACAAGTACACTGTAAAGAAAACTAATAAGGCAAAGCTTGAAATTTGAAGTCATTTATTAGTAGTTAATTTGTGGCATTACACAGACACTCAAAAAAACCCTAAACATGCAATTCCTTTGTATTTTGTTAACTCACAGCCTACCATAAATAACAGACCTACAAATAATTTAAACTGGTAGCACTGGCATTCGATGCCCATGTGTCTTTGCCATTAACGGCATGTCCAATTAAACCAATTAATCTTGAGATTGTCTCGTAATATTCAAATTTAATATTTTTTCCTGGAAAGGGACTTTACACTCACAACAGAACTTTTTTTATGTGATAAAATTCCACTGTTTCTTTTTATTTTGTTCTCATCACGGCCCGAGTACTCCTTTGTAGCTGTGTAATGTGAGGCGTGTTCAAAGGAAACATGAGAAAACACAACATAATATTGAGTGCATTTATGAACTTTGTTCGCCACACTCTGAATACCAAAGCTGTGATTCTCTTTCTTCCTCACTTTGCTTCATTTTTGCTTCCTTTGCATCCTTGCTGCAAAGAGGGTGGTGCATCGGTCAAGTGGTTAGGAGTTTGGCATGTGATGGAATTTGACAAAAACTCACTTTGCCTTCCGTTCCTTTCACTGTAATCTAAAAATGGTGCTCATGTCACACGTATAATAACCAAGTCCTTGGTTTCCAGTGTTTGTTTTCAAGGAAAAGTACAGACGTTTTTCAATAAGACCTTTGAGTGAAATGTGACAACTGTGTATGGAAGTATGTCATTGATTTTTAGAATGTGTAGCGTTCCCATTCGACACCCACACAGTGCTTTGGAAGATTGGTTGATCTGTTGGTTTAATTTTTTTTCTGTGATTTTATCCTGGATAGGGATGGTCATATGATGGTGACCCAAAGAGATGTGAATTGAACAGAGTTTGATGGCTACTATTTGTCTTATTAATTTTTGTTGGCCCAATTAGCCTCTTCTCTCAGTCCACGTGCCTTACAACAGACAAAATAAGTCAACATTTTTGGGTACAGGTCAGCCCACACAAGAACCAGAAATTGTTTTTCCAAGTAGATAATTTTGAATTAATTCCATGATGAGTCCATAAGGCCTCCGATTATTGTTTTTGTGTGAATTATTTGGTGAAAGAAAGAACTTGCTTCATGCACAGAAGGCCATGTTTAAAAGTGACTCTGATGGGGAGAAAACAAGGTTGAATATTGTGTAAGTAAAAAAATAAAATAAAAAAACTCAAATGATTCTCCACCATTAATGGTGATATAATTCCAAACGCAGGTAAAATGGATATGATTTCTATTCCCGGACAGCCACTTTGCATTTGATATCACAGATACTGCTTTGTTTTTGTCGTTTCTGTGCTTAGCATGACTTTGATTGTAGCACATTTTTTCACTTTATATTAATTGAAGTCCATTTTTTTACAGATCATTTTTACATTACTAAGAGCAATATAAAAATGCTTCAAAACTAGGGTACCAATAGGCTTTGTATCGTAGTACATGATATAATATTTTTGGCCTTTGTGCAGTTATTAATACAGGGTGTAACTGTTTTTCAATTCAACATTGCAAGTAATTTATGTTTAACTAACATTTGAGCGGAATTGTTTTTCCTAAATTGGATGGAAATTACAGACTCATTTATAAATGTTTAAATGAGTTGATTTGCATGTGATCAAGAATATTTATTGTTAAGTACACCAGAGACTATTTCTAAAGTCAAGGCACAAAAAAATATCTAATGGATGATAATTAGATGTGCACCAATCAAAATTTTCTTGCCGATCAACTATTTTTAAAAAGCCTGATCCTGACGATCTTTTTCAACAGAAAACCATGCAGTCTTGTATTTTTAAACACTGAACGAACGAGTAATTTTTCATAGGTTTTCTGGAGAAGCCAACTACTAAATTATATCAGGTTTGTAATTTTTTTTTTTTTTTTAGAACGTATCACCTTTTTACGTTTTAGATGTAAGCCGAATGTGTGCTTCGATTGAACAGGTTTTGTTAGACTGAATTGACACAGAAAGGAAATACAGATTAATGAGGCCATTTAGTGCCTGCAAAAGACTCCACGTAACGGAAAATAAATAAATAAAATAAATTCCTTCCTACATTAATTTAGTCGCAAATGTTCCAATTTGAAACATATTAGAGTTGCTAAAGTATAAAATGACCTAACAAGTGCACTTAGAAGCGCATAAGTGACACTAGACGCAAAGATAGGTTCTATTTTTAGTTATGAACACAGCACCTAAATTTTATATCGGTTTATCAATCAGTGCACCTTTATTAATGATCCTGATTAAAAGGAGGAAAAAAGTCGAATATCGTGCGTGCCAGTCAGCCATTGGTAGATGGTGAGCTGTCTTAGGTCATAGGTTCTACTGTACACTGGCTGATGTTAAATTTAGTGGTTTGTCGTCATCGTATACTTTTTGTATACTAATAGTAGTTGTGGTTGTGGTGGGTCTCCTTTCATGTGCCTTCAGTGAAACATTCACACTTGTAGCCCTGTACAGGCTGGCTGACCACTAAATACCATATTCCACTTAAATTAATGAAGCCAAAAAGTCAAGACATGGAGACTAACATTAGGCAGCTTTACGTATTTTTTGTTTTATTTGTTGCTAAAGCAGTGGTGGTGACAGGAGATTATTGTTTTGTATTATTTGCTCAAGTTTCACAATTGTGAAACAACCCTGGACACCAGCAGATCTCAAATGAGGCCTCTGCACTCTTTATTAGGTGCCTGCACTTTCTATTATGTAGCCTATAATGAAATATTTTGTGATCAATACGCTGAAGTCTTTATATTGCAAGCATTCTCCACTTAGGGACTGTTTTTACTCTGACATTGGGACTCCACATTCAGTATTAAACCGCTATTTAGAGGGAGTGTGAATAATTATACCATGTAAACATTCGCTGTGACATGTATAATATGATGCTTTAATGAATTAAGATCATTTTTTATCCAAAATTAAGTCCAGTGTTTTGGGAGGTGGATGGAGCTGTGGAGGATTGTTTTGACTGATTAGAATTGTGCACTTTGGTTTTCATGTGATTATTAACCTCCACCATGTGTATTACGGTATAATAAAGAGCACACCTTCAACTACAGCAATTAAGGGCTTTCAAAAAAAAACAACTAAAAAACAATCAGAATGTTTGCTGCTGTTTTTGAAACAGTTTGTAATACTTTTGAAATACTATGATTTGTATAAAATTTCTTTTCTTTTGCCATTTCAGTATTGTTTGACATGGATTTTATTAAAACAATTAATCTTTTGAAATTGTCTATTGTGATTTCTGAATGATTGCCTCAATTTGATGTCACCTGATGTCCAATTCATTTTGAACTGGGATAAAAATTTGGATTGAACATTTATCACCATTGCTACACAGCTATCACCTTTTAGAGCACAGGTGTTTAAGTCATTTAAAAAAAAAAAATGGGCCATGCCAAAGTTACGCTTTCATTCAGCAGGCTGTTTTACTGACAACTAGGCTGCCAAAATTAAAAGACTAACGAATTTACCACTTTTCTGATGGTCAATAGATCATTTATAGACATTATGATTTGTCCAAATCTTCATTTTGGGCCTTTTAATAGGAAATATTTCTGTTATCATTTTTTCTACAGGGGAAAACATTAAATATTTATTTTTAACTTACCAAGATTTTTTTAAAAAAATCTTTCAATCGTTTGTGTTTTGATTAAAAGGGGAAAAACTGTAAATATAGCATTTTTAATTTATTTATTGACATCAATAAACAAAGGGGCAAAGGAGTAAACATTTTCTGTTTTAATCTCATCTGATCTTAGCATCCCCGAGACTTTAGTGAGGATAAAGCGGTTCAGGAAATGAGGGAAATTTCCAAGTAAACGTCCAATCAAATTAATGAAGGAGAGGAGATTGCTCTGTCTTCCAACAGAAAACGTTAATAGCTCTTTTTATCCACAAGAGGGAACTGTTGAACCATAATTTCACTCCATGTTGATAGCGTTAGAAATCGGGAGAACTAAACATGGCCTCTTAAAACCTATACTAATAGGGTATTTATTGGCTTTATTCATTACTGCGAAGTTTGGAGTTTTGTGTTGTTTGTGTTTTATTTTTAAATGTTATTCCTCGGTTGTTTTTTTCTATAAATAAAGTAATGAAGTCATTATAAATTATTATATAATTTCATTTGAGAGTGAAATTACGGATGTCCTTTACTGAGGATTTTTTCATTACAACGCAATAGCGTATGAAGGATAACACTGGTGAGAAATTATAGAGCTGGAGTACCCAAAGTGCAGCCCACGTCAATTGCGGCCAGCTGCCCAGTTTTTATTGGCCAGCAGAAAATTATGAAAATAGCATTGAATATGGCCACCAAAAGAAGCCGAGAATGTTGCACCTCTCAACTTCAACACTAGATGAAATTATTCACTTAAACAGTGCTTCTCTATTAGCTCAGGGGTCAAAACTTGACATCGACGTTGAAATCAATGTCTTAAAACTTGTAGAATTTAAGTACACAGTGGTACCTTACTTACAAAATGATTTTTTTCCAGATGTGGTTTCATAACTTGGATTTCTTTTGGAATAAGATACATTAGTTACATTGCCTTAGTATAATTAATTCTTCAAAAATTCCCCCAAAAGCCTAAAAAATTATAAAATTATAGCCATTTTGTACGAAATATGTATGTATTCAAAATTGGTGAGAATAATATTTATTCAGCCATTATAATTCATAGGGAATGCGAAGACATTTTCCAATGGGGTTGTATTCCAAGTGGCAGCTGAGTGAAACATAAGTACACATGTACGTTAACTTACAATTTAAGATGATGTTCTGGACATTAAGAAAAACTCGGGGGGAAAAACTCAGAGACGAATGAATCAGGAACTCACCAACCGCCAGAGATGCTTCTCCATGGCCCCGAAAAAAGAAAAAATGTGGCAAAAAAGGGGATTTTGGTCGTATGTTCGCACTCATACTCCAGCTGTAATGTTCACCTGCAGCACGTTAACATCGGATTCTACATCCTGGAGATTCAACTTCATTCTTGCCAATGGGAGGCCAGTGCGTTGTTGGGAGGAAGCCAATGAGAAACCAAAATACCAGACACAGGAAGTTTTCTTAATTTTGGGGGGATGTTTGATTTCATTTGACATTTTGTAACTTACATTTTTTTCCTAGCTTGGAACAAAGGGTTAACCATTGAGAGTTTTTGTAACCTGAATATATTTTTATATATTTTATATATTTTTTTTAATGTTTGTTTTAGTGGGTATCCCCATTATCCTCATTAGGGTCGCGGGCCAGAGGCGGTGGACACCAGCCAATCACAGGGCACAAGGAGACCAGTTCAGTTCAATTTTCTTAATTTATATTAAGTAATTGAGCCAAGTCACTTCAATCAGAATGTACTCAAAAATATTACTTGGACTTTACTAGTATCGTTATTCATACTTTCTTTGACCCGATTTTAGGGCATTAAGCAAACATTGGTGAGTCAAAGTGTCTAATTACCAAGTCATTTGCAGTATCACATTTAAGAGTGTGGTATCGAGTGATCGTGTTTCAGCTCCTTTGACGGTGAAAGATGTCCAATCCAATTTGACCATCGAATGATCGCTGTTAACACTCCCAGTCAAAACAAGCTAACCAGCAATAGGGGTCAATGGCAGCCAATGAGTTAACTACTGCATCTTTTTTATGAAGGAAGACTGACTCGTTCAATGTCAGCTGTTCCATGTTCAAACGCCTCGCCTACGTGGGCTATGACATCATCACATCTGGCTCTCATTTCTAGCGGTTTCCTCTGTAGAAGATTAAAAAAAAATTCTGTCTCTGAGGGTGAAAAACCCAGAAGAAAATACATGCTTTAAACATGGGGGTTTCGAACAAAATTGACACACCTTTAGACCATAGAATCATTCTACAAAGTCCTTATACAGAAAAACAGAGTCCTGCTATTTTGTCTATTAGAGGGGGAATTTCCCAAGATATTGTTGTTATTGAGGTTGCCATGGAAATGCTCATCCGACAATTGAGTTGAAAGGCGGGATTAAACATTTGCTTAGTAGCAATGACACATCTGACGATTAACAATACTAATGTATTGTTGTGTTATTAAACTAATAACATACACTCATCGTTCGCATGTGTGTGTAAATTGGCAAGAGGTGCACACATAGGCCCAAGGGGAAGATATCTCAAGGCTGTTGTCAAGGCGCATAGCTGAGCAGTCACCTCATCTGGAATACTGTTGCGAACACACACACATATTCGCACATGTTGACTCTGCTTCTTTCATACCCGCAGGCAAGCACATGCACAAGGGCACAGTGACATACACATGTTCTCTATGACATGCACATGTATGCAACATTTCATCATCTGGAGTCAGCTGTTGACATGATTGGGACATGCACGGGATAAATGTCTACTAATGTCAGATGAATGTGCTCACTCACATTTCATTTTTGATTTTCCAAAGTATCGAAGAATGATTTTTAAAAATCTTAACTGTGGAGTTGTTAAGTCACTAGCTGCCATTGGTGGCGATAGACGTCTAATGTGATCGTTGTCGCCCCTCCCAGTCAAAATTGATTTCAATGTCACGGCAGCCAATGAATTAATTCTTGAAATAATATGGATGAGGTTTGAACAGTCGTAAGGTTGTTGATCTGTTTCCTTTGTTTCAATGTCGTAAGTGGTAATATGCTAAGGTTTCCCAAATTGAAAATCCCTATTCTGATTACCTGATCAGAAAGCAGGCTCAATTGCATTATTTATTATCAAAGGGATATGATGAAAAATATTGGGCTTTAAATTATTTTTTTTTATGTTGAGTTAAGACTTCAGTTTTACTTGGTCAGAGTTGTAAATTTGCTTGTTTGATCTTTGCAGATTTTTTTGTTGTTAGTGCAATTTGTGGAATTTTTAATACTTAGTAGTTTTTTATTTTTATTTTTGTGTAATTACATTCTAACATAACTGATTGGGGCACCAACTGTTTTCAATGACTTTCATGTTGGGAAGGTTAGAAAATAAGTTTATTTTTTTATGTGCCATATTTCCTTCAATAAATAGCTGCCATATCTGGCTCTGTATCATTAGATCCTCAAAATCAGGTGACTTGGATTTGGGTGCAAAAATGTGAAATAAATAAATGTATTGATTAAAAACGTGCATATTTTGAGCAGCGAGTGAGTTAATAACCCCTGCAGGTAAGGAACAAGATGTTGAACATTGGATCTAAAAATTAAGCCCAATAGGTCAATCTTGAGTGGCGTTTAAGTTGGGTGCAATTTGTGTGTAAGGACGTTAGACGTTAATAATAATAATTATAAGAGAACTTACGGGTCTATGAGCTAATGCAGGAATGCCACATTTATACCGAAAATTATATAACCACCTCCTGCAGGCTTAGATAAGAACAGTAATTTAGGCTAAAAAAATAAAAATATATTTAAAAACAACAACAACACATAATTAGTAAAGACTAATGACAACATCATGAGAAAGAGAAGGTTGAACCGCTTTGCAATAGCACAACTTTAAGCTTTTCCCTTAAACTTGACATGCAGTGTTCAACAGTGTCAATTTGAAAGTTCAAAGACCCCATCCCGAACCATAGAAGCATGTATATCAGCTTAGTGCAAGTCAACTAACTGATCTGAGCGACTTATTGGTAAATGGACAGTAAATTAAGTGTACTCTAAGAGGCCAGGAGAGGATTTTGTGAGTTAACGGAGCTCTCGACAAGCTGTCGACCACAGGCTGTTAGTCTAGACTCTTAGGAAAGTAGGGGGCTGGACAAAGAGCTTGTGGCAATTAGCAAAGGACCAAATTAGAAGTTAATGGCCATTTCAATACACACGAACGTGGACAAAGCCCCCACTGGACATCCGAGCACATTCCTACATCAGACCCCACGACCAATAACCGCCGCACCCTTGCAGAGGAAATGCCAGAGCCCTCTAAAGTGGAGTCTAACAGTGTCGTTCACATGTCCAGATATGGACCAAGAGGCTTGCAAGGCCAGTAGAGGCTCTAATAACAGGAAGTTGTAAGAATAATAGCAGCATGAGGATGTCACGGACGCCCTCCAGAACCAGCATCCCCCGCGGGCTTGATTCACAAAAGCAGCATGTGGATGTGTTGAGTTATTTGTTTCGTAGTATTTGTTTCAGTACCACACCTGTGAATACAGTTTATGCGGAAATGAATTTATTCATTATTTTTTGCATGACAATATAATGAATTCCTGTTTTTTAGTGGGGTAACAGCTTTGAAAAATGACTTAACATTTGTATGTTCATCATGTGTTTGAAGGTGGGGAATGTACCACCACACCTGTAACTGTAATAAAGGTAAAAAAAAATAGAAAACATGAATGCATGGAAACGTGATGCTACATTTTGGAGGTTTGGTATGCTATTTTATGTTATTTTCATTTCTACTACTATTATTCAGATTAATAAAATGTTACAAAACCTGTTTCACTGATTGAAAACACTAAAGGCATGTTCACTCACTCTTTACTGTATTTACAGCACTTAAGAAAACAACCACACCTGTAATGAAGTGCCCTTCTTACATTTAAATCCTTTAACTCATTGGCTGCCATGGATCATACCAGACGTCCATCCATTTTCACTAAGAGAAGTAAAAGTTTAAATATCACTGAAAAAGAGAATATTTACAGCCAGTACCCTGGTTCAAATGAATTAGAAATATTAATAAGAGAATACTCTCCATAAAATCAGTGCCTGCAATTGAAAATGACAGGCTAGGTTTAATTCATTTAAATTGGAACTGAATGCATTAATGTATTTTTGATAAGGATAGGTTGATGATCGCTGCCTCCTGTCCCAGTCAAAATGATTGGATGTCTACTGCCATCAATGCCAGCCAATAAGTGAAGTTGTTTAATTATGCCATGGCCTAATAGTGACACGCATAATTAATAAATATCATTGATTTAAATGTTAAATGTAAAATAAATGAGTAAATCCACTCGTTGCCATGCATACAACAGAATACATCATTTGTCCATTCAAATTTAAATAAGTGCTTTTTAGCTCCCCTGATTCTGGAAAAATCATTAATCTCCTAAATACAAGCTCAAGTTATTAGATAAGTTAAAAAGTCATTTAAAAAAGGTTGACAATTCACATCAAATAGGAATCGATGAAGCATTACTAATTTAAAGGTTTATCTCTCCAGTGGGAAATAAAAAAAAACTGTCAATGTAATTATTGACAATTTGCCTGAGGTTAGACAGGCATCAATAATCTTTGACAGCTCTGGAAAGTATTTCCTCATCCACAAGTCGGACATTCAGACCCACACAATGTTCCAACAGTAGTGTGTGGGATTGTGTGTTTGTATTACTTTCTTTCATGCCAATGTTTGCGCGGGGTTGTGCAACCTTTGCATGTGTCACAATCGGACTCCCGCGCAACCTCCCCCTTTTCTTTGTTTGTGCCACACACGGGCTTCTTCGTACTCAGTTCCCATGAAATTGCTCCTTTTTCAGTAAATGGCTTCATTTAGGCATGTTTGTGGTTACTCTGGTGGTTAGAGGGTGTTGGAAAAGATGAAGACAAAAAACCCCAGAAAGACTGGCAGTTCAAAGTGGCCACATTGCCCTTTTAACCTTTGAAATGATACCCCTTTTTCATGTTGCACACTTTATTCACAAAACATTCAGTCATTCATTTCCTGAACCGCTTATCCTCACAAGGGTGGCAGGAGGTGCTGGAGGCTAACCCAGCTAAATACAGGCACCTGGTGGGGGACACCCTGAATCGGTGGCCAGCCAATCACAGGGCACAAGGAGATGGACAACCATTCATGCTCACACTCAGAGCTAGGGGCAATTTAGAGTGTTCAACCAGCCTACTCTGCATGTTATGGGATGTTGGAGGAAACCGGAGCACCCAAAGAAAACCCACACAATCCTGAGGAGAACATGCAAACTCCTCACAGTGAAGACCGGCCTAGGATCTAACCCTCGACCCGAGAACTGTGAGGTCGGTGCGCTAACCACTTCTCCGCCAGGCCACCTCACAAAACATGATTTTAATTTTAACTTGAATTAAAACCACACATAAATCAAGCGTAAATGTAAAATACAATGCAGATGTCATACATTGTAATGTCAACATAGTGATGAGAGTTTTGAGTTCATCCACTAACATTAACAGTGATATACGTAATTATCCCCCTCTCAGTCAAAATGGATTGGACATTTATTACTGCCAATGGGAGCCAATGAGCTAATGTTCAGCCATTTGTGACAATACTGGTGGTTATAATAAAACAGGAATTGAAAGACTTCTGGGAATGGGAAAGCAATTAATCAACTTCAAGTTCTTTTTTATCATTCATTTTCTGAACTGCTTATCCTAAGGGTCAAGGGGGGTGCTGGAGACCATCCCAGCTAACTACGGGCACCAGGAAGGGGACACCCTTAATCGGTGGCCAGCCAATCACAGAGCACAAGGAGAAGGACAACCCTTCACACTCATACTTAGGGCAATTTAAAGTGTTCAACGTTGGATCTTTTTGGGGATGAGGGGGGAAATGGAAGTACCCGGGGAAAACCCACGCACGCCCAGGGAGAACATGCAAACTCCACACAGTGAGGACCCACCTTGGATCGAACCCTCGACCTCCAAACTGTGACGCTGAAGCGCTAACCAATTAGCCTACGACTTCAAGTTCTTGTTGTTGTCAATGCGAAGTAATGTTGATCAGGCAACAAACTTGTTTAGAACCTGGAGGCAGAAATGTAAATTACTTTTATGGTGTCATTCTATCTTCCTCATCAAAATGGATTGGACGTATCGGGTCATCAGTGGTTGCCAATGAGTTAAAAAGGAAAATTACAAAATTATTCCCCTTTCCATTCATTACAAGCAAGTAGTCGTGCAGAATCAAATTTACACCATAACAACAAATATCTAGCCCAAAATAAAACAACTATGGATAACTTTGCCATCAAAAAATCAAATATGTACAACATTTCAGCATCAATACTTCAATATTTGTCAATCCTAACAAACAGTTAATTTTTAGAGCCACTTTGGTTCCTCTATCACCATCAGATACAGCCAATGGGTTAACTATTGATATGAATACCTATTACCCTTGAACTCAAATGAACTACAAAAAAATGCTTGCTCACATTGACATTGTGCACTGTGTGCCCAGCCACTGAAGTCATTAGGCTTTCCACTCATTCAACAGGAGGTGGGGCTTTTTTGCTGCAAACTTATTCCACTGCCCCCTCTCCGGTCTGACACAAAGCCCAACAGAGTGTTCAAACTCGCCTCATCCACGCTGGGAGTGCGCACCCCCTTCACGACGGATCGTTCCACTTTGAAACTTGATCTCACGTTGCGTGCAACCTGCGTGTAAAACCTTCCGTGGACTTTTTTCCCCCTTCTTTTTTCCCTCCCTCTCTGGTCGTCTTCTCCCCCGCAGTGGATCCGAGCAAATAGTCCTACCCCGAGCACAAGCGGGGGACCAGTGAAGAGACGAAGTTTGGACACTTGAAGGCATCATGAGCATGCGTACGGTGAACCTCGACACGTACAGCCTGTCACTGCTTACGGCCAAGGAGGACATCCTCAACCATCGCTCCTCAACGAACTGGTAACAAATTCAACACATAGCCATCCCTTTGTGTTACAAGTTTCGTGTTACCGAATGAGGCGTTCGCTGACGTCTACGGGAGCTGTTGCGTAATTAGAGGCTTTATTTGAATAATCCACTGGGCAAAGTGTTGCGCTGCAAAACTCTGCACGCAACATGCGCTATTTTTATAACTCATTGTCCTACATTGAAGATGAAACTGAAGTTTTCCAACGTGAGAAGTGATGGTCGTCCAGTGCGCATGCAGAGCGCAGTCCTGCATGACTCACTAACCCCCATTTGTAGGGATGTGCATATTGAATATTTTTGCATTTGAGTCATCTTATTTTGACGTCCCGCCGATCCGAGTATCCTAAATCAATAGATCGTAAAGGAATTAAGGAAAGATTAAGTTTTTTTATTTATTTTTTGAAACTTTTTATATTGGACATTTTTATATTAGACACATTTGGTATAAAGTTTGTTCCAGCAGTGTTAATAGTAATGTATAGTGTAAAATGTACTGTCTGTACATAGTATACCAACACACACACAAACACACGCAAACACAAAGCCCCTCCTCCACTGCAAGATTTTGTACAAAAAATTCCAACACATCAACAAAGGCTGGCTCTAGAGGTGACTGTGTAGTTCCTTTCAAAAAGAGTGCTTTTGGCCAAAGCACCTTCTTTGTCCGCGCCGGGCATACCTGGAACTCAATACCAATTACACATACATGAACTTCCGTCTCTGAAACTCTTCGCCAACCATGTCCAAGCCTGACAGTTAGAATTTTCCGCGAAAAACGAGGGAGTCGTGTATATGCAATACCCTCATACCTCTAGATTATTTTGTTACTTGTAGCCCTTAACTCTTTTACTGCCATTCGTTTTCCATTCCGCTTATCCTCACAAGGGTCACGGGGGTGCTGGAGCCTCACCCAGCGAACAATGGGCAGTAGGCGGGCTAAGCCAGTCACAGCATTTGCAGTTATAGACTTCAAGTCCATGTCAAATTCGAAGACCACCAGTGAGTGTTCATGTTTCACTGCCATTGACAGCAATAGACAGTAGTAATAATTTGACGTGGTTCGATTGCTGTCAGCCTTTGCAGCAAAAACAAATTGTCTATTGATATCAACGGCAGCCAATGAGTTAATACTTAAAATGAAGAAGTCAATCTTTTTTACCTCTGACAATTACGTTATTGGCTTATCAGCTATTACTATATTATTAACATCATGATGACATGTATGCACCTTTTTGCTTCATATAATTGTGCAAACACTGATGTCATTTTAATCATTCATGAGAACAATCTTTACTGAACGGACTTATGTAGATTGATGGCACCAACTGTTTGGAATAGTCAGACATTTTTATTCAGCGAAAAGATTAAATTATCTCAGAGGCCTAGTGTACAAGTGGTTAGCGCGTCGGCCTAGCAGTTCTGGGGTTGAGGCTTCGATCCCAGGTGGGTCCTCAATGTATGGAGTTTTCCTGTTCTCCCTGGGCTTGTGTGGGTTTTCTCCAGATACTAAAACATGGTGAATGGTTGGTTGTCCGTCAGCTTGTGCCCTGCTGTTAGCTGGCCACCGATTCAGTGTGTCCCCCGCCTGATGCCCGTAGTTAGCTGGGATAGGCTCCAGCACACTCATTGACCCTTGTGAGGATAAGTGGTTCAGAAAATGATTGATTGGTTGATTGATTAAATTATGTCATTGGCTGCAGATGACAGCAATACACACCAAAACCATTTGAAGTGGGAGGGCTTGGCAACGAATGGGCACTCTCCCAGTTTAAATTTATTGGATGCCGTGTGAGTTTGTTTTTTTATTATCTTTTTTTAAAATAAATAATAGCATGCACTGTTAACATTCCAATTAAAATACTGATATTACCTTACGTGAAACAAGACAAATTTCATTACTACACATACATGTTGTAAAGAGGGACAGACATTACAATAAACATTATTGTTTGGATCGCAAAAGTATGAAAATATCCAACATCCACTTATATGCTCATATTTTTGACCATGTATGTCAAATGTTATGGAGTTAAAGTGGCTAAAAGCCTAGAGTCTTGATACACTCAGTGGACAATATTTCTTATGTTTTATTTGCTGACCAATCAACTGATCACCCAACATTGGTAAAATCAGCTCTGATCGATTGGCCAACAAATTGATCCATGCACCTTGAGATTAAAGACACGTATTAAATTTAAAAGGCTAATACAACTGAAGTGAACTTAAGTACAGTATGATATTTTATCTAGTTTGAGAGATGAGTTGTGACATTGTGTCCTCTGAGCATTTTGAAGATGTTTGTGTTCGTGGAATTGTTTAACAGATGGGACGTTGTAAGCCAAACAATCCAATGAGAGGCCGAGTGGAACTTCAATACATTCCCATAGAATTCGCTCGCCTACATGATGATGGACGTTGTTCTCGGAAAAGATGATCTCAAATGCGCTAAAGAACGGAAAGTGAACTAGTTGGTAGACTTCTAAAAGAGATGCACGTAATCCGTGTTTAAATCCCGCAAGAGCGCACATGTTCTGCCGTTCTTGGCTGAGATGCAACTTGTAATTTAGGCTACTTTTGGTATTAAAAAGAGTGGACACGTGAGGAGAAACTGTGTGTGATGAATGGGAAATGAGGGGGAAATAAAGATGGGATGAGAGTGTAAGAATTAGAGCTTGTTGTTTGTTTTGATGTGTAACCATAGTGACGTGCAGGTGTCAGGTTGGTCAGGTTGCAGGTTAGGAGAAGGGATGGGCTCGCATATGCTGCTTCGGACAATGAAGCAACTTGAGTCTCATGACTCATCTTTTATTACACTCACAGGACACTTAATGAAGCACATCTGCACAAGTTCATGATTAAAAAGAAGAACGGATAAATTTGACTAAGCCTTTTTGAATTGATTCAGGAGTATTTTTTTTGTATGTGATTAACATGTGACTCACGGTTTTCTAGATTAATTGGTCAAACATCAGCTCTTTCCTTCCTTTGTATATTTACAAATTTGTTAGCGTGTTTACATGCATGTTCCAAAAACATACATTTTACATGAAGTAACTAAATTGTGCATCTGTAAGTTAAGGACAATTTCTCAGGATATACCGTTCTAGTTATAAACTGTGGGGGTCTTTTCAAAATTAAAATCACCTTTCTTGGCCACTTCTGTTAAAACACTAGGAGTGTTTCTCCATTAGTGTATAAGTATATTTTAAAATAATAATAAAAAAAATAAAAAAAACTTTATATTTACCTTTTCCTTTTTTGTTGTAAAAATGTCAATTAAAAAAATACAAAAATAAAAAAAAATTAAAAGATCGATTGGTTTTGATTATTTTTATTTAAAAAAAACATTTTTTATTAGATAAGATTATTTAGTACTAAGTGACTCAAAAATGAGAATTCACACAATTTTTTGTTCAATTTTTTTCTTAAGAATTATTCGACAAAGCTGTCTGATGGCGGCGTGGTTCTTTTGCCTGAATTCACTGCGGGCAGCGCAGAAACGATTCCCACTCGGTGGTGTTGGTTGTCTGTCTAGATGTGTGCTGTACGACTGACTGGTGACCAGTCTAGGGTGTAGTCTGCCTTTCGCTTGCAGTCAGCTGGGTATTGGCTCCAATATCCCGCAACCTGATAAACAAAAGCAGTGTTGAAAATGAATTCATGAATTAATCAACGATCAAAACAGTTTGATAATTTATGTTATCGTTAATTGTAATAGTCCTAATCCAGGTTAAGGTGCAGATCTCAATGCCTCATTATGTCTAAAGTTGTACATTTCCATCCTTAATCAACACTCCACAATGCCAGCAAGGAATTGGCTGATGGATGGTGCAAGGTTAGTACCCCAAGTCCAAACAGTTCCTTTTCTTCAACTTTCCATGTCTCTGAAATTCCTGGGAAAGCGGTTTGTTCTGCACATTGTATTAATTTTCAACTCAGCCGCCAATAGAGACATGTTCCTGCCAAGTGCAAACCACTCAGTCCAACGGCTGATTAGTCAATCCTTAAAAAATGTGCGTATGTGTGAATCAGCTGAGAGAATTGTTTGTAGCATTGTGTCACTTCAGGCCACTGATTAGTTTGGCCTGGGATTCATGTTTTGGTGCCATTTACGGTAATAGACATCCAATCCATTTATACATTTATAAAGGGAGAAGCTGGTAGTGACTGATCGCTGCCAGGCCTCCCATTGCAAACTGATTGGTCATCTATCATCCATCAATACCAGATAATGGGTACAACTGTCTATTCATCATGCAAATGCTCATCAATTTTGTTGTTGTTGGTGATTCTCTATGCCGGAGCGTTTCTTTGAGCTGAGGTGTTTGTGTGCCAGATTTTCCATGTTCATGCATGATTAAGCAGAAGTAGGTCTAAAGTTACAGGTCGGATGATCACACACCTGCAAGGGAGGACAAATAAGGTAACATCAGCACGTTTGCGTGCACAAACAAAGCTAATTTCCTCACTGGAGGGGGAAGCAACTATGGGGAAGAATAAATGACAATGCCCGTTCTGCTTTGTCTCACTTCCTTATGAATCCACCTGTCAGAGCGTTACGTACATGACACTAGAGCTGCCGTGTCATTCTAAACTCTTTGCTTAAAGGCTGACAGGTTGAAATCCACCCTGATCATGTGAATGATTACTCACAGTTGTTGACAATTTAACAAACTAGAAAACAGAAATCACTTTCAAAATGCCTTTTCAAGTTTATCGCAACGTGCCATCACTGTGGAGATTTTTTTTTAAAGAACAGGCCTTAGGGCTTTTCATATGAGAGTTACCTGGTGCCTGTAGATGCCATGTTGTTGACCTTTGACTCAGAAGGTGCAGCTTGGACAGCGTCATTGAGTGATATGATGATGATAATGATCTCAAATCAGTAGGCGTCCCAAACATTGGTAAACAAGTCTAATAATAATAATAATAATAATAATAATAATAATAATAATAATAATATAGGGCGGCCCGGTGTGGCGAGTGGTTAACGCGTCGGCCTCACAGCTCTGAGGTCCTGGGTTCAAATTCAGGTCACGTCTACCAGTGTGGAGTTTGCATGTTCTCCCGGGCCTGCATGGGTTTCCTCCGGGTACTCCGGTTTCCAAAAACATCCATGGTAGGCTAATTGGACAATCTAAATTGTATGAGTGTGAGCAAGAATGGTTGTCCGTCTCCTTGTGCACCGCCTCTGGCCCGGAGTCAGCTGGGATAGGCTCCAGCACCACCCGCGATCAGATGAGAATAATAATAATGTGTATTTTTTTTCTCACATATAGCCATGCTTACTGTATAATTTATAAACTAATTGTTTCAAAGTGTAGCGGAAAAAAAATAAATTCACCCCCTCATTTGAGATTTGAGTATTTTTCCAGAGCTGCCAACTTCTCCGGAATTTCAGGATTTTACGCCGGACAAGCAACGCAAGTTCCGGAACTCCTGACAACCTCCCTAAACTCCGGAAATCCAAAAAGTTGTCACCTACATTTTTTTAAGCAACCATTTCGGAAAAGTGCCAAATTTCCAATTCAAATGCCTCGAAATTCACACCATCGCTACGGTTTCCGCCATCTTAATTACGCTTTTGATTCAACTGCACTATAAACCGGATGGATTCGGTAACACAAGTGTATTGTGAATCATCTGAGCACGATACTAACAGTTTGATTTAAATTGTCTGTTATTTTTTTTAAACATTTTATATCGAATTTGCGCGAATTGCATTCACTCCTGATGAAAACAGAAAACTCCTGAAATGGGACAAGGCTACTCCTGAAATAGGGTCGACGGAGGTTGGCAGTAGTTATTTGAAAAAGGGATAGCATTACTGACTACCAAAAGTATTTGTTGATTTGATGTTGACTTTTCTCTTGACTCCTGATCAAACTCATCGAACTAAACTCTAGTTCTTAAATGGCTGTATGAGATGTGGGTGGCATTTTGGAGAACAATGACAATGAGTGATGGCTGTGATAACTTATAGATGTAAGTTTATTTGAAGAGAGAGAACAGAGGCAACCGTAATCATTAAACATCTACTTTCTGTCGTAAAGACTAATTACATCCATCTAGGTTCTTCTGACGAAGGTGTGTGGGATAATGGTAGGTCTTAACCCTAAGTGGGCGTGGCTCCTGACAGTTGTTGAGTGTAGGTCTATGGGTTGGTCACAATCTGAACGAGTGGCACACTTGCACAATGATTTGCATATATGATATTCTTTGTCTTATATATAATATGTCAATTGTTACATTTGAAGGGTTTTGAATTTTTATTAAAGCAAACAATGTGATTAAATTATCTTCTCAATGTCTTTTTCAGCAGTAGAGCTCTGGCTGATGCATTAAATAAAATGATGGGCTGGCTAAGCAGTGTAACAGGAAATTATCTTTGTGGTTGACCAGTTCCTTTCCCACAAAGGCGTCGCAGTTATCTGTTTTAACAAAAGCAGGCTTACTGAAATGTATTTAACGTAACCATTTTGGCACATTATTGTCTACAAAAAATAAACTTTCAATTTTAGCTCCTGCCAAGTGAGGAAAGACTGAGATTTATTACAGTTCTTAAACAGTGCAAGTGGCTGATAGTTAACAGATTTTCTTTCTTGAGCTTTACTTACCAACAATTAATAAAACAAATAATTAGTTATCATTCGCATACTTATTACAGATTGTTGCTGGTTGAATCTATGTCAAAGACCCATATTTTCCTGGATTTTGTACATTCTGCCCATGATAGCCCGTTGCCTTTTTAGATCAACAACAATTTAATTTTATTACTTCCTTTTTGCAGAGCAAAACTGAGGCTCTCTGCTAGAAAACTTGATTTATTGTCATTTAGATATAGTCTATCTAAACTTGCCAAATGTGGTTTTTAAATGTGTATGCCTATTTGTGCATGAGACATTATTTTTTTCGGACTTGTTTAGATGAAATCTCCTCCCAACAATGTGATATTACAGTTTCCATCATCCAAAATAGTATCTAAGTATCATAGTACACATATATAAAAAAACTGTCATCATGCAGCAAAATTTAACTGTAGCGAAGTGGGGTCAATGTGTTGTTTGGTCCGCAACTTGCTTCTGGTGGAATTGAGGATCTCTGTTGTCGTGACGACCCTTACGGTAACATTAAGTTGTTTGTTAAGGAAGATTGAGTGAGAGCAGGGTCGTAAAATGAATGCACACTTGAGTAACAAAGTGTGGGGAAAAGGACCACATGTGAGAAGTGATGCTGGGTGGTCCTTAGGGAATGTGAGGCCGATCAAAAAATGGAGGAGATGGGCGCAGGTGGAGGAGGAAGGGAAGATTAGGGAGAAGTGAAGACATTTTGTTTGTTTACATGGAAATGACGAAAGATAAGATGTCTTAATTATCTTATTTCAGAGGATGTGTTTGTGTGCGTGTGTGAGCTGTGTGGGACACCATGTACAGGAAATGCCAGTGTAATCCCAGAAGATTACAATTTTAGAGAGTTTATCGCTTCTGTTTCCCACTCATCTCCCATTTCCTCTTTTGAAGGTACAATATTATCTGAGTTAAAGTGGCACTGTGGTGGTTGACTTATTAGAATGTCAGATTTTAGGAGGCATCAGTGAGTAGCCAGTGGAATTTGATCCCATTTTAAATGAATCTACAATAACACAATGGTCCATTTTCCTTTGAAAACAAATATGACGTCCTCGTTGGATGACTCAGAAAGAAATGTGTGCACTCTTTAATTGGTCCGTGTGAAAGTTTTCTTACGCAATCGCAGGCCTCTCTGTTCAATGAGGATTAATTCAGTGCGAAAACACAAGCGCCCCTGTTTGAAATCTGGCTTGGCATGCATAGCCTCACAATTGGCCACTTGACTTGTATTAATAGAGCATAGATCTCATTTTATCGCCATCCTGGTTAGACACATTTTAAAATGGCATTTACTTTTACATTTACTTTTTTTTCTTTGTCCGCTACCAAACACTAATTTTATCCCAAAAAGGCATTTCTTGCTCCCCCACAGCATTCTAATGAATCCCTTTCAATGCTACTGCTCACACAGTTCAATTTTCTACATTTCCCTTCTCTTTAAAGATCTTTCTTCTTCCTTACAATCTTGCATCAATTTTGTCATCCCTGCCCCTCCAAAAATTACCATTTGCCTCAAAGAGCCTCTGTGGTCGGTTAAACGTCTCCAGGGTACGATGCTATGTACTCCACCCATTCAAATATCATGCATATCAATCACTGTGAGCAAATGGGTGGACCGCAGCTCTTATGGGTCATTGAGACATGTTGCAGTTCATTGACTATACAGTGAAACAAATTTACTGCCATTTTATTTTGGATAGTTTGCTGTGTATGATCATGTTTAAGTGGTATTGTCAGCAATAGAGATCAATCTACTTTGAGTGGGGTAGGCACTTATTTGCTTTCATCCCTCCGATTCAAAATGGATTGCACCTCAATCGCTGTCAATGACTCAATGGAAAGAGGCGCTCGCTTTCTCACTCCTTTGCTCGCATTTTCAGTCTTTGTACTGCCTGCAATTTATCAGCTCTTTTCGCTGTCATTCACTGGATGTAGGGCAGCTATTTGGCAACAAAGTTTGTCATCTGTTGGCAAACATCTTCTGAAATACACATTTCATCAGCTCATTCATGCAAGAGAATGTAAGAGTGAAGTAAAACATTTCCGGCTTCGATTGAGAAGGTTTAAGGCGGGTAATCACATCCAGTGATTTGGTGTACCACAATTTTCCGTACTCTCAGTTTTTTCATAGTTTATACTAGCTCCATTCTTTCTTTTTTTCTTACAATGATGGCAACGAGAAAATAAAGATGACATTACGTAGCAATTTGGAGTGAGCTTGAGAGTTTACAAAACAAGTTGTTTGGTTGTTTTATATAGTTTATACCAGGGGTGTCAAACTCAATTTGACATTAATACCAAGTAGATCTCATGTGGGCCGAACCACTTTATTTTTGGCAATCCAATCCAATCCAAAAAGTTAACGTGCCGCTATTGACGGCACTAGACGTTTATTTAATTCATTTTGCCTGGGAGGGGCGAATGAATGAATGTTCATTCGCTTTTCCCAGTCAAAATAACGCCATCAATGACACTGAAAGATGAGCATCCACAGCCAGTTTAAGTGAATTGGACATCTAACACTGTCATTAGCAGACAATTAGTTAATTTTGCATCACTTTTTTTTTCACTTCCATTTTAAGGTACTTGCAGGTCACTGCACATGCTTATTGTTTGTTTGCCGTTTCCTGCCAATATTTTGGCCATTTCCAGGTTACCTCCTGTTAGTTTTGGGCCATTTCAAGGTTCTCCATTAACTGATTGGCCATCATTAAAGGCGCTGTTTTGACGGCAGGGGGCCGAATGAACGAATGTGATTGCTGATAGGAAATTGAGGAAAGTGCAGTATAGTGCACACATTTGATCACACAACTCCCAAACTTCTGTTTTTGGGGCCCTTGTCAAAAAACTGAGTGCTCGCCCGGCAGAACAACCCTGCGAGCTGGGGCTGCACTTTTGGGTACTCGGACGTTTGGTCGCCGGACATTTGGTCGTCCGGACGTTTGGTCGCCGGACATTTCACAACATGACAGAGAGTTTACTGTTGAAACCAGCTCTCAAAATTATATTCATGAGAGAGAGAGTTTAATATCTAAATATCTACTGTTGAAACCAGCTCTCAAAATTATATTCACCCGGGCGACCAAACGTCCGGCGACCAAACGTCCGGCGACCAAACGTCCGGCGACCAAACGTCCGGCGACCAAATGTCCTGCGACCAAACGTCCGGTCACGGCACTTTTGACATCTCTGTTTTATAGTAATCTGAATAACTGTTAATGTGTAACATTCTCAGACACCTAGTTTCCCTGTTGTTCTTAATTATGTTGTTATGACTATAAATCTATCTGACTATATTCCCCATCTTGTGGAAGACTTCCTGTGTGTGGTTCCATTTTTAGTCCAACTTTACAACGTCTTTTTGAGTCTGTATCCGTTTTAGCTACCGCAACCAAGATGACGCCGTTCAAGTGGCAGCCAGCGGCGGTAGCTCCGTCCACTCTTGCTCGTTTTGTGTTTTTGCTGCTTTTCTGTCTTAATGATTCGATTTGGTGATTCTTAATGATCCCATTTACTTTGATTTGCTTAGTACTTTGTGCTTTTGCTTTGTTGTTCTGCGGCCTTTGCGACTGTGCTGTCTAACTTATAACTATGCCTTTTCCTGCTACTGTCACAATGAAATTTCCCGAATATGGGATGAATAAAGTTATCGAATCCAATCCAATCTATTATTTTGATTTGTGTCTCTGGAAAATACATCTAACCAAAAATGTGACAGGCTACGTTCACGCTGCAGGTCAATTCTGATTTTTCTGCCCATTGGCGACAGAAATCATTTTTTTCCCATGTAGTGTTAACAGTCCAATGCCATTTTTTTTCCTCTGATCTAACCTGGTTCATTCATATATGAATGAAAATCAGATACTATCTATCAGCCTCTTCTCTAGAATTAACGCAAAACTGTATGAATGAAAACCTATACGTCATTAACAAGAGAAATACGTACTTCTGTTTGACAAAACAAACAAGAGACACAAACCAAGCAATGGTAAACATCCTTGATACTGCATGTGAAACTATCAGGTTAAAAAAAAGTTTGGATCCGGTAGCATAAAATCCTCATAACAAATGCATGACGGCGAAGATCTACATATTTATTTCTATAGTCACCAATTTTAGTGTGCATGTGTGTCACTGCGTATCTTATACAACTACAATGTATATGATGAAAAATAATGTAAATTATTTTTTCCTTATTCTATACTTGTGTTTCTTTGAAAACAAAACCCCCGAAAATCAAAGAGCAAATAAATTTGATGCCCTCTAAATTAAATCTTGTGTGACAGGATGCATGCTACAGGAGGCTCCGCCATAACTTAAAATATATCAGTCCCATTCCTCTGTTATCTATGTTTACCCTTCACATTTTTCAAACCATATTTCTGTGTAGTTCAGAAAGGAATGCATGAGCTGCTTGGCTTGCCAAATACTAGACACCCTATATGAGACACAGGGGGCATTTCATGAGCAACACACTGGACAAAAAGAGGAAAGACAGCGTAGGATTTTGGCAGGACTTCTTTTGCCCATGTTTGGCGAGAGGAAATGAATACTGAGTAGGGGGAGTTGGGGATGTCTCAAACTTCCAATGAAACACAGACAGTGAGGTAGACTGAAGGTTAAAAATAGCGATGAGAACTCAGGTCGGCCCTAAACCGAGACTGAGAGGTGACTAGGTTTGAGAGTGGGAGGAATAAACGTCTAAAGTTACTTCATGAAGGCATCCAAGTGAATGAAGGATATTTTCATAACTACTAGATTGGCAGTCATTTTCACATCTTTCTTTTCATGTATACATGTAATCAATCAATGGTCTAAGACCCTTAATTTTTTCGTTAGCTGGCACATATGACTTAAATGAATCATATACTAAGTGAACTTAGAGGATGTTGTAATTGAGAAATATGCATTCTAAAGGCTGAGCATGAAGATTTACTTCACTTGTACAGATTTAAGATTTAAAGGTGGTTTAATGATCTCTGGCAATTGAGGTCAGAAAAAGAATTGTGTAATTTATGGACGAGAGGCTTAGCATGGGCTATGAAATTGATTTATTTTGTATGCCAACACAAATACTGCAGGTCAACATCTGTTTCTGTTATGTTCATCTTGAAATGGTAAGGAGGCAGTGTAATTTAAATTGCTGTATTACACCTTATTCCAAAGCAAACTATCCGGATTGTTACTGGCTCACTGCGCACATGTGCTTGTGTATTGCATTTATGTTTGTTTGTTTGTTTTGTTTAACAAGATGAATGCTGGTTATTTGTATAGACTCTATTGGTGGAAGCCATACATTTACATGTTTTATTTATCATTGTTAATATGGTGCCATCACGGTGTTTTCCTCATTTTGGCCCCTCCTGCTTCTCTTCTTCCTCTCTTCTGAAGTCATAGTTGGCACGCTGCAAAGCTGCTAGGTTTCATTACGCAGTCTAATGACTGTTTTCCTCTTCGCACAGCTACATTTACATCTACTGTATATATGTTTTGGGTGGGGATTTTGCAAGTTGACTTGTCATGGTTGCATCTGCACTTTATTTTCTCATAATGACACTAATCATTGGAGGTGCGTGGAGAATTAAACAGCAGTTGCTTTTATTTAAAGTTACGACTTAAAATGAGAGCAACAGGATTACATCTGGGAACAAGTACTGATGTAATCCATCGTTGGTGTAATATAAGACTTACACGAGGAAAGATTTCATTTCTTGCTGGGATTTTTCCTGCATTCTTGTTCATTATATGTAATTGCTTTTCCATCATCTGCAACGGATGTGATTTGCATCTTTATTACTGTTCAGTGCTTTACTGCACTGTACTGCTCGTTACTGTACTGTACTGTACTTTACTTTACTATACTGTACTGTACAACTACATGATGGCAGATTTATTTAAGTGCTCTCAGAGGTTTTTCTGTCACTAAAAAAATAAAATAAAAGATATGTAAAGATTTTAAAATGTTTATTTAAGAATGTGCATAGTTCCATTCCCTAAGGCACAGTCTTAATCTGGTGTTAAACGAGGAAGCCTGATGACTACACAAGAGCTGGCCGTGTTCATGTCTATGAGCGCTGAATCCTGCACTGGCGTGTCCACAAAATGACCAAGATTGAGTTTAAAACGCTTGGCGTACACTATTATCTGTCTAGATTTGCACCATATAATAGGGCCCATTGTGTCTTGTACAAGCTCTTGACTGTAGGTCGAAAATGCGGACATGGATTTCTGATTCCCTCAAATGCATGCTGAACTCTGGCCACGACTGTCCTCAACGGCATCTTGTCAGCATTGACCTTCTAGAATATCTCGTGTTGTGAAGATGGGTAAAAGTGCACTGGAGAAATATTTTGGATGCTTTAAAGACCAATGCATGAGTGGTGTTTGTTGTTTTTATGGCTGATCTCAGGAAACATGAGGTTAGTTAAGATGGTATGAGACGTGTGAAGAATGCACTCTGGAAATTTCCTGGCTCTTCTTAATGACCGAGGAATGATCCTGCAGTTATTATTTTTTTATTGTGGGTGAAAAGTCAAAATCCACTCCATGTTGTTATGAAACCTCAATTACTGTATGTTCTTATAAATGAACAACAGCATGATCAATGTTGTACTTTACACCTTGTCTTATTGATCCTTGAGACGATCAGACACACACGTGACATTGTTTTCAACCCACAAGTGAATTGTCAACTATTTGGCAGACCCACAAATCGCTGCCTCCAAAACATTCAATATAACAGTGGGTCCTCTGTCTACAAGACATTTTATAAAATTACATTTTACGAGTGGCAAGATTTATTGCATTGCTGTAAAAGTTTTATAGTATTATCGTGCCCTATAAATCTGTGTATTCTATAAATGCGAAAAATTATCACCAATTATAAAATGAATATTATGTGGGAAGAATCATCCTCATGGTTTTAGTTATGCAGCTTGCTTAGTAGAGCAAACAATATGGTAATTGTGCAACTACACACATAGACTAGGATTGACTTTGGCCACCCTTTGTTCATTGTGCTCACACTGACCTTTTATATCCCGATGCTAATTAAGCTATTGCAGGCTGTTAGTGTGTGATTGCCTAGACACAAGCATCCATACTGGAGCTGTTGTCAGTCAAACAAACACGTTTTTATTTCTTACTAGTATCATCGTCTTATTTTTTCTCACGTACTATAAGGACAAAATCATTGCGTAGTGTTAAAACAGGTTTTGTGGCATACTCAGAAGAGACCTGTGAAATTGATGAGCTTTAATTTGATTCATAATGGAGAGAATTCTGTTTGGTTGTGAATCCTTTGAAGAAAACTTTAAGTAAAACAGAGCGCAAGCATCTTGTGCCAGTGGGTGCAGTCTAAACTCGTTTGTGACATCAGCATGGAAAGTTGAGCTCCATCCGCACAGCTTTGGCAAAACTGCCACAGGCGGTGTTATTCTGCTCAAGAGAACAGAATATTCAGAGGTAAATTCTCCTGTTTTCCTCACCACTTATCCTCATTATAGTTGTGGATCAGTCCATGCCAGCCATTGCATTGCACGTGTCGACAGACAACCAGTCAGTGTTATGTTTTTACTGACGGACAACTTGGAGTCTGTGAGAGGAATGTGGGAGGAAGCCAGCAATTTAAACCCAGGAACACTTCATGTAAATCAGATGTGCACACCAATGGATTGTGCTACAGATTTTCACATAATACACAGTACTAAATGAATCCCTTCAAATTTTATACTGTAATTTTCGTACTATATTTTCTACTTTTTGAACCCTGCTGTGGTTTAAATAATATGAACAGGGTGATGAGCTGAATGTCTGCCTAAATAAAAATACCAAAATACAAATGTGGACAAATATTAATAGTCCAGTGAACGAATACACTTCTTTTTGGAAATTTAGAAAACCTAAACAAACTCAAATTATTTACAGTAGTTGCATACAAAACCTTTACAGATTTTTTACATATAACACATTTGAATTTCAAATTTTGCTGAATTTTTATAGTGACTTACAAAAAGGAGAATTTGTATATTTTTAGAAACTTAAACTTCTACCTTATTTTTGCTGATCACTCAAGCTTACTGTGCCTCTGTATTTGAAAGGGTTAATTATGGTAATACTGTAGCAATTAAAGTAGTTTTAAAACCCCAGCTATATTACAATAGTACAAAATTTTGCCAAATGCCCATTCCTAATTGTACTCCAATATTGAACTAATAATACTAGATTAGTGTAATAACTCACAATTCAGGAGCTTTTTTCCCTTCTTTGTTT
Source organism: Stigmatopora argus (assembly GCF_051989625.1). Lineage (NCBI taxonomy): Eukaryota > Metazoa > Chordata > Actinopteri > Syngnathiformes > Syngnathidae > Stigmatopora > Stigmatopora argus. The sequence continues at coordinate 15,579,471 of NC_135391.1, read as the reverse complement.
ACAGTAGTTCTTACAGTTGTTTCATAAGACTAAATAGTTATTAAACCCTTTCACATGCACATACGCACACACCCACGCATCTCCTTGACCTTTGACCCACCATAATAGTCACTACTCAGCTCCAGATGTTATTGACATTCCCGGCGGAGTCATAGGAAAAAATTTACTGACACACGCAGACATGCACATTCCTATGAGTTCTCAGCCAAAATTAATGAGTTACATAAAGATTTACGTTCTGTCTAACGACGGACACCCACAACTCACATTCATACATATAAAGGGATACTTCTGTTCAATGTTTGACAGCTCATCATTTTGTCCGACAACTTGTAAGAATACTCAAATACAGGATTGTATGAACGAGTCCTTGTCCAAGCTTTTGTTTTCTTATGTTTAATAGAAAAAAGTCAGTACTGCTCTCACCGATAAGGTTGTCATTCACTTTTGATGCTCAGTTGAGTCTGTGAGTGTGTCTGAGAGACTGATGTGTGCCGTCCAAACACGTTTTTAGCTGCAAAATCTTTAGCTGTTATCAAAGCAAAAATGTTGAAAAATGGCGGCACTTCAGAAAAGTATTTGTGCTCACTGCATTAAGTGGGTGTGATAAATTTGAAACTACGTAACGTCTTTTGCCAGGGTTTTTAGCACACATTTTGCAATGCAGGTGGCCTGGCGGATGAGTTGTTAGTGCGTCGGCCTCACAGTGGGGGACCTGGGTTCAAATCCAGGCCGGAGCACCTATGTTGAGTTTGCATGTTCTCCCCGGGCCTGCATGGGTTTTCCCCTGGGAGTCCGGTTTCCTCCCACATTCCAAAGACATGCATGGTAGGCTGATTGGACTCTCTAAATTGCCCCCAGGTATGATTGTGAGTGTGAATGGTTGTTTCTCTCCTTATGCCCTGCGATTGGCTGGCCACCAATTTAGGGTGTCCCCCGCCTCTGACCCGAAGTCACCTGGGATAGGCTCCAACACCCCCCTCAACCCTAGTGAGGATAAAGCGGTTCAGAAAATGAGATGAGATGAGATGAGATTTTGCAATGCCCTATGTTTTGGCCAAAACAAGAGCATTGAACGAACGCAGTGATAGATAAAACACGTGCCGCGTCCGTATGCGATGGCGATGACATTTCGGAACGCTGATAATTTTAAGATGTCAAGCTGATCTTGTCACACGGTCAATCCAAAGGATGTGTTTGCTATGTTTTTGTCGCGTATCCTAACTTGTTGTACATCTGTGTATCCACAGGGCTTTATTTGTGTACGAAGGGCTCACGAGCAAGCTCAAACTAGCTGACTCAGGAGGTAAGTTTGATCGCGGAAGAAATGCACATTTTGCATTCTTGAGGAGCTTAACTTTGGCTTAAATTCTCCCATTTTTTTTGGTTAAAGTGGGCGGTGTTGCAGAGCTGGCCAGCAAGTTTCATGCATCTAAGCCACAATATGGACTGTGCAGATTGGGAAATTCAGACACAGGAGGATCCCAAATCGTTCTGATTGCCTGGGTAATAAATAAAATGCACACATAAATACTGAACCTACAGTTGTGGTCAAAAGTTTACATACACTTGTGAAGAACATAATGTCATGGCTCTCTTGAGTTTCCAGTTATTTCTACAAGTCTGATTTTTCTCTGATACAGTGATTGGAACGATACTTTTTTGTCACAAAAAATATTCATGAAGTTTGGTTCTTTTATGACTTTATTATGGGTTAACAGAAAAAGTGATCAAATCTGCTGTGTCCAAAATATACATACAGCAACACAAATGAGCAATTTTGGTGACTTAGAAAGTTGTGTCAGTGAAATAAGCTTCATAGCATGGCCTCTTAACTTCTTGTGAGTGATTATGAGTGACGACAGCTGGTGACTTCTCTGAGGCCATTTAAATAGGGCTCATTGGATGCAAACGCCCACAAATGCTACAATGGGAAAGTCAAAGGAGCTCAGCATGGATCTGAAAAAGCGAATCCTTGACTTGAACAATACAGGAAAGTCACTTGGAGCCATTTCAAAGCAGCTGCAGGTCCCAAGGGCAACAGTCAATTCTGTCAAGAGGAGTGGTCAAAGACTCAACCAGAAGCTTGCCAGAAGCTTGTGGATGGCTACCAAAAGCGCCTAATTGAAGTGAAAATGGCCAAAGGACATGTTACCAAATATTAGCGCTGCTCTATGTATATTTTTGACCAAGCAGATTTGATCACTTTTTTCTGTTCACCCATAATAAAGTCATAAAAGAACCAAACTTCATGAATGTTTTTTGTGACAAAGAAGTATCTGTTCCAATCACTCTATCAGAGAAAAATCAGAGTTGTAGAAATAACTGGAAACTCAAGAGAGCCATAACATTATGTTCTTCACAAGTGTATGTAAACTTGAAATGTGATTGGTTAAATGCTTCAATATGAAAAATGAAAACACACATCTGGAAGCAGTGCAACCAGGGGGGAAAGCAATGAAAGGAAGCTAACAGACAATTTGGAATTATTTACAAGTATAAGTATTCATGGACAAAATATAATTAACATCAGTCTGTGATTCAGATATTTCTTAGGCCAGCAGAGAAGGCCTTGAAGGCCCTGATGGCACACCATATATATATGTATATATATAGTATTTTTTAATTCATTCATTTTCTGTACCGCATATCCTCACATGGGTCGGGGGGTCGCTGGAGCCTATCCCAGCTGACTTCGGGCACAAGGAAAGGAACACCCTGAATTGGTGGCCAGCCAATCGCAGTGCACAAGGAGACCATTCACGCTCACACTCATACCTAGTGGCAATTTAGAGTGTTCAACCAACGCAACCTGCATGTTTTTGGGATGTGGGAGGAAACTGGAGTACCTGGAGAAAACCCACGCAAGCCCGGTGAGAACATGCAAACGCCACACCGTGAGGACTGACCTGGGATTGAACCCTTGACCCCAGAACTGTGCGGCCGATGTGCTAACCACTCGTCTGCTGAGCTGCTTGTTTTTTTGTTATAGATATTGTGATTTTATTTTTATTTTTTTCATGTTTGGAATTAAACTCAATGGGTGTTTTGAATTGCTAATACTTTTTTAGGGTTCCAAAGGATTTTTCTTCAGACTGTACAGGAAAAATTGAACTCCAGGATTCTATTGAGTGTTGGAAGTGGGTATATGCCAACGTTGCCAATGTGTGGTCAATATAAAATCATATCATTTTTAGAACAACTTGGGTACTCTTATCATTTGCAGTGAATGAACTAAGTCATTCCATGACAATTCCTGCTGTCCTTTTTCTTGAAGTCTTGCCAGGAAATTGGTATCTAAGGCTTTGTATCCTGCATTTGTTTGCAGGTTGGTGAACACGTGGAAGAATTCCGCAGGACGGAATGTGCCGGACACATTCCAGCCATCAAACACTTTTTCAAGGTTCAGTAGAATGAATTCTTCTTCATTTTGAAATAGTTCCAATGCGAACATCAAATCAATTTAGCTTCACTGACAGTTGCGGCTCTTAAGTCCCTCCTTCTGGCTTTGTACTCTATATTTACACTCTCAAGTTGACTAGGTATTGTTTTGCAAGTTTCCTGTGTTGACTGCACATCCTGTCCTATTCCTGTGTTGGTGGTACGTGGCCACCACTGATACCAGGAGAAGATTTAGGCTACCATTGGCGTTTAAAGATTTATTGTTTCTCCTCCTCATCTAGAACGATTGAGAGGAATGAGAGAGCAAGTACGCGCACGACGAACACGCATCAGAAACTAAAAGTCCTATAGTAGCTGTACCATTATATCTTGATCGCTGTTTGTTTAGTCGTGAAGGCAGCTGACCCCAAAGTTTATGAGTTTCCATATAAAGGCATCACCAAGTCTACACTCTGGAATGTTTGTTGTTGTTTTGTCATGTCTGGCCCATTGTGAGCAACCGTCTGAGTTCCCCAAACTTCTTTTGTGTGAAATGTGTGTATGTGGACATGTACAACACTGAAACAAATATATATTTTGTATACTAATATGTTCCATTTGGAGAAAAAAAAATCCCTATATTTTGTTGGGAGAACATTTTAATTATTATTTTTTTGTTTGTCCAAATTGCGGAGCAGACTGCCGCCAGCGCAGCCAAATTCAAAGCATCGCCATATTTGGTGGAGTTGGGACTCCCTTTAACTATTTCAGTGACATTGACAATGATAAACGTCTCATCATGTGCTTGTTTTTATCCTTCTGCTGTGAATTTGATAATTTTACAATAATTTGCTGCCAGCCAGTCAAATTGAATTAGACAACTATCATCATGAATGGCAGTCAATAGATTAACCCTACAGTTAGATACTATAGCAAAATAAATGCAAATATAAATGTATTATTCCAATTGTAACTCAAATGTTAAACAAAGCAAAACTATTCCACCTTTCTGAAGTCTAGGTTATTTTTACTTCATCTCAATTTTTCCTTTCTTTTGATACTGCATGTTTCAGCTGGTCGAAGGGGGAGTTGGGTCATGGCGAGTCCTGGGTGTGTTTTCATTGTTGCACGTTTCAACTCAAATAATAGACACAATCCAAGCAGAAAGGTCGGCGATGAGAACCTCGATATGAAAAGGCTAAAGAAACAGAAAATGAGCGCATGGGATGATTGGTGACATTTTTACTCTATCATTCCTACATTGTAGCACCCTGGCATGAGGTCACTTATTTTTTGTATCTTAGGCCCTGCTACATAAAAAAATTGAAAATAAACAACATGATAACATGTTAAGTAAAGTTCACCGCATATTCATCCATTCTTTCTCAAAAAGACAAACACAGGCAGTGATCCAGACTTTGAGGGACTTCAGATGTTTTTCTCTCTCTGAAAATTCCAGCCAGAAGGGCATTTGACTTAAGTGGTTTTCTTTGTTTTTATCATGAGCAAAAGCAAGGTGAAATTTATTGCTGAGTAGAAAGCTAGCTTCAGGGTCAATACATTGTTTCTCTGATGTAGGATATGTCTAGCAGCTATGAAACATACAATATCCACAGTGTGCTCTTAGCAATAATGGTACACCTTTATGTTTTGTCGACAATTGGTCTTATGTGTACACCTCCTGCATTTAATGAATCACACAAACATCATTTGTCAATAGCAAAAAAAGAACTTCTGTCTTTGTTTATTGTTTTTTTTTTCTTACTTTCGAGAGTGCATTTGTGAGGTTTTAAGGCTCAATCGTCTTAAACTCAAGTACAATAGATATAGTAACTATATGCTAGTGTTTATTTAGGTACCATTCAATTTGTTTGTGCAAATACATTTAAATTGAATCATATTTACAGATTATTTTTTCATATATTGATAATAACATTATTAATCTGTTCATTACCAGAAATGCACTGATAATATTAATGATGGCTATACTTGAAGAACTGCATTTATCATGCACAGTCCATCAGATAGGATAGGTTAGGTTAGGTTAGAACTTTATTTCATCCCATATTTGGGAAATTTATTGGTTGCAGTAGCAAGACAGACACAAGACGCACAAGACATTGAAGACCTAGGTAAAAAAACTAAATACCAAAATGCAATAAAAAAAGACAGAAAAGCAGCAAAAACACAAAACGAGCAAATCTAATGTTTTTGAACTCAATCATTGCTATTGAAAGGGATAGACATAAAATAATGTAATTATTACTGGGATGACTAACACTGAGTCATCATCATTGGTAGATGCCCAGCCCAATTTGATCGAACACTCACTGCTTGCTCTTCTAGCAAAATGGATTGGACGTCAATCGGCGCCAATGGCAACCAATAAGTTAATGAACTTCATTATTTTTTTTGTGTAAATGTGGAAGAATAATAGTCATTAGCCAGTAAGTGGCTTGCCAACATGAATGCAGACATTTAATCAATCTTGGTACTTTTGCCAATTAAATCAACCTTGCCAAATTACCCGCCGGTCCTCACAATGTCATTTATACAAGGTGTTGTCCTTTTAAAATCATATTTGACCAGCATATAAACCCAAAATGTATTCTTAAACAAGCCCTCTAATATTTTTCCATTGTTCCGTCAACTGTCCATAAGCATTCACATCTTCACACTGATAAACGAGGAATGGTTTAGCCTTAGTTGCACAATTGTTGGGCAATAACTTCAGAATTGTCCAACTGAAAACTACCAGAGGCCCTTTTTGTGTGTTTGTGTGTCATGTTTTGGCGTGCGTGTATGAGCAACTATTCTATGTAACATAGTAGTCACATCTGTTATCCCCTAATTGCTGTCCTCCATGTTCACATATAGGAGGCGCACACCTTCATTAGTGCACACAATGCAGATGATGTGACAGAGGAGAAGATAAGAGCTGAGCTCAGCAAGAGCCAAACGCATCCTCATTGGGTCAAGAAGAGCTCCAGGTCGTCAGAAAGGGAAGACTTAGTTGTGAGTAGCTAGCAATCCTCGTTTTAACCGCTAGATGGTGGCAAATACTTACAATTCTTCTCTTTCAGGGCACAAACTATAGGAAAACGAATGCTGCTATGGAGATGAGACTCATCAACAGAGACTCCTTTTGGGCTCGTGAAGAGGTAGTTTTATGAGAGATGGCTGCCATTGACTGCAGTAGACGTTCAATCCATTTTGCCAAGGAGGGTTGCGAATGAACATTTGCTGCCGAATCTCATGCGCTCTCAGTACAGTAACATTGGCATTCACAACCACTCCTTCCAGTTCAAATGAAATAGACAACTAGTGGAGTCAGTGACAGACAATGAGATAAATAAAAAGAAGAAATAAACAAGTAAAAAAATTTAAAGTGTGGCCTAAACCATACTGTTTTTATGTTTCATTTTTATTTTAATTATGTTTGGTTAATATATGAAATGATTTCATCATGAAAATATTAATTATATAAAGTTTGTACTATAAATATAGTACTATACTATAATGATTAAATTTTGAAAATACATTCATGTTAATATGTCATATAAACTAAATTATTGGTGTTATATTTGTTATAAAACATATATCATAATACTATGTTAATATTGTAGCACACATGATGCAAAACTTCATGTCCACATATGCGGACACCAGGTTTTTGGAAGTTCATTTTTTACTTTACAAAAATAGGTACTTGCCCTATACAAAGTTATCTACATCGTACATTGTTGATCATTCATCAGAGAGAAGAAGAACTGAGGAAGGAAGAGGAGAGGAGGCGCACCTTGGATGAGAGGCGGCGGCTTGAACGAGAACGAGTTTTTAAGGAACGCAAGGAATCGGAAGAGAGGGATCGAAAAATGAATGAGAAACTGCAAATGATAGAAGAGCAAAGGTGAAGTTTCTAAGATGACTAAGTGAAGTTCATACACTTGAAATGTTCAACTCTTTGATCACTTTTACTGTCTTGCAGACGTAAGCAAGCAGAACAAGAGGAAATGATGCGTACAAAGGAGAAATTTAGATGGGTGAGTTTTTTCAACAAAGATAAAAAGTTCCAATTTAATCTTTTTTTAATTTGTTTTTGGGTCCCTTTTTGGAGGCTCCAAATATATATTTTTTAATAACCAAAGGTCTTTCAAATTTCTGTACTGTAATTACTCCATAAGACTTGACAAATACATTACATTACTACTACATTCCTAGGTTACAGAAAAGTCTGGTAACTGTATTTATTGTGTCTGTACAAAATTATGCTTCAATAATTGACATTATTACTGCCTTGGTGCCTTAAAATACAAGTTTTCCAATGCAAAACATTCATGTAATTAAAATGGCGATTATTTGCTGACAGCCTGACCCAGTTTAAATGGATTGAACGTCTATTGCCATCAATGGCTGTAAAATAAGATAATTCACATAGTCTTTAAATATGTGTCCATGGCGACAGGAAGAACAGAAGAAAGAGCATGAAGAAGACATGAGGGCTCGCTTGCAAAGGAGTGAGTCCATAGAAAAGGCTGCTGTAAGTCAAAAGTCACTCAGAATTGCTATTTTAAATGGTAAATGTTCCATTTTAGTGACTTTATGTCTTTGTAGGAGGCTGCAGTGTTAGTGTCCCAACGCTCCATGAATCCTCGTGAGTTCTTCAGGCAGCTATCGTCATCATCATCTCAAAGTCCGACCAGTCCGGGATCTTCACGTGCTGGTTTGTATACATGCGTTTACTAGCAGATCTATACTTCAACCTTTGGATGTGCTTGTTTTGCATGTGTTAAAAATCTGTGTAAATAATTCTGCTACAGTCGTTTATTCATCCATTCATTCATCTTCCGTACCGCCCATCCTCGAAAGGGGTGCGGGTTTTGCCGGAGCCTATCCTACCTGTCTTCGGGTGAAAGGCAGACTACACTCTAGACTGGTTGCCAGTCAGTTGTAGGGCATACAGAGAGACAGACAACCACTCACAATGCCACCGAGTCTCCAGCACAACCCCGCGACACTCGTGAGAATAAGCGCTGCGGAAAATGAAATTAAAAAAATATATAGGTGCTGCTTTGGCATTGAATCGATATGAGCAAAACATATTTAGAAGAAAAAAATGTATCGGAAGTCAAAAAATCGAAAAATATTGCTCTTTTTGTTGATATATGTGAATATTTTAAGTGGATACTTAACTTGCACCTAACGGCAATAAAATGGAGTAATATGTTGTAATAACACATGGTCCCTGTGAGCTATAAAAACGTTTGAAATACCTGATGTAAATAAAATACTTGATTGCTTGTTTGTTAGACTTTACAGTACACAGCTGAACTCATTCTCTCATTAAAGGTAATTTGTTGTATAATTGCAACCAACTACTGGAACTGCTACTCTGTTGTAGTTTGTTAGCGTGCCACAGCCTTTTAACACTTCCTGAGATATTTTTTTTCAAGTGGGGAATGAAAAGCCCAAAATTAGTTGAGGACATGTACTTAAAAGTGAGTTCAGCTTAGATGGTACTGTGGAAAAATGGCCTGAGCAGTTGCTAACTCAGCATTTTTGGTTCCTTGACTTCGGTTTAACCACATGAACCTTTGTGTTTCCTCCAGGCAAACCTTTTAGACGATACCAGCGCAGCCTGACTGACACCGCTTGCATCTTTTCTAAAGCAGAGAACAACACGCCACCCTCCCCACTTAGCTCTCCCCTGGTCTCCCCTTTCTTACGGGCCTCACCTTCCCGCGTGGGGGCCACATCTCCCACAAGTCCCGTTTTTCGTCCTCTCACTTCTCCCACCAAGACCAAAGTCCAGAACGTGACACCTCCCACGTCCCCGCTTCATAACACCCCTCAAGCTTCGGCTCCGGTGCCCACATTGTCTCCTTCTAACCAGCAACCTGTTGTCTGGACCGAAGTTATTTCACCTGCGGAGACCTCTGCACCACTATCGACCATTAATCCTGAAGCATCTCCAATATTTGGCTTTGAAAGAAGCATCCCCACTGAGCCTCTTCCTGGGGTCCTGCCAGCCTCCCCCCCAAATACTCCAATTGATCAGGAGCTTTCAACTTTTTGCTTTGAAGGTCCACCTCCACAGCCACCATCATCTCCCCTCCCTGAAATCCACCAACTCAATGCGGGTAGGTGACAACTGTAGAAAATAAACTGGGAAATTGATAAGTGACGCTCATTAAGCCAACTACTTGCAGCGCTAGCTACTTTGCCAAAGAATCATGTCACCTATTTTTGTCTTTTCAAAAGTGAAACTCTGAAGTTGTCTGGATGCTTGTGCCAAAGTTAAATCCACAACTTTCCAGACCGTTAACGCTGCCAATACACTGAATCAGAGTTCTTCTTCACAGAGCTATTTTTCTCCACAGGCCAGGCACAGTGAAAATATACAACTTAAAACATTTACTCATTAGTTGCCTTTGACGGTGATAGATGTCCAATCCACTTTTACCGGGAGGGCTGACAGGTCTATCGCCATCATTAGGGCAGCCCCGATCATTCAAGTCATTGACAATCAATCAAATATCATATCTCGTCTCATCTTATTTTCTGAACCACTTTATCCTCACTAGGGTTGCGGGGGGTGCTGGAGCCTCTCCCAGCTGACTTCGGGCCAGAGGCGGGGGACACAGCGAATTGGTGGCCAGCCATTCGCAGAGCACAAGGACACGAACAACAATTCAGGCTCTCACTCATACCTGGGGGCAATTTAGAGTGTCCAATCGGCCTACCATGAATGTCTTTGGAATGTACCCAGAGAAAACCCACGCAGGCCCGGGGAGAACATGCAAACTCCACACAAGTGGACCGACTTGGATTTGAACCCAGGTCCCCCACTGTGAGGTCGACGCCCTAACCACTCAACCACCGGGCCGGCCTTCTTTTTTTTTTTGTTCTTAATTTTTTTAATTTAAAAAATCAAAATACCAGCAAAAAATATTGTATTAGTTGTTTTATTTGCTGTATTCATTAAAAATGGAAAACAGGGACAAATAAGCAGTAAATAGCTTTTTATATTATTAAAAATATCTTCTATCAAAATTCTCTTGAATTATATAAACAGTCAAATATTGGCAATATTAATCAGTCATTTGTGAACTAATCAATCATAATATTCATTTGTGCCGGGCAATGGAATACAGTACAAACCTATGGTCACCTAAATGCCACTTTAACTTAAAACCGAATGAATACATTTTTTACCCCGTGTTTTCTAATCAACAGATCTCCACACAACCCTGTTCGTACATACTGACTCTGGCTTCAAAGCACAAGCTGTCCTGCTAGAAGTAGATGAAGAAGAAGATGACTTGGAGGAGAAGGAGGACGCAGAAGATATACTGGTGAATAACGAAGAAAAGACTGGGGTGCAAGAAGATGTAAAAGAGGAAGCTGAAGGACAACCGCAAATTTGTGCTTCTGCTGAGGAACTCGTCCACGCTGTCTTAGTGGAGCAAATGCAGGAGGAGGATGAGGAGGAATCCGAGCAAGACATCGAGCCTGCATCCCCGGAGCAAATACAGGAGGAGGAGGAATCTGAGCAAGACATCGAGCCTGCACCCCCGAAGCAAATACAGGAGGAGGAGGAGGAGGAGGAAATCCAGAAAGAAATCAAGCCTGCATCCCTAGAGGAAACAACTGAGGAAGTACATGATGATACAGAGGAGTTCATTGAAGAAACAAAGCACAATGAGCAATTTGAAGACAGCCCAGATGAAGCTGCTGATCTTTTGGAAAAAGAGGAAAAGTCTGAGTTGACAGGTAGCGCTGGTTCCTGTTTATGCAACAGTGTCCCTTTTCTATTGCTAAACAAATTCTTACTTAATAAAAAGATGAAGGTCAAATAATTATTTCAGATGAGGACCACCTTTGTCAGACCATCAAGCTTGAGACACTGGTTCGGCCGACTAATGGGTTTACACACGAGGAACAGGAGAATGGAATAGGTTAGTTTCAAATACAACACATTAACCTATAATGTGCACTGATTTGAAATTCCTCTGTTATTTCTACATTGCATTTATTTCAGGGAGATCGCTTAGCCCGTCTGATGCGGAAATCAGCTCACCTGAGCTAAGTGCCTCTTATGACCTTCATAATACAGCAGACAGTGATGAGATAGATATGTCAGAAAATGGACAAGAGGTGATAATGCAATATTCATATCCAACCTTGTAAATTCACTCTTAAAGACACTTTGTATTTGGCAGTTGTTTGACTCATTGGTAGCCATTGACAGTGCGAGACGTCCAATCCATTGTGACTAGGAGGGGCAACTCAATCCGCTCATTTGCCCCTCCCAGTCCAAAGGGATTGGGCGCCTCGCATTGTCAATGGCACTATAACTTGCATTCACAGACATTTCAGCAGTTTAAATAAACATGTCTTTCATTTGGCAGGCAATTAATAGTTGAATACTATAATATTTAAACAAAAAAATAATGAGTCTATTTGTGTTTATATCATAGAATTTTATTAACATTTTATTAATTTATAATTTTATGTATTGATAAAGACATTATAGAGTAATCATATCTTAAGAATAAAATAACTATTTATAGCAGAAACAAACTGATATAACTCATCAATGTAATTTGAATGTTCTTTTTTAATTCAAATTGAAAAAAAATAATGAGTCTATTTGTGTTTATATCATAGAATTTTACTTACATTTTATTAATTTATAATTGTATGTATTGATAAAGACATTATAGAGTAATCATATCTTAAGAATAAAATAATTATTAATAGCAGAAACAAACTGATATAACTTATCAATGTAATTTGAATGCTCTTTTTTAATTCAAATTCAAAAAATAATGAGTCTATTTGTGTTTATATCCTAGAATTCTATTAACATTTTATTAATTTATAATTTTATGTATTAATAAAAACAATATATAGTAATCATATCTTAAGAATAAAATAACTATTAAATAGCAGAAACAAACTGATATAACTCATCAATGTAATTTGAATGCTCTTTTTTAATTCAAATTCAAAAAAAATAATGAGTCTATTTGTGTTTATATCATAGAATTTTATTAACATTTTATTAATTTATAATTGTATGTATTGATAAAGACATTACAGAGTAATCATATCTTAAGAATAAAATAACTATTAATAGCAGAAACAAACTGATATAACTCATCAATGTAATTTGAATGCTCTTTTTTAATTCAAATGTGATTTCTCCACTCGACTCCAGGTTTCGTCTGAGCATCAAATGTGCGTCAGGGCTCTGTACGACTACCAAGCAGGTAAGGCACCATTTATAGGATAATCTCCTATCCTGAGCACATAAAGTGCCTCCACTTATCGTAATGACTGTGTGATTAGCGGGTTTTCACAGCATATTATCTTGCGGTTCCCACAGAGGACGATTCCGAGATCTCTTTTGAACCAGGTGACATCATCCGGGATGTGGAAACGGTGGATAAAGCTTGGTGGAGGGGCTGGAGCAAAGATGGCCGTCAAGGCTTGTTCCCTGCCAATTACGTGGAGACCATATAGAACATACGCACGCATATATTTAAACTCTCAGGGACACCATCATCCCTCACAATTTAACCTCTATGTTCTGAGTCTTTGCATTTTCCAGATTTTTTTTGTATTTTCACATTTGATTCAAATGAGCATAAACAATATTTTCTAGTATAAAGTACATATTTTCAGATAAAACAGTCAACACTTTTCATGTTTTTTTCTGGACAAAAATAACTTATTTCCTCAGGAGTTAGTGAAAGCATGTCGGTGGGCGGAATCACATCACAATTATAAACGATCACAAACTTGCGTTATATATTATCATGTGTATATCAGTTGTCTTTATTCAGTTCCCAGCCTGAAAAATTCACTGCTCTTACCAATACAACATAATCAAGATTGACATACATGTACTCATCAGTTTATAATCATCTCACAAAGTTTCCTGAGATATTTTACAGTACTATATTTGTTACTGACAGCCTTTCTTACCTTGATTAACTGCTGAGAAACAACAGCAGAGTTGAAATGTTCGGAATCAGTCTTTGAGACGATGCTGTGTTTTGTTGTCATGGTGATGTCTATACTTACATCGTTTGATTAACTTGTCTTTGCTGCTTCTGGATTTTAATTATCTTGTAAACACAGACGATATAAAAAAACATCTTCACACAATAAAGGGCTGAAATATAATCACACAGTGTATATAAATATGTATAGCGGCAACAAATACTTCGTCTTTGGTTGTTTATTGTATGTTGTCAATTGCTTTGCATTTACTTCAGACTTACAACATAGAAAAAAAAATGTAATAAATTTTTTTCTTAACTATCTGACATGTTCATCAATTTCAATTAACTGATTTTTTTCCCCAGTGTCAGTCAATGTAACTACATAAAGGGGTCAGCGGTAGAGTCATTGCTTCCCAATACATAAGTTGTGGATCTGATTACTCCAACAATGCAAAAATGCAAAAAGGTTATTTTTGTAAAAGTTACTAAAAGCTATTGCAGTGTATTATATCAATTGTAGTTTTACATGACGGCCTATAGATGGAGACAATGACTTTTACAAAGTAGCCACAGTCACCCACAGAATTGAAAGGACCAAATAAACCAAATATTTTGACAAGGAATAAATGATTCTTTTTGTTCGACACACTTTATAAATGCTACCTGCAGAAATTCTCAAAGCTAAAAATTCCTAATACTGCTACACCTCAAATAGGATTTCCCCCGTACTCGGGTAATAATGATTGATTGAATGTGACGTTAATATTTCTTAAGCATACAATTTTCACATTTATGGGAAGCAGAAGGAAGGTTACGCTCCTTTGCTGCCAGTTCAATAAGAGTGTTAGCAGATGCGGCTGTGTTTAAAAAGAAAGTCAGTGTTCGACATGGGTCTCATCCTGGCCTGAAATGATACTTGTTGACAGACTGCATGCATCTATCCGGCAGACTATCCTGTCACGCTTATTCAACAAGGCTAATCATCAGTGATGAGTGTGAAAAGGTGACGAGCTTCGTATTAAATATTAATTGGCTTGCAAGAACACCGTAAAAATCTCAAATGAACATGATTGAGTGATGAGGAATGTTTTGTGTGTTATTTTTAACACGGTTTTCAAATGAAATGTGATATTCATTCAGCATTCATAAACATTTTGAACAATGGTCTTGTGACTGTGAATTTTTTGGAAAGCCCTTTTCTGTTCCATGACTGCGCCAATGGATAAGGCAAAAGAATGCTTAGATCAGTTTGTACTAGAAGAACTTGACCTCTAACCTTGACATCAGCATCCGAAGAGATTCTGAGCCAAGCTTTGTTGCCAAGGCCGACACAGTGAGCTCTCAAAGACTGGTCTAGGTGAAGACATACTTAGGTGATAAAAAAATGAACGAAAACTACAATTAAAAATAACAATTTCAAGGAAGAAACAACTGAGTACTACAACTAACTAACTCTAACCCTGTTTAGTGCGTTCATGAAAGTCAGTAAAACCTATCGAAATTAAAGATACTTCATCGCTTCCTTTTTGCATTTTATTCCAGGCAGCTTTAATTACAGACCTCAAAATGACAACATTAAAACGTTACTTGACAGAATACAGACAAATAATATTTAATGTTCTATAATATGTAATATTGTGCTTTTGTTCTGTCTAATCATCCTCTGCTACTGTCACAATGAAATTTCCCGAATACGGGATGGATAAAGTTATCCAATCCAATACAAAAAATAACATTTGAAAAACTTAAACTAATATTAAAATGAATAAAATATATTTCTTAAGAATTTTGTGGAGCTTCTTTGCTATGCTTGTTGGTAAGATTCCTGCTGAATTCGGCACGACTTCCTGTGCATTTGGCGATATTGTCTGGATCACATTTTAAGGTTTTTCTGAGTCACCTCCTGTAGATTTTGGGTCATTTCCTGTTGATTTTAGGTCACTTCCTATTGTTTTGGGGGCATTTTGTGGTCACTTCCCCTTGGTATCAGGTTATTTCCGATTTTCCTAATGAAGATGCATCCTAATTATAGTCTTTGTTTTTTGCTGCATTTGCCCCACCCACTAAAAAGAACAGATGTCATACAAAGAATGGGCTACACTTTTTTTGCTTCCTCCTAGGCCATTATCGAGATTTTTTCTAATCTGTTATTGTAATGTCATTCTGTCATCATGTGCCACCTAGCGCAAGACCTCTAAGTAGGGGGAATATGAGGGTCTCCCCTAAGACTTGCAAGTCGGGCCGCGTAAGAGTCAGAACATTGTAGTTTTTGCATTTGGAACTCTATAAATTGAGTGAGAAACTGTTTTGATGCGTCCAAGACAACACAGAGGGGGCATTGAGACAAAGAAGGTAAATTGCTTTGGACAGATGTGTCCTGCTCCCGCGTATCCGTGTTCCCATGGTCATCCCCACAACCAAGAGATCCCTTGTCTCTTCTCATTAAAGCCACTGATAGGAAGACACGGGCTAATGCGCCAGTCAATTTCCCCTTCCCCTTTGTCCAAGGGCTCTTCCTTCATTCTTTGACCCTCATCTGTTACAAGTAAACCACACACACACAGACTGACGTTCCCTTTATCTCTTACTTAACTGTCAAAGCCTATCTGACCGGTGGAGGGCTGACAAGTGTGAGATGACCGGGGTGAAGTGGTGGTTGGGAGGTGCCACTCATTGCTCTGTTTATCAGCACAAAGGCCAACGACAGCAACCTAATCTGACCTGGCTGCTGATGGCTCGTGGCTCTCTGGCTGCATTTCTGCTCTCCAACAGACCCCAGAAGCCTCCAAGATACCCACAAGGGAAGGGATAAGCATATACGTTTGCGCACACGTGCGTGGAATGCATGTATGCGCACACAACCGCAGACATGACTATTCTTAGCTTGCGTTTCAGATGCGACCTCCTTCTCCTTGCCACTCCTCAACCCCGGCCTGTTATTGTCTTTGTGATGTTTTGCAGCAACTTTTGGTGATTAATTATATTTGCTAGAGATGTCACTACTAGCTTACAACAGCATGCTCATAACTCAGTGCTCATGCACTCTTCACTTTTTTGGGGGCCAGTGGAAGGAACCTTACCTCATTTAACTCATTCGCCACCAACGATAGTGATAGATGTTTAGGTAATTCATTATATGAATTATATATTTGACTCTCTAACTCTGTTTAATTTTACAGTCAACTTGAGTAATGTAAAGTGTTTCCTCTATTTACGAAATTAATTGGTTCCAGAACTTGTTTTGTAACTTTTTTCGTAAGTAGCGGAGGACATTATATCTAAATTCTATAATTCGTTCCACGGTCTTCAAGAATGACCAACTAAACCCTTTAAACATGATCAGTGTCCCTATTTTGTTTGAAAAATGTGGCAAACCCACACAAAAGAGAGAAAATTATAAGAAAATTATTTAATAATGTATTAAAATGAATAACAAACATGCAAAAACATCTCCTATCCGTACAGGTGCATGAGTGTAAGGAAGAAGCTAACGTTGGCAATAGACCAAGCACACGTAAATACACATTTAAAGGACTTTTAGTGCTTCCTCCTGCTTTAATACTGTAGGTAAGTAAGTGGGTTACAGCCATATTGCCTTGCAATATCAGTCATGGATGGATAATAGGGCCCCCTTGTTAATTTCATTCAGACCAGGAATTTTAAATAAACAACATAGTTAGTATAACCACACTCAAAAAAGGGTTTATTTTAGGGTCATGAGGTCAAAGGTCAAACACCATCATAAAAGGAATTTCGCAATAACTCAAGAATGAATAAAGGTGTTTTCACACTTGCCGAACATACTTGAATTGTGAAACGGAAGAGTTGATACAATTTTGGACTAATAAATGTAAAAGCTCAAATAGTTCGGAAAAGGAACTTGTTATATATAGTAATTAAAGAGATTGCCCACCCCACCAAATTTGGCGACCCATTGAATTTGGCTGCTTAGTTTGGTGTCTGTGTGTTTGTCTAATAATCATTATTCTCATTTCAGCGCATCTCATTTTCTGAACCATCTTTATCCTCATTCGGGTTGCAGGGGTGCTGGAGCCAATCCCAGCTGTCTCCGGGCCAGAGACGTGGGACACCCTGAATCGGTGGCCAGCCGATCCCAGGGCACAAGAAGACAGACAACCACGCACACTCACACCCATACCTAGGGGCAATTTAGAGTGTGCAATCAGCCTATCATGCATGTTTTTGGAATGCGGGAGGAAACCCACGCAGGCCCAGGGAGAACATGCAAACTCCACACAGGTGGACGTGACCTGGATTTGAACCCAGGACCCCAGAGCTGTGAGGCAGACATGCTAACCACTCACTCCACCGGGCCGCCCATAATAATTATTAACATAGACATTTTTAATCTTCTGTTTATTCAGTATTGCA
This sequence comes from Stigmatopora argus, assembly GCF_051989625.1. NCBI lineage: Eukaryota > Metazoa > Chordata > Actinopteri > Syngnathiformes > Syngnathidae > Stigmatopora > Stigmatopora argus. The sequence continues at coordinate 15,561,685 of NC_135391.1, read as the reverse complement.
TCATTTCCTTTTTTAACTCTTTCAGTGAAGTTGAATGTAATTGATGTCTATTCATGGGATGTGTTTCATTCATATTTAAATGAGTTTGTTACTAGTAGACGTTCTATCGATTTGACCTGGGATGTTGGCAGGAGATATTCACTTGTTGCCAACCCTCCTAGTTCAAATGGATGGTAATCAACAGGCGTCAATGCAAGCCAATGAGTTTATGTAATTTTATTTGATTAATTTAATATATATTGCAGATTTTTAGCCTCTCTAGCATATTTTGCACGTTTGCTGCTTATTCAAATTTCTGCTCAGTCAATGAAGTGATCATCTTCTTCCCAGTTCGACTTAATTGGACATCTATTACCCCCAATGCTTTTAAAACCTTATATAATTTACTGCCAACTCTCCCATTTTAAATGCGTATGACTTTTATCGCCGCCAATGTCATCGAATGAGTTAACCAGTCCTTCAGGAAAAGCGCTGCACTTTTCCCACCCCCGATACGAAGCACTATTGAATTTACACTTCCCACTCTGCTCGGCTGTTGTTTGGCACTAACACAGTATTCTTAAAATACCTACGAAGTTCCTGTTTTGTTCTTCTCCTTTGCTGGAGTAAAGGTTGGCGTTGGCATGCAGGCACCTGCATATGAGAGTGCTCATTTTCATTTTGGCTGCTTGTGTCGGGGCAATGTTTACCTCAGGCAACATGTCATCCACAGGATCAAAGATTACCCAGCCAATAGGAGCTGCTTTTCAAGCGGCACCGCTGCAAAATCCACCGCATCGTTTGTTTACTTTTGACACTTTCTCAAGGCTATGTCCCATTTATCCTGGAAGAATATTGCCCAAAAACTCTCATGGCTTCTCAACATAAATCTGCTTCATCGTTGCTGATAATTCCATGTGGTTTAAGGCCTTTGCTGTTGTTCATCTCTCTTGTTCGTCATGTTGTTATTCCTCTGTGTTTCTTCACGAGATTATCTTCAAAACGGTTGAAATAGATAACGCTAGCCAAGATTTAGCTGTCAGCTTCAAAACTGCTCCATTAACTTATGAAGCCCTCCTTGGCAAACCTCCCTCCATTGCCATCAAACATACTGTTATCCTCGACCAGTCTCGCATAACTCTGACAATGAACAGAGGATTAGAAGATCTCCCTATCTTCAAGTGAAGGGAAAAAGCTTTACTAGTCCACGGCGAATACTGTTTGGCAGCATTTTCCTCTTCGGATTCCCGAGAGGCTTCTCTTCTTTTTCTTGCTTTTTATGACACAATTGCTGTGCTTGCAATCAGCCAACATGTGGCATTGTGATCCAATCACAGGATTTCATCCCCCACCATGCATACATGGTTAAGTCTCTCTTTCTATTGTGGAAAAATCTTCAAAGCAGTTGGGAACCACGGGGGAACATTGGGTGTTGTTAATTAATACAACAGACTCTGTACAAATGATTTATTTTCCTGATTCCGAAGATGAAAACAAACATTTTTTTTTCATTCAATCCATCGACAGGAGCATTCACATCCCCCTTCATCTTGGATGGTGAAATCTTGCTCCTTTGAGAAACTCTGCTGTGGTTCCCAAACAAATAAATTTAAAAAAAGTCTTTTTAGCTTTATTGGATTACTTGGATTATCTTTCTTTGTTATCGGTAAATTGACAAAAAATGATTTTTAGGATGGTATTTTTTAGGCAGACGGTCCGATGTAAAGTGGTTAGCGCATCGGCCCCACGGTTTTGAGATCGAAGGTTCGACCCCAGGTCTGGACCTTCCTGTGGGGAGTTTGCGTTTTCTCCCCAGGCTTGTGTGGGTTTTCTCCTAGTACTCTGGTTTTGTGCCACATTTCACAAACATGCATGCTAGGCTGGTTGAACACTAAATTGGCCCTGGGTATGAATATGAGCATGAATGGTAGTCTTTTTCATTGTGCCCCGCGATTGGCTGGTCACCGATTCGAGGTGTCCCTCACCTGATGACCATAGTTGGCTGGGATAGGCTCCAGCACCCCCCTGATCCTTGTGAGGATAAAGCAGTTCACAAAATGAGTAAATGATTGATTACTAGAATGAAGAAAGGAAAAAACTAAATATTCACTTTTTTTACAAAACACTAAAGTAGTATGTACACATATTTTTAGTGTTTTTTTAAAGTAAAAAGGTGTGAATAAACTATTATTTTCATTACTTTTATAAAAACAAACAAACATTTAGAATCCCGTCATTGATTTGTTTTCAATATTTTGAAAGGGGGTTATAAAACTTGCAGGGTGTGTTTGAAATATAAAACAAGTATTCTGTAATTTATGTAATCTTCTGTTTACTTTTGCCTTATCACACAAAACTGATGCTACTGGCCAGATGTGGCCCTCGGGTCTTTAGTTTGTCACCGGTAAATTGCCCTTGCTGTTACATGCAATCTATTTCATGTATTGAAACAATATGGTTAGTACAGCCAAATGAAAATAAATACAAATTCAAGGTTAAAATGAAAATCATTGCGAAAACATGAGTGCAGCACTGACTGCTCATAATAGGGTGAAATGTGTCTTCCCTTAAAGACCAGCAAGGTTAATCAGCCCTGTCCTCCTTGTGACACACTCAAGAAACCTCATACACCCTGCCCGTGGCATCGCAAATGCTGCCAGATGCTGTGACTTTCTCGAAGACAATTCATTTCACAAGTACATCCGAAGGGGCAATGCCGACGGTGGTATTGGCGGGAGACAAATGAACACAAACAGGCGCGCTAGTGAATGATGGCCGTACGCCACTGGCGGAGCGGGAAAAGGACACGTGGGATAAGGTTGACTTGAGTCTCATTCACAGCCTTGCCTGAGGACACCAGGATAATGTGAGACATCTTTTCTCACACCATTTAAGCAACGCTCATGGGGACGCATTGTTTTATTTATTTTTTATAAATGACCTCAGGCTGTATATACAGTGTGTGTACGTCAGTTTATGAAAGGAAATATCATACCATAAAATACAGAGGGCGGTGAAATATTCTGTAAATGTGTCATTTTCTGTCTTTGCACCATAAATTCCAAAGAACGTATGGTACACAAAATCTGATTTTTTTTAAACTAAGATTTTGCAGATGCCTTCCTTTTACAAAATTCAGCAAATGCAAATGGACATGGGAAGAAATATCCACTGTTCCTCTCATTTTTACTACATTACTGACAGATATTTCAACAACTCAATTGTGCATTTTCTCTGCGCTTACTCAATGAGGAGCAGAAGTTTGTCAACAGCAAAAAAAGGCAAATTCTAGGGCTGAAATGCCACCATGCCAATTATAATTTAAAATATTATTCTGTTGTTGTTGTAAAAAAAAATCTTCTGTTGACCATCTGCTACTAATATCTTCTATATGAGTCAGCTGCTATACATGCCATTAGTTTTTATCAAAGAACCCTTTTTTTTAAAACTGACTTTTACGACCTGTTCTCCATTATTCATTAAAGCTAAGTGTGTTTAGAGTGTTTCATAGTTAACACATAAAGTTTAGTGGTTGACTTTGTTTTAAAGCTGTTAATGCGACGATACCTACCAAGACTTCTATCAATGACTAAAACAAACAAAATGAAAAAAACTATTCTGAAATAAATGAAAACTATTAATTATATAGTTTGTGAGATTAAAAAATAATAATAACAATACACATCTAATCTATTTAACTCATTAGCTGTAAATGGCAGCAGTCAGCGTCCAATTCGTTTGAAGTGGAATGGATTGGACTTCTACTAGTTACAATCTAATTCCAATTCATAGCAGAAAAATCAAGAGGTGAATGATTGGATGTCTCTTTATGTAAAAGTCAAGGAATTGTATGATATTTCCCGACGTGCTTGCTTTTATAAATGGCTATGGTGGTGATATACTACACTAGAAGTTAATCGACTGGATTGATAGTAGATAAGACACGCAGGGCAAGCCCTGGGCAACCCAGGCACCGTGCGCTGCCTCTTGGGGGGACAAACAGATAATAATTAATACCCTGATTACACAAGCTGCAACAACACGGGAAGACAAACCTCCACACAGCCGGTTGGGAACCTAACCAAGACTGATAGCGCAGGAGCAGGCAAGTACACACACAGATGCACAAATATGCACCTCCTGAAAGTAATAAAGGGAAGCGCTCACGCAATTATCACCATGACATCCAGATTCCGACAGTTTAACTGGAGCATAGCACAATAAAATTGTTCCTATCATGTGTTGACGCGTTGTCATGAGATGGTGTTTGAATTTTCAAAGCAAACACAGGGCAGATCCTTCTGTTAGTGTTGGTAACTGTGACACAGTTCGAGTAAATCAAGCGAGAAACTGATCAATCCCAGTTGAAAAAGAGCATAAAATATCTTTAGTCCCCATGTGTATAAGTGGATGAAACCTTGCTGCTATTACCTAAGCCAGCATAACAATGTAAACACGTTACGGTCACCCTCATTAGCGCCCAGACTAGAGTTGCTTTGTTTTTGATGTGCATGCTCAGGCTCCACAATGCTTTCCATATGGAGACCCCTTCACTTTTTAATAGAAGGGGCATCATCTTACGCTAAGATGAGGTGATCTCAATTTCTCTGAAACCTCAAGTGTGTTTCTAAATGTGCTCGACATTTCCAGGATTTCCTTCCATTTCATTGGATGTGTTTTCATTGTAGTGCGGCTTTCCTACTTCATGATGGCGGGCAGACAGAAAGAGAGAGAGAGAGACAGGTTGTGTCTGAGTAAAAGAGAGTAATGAGATGCCAACCATGGAGGGACCATTCAGGACCCGGGGCCTGCAGCCCGTGGCCACAGCTTCCTCTCCTCCATGCCACATTGACTGTTTCCATTACCACAGTGGAAGGAACAATAAAGAACTGACGTGTGGATGTGTGGTCTGCTAGCAGAGCACAGGTCTGGACACTATAGGACACATTGGACAAAGATTCTGAGCTGAATTTCTCTAAATGGTGGCCCGCGGGCATTTATTTACCCAACTGCACATGGCAGGATGCCTACCAAATGGGAGGTCTTTATTTGTACAAATGCCTTTTTGGAATGAATTAACGGTACATGTGTTAGCTGTGATTATAATTCACTTCAAGCAGAACGTTAGTTTGGAGAAAATATAAATAAACATTATGGAAAAATGTAGGAGGCAAACCTGTTTATAGATATCAACCATCATTCAGCAAAAACTGAAAGTTGCAGTCAGGCAAAAAAATGGCCAAACCCACGAGTAATGGAAGTCTTGGGTTGAATGGTACCCTGTGAAGAATTAACGAAGCAAACAGAAAATGACAGCACCCTCGTGTACTTCCAGGAAGAGCTTAGTGGGCGACTGGTCAGTCTGACTAAAGACCCCAAAACACTCCCCTTGGTGGCCATAATGTCAGTGAAATAGATTTATTTCCAGACTAAGTTAAGATAATGCAAAAGTGCTGTAATTAAAACAAAGATTGGGCGGTAAAATGGCAAAATACTAAAGGTGGACAGGTAATACAAATCAAGCAATATAGTATAATGTACGATCTATGGTGAGATTTCCCCAAAATGTGGCAAGTTGAACAAACCGCTATCTGCTTGTCAGACCACGACACTGTAAAAATAATGTCAGTACTTACAATTTCAAGTCAAACAGAGTTTGAGTTAGATGGGGGTGTGAAGTTACCGCTTAAACTCAATATTTTAAATGAGCTGGACTTCAGTTTTAAATAGTTTGAACTCAACATTTTAAGCAAACTGGACTTACACAAATGACCATTTACTGAGAAATTTCGACATGCACCCACAAACTTGTTGATGAATGTTAACAACCCATTTAATGAAAAATATTAACTAAAGAAAATGAGTTTTTGAAGTCAACCTCTAGTAAAGCTGTCATTATCTTGCAAGAAACTTCTATTGTAAAGAATTCCTTGTAATTAGTCATTTTATTCAGCACAATCCCATCAATGATATGAACAGAAAATAAATGTGGGAAAATCTTTATCTGTTGATCCGTATTGCCTGAAAAAAAACATTGACTTGGCAAGGCTCTTCCAGGCTTACATTTCAAACCGTTTAAAAAGGAATTTCTCAATTCTTCCTTCCTTTGTTTGAGAAGACGATGACACATTTGATCCCATCTCTCTGCATCACATGTCGGATGCTTCATCCCCGTCAGCATGGCAGCTCCCTGTCCGCCAGGCAAAGGATCATGAGTGCTGTGGTCGGGGAAGGCACGTTAAATGTATGATTTGTGTGTTGCAGGAGTATCTAAAGGGATGGATATGTGCCAAAGGCAAGAGCAACACCATGTCAGAGTGATAGCAGACGATGCCCATTGCAAGACGACTAATCCAAACAGTCAGCGTAACCATGAAACCATTCCCTCTTGGGATTCCTCGACTTCCTGCCTGTGCGCATGTCAGCAGGGCATCCTGAAATGGAGCATACCTTGGTCGGCAAAGTCCACATTTCATTATCCTTTTATCATATTGGGGCGACCCAAACTGCGGGAAATATTGAGCTTCCAAGTTTTCATGAGGACTGTCAAAAAGAAGCAGGCCTACAGAATTAAAATGTTCAATCTCATTTTGACCAAAAATGTTCAGCGTTGATACTATAAGTGCCTTATTATTTTCATTTCATTTTATTATACGGTGTGCTGTTGGTTTAGTGTGCCTACATTCTAACTCAAGCATATTTACTGTGCTGCCTGAGGTGCTGGCATGAAGAATGGGAGTGATTCTTTGATTTATATACAACAGCTTGTTTTGTTTTTGACTGGTAGTCTGCAGCAGAATAGACATTGCCTTAAGTGACACATTCTTATTCAATTGAACCAGCTGTATTTGTGACATCAAGTGCTTGAAATGAGTGTTTTGCTGTTTAATGTTGTAGGCTCCAACATTATTTGTGGAAGCAGCTAAAAAGTGCAGCATATTGTGTCTCTCATCTCATTTTCTGAACCGCTTTATCCTCACTAGGGTCTCAGGGGGTGCTGGAGAATATCCCAACTGACTTTGGGCCAGAGGCAGGAGACACCTCGAATTGGTGGCTAGCCAATCGCAGGGCACAAGGAGACAAACAACCATTCACGCTCACACTCATACACCTGTGTGGAGTTTGCATGTTCTCCCAGGGCCTGAGTGGGTTTCCTCCGAGTACTACGGTTTCCTCCCAAATTCCAAAAAACATGCATGGTAGCCTGATTGGACACTCTGAATTGCCCCAAGGTATGGGTGTGAGTGTGCATGGTTGTCCTTCTCCTTGTGCCCTGCGATCGGCTGGCGACCGATTCAGGGTGTCCCCCGCCTCTGGCCCGGAGTCAGTTGGGATAGGCTCCAGGACCCCCACGACTCTAATGAGGATAAAGCGGGTCAAAAAATGAATGAATGAATGATTGAATGTGCTGACCAGCGACTACAGAACTTTAAGAATACTGTACTGTTATTTGCCTTTAAAGAGTCAGCATTTTTATATAGTAAGGGTGACGCCCCAAAATGGGAATTTTTGAAGTTCGTATTGGCAAACGTGAGCAACTGCCAACAGTTCGAGAAAGTTATGGTGAGAAAGTAAACACGCTGACATTATAGTAACCATGGTGAATTCAGGGTGAAATTTACACTATCCCAGCTGAGATGTTCCAGTTTTCAATGGGGAATCTCAACGGCGGATTTAAAAAATGCATTCATACGGAGTGTGACGCCATTTGCCATCAATGGCTCTGATTGCAATATGATGTGTTTCTGCCAAACTAGGGCAAATAAATTGAATGTCTATAGGCGTCAGTTGATCTAAAAAAATAATTCTCGATTCTTTTCAGGTCAGGTTAAATTTCTCTTGATTAAAAAAAACATAACATTTTAAACAGAGAACAATTACATGCAAAAGTAATGGTGATGTTATGACTTTTAACCTGACGCAATCGCGTTACACGACCCAGAATAAAAATGCCATCAAACGAGGTGCTTTCGACGTTGAAATATTTACTACCCCAAAAAATTTCGGTTGTTGCAGTGAAGCAACCTAAATTCAGAATTAAGCATCACACCAATTTCATGCATTTTTATTAAGTACATACAGATTTTTTTCCCCCGTTACTTATTGTACTTATTATTCATTTTTCGATCCGCTTGCCGTATTTCAGAAAATTTCAATATGTCACTGACATGGTAGCTCAAGTCTAAAATAAACTACTGTGTATGCTATATTAATTGTCCATCACCGCTCAGAACATGCCATCATTTTAAGATTTGCACAACAAGGACCATGCTGTAGTTTCGGACAGAGAGCAGTTCTAATGTGGAAATGACCCTGGAGATATGAATAGTAGCTCCCTATAATAGTTGTGGTTTTTGAAACAGCAGTTGGTTATGGGGGTTTCCTTCAATTCCTTTAAATTGTCCACTGCTGTCAAGAGCGAGAGCTCCCCACATACGTCCAGCGATTTGGCCAAGTTCTAATGTTTTTTTCAGGTGTAAAGGAGTCTAGGGAAAATTGGTAATGGACGGTGGCAGTGGGCCCCCCTGATGCCACCTGGAGAATCACATTGCTCCCGCTAACCGCTGCTCTTTCCTCCTTGTGCATACACGCACAGAAAGATGTTCCTTGGAAACAGAAGGAGCGAAAGCTGGCTCTCGGGATGGGGATGTATAAATAGTCCTCACGCTGCACAACATGTTCTGTTTTGATGTAATTATGGTGCAGGAAAAGCCTGCTTTAGCAGGGAGGGATCTTGGGTAACTGTTAAACTCTTCAACGGGGGGATTTGCTCTCGCAAATGGTTGCACCTGGCTGAGCGTCGCACGTTTTGGACCAGCGAGAATGAAGAGACAGACATAAAGATGTAGACAAAGCGAAAGTTGAGAGACTGAGATTGCCAGGAACACCTGAAGTTGATGAGGGCCAGATGTTCTGGCGCCATTGCAAAGAGAAAACAAAAGGATTTCCCAAGTTGGGTCAGGGAACTGAGTCCATAGAGTTATAATCTCATTCTAATGGATCATTTACTGTGACACTTAACGTCTCAGATGCACTGTATTCTGTACTCTAGGAGGAAAAAGACATTTAGCGGTATATATGACTAATTGTTTTATTTACAAAACAATCAAATGGGAGAGAATATTGTGTAATGCAGAGGTTGGAAGTTATTTCACCAAAGGCTGTAGCGAGTCCTTGGTTTTTGTACCCACCGATATAGCACAGACAACATCAATATTTAAAAGATGGAAAAAAACAGTTCACTATTGTGGAAATATTAAAACTATATGAGAGGGAATTCAAATTTATTGTGTGCTTTCTGATGCTATATACATTTTGTTAACTTGATCTCAACTTTAAAATTATGATCAAATCATAGTCTAATGAAATTTTAGGCAGAGGCAAAATGCATCCATGCGCATGTTAACACACGGGGGCGCACTAATCCTATCCCTGCTACTGCACATGAGTTGTCAGTGTAAAGTGAAGCAATCCTTTCCAGCCCATTGTTCCTCTTCTAAATCAAGAAGTCATGAGTGGTTCTACATTTGAGGAAACAAACTGAATTTAGTCAATCAAATAACACCCAAGTCAACACACTACATGGAGGAGAGTGTCATTTTTCAAGCAACTTTGAGTGTTCTAGGACACACTGCGTGGTTTTGACTTTTAAAACATCTACGTACTGCGTTGAAAACCTTTTCAGCTCTTGTTAAGGATCAGTCCTTTTTCCAAAACGCAATAGTGTTCTGCATCATCTCTCTTAGTACTTGTTCAAGCCTGTGGCATTGAATGATTTGAATTCTTACTCTGGTGAGTTTCCCCCCTCTGTGAATTAATTAGTCTTTGCCAAAGCGGGCCACATTTGTCATTTGAATTTATGCTAATGAGTGCCAACATCTCATGGAAGAACTGATAGGCCAGAGCAGCTGCTCTGTCCTTGCGGGGCCTAGCTGTCTACCCCTTTTTAACTGCTCCATCTCTCCATCTTTTGGTTACTCCCCCTTCCTCTCGAGCCCTTTTTCTCCCTCTTTTACTCCGTCTTTGCCGCTTGTCTCTTCTCGTGTGGCCTTATCATCACAACACCTCCCCTGTTTCTTACCCCCTACTGGTCCTGGGCTGCATGACCTGTCAGAAGAGGGGAGAGTGGCCGTGTCCCAGGCTGATAAGGCGGCTAATTATCCAACATGTCTGCACACCAAGGAAAGTGGATGAGCTAACACAAAGCAACACTCACATGAGCCTGTGTGGCAAGGACAGCGTCAGACATGGAGTCAGGCAGGTATGTCGGTAGAAGGAAAGGACCAGAAATGAAGAAGTGGGGTCCATAATTTTGATTCCCTGAAGATGCCCGTCTCTGAAGACTTTCCATTAGTTTCAGTAGAAATCAACACATTGCTGCTCTTTCTGCAACACTCAGTTGCAGGGAGGGAGAAGTATTCTATAATGCTCTGTTTTAAAATGTGTTTCAAGTAGTGTGTGTTAGGGTTAGTAGTAAAGAGGACAGGAGACAATCTAACTAAAGAATTATTTTTTCCCCCACTTACTGTAAAGCGAAGATCTGGTGGAATAACTTGCTAGCAGTCGAAGTCTGAGGATTTTGCAGCGAAAGTTAACCCGGTGTTCGCGTTACTTGGTTTTTATGCTTTTTTCCTCCTGGTGTCCTGTCTGAGTGATTGCCCATTGTGTTCAGCTGTCCTTTCTCCGCCCCTGGTGTATTCCCTGCTTGCTCCCTCGTGTGTTTCCCATGTGTTCCTAATTGTCTCGTCAACCCATGTCAGTCTATTTAAAACCCACTGATTGTTTTGTCATTAGTCGGATCGTCTGCTTTTGTTTGTCCTGGCCATGTTTCCTTGTTACTTCGATCCATGTCCCGAGCGCCTCGTTCTTTGCTTTCCCGTGTCTGCCCTTCCTTGTCAGGTTTGGTTATGTGATTTGATTTCTAAGTCTTTGTTATTTTCTAAGATCCTGCTTAAGTTATTAAAGTTTTGATTTGAGCACCACCTTCATCGTCCTCGCCTGCTTCCCTGCGATTGGGTACTAATTCCTCGTTACTTTGCCATGAGGTCTTGCCATGACGTCTTGCCAAAGACGTAACACTCGGCATGAATTTTTAAGCCTTTCCAACCAGTTTGACGATCCCATAAGCTGAAATGTAGTTAATGTAGGGTCTCTAATTGGCTTTGCATGGCATCCCGAAAACATGCCATATTTATACTTTTTCAACTTAATCAAATTACATCGGGAACTTTGTTTTTATCACATCGCTCCCAACACCCTAGAGTGTCTGTGGTAATTTGGCTCGGATACATTCCACCTACTCAAAAGAGGAAAGTAAGGACTAATGTCATTTTGAGGGGATTATTGGGATCTTTCAACACATCTTAGTCTGCTGTAAAAGAGAGGAAGGGAAGAGCTAGGAAAGTGAGAAATACACGCCACAGAGCCTGTGTTTTAACATTCACATATTCTCCAGCTCCCTCGCTCTTCTCCAATCTCGCTCATTTTTCCTCACAGCACCAAAAGCCATATTATGTGCTTGTCAAGATGGATAAACCCCTCAGCCAAATGTTCAGATGAAAACAAATAAGTAGGAGACGTTCATGTAATCGCTTCTGCCAGAGAAAGGCTTTAAGAAGAACATAAACACTTTCTGGAAATGCGCCTCACATGCGCTAATTCCCTCCTGCTTTTGTTTGAGTCTCATTCAACTTCAGGACCATTTTCTACTGTGCGGTGATGAGATGTCACTGTTGAAAACACGCTTAAAACTACTTAGCAGCATGGTTAGCATCACCAAAGTAAAAATAAGAGCTCATATTACCTTGCTGCTTGTGTAACAGTCATGATTACATTCTAGGGAGTTGGGCAGGGGGGAAAAATGTAATTAACCGTGCTGAAATTCTGAATAGAGAAAAGGAGAAAAATGCGGGTTGTGCCACTACTTTCTAAAATGATCAAACTCAGAGTGCCTTATTATCAGGTCATGGTTCCTCTTTGTTTGGAGTGGTGTGTTTTTCTATGGCATGACTGGGTTGTTTTCACATGAGAAAAGTCCCCCAACTGTCACTGCACTCCCACAATCCTTCGGGCCAAGCTTTTGCGTAAAATTCCCATGGTGGTGGTCTTTGGACGGCTCGCAGACAAACGTTCCAACTTCCTCAGTCGGATCGAGAGTTTGCTTTCCTTGTCACACAGCAGTGTGGCTTCCAGCTCTGGTAAAGATAGGGAGAATACAGTGAAAATAAATGACATTTCACTCAACATCTTATGTTAACATTTATTATTTTGTCTGTCTAGGCACACTGGATTAAAGCAATAGGCTTCTACACAGATTTTAACTCCAGAATCTGGACAATTGACGGAGTTAGGAATGTGCACGAGAGAGAGAGAGAGAGAGAGAGAACAGGGAGTGTCCCAGTATAAGAGAAACATGTCCAAAGTGTCCTAAAGGATGCCCTAAAAGTTATAGAGAAAAAGCTCTGATCTTTTTAAATATTGACGTGTGAGGACACGCAACTTTCCCAACAACCACTCACCTCACGAGTCCATTTCTCCTCTCAATCCTTGGCCTTCAACTAAAAGGGCTGCCTCAGTGTTCACAGTTAAAGTTTAAAGGCTTATGTTTCGGCTTAATGTTGCATCTATGACAACAAATCACATCGACCTCATATGACTTCCAATGCTAAAGCCATGTAGTCACTGAGGAGTGTGCTGAAGTTTCACATTGTCAAGATATAGAAACTCCATGTGTTCACCCTTGTTGCATTTCATCCATGAACATTCTACAAACCACCCTTAATTTTTTAATATTCCTCAAAATACAAAAAAAAATGTATCCTTCGAATCAATTTACTTGTCCTGACAAAAATACACTCAAGAGAAACAAACAACAACAGATTTTTTTAAATAACAAATAATGGCATTTCTCTCTCATTGCACCCTCACCGTGAAATTGGATCTGGAATGAAGCAGCTAAAATTCAATGTTATCACATTCTGTGTTCTTGTTTTGTAACTGTGGGATTGTTGGTTTTAATAAACATATTTAAAATATGATTATTCATGCGACCTTGTTTCAACAACATTTTTACCATACAAGAATATACAGTGAATCCTATCAAATGTTGGACAATTTTCCTAAAGTTGAGTAAGCAAATGTATCTCCATGCCTCTTGTTATATATAGAAGTAAACGCTCCCTGTCGAAAAGGATTGCCCGTCTATCATTATCATTGGCATCTAGTAAATTCATTCATTCATTCATTTTTCTGAACTGCTTATCCTCACAAGTGATACGAGGGGTGCTGGAGCATATCCCAGCTAACTACGGGCACCAGGCCGGGGGACAGTTTGAATCCGTGGTCAGCCAATCTCAGGGCACAAGGAGACGGACAATCATTCACCCTCACACTCATTTAGAATGTTCAAACAGCCTACTCAGCAGAGTACCAGGAGAAAACCCACGCAAGGCCAGGAAGAACATGCTAACCACTCGGCTGCCGGGCCGGGCCGCCATCCAGTAAATTAATGTATTAAATAATATTACAGCCATTAGAGTAATATGAATGTTGCTGATGTGCCTCATTAGTTTCTGTGTTGTAATTGTAAAGATGCCAAAATGACTGCGGTCAACGGTTCATTTTTAAAGAAACTGATTGGTCTGTCGTTCACAATCAATGGTAGCAACTGAGTTGAAGTTGTTAGTTTGATTGTGCTGTACCCTCATCTTTGAGTAAGGTTTGAAATTTATGGAATGTTTCTTAAAAGGAGAACCAAAAGTGATGAATCTCTGCATCCTCATCTTACACGTAAGCCTTGTTTAGGACTGAAGCCCCAAAATAGACATGCTTTTAAGGTCTCCGAGCCAGCTGGCAGGTTTCTAGCTGGGAAGTCCCGGCGACTGTAATGCGAGGGCAGTCATGGGGCTAAAGAATGACCAGGCCTCCTCTAGATTTGGTTGCTCCAACTAAATGGAGCAGATCAATCATGCTGGAAGGCACAGTGACAGTGTGTTAAGGATCTGTGGCACGGCGCAGGGTTTTTGGACGCAGCAGCCTTTTGCGACGCTGATTTGCTGGCTGGCAAGCGCACACAACCATTCCTCTCTCTTTCCTTTGGCCCACCAAGCAGATGGCGATGGCAAGGACGGAGGTGGCAAAGCCCGCTCTCAAGCTGGAGACAGTAGTGATGAGAGAGATTGGGGTTAGTGAAATCTGGAGCGAGATTTCAAGCAGCTGACAGGACAGAGAGTAGACGTGTCAGCCGGGTCTGGTCGGGCCTAAGGCAGGGTTGATGAGGCGTGGCTTTGGGTAGTGGTTTGGGGATACAGTGGCCATGCAGGTTCCAGACAGTGATGCAGTATGGGAACATGTCTGAGGCTTCCCTGGCTCAACTTGTGTCAGAGTACATGTGTGCGTCCCATGAGGTAGTGTGAGGTCTGTGTTTAGTGGCGTCCAGAGATTGGGCCAGACTAGCCTCGTAATGAGACACTCAAGAGGCACAGTTGAAGAAAAATGTGACCTATTTTGGCCTATAGAAGAGATTCTCTATTTGACAATTTAATATTGAGTGAACATTCACAACTTTATTACTCTGGTTTTGAAAAAAAAAATCAAATTTTCAGTGGAAACGACAATATTGGAGAGTTTATTTTTGGTAACAGTTTCAGTCCTGACCGCATTGACTTCCATTTTGAGTATGAAACACAATCTTTTTTACCGTAGAAAATAATCTAACCAAGATGTAGTAGTGGTTAGTTTGTCTGCTAAAAATCCATTTTGTTCCCATTTTTTATTTCTCTCATCTCATTTTCTGAACTGCTCTATCCTCAATAGGGTCGCGGGGGGTGCTAGAGCCTATCCCAGCTGACTCCGGGACAGAGGCGGGGGACACCCTGAATTGGTTGCCAGCCGATCGCAGGGCACGAAGCAAATTAGAGTGTCCAATCAGCCTACCATGCATGTTTTTGGAATGTGGGAGGAAAGCCACGTAGGCCTGGGGAGAACATGCAAACTCCACACAGGTGGACGTGACCTGGATTTGAACCCAGGATCCCAGAGGTTTAAGGCCGACGCACTAACCATACGCTCCACCGGGCCGCTCCATTTTTTATTTTCCCTCTAAAAAAATTGAATCATAATCTTCTTACAAGGATGGTTGTCTACAAAAGGAAGTCTGACACTTTTTGATGACGCACGACTCCTTTGAAAATATGAAGAGGACACGCTTCTTTGCATCCAAATATACATTTTGTCATTCAATTTCAAGTCACTCGATTTAAAATCCAACCGTGTGCGTTGCTTTCGGCTGAGTTGTTACTAGTTGCGACTTCTGTTGAGCGGGAGGTGGGGGTTTGTGAAGGGGAGTAAAAAGAAATAGTAAAGTGAGATGGAAGTGGGTACCACCGACAGTTTCAGCAGCTGCCACCAGCAGAAGAGAAAGTCAAAGTTTTCTCAGAAATAGGTGAATGGTCCAGACATATACTCCAGATGTATTTTTGACTAAGGAATGACCTCCCGCACCCCCAAAAAAAACTTAATTGAAAACTCAAACAAGTGAAATTTGCATGTGATACTATGCCTGAAAATAATTTTGTCAATCATTATGGCCACCTTATGGTAAATACCATGGTGATGATTGCTATTGAATAGTTCAAGTAAAACCCCACGGGCAGTTCAGCTTTGTGATCTGTTTTCTTTGTGTTAGAGAAACAGTAGGAAATGGTATTTGGCTTGTCACTGGGCTTTGTTTACTCTCTAACAATGAATCCTCCCACCTACTTTAATGCCAGTGGTTTTAAATGGAGTGCTTCCAAGCTCACTTATGGAGATTTCTGTTTAGGTTTTTGATGCTTTCATATTTTAATATGGTCTGTACCATGCCTTGAATTGGATGAAATTATGTTGTCTGAGTTCATTAGAATAATTGTACAAACATGCATAATGAGAATACTATAGACCAAGCGGCAATATGAATATCCAATATAAACTCATTAACTGCCATCATTCTACTGAAGCTAAAATTCGTGTAGTGTTTAATATTTGAAAATTATTTTTTTGTGTCTGTTTCTCCACTTTCACTTTTTCCATACATATGTATATATATATATATATATATATATATATATATATATATATATATATATATATATATATATATATATATATATATATACATTTAACTCATTGGCAATCATTAGCAGCATTTACACATCTAGTAGTACTAGTAATTAACTAATATAAATTAACATACAAATACACATAAAAAGAGCAAAATAATTGGACGTTCTTTCATCACCAGTGAAAATGAGAGAGTTAACTTCCACTGTTTCTTACTCGACAACATTATAATCCCACTAATAATAGCCCGTTACTTTAATCTAACTGAACATTTAAAGTACCGATCTTAGTCTGCCTAGTCTTACATCCAACAGGGAGATACTCTACAAAAGTATTCAACTCCTCTTCTCTAATAAATTTGGATGATTACCAGCACAGGCCAATGACTTCCACAACTACTGTCTTTATCAGTGCCTCCAGTATGATCACTGTCTAGCCAGTACTCTGGACACTGTAACTAATTGGAGATCCTTTTTTGTTATCACTCCTCTTATGGAGGTTTAAATGTAAACAGGGTTGTGATGAAAGTGCCCTTATGGGGTGGAGGGAAGCGGGCAAGGCCACTCCGGCACTCACACGGCATGCCTTATGAATAAGTAATGGTACTGGACGTGTAGTGGTTAGTCATAGAGAACCAAGGTCCGTGCATCAACCCCACCTCTGTTTGGCTAGTGCATATTTCATTGGATTCAGGGGTGGGGGTGTTATATATATGGGGAGGGGGGTAGTTTGAAATAAAAGGTAGCTCATACAGGCTCTCTTCTGTTCACTGTCACGGGCCTGCAAAGTTTAACAATACCAGGTATCCTCTCTTTTGCAGCTAATACAAGTTCATGTTGTTTTTCTCCATCGTCATGCGCTTGACAACAAAATGGCGCAGACTGCCGAGCCTGGGAGAACACAGCCCAGTTTGTTAGTGTTAGTTTTAACAATTAAGACAAGTTTTCCTTACAGAGTCCAGATGACCGTTTCCTCGAGGACTCTGATTAAACTTGGCATGGAAAAGTACACATAAGCTTCCAAGCTTCATACTAAGAAATAAAACAGTTAGTTGTTTTACTTTAAGTGTTTATATGATGTCACTCATTACCTGTTTGATGTTTTGCATTAGTTGTGGAGTGCTCTTAGAACACTCTTTAAATAGTTTCACTAACGCTGCAGCTCTATGTATCAATCTTTCTATGCTTGATGTACTCAACTCTCCATTGACAAGCAACAGTGCTTATTAAAATGAGCTGCTGATAAATGTACTTGACGTATGCTGATGGTCCGCCACCAATCGATGACCTTCGTGATACGATAATGGAGGTCATGTTAGCCGATTAGATCTGGATCCTATTTACTCACTGCTCAAACAACACCTTGAATTATTGATTTGAAGGAAGGAAAGATGTCCTTCAGAACAATATTACACACAAAAAGCTTCTCAGGAAGTAACAAACAAACTGTTGGCAATTAATTGGCTTGTTAGATGATAAAACTGAACTTTAGTTTTTTTGGGTGGTACACAAAAGTAAACACTGGAAGAATGGGAAAGGGAGTGCACAATAATAAAGTACATGATTTATAGTAAATAAAAATATCCAAAATTGAATTCAGTTTTAAGTTCCACACCAGTAAATGGGTTAAAAAAAGTTGTTAGACAAAAAAAAGAAGATAATTATGTCCCCCATAATCAACCTGCAGTAGTGTGAATGTTCCCGTTTTAGTGGCATTGGAAGTGGCAGCCATGCAAACCATTTCGGCTGGGTATTTTCCAAGCGATGATTTGCTGCCAACCTCCCCAGGCAAAATTGATTGAACGTTTAGCGCTGTCAATGGCAGCCGATAAGTTAAATGATTGCCCTAAAAAGGGTTAAGTGGTCATCCAGGCCAGTTCAATATCACACGATACAGTAGTAAATGCAAGGAAGGTTTTTTTCTTTCCTTTTAATTCCTTTAAAAGGAAGTTAATGCTCTAATGAGCTTTTGACCTCCATTTCCCACCTGCTTCGATTCTACAGTTGGAGGCAATTTCAACCACTTGCACTGAGACTTTTCTTGCCGTTGGAAGTAGCTTAAGTGAATTGAATTTAGCAGGCAAATAGTTCTTTAACAAAATAGCTAACCCAGAGGTAGGCAAACCAAAATGATGAAAGAGCCATATTGGACCCCCCAAAAATAAAATAGATAAATAAATAAATATGCCTGGAGCTACAAAAAAATTAAAAGCCTTATATAAGCCTTATAATGAAGGTAAAACATGCTGTATCTATATTAGCCTACTATCAAAATGAATAGGCTACAAATATATCATGAGCATTCATGATTAAATGCTTATTTTCCCTGCAGTGCATTCTGTTGAGAATGACGCACAACGTGACTGCTGTTGTACGATGTCACCTCAAGTTACAATATTAATGAATCTTTTCATTGCTTTGATGACATTAAATACAAAAGAAATCCGATTATTTATGTCATTTTTATGTATTCGAAAAAACAACAAAATGGAACGTGCATAACCATCTTTGAACATTTTTTCACGCTTTATTCTTTCCCGGGTTTATAACTAAACTTGTAGCAGTAGAGGAGTTTGCAGATGTAATCCATTTCTTAAATCTATTTTATATATTTCTCCAGAAGTAATGCAGTCACATTTTTTCTCTCTTTCCCAACTGGGTACTTGGCTGCAAATGTAGCATGCCTTATCTGGAAATGTCTTTCCCCATGACCCTTTGTTATTCGACAACTTCTCGCAACAAATTCAATATTTAGGCATTCATTCCGCATTTGCAATGAATGGAAATGATGGTCCAAGAAATGTCAAATCATATGTTTCCCTCAGCTTTTTATCTCTTTTTCTCTTGGGATCCATGGCCCATCACAGAGTCGCCAGTTCGTTTACAACAGCGACCTGCCAGCCATCTTGCCCTGCTGATAGAAACATGTGTTGCAGGCTATGATGCAAATCTTTGTTGACAGAAATGTTGAAATGTAATATTTATTTTACACATTGTTACAGCGTTGGAAAATGTTAAGAATGTTTGCAAACATTTTTGAAAAAGCTCCAGGTATCCCAAGCGGCTCCAGAACATATTGTTGCTGTCCCCCGTCCTAACATCTTGCCAGAATGCAGCTATTTTGTGAACACTGCCCTCAGACATGCACCATGATGGGAGAGGGTCAGCACCAGAGCCTTGGCTGTACACCTCTAAATATAAAATATCTACCCTTGTCTGTTTGCAGTGTTTTTCTCTTTCGAATGAGTTAATTAGAGGTGATTGTGTGTGGGTACTAGCTTTGGGCTCAAAGCCTTTGGCCACACATCTGTCTCTTCCCTGCTTTTGTTTCAGGAGTGCTGATGAACGTACCGTACATTCACAGTAAAATGAAGCCAATTTACTCAATTAATACCAAATGCAATGACCAGCCAACCTGAGACAAATTAAAATGATTCTTGCTCTGATGGCTAATTCAGCTTTGAATTGCTTGATTCGCATGCAGAAGTACGTACTGCTGTTAGTCCCCACTTTTCATTTTTCATGAGATCACCTTTATTGTATGTAAGAAGCTCCTATACAAACCATTGTTTAATCGCATTTCCAGTACGGTATTATGCTACGCTGGCAATGCTTTGTTTCACATAGACTTATGTAGGTCAGACTGTGTTCCTGGAGGCCAACTGCAGGCTTCAATTGAGGGATTCAGTTGAGTCAGCATCTCTGCGGGACCAGGATGCAGCGCTTTGTTCCGCTGTGACCAGGCAACCAGCCTCAATGTTTTGTGCATGCGTGCAACTGTTGTCCCTCTCTTTAATTTAAGTCCGCCTCTGTCCCACTTACACCCTGTGCAGTCAGGACAACATGCATAAACTTCACATTAGCTGCTACATGGGCCGTTGAGTTTTTACAGTGTGGAGTTAGTTTTTCTTTTGCCATATAGGACACGTACTGTAGGTTCTTTCTAAAAAAAAATGGGCATAAAGCCAATTGATGCATTGCGGTACTGAGTCATTATTATTCATTTATCACATTTTCTCTCAGAAATGGAAGTATTTAAACGTCTCTTCAAGCCCTTTAAACACTTAAGGTGTGTGATTCCTTTCTGTGGAGTTCTAAATATACAGAAGGTGACCTGTAACTGCTCCCAAACCAATAGAAAACGACCCCAAATCAACAGTAATTCAATGGGAAATCTTGATCAAAGAACAGTGAATGACTTGAACACTCTAAAATCAAAATGACATTTCCAAACATTTTCCAGAAGTGACCAAAAATAAGCAGGAAGTGACCTTAATAAATTCTGCCCATCACAACCATAGACATCCAGTTCATTTAAATTAGAAGTATCTACGAATGCTCATCTTTCTTTTTTTTAACTTTCTTTATTTTGTTTCAACTGATCCAGCATGGACAGTTTCACCAATTATTATTTTTCTGAATCAAGCAGCACCTGATTGCTATCATCTGATTATACTTTTGAGACACATGATTTGTGAAAATGTATTTATTCTCTTGATCGTTTGGAATGAACACCTGTACCCACTGCAGCCCTTGAGGACTGGTTCTGACACCCATGCATTAAGCCACTGTGAAATAAATAAGCTCTTTCTTAAGGCTGCCGAGATTCAAAAGGTGATGACCAGGATTGGTACGAGCTAAATACTTAATGTTGGCAATGGCAGAAGACTTGGATGTTAGGATGATGCAAATGGATATATTGTGTTCACTATTTCACAACGCCAACGTCATGATGAATAATTAAGTCCTATTCATTTATTCCATCTGTGCTCTTATGTGATGAAATCCCTTTGGCATTTTCTTGGGTATCATCATCATTGCCATTGAGTTGTACAGATGTTGGATTTCTAATCTAATTTTAAAACATATTTTAAACACAGTTGTTTTTTTTTTTTTTGCAAATGGATAATTGAATGTATTCTTCGTAACCAAATTGAGGTATCTCACTCACAGTATTTTCCTACAGAAAGGTTACTGTGGATTCAAGGCTATAATTTAATCAATGATCAAGTGGCATTAAGAGCCATTTCTTTTTGCTGCTGCAATTACTCAACCACAGCAAGTCCATCCATTTACTTTATTTATGCGTGATTTGAAAAATTACACAGTGGAGCATTTCCAACTATTGAGTTGTCTTTATAGTTGGTTATAGTTTTTTACTTGATTGCAGTTGATGGCAGTGGCTATCATAAGCTATTTTGCTATTTGAACATAACTTGATTTTTAATCGACGTGAAATACTCATACTGTTACTTTTTTCATTTTTATAATTTTGTGATCTGAAATTCTGCTTAATTATGAGACACGGATACATAGCAACTCTCTTTTTCCCTCCTTGAATCTTCACACCAAGGATGCGCGCATGGTGGTGAGTTTGACCACATTATTAGAAGAAATAAAAACTGTGCAATACAGTAATTGAATTTTACAATTGACTGCAAAGTGAACTCTGTGGTTTGCTTTTGTGTGCTGTATGTAAATAACTCATCTCGTACCAATGTAATAACTGGTGAAACCACTTTCTAAGCACTTGTTCATAAAAGGGATGGCATTAAAACAACTTGAAGATTTATTGGTATGTGGCAATCAGTTAGGAAGCATTAGGAGCCACATTGATCCTCCACTACTATGCTATAGAAAGTGATATTAAACACAACAATAGCTTTGGGGATGTTTTTAGGCAGTGCACTTGCAGGATTATAAATTTTTTTTAACAAATAGAGAATGAAAGCATATCTCATTGCTAAGATATTTAAGGTACCTGTTTTTCCACTTAAGTACATTGTATTTTTTAATTTTAGGAATAAAAAAAGTTAAGTAAATTGTCAAAATTCACACTGAACTTGCAAACAGAAGACCGGGAATAAAAGAATGGCAGAAGTTATTCGGACATTTGGAAAACCCCAAAAATATCCTTTCCCAATGACACCAAGCGAGAGTTCACCACTAGGAATAAAAAAATTAACCATCATTATGAGGGATTTATGGCGTAGCGACGGCCCTGAAGCTGGCATGATGAGAGGATGTCAACACACTGACGGAGCGTGGAGAGATGCTGTAAAATATATCTTGGACACTAACTGAGCACGAAGACAAACAACCGGTAAAATGTATCTTATAGAGATATATACTATAAAACATATCTTAAAAAAGACCCTGTGAGCGAGCGGACACCCAAGCAGGTGGCGGACTAAATATCAAGTTTGTTGTATTGTTCCTACAAAATGAACATTTTATATGACATGTCTGTTCTTTGATTTGAATTTTATCAAATGAAATTTCCAGCGGCCCGGTGGCGCGAGTGGTTAGGGGGTCCTGGGTTTAAATCCAGGTCATATCCATTTGTGTGGAGTTGGCATGTTCTCCCCGGGCCTGCGTGGGTTTCCCCTAGGAACTCTGGTTTCCTTCCACATTCCAAAAACATACTGGGTAGGCTGATTGGACACTTAAAATTGCTCCTAGTTATGGGTGTGAGTGTGCATGATTGTCCGTCTCCTTGTTCCCTGCGATCGGCTGGCCACCAATTCAGGGGATCCCCGCCTCTCGCCCGGAGACAGCTAGGGTTGGGTCCAGCACCCCCCGTGACCCTGAGAATAAAGTGGTTCAGAAAATGAGATGAGATGATGTGACCTATATGTATACTCCACTTACCATATTTTCCGCACTATAAGGCGCACCTATTTTAAAACCGTTTTCATATATAGGGCGCACTGTATTATAATGCACAGTAAATGTAGTAGAAGTAGTGGTTGGGGATACGTTTCGAATCCACTAGATGGCTGTGGAAAGGGAGAATGTCATACCATGAATAACAAACATTGATCCAGTAAGGCGTTATGTTGCCCGTTATAGTATGTAAAATTGGTACCCGGATATTTCGTAGACGGACACTTTGTCGCCGGACGCTTCGTCCCCGGACGCTTCGTCGAACGGACGGTTCATCGACCGGACACTTCGTCGACGGATAATTCGTCGCCGGACACTTCGTTGCCAGACAGTTCGCCTAACCTTAACCACTAACCTTAACCACTATTAAAGAAGACAAAGGAAATTCCCATATTCTTTATTAAAGAAAATAAAACAGCAAAAAACTCGCTCGACAACACAAACATTAACATTTGGGCATGTGCAAGTACTAAATGTGCTCGTCTCTAAACACACTACGCACGAAACAGTTCCTACGTTAAACGGTTCCTACGTTGAGCGCTCCATTTTAAAAATAAAAGGCAATATATAAAATTATTTTATTAAAAAAATTATTAAAAAGAAGACAAAGGAAATTCACATATTCTTTATTAAAGAAAATAAAACAGCAAAAACTCACCCAACAACACAAACACATTAACATTTGGGTGTGTGCATACTAAATGGGCTCGTCTCTAAACACACGCACGAAACGGTTCCTACGTTAAACGTTCCTACATTGAGCACTCCATTTTTAAAATAAAAGGCAATAAATAAAATTATTTTATTTATTGCCTTTTATTTTAAAAACAATCGTTCGCGAGTCCGGCGACGTAGGAACCGTTTCATGCGTAGTGTGTTTAGAGACGAGCACATTTAAAATGTATAAAGATGTAATAAAGAACATGTGAATTTCCTTTGTCTTCTTTAATAGTGGTTAAGGTAAGGCGAACTGTCTGGCGACAAAGTGTCCGGCGACGAATTGTCCGTCAACGAAGTGTCCGGTCGACGAACTCTCCGGCAACGAAGCGTCCATTCGACGAACCGTCTGGGGACCAAGCGCCCAGCGACGACGTGTCCGTCAACGAAGTTGACGTGTCCAGTCACGGTAAAATACGGTTTATATATTGAGCATTTTTGACGAAGTGCTACTTTTAGTCTGAAAAATACAGTAAAAGGTGCTCCTGTTTGGTCAAATGCCGGTCTCACAGCTTGAATTTTGTGACACTGCATCAAGCCAACTCCATTTTTATCAGAGAAATCTTGTGGACTACAATGTAATTATTTGGACCAGAGTAGGAGCAAGAGTGAAGATGAAGAGGGGAAAGTGGGACTTGGCAGGAAAATGGACAACACATCGCAGCAGAACAAAGCCAAGCAGAGCGTCTAATGTATCAAACACATGGATTAGTGGTTAGCTTGGAGCGCTGGGGCCGAGCAGGATCCTGTGGTTTCCAGCTTTCTTGGAGGCTGAGTCGGCCCTGAGAGGGACATGGGGCCCAATTGCCCTTGTGGGAAACTCCAAGTGTAAATTGACATCTGCCTACAGATAAGTAAATGTGATATAAATCTGTCAAAGATAATTTATTTTTGTTTGAACAGGCAGGTGCCATGGTTATTAGTTTTCCATATCCATGTAACAAGAATCTGGATGAAACGGAGAAGGGCGGAATTTAGGACTAAGGTGGACCTGTTTTGGTTCAGCCAGGCCGAACAGACTCTAGATTCAGAAAACTCATAACTTCAATATAAGCAGTGATGTGTGAATAAAAATACATTAAAATCCAAATGCGGTAGCAATAAAAAATGGGTTGAATTTCTCAAACAAGTGTAGACAAGTAAATCATTTTGATGTCCGAGAACAGCATACAGTAATAGCTCGTTGCATTGATACATTTAATCAATTTGCTTTTATTCCAGTTCTTACACATAAAACCTGCACATGTATTGAAGAACTGCAATGGAAATTGGAATATAAAGAATATTAACAATATAAAGGTAGTATTTTATAAAAAAATATTCCTTAAAACTTTAAATATGTATCTGGGATCAATACTGTTCCTGACAATGCCTCTTAAACTTGGCAGTGAGTCTTAGTTAAGAATACTATGAATTGAATCACTGAGTCACTCAGTGGACCAGAGTCCATAAAATTAACCAATTTCACCACTGCTTCTCCAGTGCGACCATATCTTTGAAATCAACATTAGAAAAGCTTTTCAGAAATATTCATCTTGCAACATATACATAAATCTAGGACATTTGTTGAGGTCATGTTGACATAGCAGCATTCCTGTACAGTTAATTTCATACCCCTATCTTCTCACTTTTCTTCTCGTGGCATAAAGGCTGTAATATTTTCATAACCACGGAAGGATAATCTTGCACTTGACTCCTCGTATTGAGTCATTTCGACAGACCCACTTTTGACCATGCATTATTCACGTGTATTCAAGCCCCACTCTGGCCCAAGGAGGAAGTGCTCTATCCCAGTCTCCGTCACAGGATATCAGCCTCTAATTCATTATTCAACATGCTCGAGCAGGGCCACTCAGTCTAACTCATATTCTGCTTGGACAGAGGAGCATAGTTAGCGACGAGAGAAGATGGTTCAATCTCTTGAGGTTTCTGAACACGTTTAGTTTACTGTTTTCCAAAGTTGTATGGCGAGATGCACAAACTGGTGGAGAACTGGCTTAAAACAAGCACTTTGTAGAATGCTATGTTCGGACTAGTTACATAAATTATTAGGTGTGTTTAGTTTTTCTGTACCAGGTGATGTAACCGTCTTATCTAAACAAATATGACCTAAAATGAATGGAGGAAAAAAATGCAACAGGCTTAACAGACATCTACACACATTCTACTGGGGTGGCACAAATACTTCAGTTTTAAATGTGACCACGATTTTGCCTGCCGGTGTCTCTCGGTTTAAATGAATAATTGGATGTCCAAAACCTTAAATGGCGCTGAAATATGATGATTCACTGTCAACACTGCTAGCTCAAATAAATTGTATGTACAGTCCTACTTACAATATGGAAAAGGACACATTTTTAACATCCGTGCAATTGTGATGCAATGTAATGAAACCATATCCTCCACATATTGCTTGTTGGTCAAACCCAGTCAAATTGAAAAGAGAAGTCTTGTCTATTTTTGTACTGCAGTATTATGGCCAGTGTTTGTGCGTGCTGAGCAAAAACTGACGTTTTCTTATTTATGGTGTGGTCGGAACTGTCTAGTACAGTTACATGATGTGGCAAGATTTTTTTTAAAAACTAAAATAACTTGCATTTTGCATTCTCAAAAACCCTGATATAGCAATTTCCAAACTCTAAGCAATGCCTCCATTCAACACAGTTAACTGGAACAATAAACCGTAGAAAAAATATTCTGCCCTTCATTCATTTAGACTTCGTGTAAAGTTACAGTCCAAATTTATGGGCTAGTGAAAAGTGGTGCAGAGATCATATTGAGAGTTTGGAAGAAGATCAATCTTTCATAAATTGGGTCAGCGGACTGAAGGTCTCGAGAGAAGCACGACAGCAGGGAGGGTATTTGGTTTTGGGTCACTAGTACCCCTGACACCGGCAGCCACAGAGCAGTGGGCAAAACAACTGAGCACCATCCATTTCCACACTTCCTCTTCTACTCATCGACTTACCAAAGCTTTCATGATACCGATCATCATCAGTTTTAACTGTTGCTCCTTCCATTCTAATTTTTCCCTCATTCTCTACCTTTGCTGCTACCCTTTTTGTAACGATATACTGTGTACTCTATTACTAAAGTTGCTATTATTGCCTACCCAAGTAAAATGTACTTTAAACAAAGTTTTATTAACACTTTGGCTGCCATTGACGGCGATAGATATCCAACCTATTTGAGTGGAATTAACCAAAGTTTGTCTGCCAACCCTCCCATTTGAAATGGATTGGGCCTTTACAATTTTATTAATTTGAATTTAAATTTATAGCAGAAGAATAAGAAGACCCACGTGGTTGTGCTTCTTGTCAAATACAAAGATGAAAATAGTAAAAGAGAACGGAATAGCATTTGTACTGCTAATTAATACTGTGATTGTTAAATAGTGTTTGGGATTAAGTGCAAATAGACTGTGAAATTATAAATATTTTTCCCTAAAAACTTAATTAGATACATGAGCCATACATTAATAAATTGTTTACTTGCCATAGCAGGTTCCTTATTGCGGTAATTGGGCATGACAGATTTTGCTTGTTAATATTTGTGCCTGTTGCTTGCTAGAGATGATGGATGGGGTGCAAACAGCTGTGGCATCAAGATGCATTTCATGTAAAACAGGGATGTGAAGATGCATGCGTGTGTAGTGGTGTGTGTGTGTGTGTATCTTTGCACTCGGCGTTGTTTGGCACATTTTCGCGGAGGGGTGTATGTTATCCTTGTCTTTTGGAGTCAGACCCCGGGCTATGTCTAATTGGAGTCTTCACACTTTCAGGCTTGACTCACACTGACACGCTCGACCTTGGCTCTCCTCCCTTTGCCATGAAAAGGGAAAACAGTGACATGGAAACATGCCGCCTTCTTAGCTGAGACGAGAAAGTTGGCTCCTACTGCTTCTTTTTTTTCATTTTCGGTGTCTTTCGTCTGTTGCTGTTCTCAGCTTCAAGAAGAGTCGTTAGCACTCAGTTCCATTTGTAGAAATGAACTTTTCAACCACGGACGGATGATTTCAAAGACAAACAAAAAGGTCATTTGTGTCTTTTTGATGCCTTAATGCCCGACACTTTGGTAATCTTAATTACATTTACAAAGGACGTCATTTTTATACACTTATTCGAATAAGGGAGAAGTGTTAGAGGGTTCAACACCTCTACTTCTGGGAATCTGAACATCAATATACCTCTCACCGAACTTGCTCCCTCAGGTCTCGCTCCCCTTTTAGCATCCAAGGGCCTGTTTATGGGCTTGATTTTCTTTTTCCATCAGGTAGCATTGATCAAACGGCACACTAAGAGTTGTTCAAGGTGGTCATTACTACTTATGGCAACCAGTGCTGCCTTTTCTCGTGTAAAATCTGTGACCATTATTTACCTGATTGCCCTCTCGTCCATCTCTCCATAGTGGACATTTCATGATTTGAGAGGTATTTATATCAGCGGTCGGTGTAAAGTACAGGCTTTTTGGTTGGATCCATTTAGTAATTTAGTCTCAAAATGACCTAAAGCACAGTGAGTGAAGATGGGAAGTGTTTTAGCATAACTTGGGAGAAAACTTTACTAACTCGTTGTTTGGGATTTTTGTTCTATTTAGACTCCAGTAAATACGAATGGTAAAAATACTACAAACAGTTGCAATTTCTGTGTTAAATGTTAAACTCTTTATTTTTCAGAGGAAACTATAGAATTGTTACTTATATTATAGAGTGAATGATTAGTACAGATTGTTTATAGCATGTATGATGTACCTATACTTTGATTATTCATAAACATGTTAAGATTTTATGATCAATTAAATTTTTTGTTAATTACATTTCCATTTAGATATAACTTGTTTTAACTGTCCTAACCAAACTTTTCCCATTGCAATGCACCATCTAGTATGCTCTTTGCAAGAATCCTACTTGACCTAATTTCTCTTTCAGCTCGATTTATGTGGGCTTTTACACTGTACATAACAGGTATACCATGTTGTATCAATGAAGACAATATTGATACAACATGGGCAGTGTAAGTAAATCACACAATATATGTGGGTCTAATTAGTTTACTCTAGCCACTTCTATTATGAAAAAGCAAACTACATGTTAACAGGAAGAAGAAATAGGGCATAGATTATGCAAAATGATGATTTTCAATTTGTTGGGAAGCATGCACTTGGACAAAAGTGTTATTCTTATTTTTTTTTTTTACCACACACTCTTTGCTGCCGGCCATTCAGGTTGAGTTGATTCTGTAAAATTGGCAGTACTGTGTACATGCATCTATGTATCGTAAGCACCAGTTGGAATAATAAGATATACTCATTTGTTTTGCTGGTTTACTGTGACACAGTTCACTGTGACCTTAGCCTCTCAAACATGTGCCACGTGTAGTTCTTTTTATCAGGGCTGTCCTAGCTTTAGAGGGCAGTATGACACACAATAATGCCAATTCATTGGGCGTGTTGTGCACGCAGGGCATGCTGTGTACAGTACATGTCAAGAAATGATATCTGAACAATGAGTGCTAGGCTCAGGTAATACTTTTGGATCAGGACGATTTGTCTACCCCAGTTTAAATGACATCGCTGAGAAAAAAACAACATTGGTTTAAAAATAAAAGTCTGACCTTGAAAGCAGTCATCCAGATCTTGAGTATTCTTTTCTCCAAATACTTTTTATCTACTTGTATTTTTTTTGGGCTGACTGCTTTCACATTTAATTGAGTATTATTCTGAAGTCATGTTACCCATACGGGAGTATTGTTTTTGGCTATTCCAACCATATCTGTTGTTATAGTAATGTAAATATTGCAAAATTGTTAATTCATTGGCTGCCATTGATCTCAATACACCTCCAATCCTTTTTAACTGGTAGGCTCAGCAGGGAATAAATATTTGATGCCAGCCCTCTCAAGTCAATTAATGAAAAGAGCTACATTATTGACAAAAATAAGGGTTTATGATGACCACAGTTAATGAAATAACATTTACACTATTCACTTTTATTTTGTTTGCAAGAAATTTGGAAGCAAACCAGCTACATAAAGTTCAGCTTTGGATATTCTACTATTAAAGGCTGGGAATAATGTGCACTCGCCATGTTAAAAGGCTTAGTTTTCCCTTGTAAAATTGAGTTAACAGTGTCTCATTACATTTATGACTACAGCAAGGGACCTTTGGAGCCTGATCCTCAGATTAAGTCGCATTGCACAGATGCGTAGAGAAAAGGTCCTTAAGAATATCTTTATCACACATAGACAAGAGGCACAATTACGCCTGCCACCGTTTCAGCAACAATGTGCAGATACCCGTCATGTTGAGTGGGTTTGTGGCTGTAGGCGGCTTGCCAGGGGAAGGTCAAGGTGTCCATCTTGTATCTAGATTTTTCAGCTCTGCTCCTACATTTGTTTCATCAGCGCAGAAGAGTAAATAAGGATCCACCAAGATGCAATATTGTAAGAATATAGACATTTTAATCAAGAAATTTAATTCACTTTAAATTTACCCCTTGTATTAAATGAGGAACACTTAGCACCATTGATTGCTCAAGGGTGTTTGTAGTACAGTGGTACCTCGACATACGATCTTAATCCGTTCCGGGACTGAGATCGTATGTCGAGCTTTTCGTAACTCGAGCGGACGTTTCCCATTGAAATGAACTAAAAACAAATTAATTCGTTCCAACCCTCTGAAAAAACACCGAAAACAGGATATTGGATTGGAAAAAATGTTTTATTTCTTCTAATTCGCCATCTATTAACAAAGTAACATGTAACTAGTGGTTTAAAAGCAATAAAATGTGTTTAATATAACTAAAATTGGGCGGTGTTGTGTGCACGAGTATACTTCATTACCCAGAAAGCCCTCTTTTTGCCTGCGCATGCCCGTTGTGCGTTTCCTGGTCAAAACTCGTCTGAATAAATCGTTCAGTGCTCGTAGATATCTGTTTAGACGAAAGAGATGCGGCAAAAAAGACAGTGCGCTACAATGATAAACAGACTCTCATGTCATGGCCACCTGGCTTGGTCCCATCTCGAAATTTTGATCGTATCGCGGGTGAATTATTCGTCGTACCACGAGCTAATCGGCACTGTATAGGCATTTTGATATTAAGTGGGAGGTTACTGTCATGTGTTTAATCAATAGCAGCTACAAATCCAAAGCAATGAGATCATTCATAAAAACACGTCCAAGTTGCCAGAACACTAGACCGGTTGTTGATTTATTTCCTTAGTTTCAGAGCTGTAAGTGGTAATTTGAAAAAAAAA
This sequence comes from Stigmatopora argus, assembly GCF_051989625.1. Classification (NCBI taxonomy): domain Eukaryota; kingdom Metazoa; phylum Chordata; class Actinopteri; order Syngnathiformes; family Syngnathidae; genus Stigmatopora; species Stigmatopora argus. The sequence goes on along the minus strand of NC_135391.1, from coordinate 15,530,973 downwards.
AACCTGTGGTCAAGGTAAAAACGGCTTTTTTTAAGGTAACCTTGATTCACCTGTTGCCTTCAATGGCAGCAATAAGTTAAAATGTTCTGTTTCTTCAAAAAATGTGATAATACATAAAGCATTCAGTAATGAACGTTTTCAAAATATAGAAATCATGATGACATATGTTGAATGTAACAATCTTGTGTATCTTTGAAACTTCTGTATGAGACATGGCCACCGGAGGACAACATACCCTTGATATAGTCGTGAAAATACACAGAAAAAAAAAAATTTGCACCTACTTTAACGAAGTAATCTGCAGCGATATTAGTCTTTTTTTTGCTGAGGACGAAAAAAAATAGTCCTGTTATTTTATTGTTATATTGTTATGTGTTGCTGCAGTGTTCAAATATCCGTCTCCTTAAAGCGTTAAAACGACTTGTTTTAATTGTTGTTTTGATTACAAAATGTTGAAAATGTTGTTCAATTCTATGTGGAGAAACATTTTCTCCGTGAAATATAAGCGGGGCTGATGCTCCGACCACTCTCTTAACACACAGAACTTTGGACACCTTGCGTTCGTAGGTTTATACAATGTGTGTGTTCATAATTCATACCGAGTAAGGCGATAAACACAGCGTGAAAGTGGGTGCCACAAGAAGGAGGGAGCTCCCAGGGGACTTCCTGTTCTCATTTGTACCATATCCATATCTTTTCCCTAGTCCCATTTGTTTGCCAGCTCAAATCCCCCTGGCTTGCACTAAACACAGTCCTGTGAAGGTAGAAACGAATGGGCAATATTTGGTATTTAAATGGAGTCGGTATGATGCATGCAATTGCTCTTATGAAGCCGTGTCCCCAGAGTAACATTTAGGTACTGCTGAGCGTGTTACGCATGCAGCTGGGTGAGGCAACGGCACCCACACACTGTAAGCTGAACACAAAATGAATAGGATCGGCAGTTAAGAGGGAATAAATAATGCTCTACCAGCAGGCTCCTCTTGTTGTGCGTATGAGTTACTTTGTAAAAAAATTTTTTTCCTCAGTGGATGCTCATTTCCTTCTGACTCACTTCCCTTGTCAGGCAATTACCCTTTCCCAAAACCACAAACACCCAATGTCTTGAGCTGTAACAGAACAAAACACAACAGCACAGCACAGTGTGTTGGTGTCACTTTGAATGACTGATTATACTGTAGATCTGAAACAGAAGCCATGATGATTACTGTACACATACACCTCAGGCGAAGGGCGTGGAGAGAGTGGGACATCGTCAAACTGGCTCCCCGCTGCGTTTGACAGGTGCTGGGAATTTGGGTGTGCTCAATCCTTAGTGGGGACGTCAGACATCGTAACACGCCCTCTGATCCGAGAGTGTGTCCCCTGCCGACCGGGAGGACGCTTGCCTTTTGTTTGAAACCCACGGTTGACAAGTGCCTCTTAAGGCCTTTTGCTCTCCTGGGGCATCTGTCAGGCTGACTCAAAGACAAATAACTACTAACTTATTTTACATGTATTAAAATTAAAACACGGGGAACTCGTTGTTTGCAGTGGGAGTTGGGGAGAAATGCATGACTAATAAACACATGCTTGTGGCAAGACCATGTTTTTATTGATAAGCTTTGCTAAAATTCTCAAAATAGTAGAGTTGTACTATCCATCTGATCCGTAATGACAGACTAGACCAAAATAGCTCTATACGTATCCCAATGGGGAAAATTAACTTGCCATTGCAGTATAAAAAAAGTCATATTTTAGATTTTTGGTCAAACAAATGAATTCATGAAATGTTTCACCAACAAAATGATTAAAAAAACGTCATCATTGCTTTGTAATGTTATTACTCTAAATGAAACGTAATTATTAAATATGTACATATGGAATCAATTCAAGGGACTTGAATCAAATAATTCCATAGCAGACTTTGTATTATTGACAGATATCACATTTAAAGAATCTGTCCTATTTTAACATTGATTATTTAAATTTTGAATTTACTTTAAACTCATTGCCTGGTATTGACAACAACATTTATTTTACTGGGAGAACTAGCTGTTAACACTCATGTTTCTCATTCTGTGAATAATCGCTGGTAGCCCTCCCAGGCCAAACACTTGGACATGTAACACCAACAATGAGGCAAATGAAGTTGTAATGGCCTTCAAAATCATATTTTCCACCACTAATTGTAGTTGTTGTCGAGGCAGCTCTTTTCACAAACCAAAAAATATATATTTTAAATTTGTATTTAAGATGATAGATATCACTGAATTTTAGGGCAAATTAATGATGAATTTATGTGATCTCTTCTCATCATTCCAAACTAATGAGAAAAAGAAATTAGTTTTTCCCCTCATCCTTTTTTTCCTGCCTGCCTGCGTCGGTTGCTCAGGTTGTCATGCTGCTCTGAGCGCCTGATGTGCAGCAGGACAATCATTTTGAGCACATTTCAAGCTCAATTACCACTCAAATGCACAGCCATAAAGGCTTCTCTACAGGCCTCCCAGCAGATGGTTGTGGGTGTCAGGTAGACAGCCATAGTGATTCCTCTTCAGACCTGAAGCTGTGATATATAGATTCCAGGCTTGTGCAAAAATCTGCCCATAGCAATACTTTTTGCCATTTAACAAACTATTACCACAACAGCATGCAGAAGAATGGTTAGCTAGTTTAACTGATTTGCAAGCAACACTTAGATAGTATTTTAGGTTTCCTTTAAAGTGAATCTTTTAGCTAATCATTTTTCACAACTGCTTAACAAAATTGCAAATAATATTGAAAGAATTTCAGAGAAATTCAAACATTTGTTTTGAAAACATTCTGTTATATCACCATCCAATAAACTATATATCAGCAACATTTAGCTGCCTCTTTTACAAATTGCAGCCACCCACTCAATTTAAGCACATTTTAAAACAGATTCCAGGCAAGAGAAAGAGCAGACTTCAATGCCTTTTTTCCCAATTCAGCATGGGCCGCAGGGATACACAGAATTCCTTGGAGTCAAGGCGCTAACGTCCTTCTAATTGATGGCTATTGATTTTTAAGAATGCTGGAAGCATCCCCTAAAATAGCTCTCTACTGTAAATGAGAAAATAACAGTGGTTAAATGAACTTACGGTGTTTTGTTTGCTCATTTTCTGCTTTGTTTAGGAAGGCACACAGCCAAATACATGATTGGGGTTAAAAAGTGATTTATCTTGAAAGTGGCCATGATTCTCCAAAGATTTTTGGTTTGTTTTGCTAGTACTATACATCAGACAAAAACTAAGGTATTGCCTACATTTGCATACATTCCAGCATTTCGTGAAATTTGTTAATTCAGCATAGGATTTTGTTAGGTATTTTATAACTTGGGGCCAGGATTATGTGGTGTCAACCATGCGCCATTTTTTTGAAGCTGCTAAACCATGATCTTTTTTACTGGATGTAGAGGAAAAACTGTCAGTCCAGTATAAAACTGTCCAGCCAAAGGCTTTGTGTTATGTGTGGTTCAAAGAAGAGACGTTTCATAGCCCTCAGATAGTGACTCACTCCCCCGCTTTACAGACAGCCAAATTATATAAAGATAATCACATTCAAAGATAAGCCAGTTGCACTTCCCCTTAGAGCACACAATGTTACTTAGTCACTTGAGCCTGCCAGGGAGAATTACCCGTGGCACATGTGAAAATCTAAGCCTACGGGCTGACCGGGGGCACATTTAAAACCTCTTTACTTGCTCATGGACCAACATCGCCTTCCTTTCAATTTGGTGTACTCCAAACTAAACAATCCAATTTAACAAAAAAAAAAAATATATATATATATATATAATGATGCTTTCTCTTTTTATGATGCCAGCTTTCTATTTCCCATTTTTCCACTATCCCAATTTATTTGAATGCTTTTGAAGTTGCTTCACAGCCTCATTTCAAGCACTTAATAAAATTAGGAAGCCATTTTGTACTGTAAACATTTGATGATTCCAAATACGAAACTAAGAAGCAGCGCGCGGATTGACTGATTATGATAATGCTGATTTGCTCGTGCTATTTTGACTCGGAGGCTGCGGGAGCAAACATAACAAGTAACAGTTTGATTGTAGCACATCAAATTGAGAGCTTTGGTTCTCCTCCAAAACAACCTAGAGATATAACAGCAACGATCTTTGAACTGTAAATCACATTTGAAAGCAGTTTCGCATTTCCAATTTGCAGTGTTGGAGCTGCTCATCAGAGTATCTCCCGAGTGAAAGTAAGTGCGTTCAAGATGCTACACTTTGCTGTTTTTTAACCACCCACCTGTGCCCGCACCACCCACCTCAGCATCTGAGTCACACTCTGCCTGCTTGCCGTCTCTTTCAGATGGGCTGAGCAGGAGAATCAACAGTGCAGCACAGGACGGCTCAGCCAACCAGTGTGGGAGGATCAGCCTTATGGCTTCAGTCATTCATCCGTCCGTGATGGCATCAAAGACACAAAAGCAGAAAGAGAAGGTGAGCGCGCCAGAGAAAACAACTCAAACGAGATGTCAAGCAGAGAATATGAGAATATGAGGGGGAGGTGAGAAACGTGAAAAAAAAAGCCAGAAGGAACAGGACAGACAGGCCAGACGAGTGGGGAAGAAACCGCACGGCAAACAAAGCAAACATGACAATTGCATTCCCCACGTCCATCGCCTGACATACTGGAAGAGCGGTAATATTACCTTCAGCGCAACTCATGCCCAGGAACTTCCATGGCATGAGCACTAAGGCTTTTGTTCTGCCACATAACATTAGCGAGTGGGCAGGCAGAAGAGACAGGGCCTGCCTCGGAGATGTCAGTGAAGAATGTAGGAGACCGGTTCAACACAAGCAAAGCAATTGTACAAAAGTGACACAGGTGACAGTGAAGCTTGACACTAATGCTATTGAGATTCTGTCTCTTTTGCATATGTGAGGAGATTTACCCCATGTATTTGCTGTTTAAAGCCAAGCGTGTGATTTAAGGTTCTCTTAATTTGTCATTTATTCAAAGCAGTATTTTCATTTAATCAAACACATGCCGTCTTCATTATTCTGGTGTTTACAACAGAATACAGAGTGTAGACACCTCCTCAACTCTTTTCTTTTTGCCTTTGCCTCAAAAATGCATAATTCTTGAGTATTTTCTCCTTTGGCGATGACAACCACGGTTGTGAGAATCCATCCTGTACTAAGCTCCGCGACATTGAGCCTATAGATTGATTTTACTTAAAGGCTTGATTGTTTAGCTGTTTCATATTGTCTCCTTTCATTCCCAATTTCCTCCAGCGCTAAACAGATGATTTCACTGTAAAACCAGTTTTTCCAAATACCACTCTCTCATCCCATCAAGGAATCTTTCTTCCTAAGCGTTGACACTACACCGCTTCTATCGTAGTAAAATGCAGAAGGGTAGCCATTGTGTTCCATGCCAATGATTGTGTGTGCACTGTGTTAATGTGATTAGTGAAACATTAATGCCTCCATGCCAACCAGCCAGATAGCATATAAAAATCTGCTTTGTTAAAGACTGCTGCTTTTAAAAAAACCCTTGGTCATTCCGAGGTTTATCTTAATCCTTGGGGAATCTTGTGCAGCACCGCAAAAACCGACATTGGCCTTCTTGTAGCAAAGGCCAATTGTTATTCATGACAATGTCGAAGAGGTTAATGTGAAGGTTAGAGTCTAATGGACACGGTGTTTCATGTAGATGAGTCTGTAAAGTGTATACACACCTGAAAAGACACACCACCCCACCCAATCATGAAATATATCATGTTGATCATGATTTTGGACTTTTCTGTTCTATCATTAGAATGAGGGATGTAAATACATTAAAACATACTTAGTTGTGGATTTGACATGTTTTATTTTTTTATTTGGATATTTTAATTGACTATCAATATTGGCGTTTATTTTTACTGACCATCCACAATGAGCTGCATGCTCACTTGACATTAAACATCAAGTTGACTGGGATATGCTACAGCACCCCACATAAGCCTTGTGAGGGAGGATAAGCGGTACAGAAAGCAAATATCTAATAGTGACAAGCTAATTTAAAGGAAGGAGGAAAAGAGCCACGTGATTAAACGCATGTCAATGGAAATGAAAGAGTTGAATTTGGGAGTAATCAGGTCAAAGTTCTCCATGATCTCAAAAGGAATATTGCAATAACTTCATAATGGAATAATCTTTTTAACTCAAATTTTTGGGCAGCTGATATTATGAATACATAAAGGTTCAAATGTCTGTAAGATCAGTGAATACAGAAAGGTTCAAATGTCTGTAAAATCAGAAATTTGGGGATGCTTCAAATGTGGCTTTTTAAGCCGAATCTTGCCCTCTTTGACCTCTTCTAGTTGCTATTATGAGAGTCAAAAAGGAGGATTTTGAACACTTTTAGGTCAGTAATGTCCCTCAATAATTAATTAGCTATCAACATAGCCATGAATTAATTTCAGAATCCATTCATTGTCGATTAGTACATCAAACGTGGCAGCTTTAAAGTACACAATGGTAGAAGTGTACACTAATCACTGCTATACCAACAATGCTGAGTGTTATGATGATAGTGCAACGCAAAACCCACTTCCTTAGCTGAACACATTTGGCTTTCAGTTCTTCTGCCTTCTCTGAGGACGATACACTCATAGCTCCTTCTCCTCCCACTGCTCCGTCTGCACCATCCCACCTTCTCTTTTCCACCCATTGCTTTGCCTTCTGTTCCATTTTTCAGCCCCCTCAAGTCAATGCCCAAATCCTTTGCAATCACAAGCTCAAACTTGAGAAAAGTGAGAGAGGTGGTGTTTTAGTTGGACGAATGAGGTGCAGATTGAAAGGTGATTTTAATAATTTTTGCCTTAAAATGACAAATGTGTTTTTTATAATAATTAAGTTGATGAACATCCAATCGATTTCAAATGAGAGGGTCTTCTATCACCATCAATGACAGCCAATGAATTAAACAGGCTCCGATTTCACACTACATTAATGAGTAACCTGAAATGAGATGATCTTTTTTTTCCAATGTGAAATTCTTTCCTGAACCTTGGACAACTTTTCTATAGTACAAATATGACTGTTTGAATAAGGGCCAGCGGCCGTAGTTCACCACGTCAGGTTCTAATGATTAATGTTCTGAGGCAATCTGGGGCGCAGAAGGAGAACCACCATCAATTCAAAACTGTATCCCAACTGTAATAAGCACAATTACTTTTTACGGAACATTACTTAAATGCATTTATTGTAGTTTCAATTTTTATTGAAACAATGTTTGGAGTGTGTGTGTCTGTTTTCAAGTCATTTAGGGAGAGGGTGGAAGTATTACTACAGCTGTCTAGTGGTTGTGGGAAGGAGCAAAGCATTTCTTCCCATTGGTCATTCCCATGAACCCTTGCACTGCAGGGGCACGGTGGGAGGCTAATCTGAGGACAGGGGAGTGTATCACCGCTGGCTAGACGATGCGTAGTTAAACTGCCAACCAAACATTGAAGAAAAGAGATTTAGGCTTTTCGCTCATAAATTACTGATGTATGAAGTGTGCTATATTTGTATTGAAATGGATCCACTCTTTAACTCTCATTCCTAATATGAGTAGAATCAGTCTACTGTCAACAGAGGTGTGAGTTGTTTTTTGGCGGGCATTGTTGATTGCTGCATTAGTGGGCATTCCAACCCTGACAGCAACCAGAAAATAGACCCATACTTTGATAAGGGGGAAGAATCCAGAACACTTTGTGGAATTTACAAGCTTGTCATGGTTTCAGTCTCATATCCTCAAGCAAAGCACATTTACTGTGAAGGAAACGGTAGAAATAATCATATCAAGGAATGATGTTCAGGGAGCTTCAGAACACTGCTAAACTTCCAAGTCCTTCACTGTCACAGCTTGAATGGGTGACTTCACGGAACTTTTCCTGGAGGGAAAAATGCCTTGGCTGCGTGTTTCATATCCTGGCACTGACTGGTTGGATGTTGTTTGTAGAAGAGTACATTCCATGAAATATGTTTCTGTATTTCATATGATCATAATAAACTTGGGAACAGATTTGTTTGGTGTGACAATGTTTGTTGAGTTAGAGCTCGTCACACTGTCTCGTGCCGTTGTCTGTTGTGTATGAAGCTCAAAACTAGTACTCTTACACCGTGCAGTATGTTTCAAATGTTTATTTGATCGATTGTTTTCTACTATCATTACCTGTTGTGTTTAACACATGAACGTAAGGCACGGCAAGACAAAATTATATTATTTATTCCAGTTCATAGAATGTTATTTCAAAGTTCTTAACATCACGTGAAAATCAGCAAGAGAAATAGCAATAAAAACACATTATCAGTCTCGGAAACAAATGATGCTGATAACCTAAACACAATTGCTAATAACTTTAATCTGGCCACAGCAAAAAACACCACAATGGTTTTGGTGCTGTTGTATTCTGACAGTTTTTTTTTTAAAGGGCGCCAATTTTGCCTGTGCCATGTGCACAAAGAAAAGAACACTAGCTACTGTGAAACAAACAGCAGGCTCAGTTATGTTCTGAGGCTGTTTGTCTTAATCCGGCACAGAGTGTCTTGAACCATGAAATCTCAACTAGCATTCAGAAGCATAGTGTGCTTCCCAGTGTCACACAGCTGGGTTGCAGTTGCAGGCCATGGTTCTTCCAAGAGGATAAAGACAGAAACATGGAGTCAATAAAAAAGAATGATGAAGAACAAAGTCAAACTATTGTGAAGAGTCTTAAATTGAACAATCTGGAACATGCAGCATATAAATCTTAACAAGGCATGCTGAGACAAATGGTGCAGTTTGCGCCTGAGGAAGGGCAAAATTGTTTCCTTGAAGAAAAACAATTGAATGCAGGAGGATGCGGTAAAATATTAAGAGTTCCATCATTTTTCCTGAAGCCAATTTTTATTTTAGTATTGCCATAACTCTGTTGGACGAACAAATAAAACAGTGACTGATTTGTTTATTTGGTCCAGTAATGCATCTGTTGAGTACCATTTGCATAGTGCTTATGTGGACTGTTTTGAATTCAAGAGCAAGAAAATGAATGACTACTACTAATTTGTAGTTGTGTATCTATCTTATGCTACTTGCAGAGGTGGGTAGTAACGTGTTACATTCATGCCATTGCATTTACTTGAGCAACTGTTGAGTTAGGGTAAGAGGACATAAGGAGGTGGACAAATGCTTACAATTCTTAACCACTTGGCTTTAGTTTTGTGTGCCACACATGCTAATAACTCACTCGCACATGCGTGGGACTATACCCACACATCTTGCCGACAATCCCCAGGTATTAAGCTGTGTATGCGTACTCTGGACACAGCAGTAACATTTTGAGAAAAATGCACTTCCAAAAGTAGTTTTACTATGTCCTACATTATATTTTAACTTTAGTAAGTTAGTGAAGAAACACTACTCTTAGTCTGCTACTTTGGGTGACACTAGAGTCGTTACAGTTTCTCTCTTTAATTTACACGCTAGAATTACTTTATTTTTTCCAAGATGGGCATAGCAGCTCTGACAACTGAGAACCTGTCTAAAATCTTGCGAGGCTTCTATGTCACTGTGTAGACTTGGAAGTCATTCAGTCACACAAATTCTAAAAAAACCTGTGGATTTAATAGTTATTTATTACGTGTGTTTTGATGTCTCTGCTACAAAATTTGCTCTGTGAAGAGTTTTAAAATCTTGATTGCAACCAAAGTAGGGGCTTGCTCCCCCCATTGATTATCCATTACTACTTCAGCACTATTTATAGAAATAATAAATAATACATTAAAAGGACTTAACATCAGTACAAATTAACATATAAATGTAACCCTATAATGTAAAAGTGTTAATGAACAAGAAATCATTTGTAAACTATCACCTTGTCTGGTAAAACCCAGCTTTCTGTCGCATATTTCACTCTTTCTGGATCCTTTAACACCAGATTTCGGAGTTAAACCTTTTGGTGCTTCTGACACATAAAACATTTCTCTTAAACCAATTAAAGTGAGCCAAAATAAAATAGCAGCATGTTTTTTTTAAATCAGATATTTTAAAATCTGATTTGTTTTAATAGCAAAATTCTAGATATCTTTAAAAATATGACCTTTCAATAACTTCAATGGCATTACAATTACATTGAGTTTCTTTTTTTGGCAATTCCGAAATGGATAAAACACAATTTTATTTGAATGACTCCTGATGATTGATAACACTATAGTATGGCATTTTGTTTCGGACAGCTGACATAGTGATTTACATAGGATACAACCTGGCAATTCCTACATGTGGTCTCTCCCTTAGTCAACGCCAAAAACTACCGAGGGTGCTCGAACGCTCAATTTGAATTTTCATTTGTCACTGATGATCCGTGAGACTGATACAAAAACGCTATTAAAACACTATGCTGCTGTATTATTTCAAAACAGATTTGGATTATGGAATATTTCATTGTATAGTTTTCATATCTGGACATCATATCTGCTTCGAAATTTCCTCATAAAGTAGCTTTTGTCATTGAGCCTAATCAATGTATACAAAGGTATGTCAAACCCTTTGTGGTACTTTTTTCAAGTTGGACACTTTTTTTGTTGATTACCTTTTTAGTCTGATAGTTCTAAACTGATTTTGGCTGTCTTTGTCTTATTCCAATGCTTTGAAATTTGTACCTTGAATTTTGTAGCAGTGTAGAGAAATGATTCACAATATTTCACACTTTGACATCACAAGCCTAATGGCTTGTGTTAAATTATAGATTTCTCAATTAAAATTAAGATGTAGGTGATTCGTTACATGCATTTATTAATGTTTGTACATTGTACCCGTTCGATTTCAAGCAGGGTTAGCAAAATTCAGAGATACTCCAAAATTGTACACATCGGCATCCATTGACGTTGATAGACGTGCGATTCTCTTTAACAGTTGAACTCACCAGACAATACGTGAATAGGACAGGATAGTCTGTACATATAATTTCTTTAAATATATTTTTGGGAAGTCATTCTAAAATGTCCCGTTAGCAAAGAAAGGATTTTTATGAGTGTCAAAATGGAGCTGACTCAGGTTTTGCACCCACTTTTCATCAGCTGTTTTCTGCTTGAGTTAAACCAAGTGATAGTGACGTGGCTTGACCTAGGACAATATTCTCTCAGCACGTCCAGTTCCACCTCAATGGGTGCATATTGGCACTTATGCACTTAACAGAAGCCTACTCTCTCTCCCCTGCTACTTCCCATCTTCTCTGTCGATCTTGCAGTTGTCTCAACATTTTTTGCCTCCCATTACTCACCCTTTTTACTCTCTCCTTTTACTGTCTGTTCCTCTAGCTCTGTCGATTTGTGCTCATGAATTCTTTATTCCGAGCCTAGTTATAATTTAATGATCAGAAGTAAGAAGCAAAGACTCCAGCCTCTTTTTTTTCTTCTTCTTCGATGTGCACTGTCATGCCATGTTAGAGCCACACAGGCTTTTGAGTAATTTTTAATCAGACTTTATTTCATTTACGTTAAGACCTGACATTACAGGCAATAGATACCCATGTTTTATCAGTAGTAGTCTGTACTCATCTCAGCAAGTGCCTGCACCCAACTCAAAGCTTCTTACTATACTGTAAAATTTGAGTTTGTATACGCACTCAATGGAGAATGCTTCCTGTGGCCTCAAGTGCAAAAAGAAGAGAGCACCCTGGACTAGTTGTCTTCGGTACACGGTCGACTGGTCGCCGGTCTTTTGGTCGCCGATCTTTTGGTCGCCGGTCTTTTGGTCGCCCGGAAGGTAAGTGATAATTACCATTTAAATCGTTGCTCAAATTCCCTAAATACAAACTGTGAATTACTATTTAGTCATACTTAATGCCCTAGTAATTATTAGGCTAAAGAAAAGCTCAAAATTTCCCGGACTTTTGTTGTTTTTTGTTGGAGAACTTGTTAAGACCGTGACTGACGTAGCTTCTTAAAGGGACAACGCATGTACATACAAACTCTTATACACACACGTCGGCTCAGTGAAACTGCTCATGGCCATTGTTGGCTTTTATTGATTCGTGGACCGTGTTGTTTTACCTTGTTTTGTCGCCGGTCTTTTGTTCGTCGGTCCTTTGGTCGCCGGTCTTTTGGTCGCCGGTCTTTTGGTCGCCCGTTGTCGTGGTCGGGGCGACCAAAAGACCGCAACCAAAAGACCCCGACCAAAAGACCGGCGACCAATCGGCCGCACATGCCCTGGACAAGTTGTCTTCAGTAGCATATAGAGATAAAGACTATTCACCCTCAAATTAGATTGTCACCGATTAAGAAGCTAATATTCAGTAACGTCAAAAAGGCTGTTATATGTTGGCCTGAGCTTTTTTGTAGACCCCTTCTAAAAAAATTCTTGGATAAATTAAAGGTCTTATGTTATGTTAATTATTGATTTCCCACATTGGTTTTCACAACTTGTGGTCAAGTTGTGGTTTATCAATCTATCAGACTTCCATATTGCAGTTCCTTACTGAAGAAGTACAAAAACTCTATGGATAAGAGAGATTGTTTCATGTACTTCGCTTTGTTTATCTTGTTGTTGTTTCACTTTTATATGGTTTTCATTTTAAAATAATAAACACTGTAAATTGTGTGAGCATGCGTTGTTGTCTGTCTCCCTGTGCCCTGTGATTGGCTGGCAACAAATTCAGGGTGTCGCCCATCTGCTGCCCATAGTTGGCTGGAATAGGCTCCAGAACCCCTGCAAGAAAATGAATGAATGAATGAATGAAACTCTATCGCAAGAGGACCATGGAAATAGTTTTTCACATTTTGACGTCACAAATTCACTTCTCAATTTTCAAAACGGAGACGAAAAATTTCAATTATAAATCAATATTTATTTTGAAAGACTACCAGAAATGTATCTGATGCGTGATAAGTCAGGATGGATATGTGGTTTTCTGAAATTCAGTTTGGTGAATTGTTTGTTAGATGAAGCCACTTGATGGTGCAGTGCTTGCAGCGTCGGATTGATTTATATCCGGTGGTGGCGTGATTATGAGTGAGAATGGTTGTCTGTCTCTGTGTGTGCCTTATGACTGACTGGTGACCAGTCTAGGGTGTATTCCGCCCAAAGTCAACCGGGATATGCTCCAGCACCCCATGACCCTGACAAGAACAAGTGGTCTTGAAAATGAAACAAATGTTAATAAGATTCTACTTGGACTGCTACTAGAAGAGACCACTGCACTTTTAAAGTGGTCACAGGAATCCATAAATTTGACTCCGCTAGACCCAAAAAAACAACAATCACATTGGCCTCTCTAACAACCACCCGTTCTGAGAAAAAACTTAGCAATTCTGATTGTCAGAGGTTGTCATATGTGTATTTAGATTTACAGTAAGTTTTCCAGTCTCATATACTAAAAACAGACAAACAAACTAATAAAGGAAAATGAAGTAAAATAGCTTGTCCGGGCTTCAAACAATGTACATCGACACAAATGTGAATAGACCACCTTGACCTGATAAAGACTGTTCTGGCCCTGGTGGCTTTGATAAGGACCCCGGTGGCGTCTTGGTGTGCATCGGGCTAATGGCATTAATATTTGTGTGGGCCATAAATAATGCTAACAAATAATGGCATAGAAGGAATTAATGAAAAGCAAACAGAAGTGGAGCAGAGAGATGCATGGTTCTACAGTGTAGCGACAAATTACCCTGCAGGGAGGGTTGTTGAGGATGAGGGGGCTTCAGTAGCGTCATTACTCTGTACAGAGAGTGCGGTCTGGCTAACACCTGTATTTCCCTCAGATCAGCTTCACCCTAATTAGCCCACACACACCCTAGGGATCCTCTGACACACAGGCACTGCAGGGGGAGGTTACGCAGGGAGAGCGTTGGGAGGGCGTATACAATTCGTGATAGGTTGGCAGAAAAGGAAAAATTGCTAATCTTCACCAAATTGTGAGCATAAGGTTTAGAAATAAGCATTAATTTAATCATTATTTTTTGTTATAGAACAATTTACCGTGGCACCGCTACTCTACAAATGCTTCTACGTACGAAATATTCAGGTTACGAAAAGCCTCGATGGGGAATCAAGTGACAGTGGACCTAAGTGGAAGTGCAGCTACCAATTGTTTATTTCCAGCCAAAACATGTGGAAATCGATTCAGGCAGATTTTCATTCGATAAATATATATTGAGATATATTTCCAAATCCATTTTTAACCACCTTCAATATCAGATAAATTATGACCAGTACATCACTTTTATACATGTAGAGTACTTACTTTTAAGAAGGTTGGTACATAAACCCCTGTGATTTTCATGTTGGCATTTCTCCTCCTTAAAATTCATTCTATTTTTTTGTCTTCTACTAAAAAAAATAATAATAATTGCCCTGCACTGCTGTCATCTATTATAGGATCTGTTTGTCATTAGTTATTTCAATGTATGAAAAAGTGCTTCGCGTAGCTTGATTGCAAATCATTTTGTTAACAATTTTGCGATATTTGTAACGTTTTCAGAACATTTATGCAGATGTTTTCATGAAATGGGTAAACTCCTTGCTTTCACGTAAGAAAAGTAATACAGACTGTTCTGAAATGAGGACAGTGGGTTAAAAAATAGAAATAAATGTATTTAATATCAATATTAGTTGTTTCATTGAAGAAAAATCAATTTTATTCATCCCCTGATTAAATTTCCCAAAAATACCACCCTCCTTACAAAACGTGCAACTGAAAATGTTACATGAAAAAGTAGTAGGCTTACTGTGAAGGCAAACTTTTTTCATTTCAGATCCATGTTCTTGATGTTTAGCATGCAAAACAAAATTGAATTGAGTCAATGTCCCAATATTTATTGAACATGGAAATGTGGTGAGGATGGTGTAGAGCAGGCAATGGAGGCAAGCTGTGAACTGACATCTGCTGACAGCTGCGAGAACTGGAGGCTGAGAGGTGCAGGAGTCACTTTCATTTGCACTCACCCCATGGTTTGCAAGTGCGAAATGAAATGTTTGTTCATTTTCTATGTCATTTTGTATCTTGTTAAGAACACGTGAAGCACCTGCCCACATCATGACATGCTGTGATGTTACAAGCCAACCTTTCTTTCCTTAACAGTTGCTGTGTGCACGTTCATCTCATGCTAAGGTGTCTTATCAATACCGTGTAACACATTTAATAACTTTGACCCCTAGTGGTTTTCTTATCATCCGCTGTTAGCTGCAATGATTTTCGAGCAAATCTCTTCATCTAATTGTCAATTTTTATTTGCGGAATACAGAATTAATCTCAGTATTTCTCTGTAATTTCAAGGTTTACAGCTTTTCTACATAATAGTATTGAATAAAGATTTTCATTCATGGCTGTTTGTTTGATATTTCATTTTATATCTAAATATTACTTTTCTCGTTCTGCAATGCAAGCATATACTGTAAAGTATGTTTTAAAATGCTTATAAAAAATAATATAGATACCCATTAACATCAGTTTTGGATTTTGCACTAGAATTTTTTTAAACACAGCTGTGTTTCCCAAACTTTTTTGAGGTGTAGTACACTTTTTACATTGACAAAATCTCAAGGCACACCACCATCGGAAAATCTTCAAATTTAAAACTATCTACCTATATTAACATTTTAAAGTCGTTCTCATCAAAGTTTTATTAACAGGAATTAAATCCAAAATCCATTTTTTTCACACCGATCTAACATCATCAAAGTTGATGTCCGCAGACCCTGAACAGCTTTCAGTTCGACTGATGTTAAAATAATTAATGCAACGTTTTTTAGCCTTATTTTAATTTTTCACTTTTTCTCCCAATATTACGCAAAAAGTAATGTGCTCACAGAGACTTTACGTCGCCAAAAGTTGCAAGACAGTAGCAAGCACAGACCAAGCCACGCAACTGGGTGGGGTCGAGTCGCAAAGGTTGCAAAACAACAAAGCAAAAAGCACAAATAACTTAAAATGACTTAAATCCAGTAATATTTTTTCCTCCCAATATTACTTCAACCACGTAACTTTACAAGAAGAGCCGTTTTGTGCTCACACAGATTTAACGTCGACAAAAGTTGAAGCCCGGAAAACCAGAGCTTCCGGTTTACTTAAAATAAGCGTGACCAGACGTTTGGTCGCCGGACGTTTGGTCGCGGACGTTTGGTCGCCCGGACCCAAACAACCGGCGACCAAACGTCCGGCGACCAAAAGTCCGGCGACCAAAAGTCCGGCGACAAAACAAGGTAAAACAACATGGTCTACGCATCAATAAAAGCCAACAATGGCCCTGAGCAGTTTCACTGAGCCGACGTGAGTGTATAAGAGTTTGTATGTATGTGAGTTGTCCCCTTAGGAAGGGACGTCAGTCAGGGTCTTAACAAGTTCTCCAACAAAACACAATAAAACGGGAAATTTGGAGCTGTTCTTTAGCCTAATAATTACTAGGGCATTAAGTATGACTAAATAACAATTCACAGTTTGTATTTAGGGAATTTGAGCAACAATTTTAAATGGTAATTATCAATGACCTTCCAGGCGACCAAACGTCCGGCGACCAAAAGTCCGACGACCAAAAGTCCGGCGACCAAACGGCCGAGTACCAAAATAAGCAACAAAATGACTTTAATCTCATAATATTACAATTTAAATCTTGTTATAGTACAATCTATGATTTTATATTTCAAATTTAACCCCGTAATAGTTCGATTTTTAATCTCTTAATATTGTGATTTCTCTCTTGGATTATCGCAATGTATGACTTGTAAATTCCCGCGGGACACCTGAGCATCGCTCGCTTTAAACCAGTGTGCCGTGGCACACTGGTTGGGAAACACTGCCCTAGAGTAATCAGCCATTTTTGTAATCTTTGGCTCTTTCCTTGTTTCTCCCTGTGTCACAGTCCCTTTGCTCTTTGGGACGTGTGATTACACTGTGCTCAATGCCTTTTGTTCTTGGGGAAAAAAAATCAATAATTTGTCGATTTGTTTCCCAACCATGCCGGGAAACAAGAATTCTAGTGCATGCGTATGTAAGTGTAAACGTGTGCTCCTGGTTAAGATGATGGCCCTACAGATTTCAAACTTGCTGACTGTAAAGACAATTACAGATCACATTACATGTTCCAGGACCACACACATATATATACACAAGAAAAAAAATCTACTATTATAATAGTAACATTTGTTTTAAAATTTCCAGGTCAAATGAACCAAATCAATGTATCCGCCACACATACACATAGTTCCCTCATTTTGTTGAATATTTACAGTCTACATAATTAACTCAATACCAGCCACATACTCCATGTACATTTTACTTGCTTTCTGTATATTTGTACATCTAAAGTAACTTTAGTATGCCACATCCTTATCCTGTTTTAAAAGACAATATTAGCTTTAACTCATGAAAAAAAGATTACTTTCAAATGAACTCATAGTTATTTAATGACAGCGTAGGTTCGTGGAGGCAAACGCAGTGCAATGCCTTTGTGGTATATAAATACTACGCGCGTTTAATGTCCATAAATAAATGTCAATGCCCTCCAACGTTCTCAAGATGGGTGGTTTGTGGTGAATGTAGGGATCCTATTTCAAAACAGACAAGGTGTTAGCGTGAGTAAAAGTGTGTTGACTTAGTCATGTGTGCGCTTGAAATTATAGTTTCCCTTTCCATAAGAAACTGCAGCACTGTGGAAAAATACCCTAAAGAGCCTCACCATCCCCAACTTGCACACATTCAAGAGGTGAATCTAATATCAAAATATACTATAATACCATAATCCATTTTGACTGTGAGGGGCTAAGCAGACGATAATTGGTGAATGGCACTGAAACGTCATCATTCACTGGGATTTCAGACTAATTATCAATAAAATCAGCGGTTATTTGCAAAAACTTTCC
Organism: Stigmatopora argus; assembly: GCF_051989625.1. Lineage (NCBI taxonomy): Eukaryota > Metazoa > Chordata > Actinopteri > Syngnathiformes > Syngnathidae > Stigmatopora > Stigmatopora argus. The sequence goes on along the minus strand of NC_135391.1, from coordinate 15,513,139 downwards.
ACATCTAAATTTCACTACTCATTTTACCCCCACCTTTTTTGTTTTTATGAATCCCTTTCTTTGTTGTGCTCCGCTGAGACTGATCTGAGACTCCTTTCGAGGTGACAGAAGTAGGCTGCGCTTTCCACAGCGACGGCCCAATCAGTGACGATCTGCATGGTAATGTGTGGCAGGGGCGGGATAATGAAGTTCCCAGCTTGCCGACTAGAAGGCTATCCTCCGGTGTGCTGAGTGATTTATTTCCTCTGTCAAGAGCCAGGACAGCCAGGACTTGTCCTTCCCCACGGTCCCTTGAAACAGGAGTCGAGCCGAGCCAAATAAGAGATGAAGCGAACACAAGGTCCAGGTTGCCAGAAAAGCCTCAAAAGCATTGATGTCATATTATAATCAACAATAACATATACATAAATACTCCTAAAAGACTTCAGTTCTGTTCATTTTCATGACCAAAATGGGGAACCAGAGTCGTATAATAGAATGTCTTGCTCTCGCCATATTTCATAGATTTGTCCTCTACTCCGTTAGCCTATCCATCATTGCCATCCTGCCCCAAGCACAACCAAATGTAAAATAAATCCCTTTTATGATTTATAACGTTGACGTGGAAACCACAAACAAGACACTATTGTCCTTTTTACAATGTCAAATTTGAACAGGACGTTAATTTTATTGCAGAGCTACACTTTAAGAATGAGTAGATATGAATTAATTGGTCATTGATGTCCATTTTAGTTGTGGTGATCATAAACAATGTTAAGTTTTTGGCGCATTCACCCCTCCCAGTCCAAGTGGGTGAGACATCTACTGCTGTCAAAAGCACGAAAGGATAAGCATTCATAGACAGTCCTCCCTGTTCAAACAAATTAGATTCCTATAATTAATGTGGCGCGAGTGGTTAGCGTGTCGTCCTCACAGCTCTGGGGTCCTGGGTTTAAATCCAGGTCGGTCCACCTGTGTGGAGTTGGCAAGTTCTCCCATGGCCCTGCGTGGGTTTTCTCCGGGTACTCCGGTTTGCTCCCACATTCCAAAGATATGCATGGTAGGCTGATTGGACACTCTAAATTGCCCCGAGTGCGAGAGTGAATGGTTGTCTGTCTCCTTGTGCCCTGCGATCGGCTGGCCACCGATTCAGTATCCCCTGCCTCTGCCACAGAATCAGCTAGGATAGGCTCCATCACCCCCTGTAACCCTAATGAGGATAAAGCGGTTCAGAAAATGAGAAGAGATAATTAATAATGCCAGACAATAAAGATGATTTTGGATGACTTGTTAATTTTAGAATGGTATAAGGCAATTAACTGTAGATTTTTGATGACTTCTCGTACATCTCGAACATACATTTATTAATTTTCAATGCCATTTATTCTTGGAGTAAACCGGAGTACCTGGAGAAAACCCACGCAAGCCAGAGAAGAACATGCAAACTCCACACAGGAAGGTAGGCCCCCACCTGGGATTGAACCCTCGATCTCAGGTCTGCACATGTTGGAGGGTTGGCTGCGTAGCCAGTTGTATAGCACCCAAAGTAGAGGTCCTTGGGGGTCCTTGCCCTGGCTGCAGAAGCTCGCTCTTGTGAAGTGGAATGTCTACTCTTTGGTTGTGAAGGAGCCAAGGGTAGTGCGTGAGGTTGAGAAGTTCAGGCCCAAAGTAGTTGGGCTCACCTCTATGCGCAGTTTGGGCTCTGGTACCAATCCCCACAAGGCTGGTTGGATACTCATCCAAATAGCTCTCTTGAACGTAAATTTGTTTAGCCCTACTTTGCTCCTTGCATTATGGACCCATACCAACTAAATATACCTATGGTCAAAAGTTTCGAGACATATTCTCTTCCAACTTCATGGAAAAGTGTGTCAACATGTTTGAATGCGAGCGTTTAAATCACAGATTAGAGGTTATCAGGTTTAACTGTACTGTCCTCAACAGCCGTTTAGTAAAGTATAATTTCTTTTCTGTCATTGTTCAAAGTTTCAACAATTGGTAGTCTGTAGAACTGAGATTATTTTGTAACTACATGTCAAATGATATGCTCTTGACAGACTGAATTATCATTTTAGTGAAGTGATGTAAGAATATTCAAATTTCATGTATATGCTAGTCTCTGTTATGGATCAAGGTTATTTCTTTCTTTATTTGGGGGGAAATTAGCGTTGTTATCCTACAAAGCCTCTTCTTGTATGTTTCAGTTGGCTGCTTCTTGTCTCCAAGGTTTACAGATCAGTCAATTTGAATCTTTGTCAGATGTGACCTCAGACACTGATTTAAATTAGTGCAGTCAAGTATATAATGAGTTTATTTAGGTAATTAAACATTCAAGTGGAACCTTGTCGATCTGGCTAAGGGTCAACAATATATGATGACTCCCTTCAGATTTTTGACCCACCAAATGTCAGTGTTGGATGGGAAATACATTTTTTGAATTATTTTGTCAAGGAAACTCTTATTCCTTAATTAGTTATCATGCAATGAAAAAACCCTGACAAACTGTTGTTGCCTTCCAAGACATGCTGAAGATGTCACAGAATAATGTTTGTGGTTTTGTTAGGTTTAGCTAAAAGTAACTTATCAAGGGGTGAGACACAAAACTACTTGCTTAAGATGCATTATTTTTCTTCATTGTAACATAATCTAACACATTGCACACTCCTTTTAGCAAACACACTCTAAACAAGGAGGCAGACTTTTAAAAACACATTAAGGGAACGGTAACTGAAATGAAATTACAGTCTAATTGGGGTTCGGTAAATCAGATGACATACATGTGAAGACATGCATAGGCCACAAGACTTTGTACTGTACCAACTGCAATAAAACCCAACTTTTTTCCTGCTTATCTTTCCAAAACAAACAAACAAAAACACAAGTAATTTCAATAGTAATAAACATAATAAAATGATTTAATGCATATGCCTCTTTTTGAACGTATAATGTTTGTTCTTGGTTTCTGACGAATAAAAAACTGCCCATCCAAAAACAGCTTATACTCAAGTGTGACTTATGTATATATTTTCCCTTTCATTGTGCATTCTTTGGGTTGTGTGACTTATACCCCGGTGTGATTTACATTTAATAAATACAATTGTTCAATTTTTAAAATATCCCTACTTTATTTAATCACTTAATTCACATATGTTGGCAGGTAGCCAAATAATTAATCAGATTTTCCTGTGTTAAAAGACTACGTTGTGACCCTCTTCTTCAGTTCAACTCGTTTTTACCAACTGTTCTCATACTGAGGAAGAATAAATGCAGCGTAATTGACTTATGACCTTTCTCATTTTATTAGACGGTCAATAAATTGGGCTTTGCTATTTATTGAGTGACTTCCAAGATGACTGAGGAGGGAAAATGCACATCTCATTTGTCATTGGAGCCACCAGATCTTGGCAAGGGAGTGGTGAAAAGGAATCACAAACTTGCATTTCATAATAGACTAGCTGCGTCTGTCACTCCATTGGCTTTGTGTGCAACATTTGTGTGACAGCAAGAAAAAAAAGTCATTTTAACATTCAAGTGCATACAAATGTATGTATATAAATGCAGAGCGTGTCTGCAACCTGGTTGCAGCTGAGCCTGGCATGTGTCTGAGCCGGTTCTTTAGGAGCAGGCGAGTGTGACAGCGTCAGCTTGGCTTTCTTAATGAATGTCTCACTTCCTCCAGCACAGCACACTTGCTTCACTCCTCCTTTCGGGCACCTAGCACCCTTCCGCCTACGGGCCCAACATCTCACCAGGCGAGAGCGAGTGCCATCATTGCTATGACCTCATGGCCTCCCAACCGCGCCTGAAGGGCCGGTGTCACTTTGGTTATGGCAAAGGCTGGACTTCTAATGCTGGTGTCAGGGCACTGAAGGGTAAATGGATTAATAGAAGCTAATGAGAAAGCGTAGGACACGCATAAACATACATTTCATCATGAAAACTAAGCAAACCCTATAAGCTGCCTAATGCTTTTCTTAAATGTCCTCACTTTAAAATGCTTTATGCCTTTTTCTTTATTTTTAAGCAGGATTATTCAAAGTTACTTATTTGTAAAAAAAAAGAATTGGTGAAGAATAAAAAGAAGAAAGATTGATTTAGCTATTTTCCTGTTTTTCCTTTTGAAATAATGCATTCATCAGAATGACAGAAGTCAACCATATGCTGTTGTCTTAATGTTTATGAAGGACTAAAAGTGTATAATTTTGGGATCAAAATACAAAGGTTTGGCTCTTCTGCAAGCCGGTCTTGTTCAATGATTGATCACTAGTAAATTAGTGGTTGTCTCAAAATAACACATTCAAAATTTGTTGTTTTAAAACTTGAACATTCAAGTTTGGGCAATATTTGAGTCATTTTTTCCTTACTTATTTAGTCTTGCTTTTCTGTCACTGCTACTTTTCATTTTGGGAATCCAATGCTGATCCTTCCCTTTCCCAGACTTGAGCAAGGTGACAATTACTGGGTTTCCAAACTGAGAGGGGGCACTCATCAACGTCTATAATCTGTGAGGACCCTTGACACCACACATTCCCAAGCACATATACACGTGTGCATGGCTAATACATGCCTGCCTATCCTCCTTGTACACCTTCCAACCATGAAGCTGAGCACATACAATGATACATGACCACCCCCACGTTGTCCCCCGTGTTCCTCATTCACCAAAATGAAGAAAGTGAACCATGAGAGACAGGCAGACACATTCTCAGACACATCCCTGACTCTCGAATTTTATGATTGGGGACCACAGATTCTTTTGCTTTGAGCTTCATGAAGTTCAACTCAACAGATACAAACAGAAAAGCCTACCTGATATTCATCATACTATGTACTAAAACCCATCTTCATGGTCACAGGCCTCCCAGATGCGTCAAAACTCTGACGACTGGTATGAAAACAAATCTCAGTTCAAATCCAAAGTAAAATTGAAGAACCATTCATTGACTTTACCTTGACTCCTTTGATTCACACTCTTTAAGAATGTTTTCTGACTAATGACTTGGAAGAAGCTTTGTTGAAGTTAGTAGCTTCACCATAGTTTGGTTTACATGGAGCTTTCCAGTATAGTGCTATCAGAAAACAGTACTTGTCCAAGATGTAGACAGGACCAATGCTTCTGTGAAACGGGACCCTAAAAAGATCTTGTTCAGAAAAATGTAATTATTCATCATTCCCTACCAAGGTTAATTTATTATTTATCGTTTTTTTTTCCCACGACAACGCACTCGTAAACGGAACAAACAAATTTAAATTAAATTAAATTAATTATGAGGAATCCTCAACAGACCACTCAGGTGAACATCCAGGGTACAGACATTGAAATCGTGGAGAATTTTAAGTACCTGGGTGTTCACCTCAACAACAAACTAGACTGGTCCACAAACACAGATGCCCTGTACAAAAGGGGCCAGAGCCGCCTCTACCTACTGAGGAGTCTACGGTCCTTTGGAGTGTGCAGGACACTGCTGAGGACTTTCTACGACACTGTGGTGGCCTCTGCAGTGTTTTATGCAGTGCTTTGTTGGGGATGCGGGAGCACGGAGAGGGACAGGAACAGGCTGAATAAGCTGGTCAGGAGGGCCAGCTCTGTTCTGGGCTGTCCTTTGGACTCTGTGGAGGAAGTGGGAGAGCGGAGGATGCTGAGCAGGATGATGTCCATCATGGACAGCACCTCCCACCCCCTGCATGAGTCTGTGGAGTCCCTCCGAAGCTCCTTTAGCAATAGACTGCGGCACCCTCATTGCAGGAAGGAGCGCTTCCGCAGATCCTTTCTCCCATCAGCTGTCAGGCTCTTTAACAAAAAAATGGCTGTGTGTTAAGACCTACCGTATGCATGCATGTACATTTATGTGTATGTATATATGTCCTAAGCAACACGCTTATTTAATTATATATTTATTCATGTATTTATTTCTTGACCTACTTATTACCTATCTATTACCTATCTATTTATGTCTAAAATGCCTTTCCTATTCCTGCATCCTCACCCTCTTGCCACTGGAACAACGAAATTTCCCGAATACGGGATGAATAAAGTTATCCAATCCAATCCAACTTGGATTAATATATACAGACACTCAAACATACGTTTAATGTAACTTTACACAAAACTGAATTCTAATTTTGTTGTAAACTTTTGTTACCTTCGTTTTACGGGTTGGCGGTTTGCCACGCCTCCACCCTCACGTTCGCTATCGATGGGCTGTTAGCTGTTGTACTACGTATTCCTTTCAAAATATTCCGAAAATGATTCACACAAATGTCCTCACAATAGGATAACCCACGACCACTTGCCAACGAGAAATAGTCTTGTAGTACATTTTAGCGATCGCTCCGCTGCTCATAAAGACCAGCTCGCAACTCCCTCGTTGAAATGGCTCTGTTCGCAGCCGCTTTGAACAGCGCCTATGAGAGAGAGTTGTGACCGGAAATATTGTGAGGAGGGAATTGCGGGCCGGTGCCGCTGGATGTTATGTGCAGCGAACGAGAAGTAATATAAAACTCCTCGTATTAGATAAGAATAACAGGAAATCAACAGCTGAGCTTACCCACGTATTGATTGTGGGTAATGAAGTTTTATTCTGAGAAAGAGTGCCATTGCCTATCGGCGTTGTGTGCACGAGTATACTTCATTACCCAGAAAGCCCTCTTTTTCCCGTGCATGCGCGTTGTGCGTTTCCTGGTCGCAACTCGTCTGAAGAACTCATTCGGTGCTCGTAGTATTATTATACACGAAAGATATGCAAAAAAAACAGTGCCATGGCCACCAGGCTTGGTCGCATCACGAAATTTTGACCGCATGACGGGCAAATTATTCGATCGAAATTTCCGTCGTAAGACGAGAATTTTGTATGACGAGCGGTCGTGTGACGAGGTACCACTGTATCTTGAACCAGCATGGGCAACTTTGTCTTCTCAATCTACCTGTAAATAGGTTATTCTACTGCCAATCCCTGACATCATTAGTGCCCCTAGCTTCCAGCTAACATCTTCATCACTGAGTTTAAGGCACAGGAAAAACATTAGAGAAATATTGTGCTGACCAAAAAATGTCTCTTTATAGAAAACCATGACAATTTATTTTATATGGTATTTGTATTTGAACATTTAGTAGCGACATAAAGATAGAGCACCACCCTCATCTGAGGCCCAGTCAAACGTGGCCACTGGACGGAGGCGGTACAGCGCTTTGCTACACTATGCCGTGCTGTATCCGTTAGGTAATCTGTTCTCAGTATTTTAATGTTAAACGTGAAAATTAAAAGAAAATATAACAACAGTAAGTTACTTGATAATCAGTTTATAAAAATCAGTGGAAAATGAAACTGTTTCATTCATCCATGACGGCATGTCTCTGACGTTTTCTCATCATCCCATTGGTCTCTTTGACTCGTTCCTCCTCCAAAATGGCAAAGTCAGCCATGCCACATAAATCATACTGCTTCCTGGCTAAACATTTAATTAATTTGTCCCGAAGGCAGCGTTTGTCTTGTGACACACTGGATAATTCAGAGAGACAGACAACAAATTTGTAAAATTTTTGTTGCTTGACCGTTTCACATTTAAAACCTTTTTCTAAGGACTTACAGACACAGACTAATAAAAAAATATTGTAACTTTGCCTGTTTGTTGCAATAAATGCAGAATTTTGGCATTGTCCAAAAGAAAATCTTGTCATGTATTGAAAGAACACAACTATTCCGATTGCCAACACAGTGTTTTAAACGACCAAAAAACTCTACTTCTGTTATGCTCCCCATCAATTATGGGACTGGAAGGATGTCGAAACAAAACCACAACAGTCAGAAAGCTGCATAGTCACACCCGGTAGGACCCCCCATCTCTCTCCACAAATGATATTATTCTAACCAAGAACTCACTGAGTTTTTCTTTGTAGTGGCGCCCTCCACTAGTTGTCATTTGATATGTTGCATTCATGAACATATAACTATGCATTATGTTAGCTTCAAATTGTGACAGTGTGCCCTGTAATCTTTTTCTTCATATTTTACTTTGGCAACATAAAAGATTAGTTAATTTTTTTCACAGAATCTCAAGAATTGGCTCCTCTCACGATTGACAGTGTTAAATTACGTAACTTCACAAACTAAATGTTAGTGGTTTATTTAGAGTAAGTTATCAAAACATTTACTAGTACTCAAAATATTTGATAGCTTTGAGTACACAGCTTTTAACTTCAGCTGACATCCATGTATGGGGACATTACATTTTGGGTCATGAAGGCCCCAATATTATTATTTTGTATAGTACAACAATGCCCAACATGACCCAAAATATTATCACCACATATGACTCAATTCCAAATTCATTTGTTTTTTATAGATGTATTTTTTTTAAATAAATAATCATTTTTATATTATATTTTTGAGGATGTATGGATATACAAATTAATACCATGGGAATAAAAGTAAAATTTAGATTAAAATGATTTAGATGCTTTTAGTTTACAGTAACAGTAACATTTTCAAAGAATATACTTCCAATCAATTTAAACTGGGATAACTGGCCATGAATACTTAAGTGCCATTGAATCCATTTTGACTCTCCCAGTAAAAAGGCAGTGGATTTCTAGCACCGCAAATGGCAGCCAATGAGTTAAATAAGTGCCCAGTAAATGTTTGAAAGCATAAACAGCGTTTTGTATCATAATGTTTTTCCAAGGATCTTTTCAAAGCAAAATCACCTTTCCAGTCCATTTCACTAGTCCCCTTTCCACTGCCTTCCTTCTTGACCTAGCCCATATCTGGAGCTAAACAGGAAGGGTGTGGTGCTGAGAAGGCTCACCAGGGTCGCGACCTGGCCTCCCTCCCGTCATTAGAGCCTCCGGCTAGGCTAGGACTTCCGTTGATGTGGTCCACCGAGGAGGGGCGGCAGGGGAGGGACGTCTCCTTAATTGTACCCTAGGTCATAGTGAAAGGAATGTCTGAGGTCTGAGGCCTTGTTACACACACACACTCACACATAGACACAAATGTAGCAAAAGGCTCCTCTGCACACCCTCGTTCTTGCTGCTTTGCCTCTGTCTTGCGGGTTTCTGTGTTCTCCACCTCCTATACACCCACCCCTGCGGAGAAGGCCACTAATTGGCACATTGGCTGCCAGTGTGGGTGTGGAGGGAATGTCAGAGCACTACGCCATTGCACAAAACCCACAGACGTCTCTGAAGCAATATGGGGGCCCTGGGGAGACACTGAGAAGATAAAAAGCACCCACCTAGCAGCTTTGACCACTGCATAATAAATGCTGTAGGTAAAGAAATTTAAGATCCAGCGCAGTCACTTTGCATGTTTTGGGTTCTGGAGTGGCAAGCAAAGTACTACATGTCTCCGATGGTTCTCAGTCATCAGCTACAGACTGAAGATTTTATGTTCCTCATACCCTTCTTCCAGGTCATATTATCTACAATACGTTTGCACGGACCTTACGTTCCAGTTTGAAAAAGTCTGATGAAATGACTTTGAAAAAACCTAAGTCAGTGTAAACTAACCAAATCATGATCATGTTTTATTTTGATTTACTCCGTGGTTTACAGAAATGTTACCTATTGTACTGAGGAGTCATGAAAGGCCAGGCATGGTGTCCTGATGTAAATGTGTGGTGACATATTTTAAAATTTTGCGGCTTTCAACCAGAGCTTGTCTGCAAGGAGGAACTTAGGCTAGGTTTTCACCGCAGGACATAATGCCCAATTCAAATTTTTTAGTCAAAATAGATTTTGTCTGTGTGGGCGTTTATATTGCACAATTGTATGTGACTTGCTGTGTGAACAGAATGCACCCGCAAATTGACATCCACTTTATGTATCATAGTTTTTACGGAAGTAGACAATGAGGCTTCTGCCATCTTGCTTTTGTAGCAGTTTTTAGGATTTTAGCATCACATGTGGTATCAAAAATCATCTCGGCATTTCTAGTTCTCATCACCTGTCAGTTTTCTCTGACAGTAGTGACATTTTAACTTGCTGACAACGTACAGGTCGCATTCATGCAGATATGCATTCACAGTGATGTGTTGTCTGATGGTGCATAGCAGTGGTCCTCAAACTAATTCAGAAAGGGCCGCAGTGGTTGCAGGTTTTCGTTCCAACCTGTAAGAGGAAACCTTTCCACCAGTATGGTATCCTAGAAGTGCAATCAGAGGATTGCAGTCAGGTGTTTCTTTTTTCAGCAGAACCTCATTGGTTAAACTGTTTATGTTGAATCAGTTGGAACAAAAACCTGTGCGGACGGGTTTGCAGACCTCTGGTGTATAGATTCACTCGTCCCTGATTTTGGTGTGTGCAAGCGTGGGCTCGATTCCCACTGATGGAGGTATGGTTGTGTTTTTACAGTGCCCTATATTCTGAGAGCTTCATTTGCTGCTGTGATATAATTCTTACCCCAAAGGTATATAGAAGTTTAAAAAGGCTTGCTGTAGATTAAAAGATTTCCTCACATTAAACATTTTCACCCATGTAGAGACATTTTGTTGCATTATATTGTGTTACGGAAAATCTGGACAGAATATAACTCTTTCTTTGCCAAGCATTTACATAAAAACACCGTTACAGTTGGGCATTTTCCTTCCTGCCCCTTCCCCCCCTTTATAGACCTTCATCTTATTTTATTGACTACTCATGCCATCTGGAATGCTCCAGCTGTGAAAATTCAATTTGATGTAGTTTTCTTTCCTTTTGATCGGGCCGTATTTTCATTTATAGTATCGTTTCGTGAAATGACATTCATGAAAAACACACGTTCCTCAAATTTATTGCCCTAATTCATAAACTAGTTTCCAATGATTAAAAATATAAAATAAACTTTTATTTTTCTGTATGTCACTTAATCCCCTGCCGAGAACAGTAACTATTAAGTATCATAATTATTGATGACTGACTCAAGGATTGTGATAACGCTCAAAGGCGCTCTTTTTCTGACATTTAAGGGGCACTTTATTGGACTTCCGAAAAAAAAAATTCTCTCTTAAATTGATCGAATTAGTACTTTATTTTAAAGCCTGCCAATCTGGTAATTTTGGCTTCAGTAGTCTTGTTCTTTGATGCTATCAAAGGCAAAGGCAGGGAAAGAGGTAAAAATTCATTCATTCATCTTCGATACCACACATCCTCAAATGGGTTGCGGGGGTTGCTGGAGCCTAACCCAGCTGACTTCAGGCAAAAGGCAGACTACACCCTAGACTGGTCACTACTAAATGACCATCTGCACTTGCAATCTTACTGCCACCAGCAGGAATTGGGCTCGCTCCTGCCCGCATCGGAGGCAGGTGAGTGAACCTCTACACCACGAGACAGCACAGAGGTAAATATGACTGAATATAAGCTTGACATTCTTGGTTTTGATTGCCGTCTGGCTTTCTGGAAGAGAGTGAGCGCGAAGGAAAGATAACATTTCATTTAAACTATCAATAATTATTAAACAAAATGAAAGAAGACCTTTAGTGAGATATTTAGTGTCCGAGTAAAATAAAGATTTATAAAATATATCTTCTATGACACGTGTACAGTGATGAAAACCAATCCCCCGCCTCAAACAAAGCAGGTGACTGTTGACATCAAGCAACCACACTTGATTACTCTAATGAAACAGCGGCTGAAGGTCACTGTAAAGCAATACTAATTTTTCAATTGGCGTGGTTGCCAGACTGATACAGCGACAAAATTAGAAAAGTGATCCGGGCTGGTTAAAGTGGGAGGGCGGATGGTGCAAAGATGGTGGCAATTGGTGCATGGGGCCACACAAAGCATACCGAGGCACGAGAGCTCTAAACGGAAAGAATCAAGGTCAGGGACCGCCGGCCGGTGGAGTCTCGGCCCAGAGAACGCGTAGCCAACTTTCCAGTCAACACATGAGTCAGTCAGCAGTGATGCGCCCAAAATAAATGGCTTCCCTGTTCGAGGCGGAACCACACCCTCTCGTGGTTTCTTGGAGGGCAACGTGGGCAGGCTGGGCGACCGCCCCTCTGGGGTTTCTGAGGCTGGGGGTGGGGTGCCGGTAGAAAATTGAAAGAGTGAGGGATGGGATGCGTGGGGGTTGCGCCAGTGTTCCCAAAATGGCAACATTAGGGTGAGGAGCTGGCAATCTATCAGTCTTTCATTGTCTAGTGTTTATCCACAACATGAGCTCTCTTGCCATTTGGGCGGGCCTTTCCTCACCTCCCAGCGACTTGTGGAATCTTAAACTGATTACATCTAGTTAACTCTTTCGGTGCTATTGACAATCATAGACATTCAGTCATGTGGCTCTTCTCATCTTTTTGCTGTAAATTTAAATTACTTTTATTTTACGAGTAGCCAACAAATCCACTTGAACTGCAAGGACAGGCAGCGAATCAAGTGTCCTTCACATTCAAAATGAATTGGACGCCTATCGCCGTCAACGGGAGCCAATGAGACAATAAATAACATTTATCAAATGCAGAATATTTTGCGATGGATTTGCAATCCACAAAGACCAAGAAAAAACAGACCACTTTAATGCTTCACCTTTTGTTTGACACTTTGTTTAATCCAAATTCATCACAGGACTGTCAGGGCCACCAAGGCCAGGCACATTTGACACTTGGTCTCCTTGATATTATTTTCTCTCTTTCTCACTCACTTCATTTCCTCCTGTCTTTTCCCACGCACGCGTGCGTGTCCTTAGCCGTGATGGCTCTCGTTAGCTGTCAAGTGTCATCTTTATTAAGCGCTGGCGGTGATTCAGAGGGTTGACAAGACAGCGCTAGAAGTCGGTCTTTCATTACCCCTGGCTGCGGAAGTGTCATTTGCTCCATTTATTATTGATATTCTCTTCAATTTAACCTGGGTGAAGTGGCCTTGGAGCCCAGCACTCGGATTGGTATTTTTCCATTTAATTTTTTCCTTTTTTAGTATTTTTTTAGGCCGAATTTTTTAATCACTTTGTTTGGCAATCTGCTTGATATCATCACGGGACAATGCAATGACATGTTCATTTATGATTTCAAAATGGATGTCCGCACACCATCTGTTACTATTATTGTGTAGTCATTAAGAATGTTCGAAAATATGTTTGATTCATGTCACTTAGAAATTTTATTCATGAAAGCCACTCATAATTGTTTATATTACCACAAAGGGCTCTCATTGCACAATTAATTACATGTAAACAATACAATTGTTGTTTTTCTTTTGTTTCATATTTCCTTGTTTTTGAAGACAATCCTGAAATTTGCTTTGGGAAAAGAAAATCTTTTGGGATTACCACCTTGCCTGCATTAGATAAAAAGATCAAACTGAAGGCATACTCTCTTTAATCCGAAACACACACACACCCGCACACATACACGCACACATGACAATACATTTGAAACCAAACAAAACAGACTCACACATTGACTAAAGCCTTTAGGAGCTCCAACTTCTCAAAGTCGAAATGATAAGACGCACGCGGAGGGAAGGAAGGCGTGAGACAAAGAGCGAAAGGAAACATTACATCTGCTAGCCTAGAATTAGAGCGGGAATGCGTTGTCACTCAAGTGAATGTCGCAAACTCTGGGTTCTCAAAAACAGGCATGTCTCCCTTGCCGTCATCACCCCTCTTCCCCCAAGGACTGGGTGCGTTTGGGGAGATAATTGACGAGTCCCCTGGCATGCAGAGAGAATGAGCCCCTCACAGCTACAGAATGTGTGCTCTGCCTAGGCCTATCTTTGGTGTGTGTTTCTTAATAGAAGAAAAGTAGGGAAATTGTTCATTTCTTTGTGCACCATAAACTGTTACAGCTAAACTTCAGAGAGAAAACCACCGGTAATGAGAGATGAACCTAAAAATGTGCAGTTCTCTTGGTTGTCCTCCCTCCATCTTTCTATCTGTCTTGTTGTGGAAGAATTCTTGGTCTGACAAACAACTGTTGTCTGAGTTTCTTCTCAGCTTTCTCAAACTATGGGGTGCCATGTCAGATCCAATGTGGCAGATGGAATCCCACCTTCCACAAGCACAGGCTGTCACACCTGTAAAATTGTTTGTCACACATCCAGGAGAAAGTGAAAAGTTTTAAAACAATTTCATAAGAAACTTGGGGTCAATGCTTAACCTTTTGTAGGGCACTCATTGAAATACTATGAAAACAAATCTACTACTTTAGAGTGATATTGGGAATTTTAACCAAAGTGTATTTATAGTTGTATTTAATTAAGTTTGACTAATTTTCTGAGCCGTCTCGTGGTGTAGAGGTTCACTCGCCTGACTTCAGTGCAGGGCAGCGTGGGCTCGATTCCTGCTGGTGGCGGTATGATTGGGAGTGCGGATAGTCGTTTATCGCTCTATGACTGACTGACGACCAGTCTAGGGTGTAGTCTCCCTTTTCCCTGAAGACAGCTGGGTTAGGCTCCAGCAACCCCCGCAACCCTTTTGTGAATGGGCGGAATGGAGGAATTTTGCTTTTAGCAATATTTTATAAATGTATCATTTAAAAAAAAATTAAATATTCATGTTTTCTAATAAAAATATTTTTTTATTACAATTGAGGTCTGGCAACCACATATTTGGACTTTACGTTTTGGGTCATGTACACCACACATGACTAGTAAATGTCAATATTGTGGCCTACATGATCCAAATTATTATATTCATATATATTATTTGTGTGAGTTAAGAGTGTGAGTGGGAATGGTTTTCTGTCTACTCGTGCGCTGCGATTGATTGGCTGTCCACCGATTCAGGGTGTCATCAGTGTAGGAAATGATGTCATAATTGATTGGATTATTACTTTTCATTCGATATTTTTTTCCTTAGTATATTTGTAATTGTTTCCTTAAGATTTTGATGTTGACTGTTAGTTTGTTAAACCTTTTGGGTTATTCTGGTGAATATAGATTATGCAAACTACAACAAAGTTAAATTGGACTTGGTTGTACTGAAGACTTTAATGTTGATTTAAAGAAAAAGCACCTCCAACTTTTGAAAAAGGAAAATATTATTTCTTACAGTTGAAATTTTAATTTGATAAATTTGAAAGGCACTCAGCAATATTTTCCTAATATATTAATGTGCATATCAGAGCCACACTTAGTGTTAAAACACATCATGTAGACTATTTTTAAAAGCACAGCAAGCAACATCAATGGAATATTTATGCACATACAACTGTAGAAAATAGTTTCAACGTGAGAATGTCTTATTTTACCTTTACTAATTATTTTTTCTGTGCAGTCTAGTGCAGAGGTCAGTCTTGTTAAAAAAAATGCATAGACATACAAAAAGTGCATCTTGAAGCAGTAAGTTTCTTTTTGGATTATAGTAAATTAAAAGATGTGAGCCTCAAGGCTGAGCTGCCAAAGTTGAGCTATAAATACCTAAGGGGCAGTCTGCTTGTCTGTCTGCTTCCTTAGTCTACATTTTAGTACTGGGATTTATTCATTCCACGCCATTCTGTATTTTCAAATTGCACTTTGCTGTGGTAATTATTTCTCACCTTTTAGTTTTGATGCTTTTGTATGTTAGGTTTTAGGTCAGTATAAATAAAAAGTTTGAAAAGAAAAAGCAGAACCCAAACAGACGCACCATGAATGATGACGGAGAGACAAGTTCCGTGATATTGTGACCACTGTTCCCTCTAAGCTGCGCGCGTGCGCAATTGCGCACTACTCTCGTCTTCTCTGCGCAGCAGCAATCATATGGCGCGCAGTAAAAAAAAAAAAAAATCGGATTTTTTTTTTTTTTTTTTTTTTTTTTTTTACCCCTTTCCACATTATGGCGCCGTTTAAGCGGCAGCCAGTGGCAGTAGCTCTGTCCACTTATGTTTTTCGTGTTTTACAGCATGTTTTACATGAAAAATTAGAGGGAACATTGACATGCACCTGCTTGTGGCAGGTGTGATACTGGTGTGCCCATAGCGAGCAATGATGATGTCGTGACCGGATGATTCGCCTAAAGACGTTTCGCCGACGGACGTTTGACAGACGGACAGGTCGCCGAATGGACGTTCCGCCGAACGTTCATTCGGCGACCTGCCCGTCTGTCAAACGTCCGTCGGCGAAACATCTTTAGGCAAATCATCCGAGTACCGATGATGTCGCTCACACTGGTACTCGGTGCGCTCAGGGAGGTTGACTTTCTGCTCAGACCAACGAAAAATTAGAGGGAACATTGATTGTGACTAAAATGAACCGTTTCCCCTTTTTTTAGCAATTCATAAGAGTGAAGCAAAATACCATATTTACATTAAAGTAAATACTCATAAAGATAATTTTCATCATTTCATGTGTAGCATGCAAATCGATTGAAACAGTGAATGTTTGTATGAAATTGGCTCTGTTTGTCTATGGACATATGTGTCTGGATGTGAGTGGATTAAATACATGCCAGAAGAGTCTATGAGTGCTTTTGCACTCAGATTGTCCCTGCTGCGTGCGCTCCCCACCCAACACCTCCGTTACCGACCCCCCGCAGAAACCTCTGATTGCCGTGGAAACTGCACTTAAGTAGCAAATTAGTATCTCCTCCTACCTAATTTAAAAGTAAGGCTTAATTGATTTCTTCTATTGCAAACGAAAATGCCGAATTGAAGTCTGCTTGTTTGTTTCGTGAGAACAGATCAATTAATTTATAAATAGAAATGACAAATTAGATGGAAACCTTCCATGTTAATATCACTTACCCAATAAATAGGTTGTGATGCCGACACTTAAGCAGAAAGAAGTGCTGGTGTTTGAAAAATATATAAAAAGTTAAGTTTTATACATCAACATTGAATGTTGATGTAGTTTTGGTCCGTTTTTTGACGGAATTAATTCTTGTTTTAGTTGCCTAAGGGTGGTCCACTAACTTAATCATGATATTGCCAACTATACCTTCACTTTTTGAAAATCTATTTGGGGCTGTGCTGGCGAGTAAAAAAGAACAGGAAAAAAAAGGATACCTTTATCATAAGTTATATTTTGTTTTATTGTTTTGATTAAACTCATTGACTGCTATTAAAAGTGATAGGCATCAGCCGATTTATATACAGGTTTGCTAAATAACTGGTAAAAGTAAAATAGTCAAGTAAAATAACAATTGAGTAGTGCAAATCCCCCCAAATCACCCTTTAAACTAGATTAAATTTAATGGAGTGGAAAATGTGGAAAATTACTGGTCAGATTCACCCAGCCTTTGTACAATCAAGTTTCCAAGCTCAGTGGGTTTCACAGGTATATTTATCTTTTGCGGACATGAACTTTGCTTTTATATAACATTCAAATTTTCTGCACGAGGGGAGGGGCTTGAATCGCAATGAAAAATTAGGATAAAAACACACACACACACACACACACATATATATATATATATATATATATATATATTTATATATATATATATATATTTTATATATATATATATATATATATATATATATATATATATATATATATATATATATATATATATATATATATATATATATATATATATATATATATATATATATATATATATATATATATATATATATATATACTTTTAGCACATGCATTATGAACATACAAAAGTTTAATGTTGGGACAAACAACACTATACTCTTGCATCCTCCCCAACATTCCCTGGATGGGCGCCGTGTATCGGTCATACAAGTGTGCGACAGTGGCCAGTGGTCACCTCCTGCTCACTGACTGGTTCAGTGTCCAAGCCTTAACCGCGCCGTCACCGCACGACGTGCTGGGGCCAGGTGAGCTCCCCACCTTCTCACCCAGCCGCGGGACAAACATCACAAAACCTTAGGGGTAGGGGGGGTTGCATATGAGTGGTTAATGTTTATTTCTGAATGTATTCATTATACACTGAACAAGTTGCAGTTGAAGCAGAGCAATTGTGGCGCCAGTATGTGATTGTGGCAAGACAGCCTGACCGCCAGAAAATGGCTGAGCTAACAGGGACATGAAGACAAAAAAAAACAAGTCAAACTTTACACTTGTACTCAGTAGCTTTTAGTGCGATGAGTCCCATCAACATCCTCATCGTATGCCTTAATCCGACGCATTTCGCTTCAGCCATCAATTTAGCATCATCAGCTATCAGTTAATAATACAATAGCCAAAAATTATTGTTTTTGACATTTGTCCTCACAGTTAAGGCAAAATACTTAATCCACATGTTATTTTAGTTGGTGATTGATGCAGGGGAAAAAAGTACCCAAAAATCTACTGATGTAAAAGTAGAGGTCCATTGATGAAGTTTTAATAAAAGTACCTAGGTAAACATCTGAACAAAGTAAAAATTTGTTTTTATGTGTTTTTGCAGTAAAAGAGTACATTTTTCATAGCTGTATAGAACATGACTGACAAAAGAAGTAATAGGGATGATAGCAACTACCGGCACAATATTAACTCCCCCTTTTTTTTTTGCAAAAATGGAGTAATGCTCTCAGTGTGACATAAATTATGTCAGCTATGAAAATTAGGAATGTTATGTCCCCCATTAACAGCCTTGATTCACCAATGCGAGACACACTAACTTGTAGCTGATTGCAATCACTATTTCAAGACAGCGTCAACATAAATGTTGTAACATACTTTAATGTTTTCGATGTCTGTGACGGCGATGCTGAATGCCGTTCTTAAAATAAAACTGTTTCTACTATTTGTCAACGTCTGGCGCTCTAGCGACCAGGACTAATCAGATGGTCTCTCTATACTCTGCCTAGGTGGTAAAGTAAAGTAGTTGTTCCCCAAACCAGAGATCTGCTGGGCTACTCTAAGTATACTTTAGCAAGATACTGAACCCCACTTCCTCCTGATGGTGACGTTATATTGTCAAAGTGCTTTGAGTGCTGTGTAAGGCGCTATACAAGTACAGTGGTACCTCTACTTGCAAAATTAATTAGTTCCAGCAGTACTTTCATAACTTGGATTTTTCCCAAGTACGTAGAGACATATTTTACATTCAATTATCCTAATTCCTTCCATGATCTTTAATACCGTGTGTGTGCGTGTGTGACTGTGTGTGCGTGTGTGTGTGTGTGTGTGTGTGTGTGTGTGTGTGTGTGTGTGTGTGTGTGTGTGTCGGTGTTTGTGTGATGAGGTTGTTAGTGGAGGTTTAAAAATTTAGCTTTTTTAGCGTATCCCTGTATGGCAGACGATGTAGTTCCATTTTGTAAAAAGGAAAAAAAAAGTGTGATACCAGTAAGAGGCAAGACACCTGCTTTTGGAATGAATTGCCGGCTTTAAAAAGATTAGGCTAGAGGGTGAATAAGCATTTACCCGTGTGATTTATATTTTAGGGAATTTAAGACGTGGAGAGGTATGGGGGGTTGGATGTTCCAAGCACACATGCAAACAAATACTCTGATAATCAGCGCTGTGTGTGGTTGACGATGATAAATCTCATCCCATTCCTTCACAGCGACAGCTCGTGGTGGTGGCAAATCTGATGCTGGCCTCCAAAATCAAGACATGTGGTTGAACGGAGGCTGTGATATCTGAGGTTTGCAATGCCTCTCAAAGAGAATGTTGAATGGGCCTTTTGATAAGAAAACAGCTTGAAGCCATCCCACACAGGCATGAAAACAGCATGCACCTCCCGTGTGAGAGCCAAACAGATTGGACGGGACGCGATGCTGGATCTCTTCCTATTAGCCACACAGCCAAATGCAGCAAGTGATTGACAATGATTAAGTGTAAAGAGGCTATGCTCGTGTCATTGCCTGAAACATATTTCCCATGTACGAGTGAGTAGGAGGGCTGGGCAAAAACGTGTCCGTCAAATGGATGCTGGCTCTGCTATTTGCAGCTCTTCATACTACAAATTACAACGTAACCAGAACTTAAGATATAAAAAAAAATAGACCAAGGAATATGTTTAAAGTGAAGATCAACATACACAATAAACTGCTGCATCATAAGGGAAGATAAGAAAATGCGACTTAAAATCTGTGTTGAAGCACTTGCCAAGTTTCAGGCAAAGAGCTTGTTGACAAATTGGATAAATCGTCATTGAGGTACTTGCAATGCCGAAAACCTGAAACAGACACCATTTGGCACTTCACAAGGTTGTCGTGTGTTGTGTGAGAGTGCCTGTGCCAGATAGTTCTTTCAATCATGTGACACACTGCTAGCACATATTTCACATTTGGTTTTAGATCAAAACTGACAACAGAGAAAAACAACCACATGTAACATATATACATACATGTAAAAGTAATTATTAGTCCGATATTCCAAACAGATTTTATTGGAGTTGTCTGCATTGAGCTTCTTTTAAGTGAATGGCCACTATTAGCTCCTTCGGGTGTTGGTGTCCTGCTGAGTTGTTGTGTGTATATTGTTCTTATTGCATTTCAAGTCATTGGGTGCCATTGACAGCAATATTTTGATGTTAACAACAATGTAAAATGTCATAGTAAGTCAGTGGTATAGCATTATCCATTGCAAAACAATAGTGGCGAAACATAAGTACATAGACAATTTCCTATACTAATAAGCATACATCTTTGCCCTCTGCCAAAAATGACATGTATTATTTTTATCTTATTGTGTCAGTTTGAAACTATTTCAGTGGACTTCCCCCAAATGTTTGTTTATTTTTTATTTTTTTAAAGGTAAAAAAATCCATATATGTGGACAACACGTAGACGTTTATGTGGGGCACAATATTAACATCTAGGGTGACGCAAAAGTTGATGTCCACATAGTGGATGATGCTGGTTCTCAATTATGGTTATAGATTTTTTGATTATTGCAAATGTTTCTTTTCCATATAATGAGTAAATAAATATAAAGTAATAAAATACAAAGAATTTGAAAAGGTAAAGAAATACACTTATTACCCGCAGCAAAACTGCAAAGATAACTAATTAAGTAAATGAATATATTTCTTGCAGTTTTATCTTTTTTATTTAAGATGTAAGAAAATAAATACATAATAGATTAGGTGTTTTTTTTTTAATTAAAAAAGTGCAAATAAAGACGAAAGCTATTTCTATTAACTCATTGCCTGCCATTTTCAGGCAATGTGATTACTCGTCTTTGCTAGTAAAAACAAATATAAGTAGTTCTAAGTAATAATAATTAATTCGGAACAGACAAATGACACACCATCCGGAGAAGATAGCAAAGATTGTGCGGGAGGAAGAAAAGGGAGGATCCTGGCCGGCGGAACAACACTTGCAGACGATGCATTGTTGTGTATGCGTGTCTGATTCTTTTTTTTCCCTCTAGAAGCTTCCTCTCAGGTATGCCGAGCGTCGGCATGCAGCAGCAACAACAGCAACAGCATGTCTTTGGCTGACCTATTTAGATAATTGCACTCTTCATTCAAAAAAAAAAACTCCATCTGCAAGAGAAATTACACCTCCCCAATGGTATCTAGGTAACATAATCTCCCTCCGGCGGACTAATTGCATGGCATGATAGCCTCATCAGCTCGCCTTGTTTAATTTTTCATCTATTTTCAAATAATTATGGATCAGTAGAGAGAAGTATTGATTTGATTCATTAACTTTATCCACTGAGCCAAGGTTAACAATTACACAGACCCCCAATTACAAGGTAAAGATTCATGCTTACTTTAATTACGCACCTATTTAAAGATGTTCTTATTTGTCTTTTTTAAATTCCAGTTTTACTTTTCAATGAATGGAAAAACATACAGGGCCATGAAAATATATTTTGCCCCTTCAGTACAATAGTTTTAATGCGGATAATTTAACTAATTCGCTGCCACTGAGGGCAATAGACATGCAAATCCATTTTGGCAGCCTTTGTTAAATTGCTGCTCAACCCCCCAGTCAAAATGGACTTGAATTCATGTTACTTGACCAAAACTGAGAATGGGTTAACGTTGTGTTTGTGAAAAATAGCATGACTATGGTTTGATTAAAAAAAATGGCTAGAAATAGGGCTCTGCAACTTTAAGATCCAAGATAGAAATAAAATAAAAATAAAAATAGATCGATCTTGGTGATCAGCATTTAAACGACCATATGCAAACGCACACTGACTCATCTTCCAGATTTTGAACAGTTCCTCAAATACAGTTTTATATTATACATACCAAAACAGTATTCTTCACGGAAGTAAGGAATACATTTAATTGTGGGCAATTAATGAGGTTGGTGAAAATCTGCCAACCTATTCAAAAAATATGACCAGTTAAAGTTATGTAATTTATTTCTTACTCATGTCGGCAGTTAATTTTTTGGACGGGTTCGGTAACTTTAGACATTTTTCTTCCTTTATATACAAAACCACTAATTTTAAAAGGACTTTATGCTTCCTCTTTTTTACTTTTGGTATTTATATCTGTTTTATATTCCTAAACATAGAACATGGGAATTTATGCAAATAATAAAAAACAGTTTGAGAAGGGAGTAAATAGTTTCTCACTGAAAGAAATGTTTCAGCTTTACGATTTTGTCCTTTGTGATCAGTGTTTTCATCATTACTCGTACTGTATATCATTTCAGTAAGAAACACTACCACTGCCAAGCCTGAAACTATAGTTTGTTCTGTTGACAAATTGCCAACCTTTCAACAACCGTCTCACTCTGGGAGCCACATCTCCACCTTGCACTTTGCTCAAACACCCTGTGTGCTCCACTTTTGAACAAACAGGTTTTAGAAGATTCAAGGCCTCAGGCGGGTGAACAGGCAAAGGCAACAGTTCAGGCGTTGACTACAAAGTCTTTGACTACGCAAAAGAACAGTTTCAGGGCGTCTGTGAAATGGGGTGTAAAAATCAAATTCTGTATGGTTTTCTATACAGAACATGTGTTTGTGACCACAGCACTTTTATGTTATGCATTATTGGAATGTATTCCGTCGGTTGTAATAGAAAAATAACCCACTCAATACAAGTCGTTATGTGTTAAACAGAATTGCATTCAATGCAACACCCTCTCGTGCCACCAGCGCCAGACGAGAGTGATTAGAAACAGACATGAGGACATTAAAATGACTGTAATGTCTAAATGATTTCCTCCCATTAAGTTTCCTGCCTTCGCTCCGGCCCTAATCTTTTCTCTTATTTCCGCCACCTTAGGTTGGAAAGGAGAGGAGGTTAGTCTTCACCCGTCTCTAGACGAATTACATTTCTCCTCCATTACATCAAGGATGGAAAAAATAATAAAGACAGGAAACTGCTACAGGAAGGTTCCTTACTTGTGCAGGGACTGTGCGTTAAGTGTTTGACACTTGTTACTACAATGTCAGATGCTTAGAGACCATATTAAGTCTCTAAATAAATTTATATTATTTTCCTCCCCAAAAAGCAATTGATAATTACTTTACCACTGACTGGGGAGCTGATATGCTAGTGCATATTAAAGTGGTGTTGTGGCACAACGGACAGTGATACTGTCCCATTGTTTCCCCTTGAAATTTACAAAAATATCCTTTGTATAATGCTTTTTCGCTGGAGATACAGCATTGGTCAGGGATTTTTTTTTCACCCATCTGTTATCGGAACATTTGAGATGCACCTTTACTCAATGGCAGTGTCGCTAAAGCTTGAGAGGAATAAAACTAGTTCAAACAATGTCAATATGTATTCACGCCAGTGCCAGCCAATGAAGTAATGTTGCTGATGGTACTACTCGGAGATTCGGGATCTTTAAGGGGCGCAAAAGAGAATGTTATCGTCTATTCTGCTGTCATTTAAGGTCATGTTGCATTTCACCATTTAAATGTGGGCGCGGTGAAAGTATAGAGAGAACAGGCAGCATTTATTAGCCCAGTGTTCACATTCAGGGTGAGGAGGCCTGTCAAGGTTTCACAGGTAGTGGTAATGTAAGCCTTGCTTCTGGGGTCTCAGTAGTCTAATTTAGAAAGTTTAAAGAGCGGGTCAGTGGCATTGGACTGTGTCGGATGAATGACTTTGACTCAGGTTAATCTCTATCTCAATCAGAACCGAGCAGACAAGGGTGGTAGGAAGGTGCCATAGTTATAAGCCATGTGGTGGTAGAAACCCCAGAGGAGTCGTTCCTCGTGTGTTGACCTTGTGGGGAAAAAAGGAAAATTTAAACGTGTGTTTAAAGTATATGGCCAGGGACACGGTTCTGTGACAAGAAATGTTTGGACGGTTAGCAGGGCCCCAAGTATGGCACAGCACAACTTCTGAAGGCGATTCAAACTGACATGCTGGTAGAACTTGACCATTATGGTGCACGCTTTTTGCCCACTCAGCCCCACCCACATCCAACAACCATCAGTTTCCCTGTGTTCCTCTTAAGATAAACTTTGTTTTCTAATACTAATTATTGCTCTCTAATTGAAGCCTCCAAAAATATGAGTTCGGTAAAGTTGACTGCTTTAGCACATCACCCCTGCTGGTACCTGTGCTAATTTTACTGTAGAGGACAATAAAAAAACAATTTTGGGTGAAACACACAGAAAGTAATTCGTGTTTTAAATAAGAACCCAATTACACTGCAGCAGACCCAGAGAGACACTTGGACGAGGTTAATTTGAATAATGAGAGTAAATACACTCCACGGAATGCTCGGCCCAACCCTCTTTATTACCCACTTCATAGGTCTTAATGGCTGAACGTACGCTCATCTGTCGACTTTGGATTTTATTGCCAATGACTCCCTGAATGTGCTTATGCTTACATTGTCATGTTATTTGAAAGCATATATTAATCATCAGTCTCTTGTTAGTTTTGCGAATGGAGCAAGTTAGCCAGTAGAGTTTAAAAATTAAAGAATCATTATACCTCCACCAGAAGCAGACTAATAGCACTTTTTACCACCAATGATATGAAACAGACTATTTCTGGCTGTATTGTAAGCCTCAAGTTACTCATTGATCTGATTCAGAGTTCTTGTAGTTTTGAATCACCTTGGTTATGTCCCTCTCAAGATCTGTAAGAATCTGTTGAGGTTACTTCCAGCACTCCTGAAAACCACCTCTAAATCATATCTATGACATCTCTCCTTTCATTGGGTTGCTGCCAGTTTACCTTATGGCAAAATCCTGTCTGAGTTATAACCCATCTATCCCCCCTCATCACTCCCAATTCTAACATTGGGCAGCTTTCGCAAGTGTGTAGTTCAAGTTGTTTTCTTTAGACATTTATCACTTGCAGTGTTAAGAGAATACCCTAAAGACGTGTATTGGTTTTGGCCAAAAACACGATGCTAGGAGCAAAATATTGCAAATGCCAACCCTTTGTAAATGAAAATATTGGGGAAGCAGTTGTAGGATTGGCCGGTCACTGATTCAGGGTGTTGCCCGATTGGTGCCCATAGTTAGCTGCGATAGGCTCCAGCACCCCCCGTGAATGAATGCTTAATCAACTTAAGTTTTTTTCCCAAGAAAAAGAAGAAACTTCAATATCAGGCGAAGGAAAGCAAATGATTGCTGCCATCCCTGCCAGTTCAGACGAATTGGACATCTTACCCCATCAATGATGGATACTAAGGTAATAACAGTTTTAGGATACTCCATTGTAATATGTTTAAGTTAGAAATTATCCTTATCTTATCTATTTTTAATTAGTTTTTAGAGTAAATTTGTTTTTGGGAGATTTTATAGCATGACTTTTTTTAACTGTCAGTCACTCTTTGACGTGTGAGATATTGTTTCTGGGGATGAAATGCGAATGCGAAGGGAATTGGAAACATTTGTACATATTATTTTTGGTATGAATGGTTAGCACGTAGGCCTCACAGTTCTGGGGTCCTCGGTTCAAACCCAGATTGATCCTCCTAAGTGGAGTTTGCATGTTCTCACCCGGCTGGCCACCAATTTAAGGTGTTCCTCGCCTAGTGCGAGGAAGTCAGCTGGGACAGGCAAAGACAAAGCAGTTTTTGTATCAATTGAAGCTGAATAAATAAATATTAAAGTGCCGCCTAGTTTCCTGCCTCTCCTGGCAACATGACTTATTTGATATACACAATTAACTAACCGCAATGTTTGTCTCCTTTTCTCATGTGCGTCTCCATGTGTTCACTTCAAAAGGAAAATTAATTGATAAAAACATATTCTGTGCTTTTGTTTGGAAACCCCCTTTATATTATAATGGTCTGTCCAGTTCTGGAGTGAAGCAGAAGTGTTGAAACACTTCCTGAAATGCATCAGACAACAGTTATCCTCATTGTTTAGTCATATAGTGGATATATTAGTGAAGACAAAATATTGTGAAATGTACATACATCATAGTTATTGAATTTCCCAATTCAAAAGTAAATTTCACTTGTACAGTTAATTTTATACAGATCGCGTCTTACTTCCTCCTACAAAAACATCTGCAGATTTTCAGTATTTTCTTTTTCTATTGTAGAACTCTGAATACTCATGACATGCATGTTAGCAGTGGCAAATGTGGGCACCATAAAACCTAGTTGCATAGTTGCCACTTCCTTAAATTCCAGCCAGACTTAGACTCAAGATGTGAAATACGTTGCATGTGGTTTCCCC
This sequence comes from Stigmatopora argus, assembly GCF_051989625.1. Lineage (NCBI taxonomy): Eukaryota > Metazoa > Chordata > Actinopteri > Syngnathiformes > Syngnathidae > Stigmatopora > Stigmatopora argus. The sequence goes on along the minus strand of NC_135391.1, from coordinate 15,486,789 downwards.
CAATTTTGGGGAATTTGTGCTGTTGGTTGTTGTGGACATCTAATTGCAAATGTAATGCAATCCACACGTGTGTGTATCGTGGTTGCTTTGACGCTACTGTGAAGTACATCTCTGTGTGCCTGTGTGCATTCTGTGTGGCTTCTGCAGTACATGTAGTGACGAGACAGAGACAAGGGATGCCCTGCAGCTGTGAGTTTTATCTGATGAGGCCTGAGTCAAGCTCAGATAGATTCCATCTACCTTGCCTTAACCTTAATTTGCCAAGATATGGCACGTCAAACAGCCCCAGGACTAATGTAATCTGTCAGCCCTTCAAACTGTTTTTCATTTTATTCCCTGCATAACAACCAAGGTTCTTATGTGTGTTCACTCAAGCAGCGTGCATACTGGCTTGTAATTGTTTAGCCAGAGAATATATAGTACACAAGTTGAACAGAACGCTGAGTTTAAAGACCAAGCTTTTTATGTTCACACATTCTATAAAGGCATTATCTTGTTGCATCTTTCCATAACGTGTTGTACTCTGTCTGCCCTGATCTGTAGTAGGCCCACAAAAATCTGGAAGTACACCTCCAATTGGTTGTGACATTGCTTCCTGAATCCTTGTGTTTACAGTCAAAGCAGACGGAGCGCAGTCCCCTTCAGAAAACATTTGTCCTTAGTCAAAGAGGAGGTGTTTGTCATTCCGAGACTCTCGGGAAATTGTCCGTGGCTCCTATTCAGTGGCTCACGACCTCACTGAAAACACAGTCGTGTCCACAACAGATGTTTGTTTTGAATCAACTCTGCTTGGTTGCACAATAATAGAACGACTATGGAAGCGGTTGTCCACATACATGGTTTTTCTGGGGAGTGGATTCAAGAGAAATCCACACAAAAATATTTAGCAAATGGCTTATTAAAAAAATTATAATATTATAATTTGCAATCGTTTCTTCACCAAAATGTGTCACTTTGTTTAACTTTTTGGCTCCCGTTGACAATGCTACATGTCCAATCCATTTTGGCTGGGTAAGACTATTTCATTACTCATTTCTAATTTACTACCACTCAATTATTTTTCATTCCACTTTTTTATTTAAAAAAATTGATGGACAAAAATCCGGTAAAGTCAGTAAAACTTCTCATATGTCATTTTTAGATTGAATTCATATGTTTAGTAACTAAGTACTCTTGGATATTTGGACTACGGAAATCTTTTCATCTCTGTACTAATTATCCTCTGGAGGGTTGTAGGGTTGCTGGAGCTGACTATCTGGTCTATTAACAATATTATAATTGTAATCTTATAACGTCACGTATATTTTGATTTTGACAAAAACATGAAGTTGATTATGCATGTGATGTACTTTGGTGAATGATCGCTGTCAGCCTCTCCCAGTTGAAATGGATTTGACGTCTATTGCTGTCAGTGAGCCTTTTTATAAAGATTTCCTCCTTGAGGTATTTATTTTTTATTTTTTTGCAATTCCTTTTCTTACAGTCAGAATATGAAAATAGGAATATTATTTTTAAAATGTTGTATAACCTTCCCATGATCTCTGAGGATTTGATCAAAAGACACAAAAACAGGACAGAGGAAAAGAAAAATGGCAAAGAACATTATTGCCATCCGAGTCATTAATGAGCATTGCTCATGCTGTCATGGCAACTATTATCGCCATGATGTCGCTAATGGCATCAGAGACAGGATATGCAATATGTGAAAATTATTGTCAGATTCAATTAGGATCCTTTTGTCGGAACTCAGCTGGTCCTCCCCCAGGCCTCTCATTGATTACCTCTCAACTTCAAAGAAAAATGGAGACCCTGTTGTAAGAGCCATCGCTGGATCATGACACTCAGTGATAGAGGAATGCTGACCCTGGCCAGCAACCTTAATCAGCATCATTTCTGACATATTTGCATCACTTGGAGTGCAAACGATCACATAATTGTTCTCACGTTGCAAGCCACGCTTAACTCCTGCAGTACTTTGAAAATATTTGAAACTCAGAATTTGCAAGGTTACACTGAACCTTTCCTGCTTTTCTTAATTTATTTTGATGAAAACTTTCTGTGCGCTCTTTTGAAAGGAAACCTAGGCCGATGCTTAATGAGAACCATCTTGTCCTAATGGGCAGGTGACAGGCAACAAGTGGAAGGCAATACGGATGTTTAAGTGTGGCGTGTAGAAACGATCTGGATTGATGACTCCCATTTGGTCAACATGTTTGTGCACTCTGGAATGCAAGAGGCTGTGGTGGCTGGCCACATTAGAAACACCGACCAAGATGGCCAAATTCCTGTGGCTGGACAACGGCAGAGCTTATTGCCCTTGTATAAGAAAATGTAACAAGAACGCGCACTTGAATCCATGTTTATTGGCGGGCATTCAGAAATACAAGCACACGTGTAACCAAACTCTGAACGTCTCGGCAATTTTAAGATTAAAGTACAGTATATACTTTTGTTTTCAGATCTTGTATTGCAATCTAAAATCTCATAATGCTTCTCAAGCGGAACATTAGAATGAATACATGTCAAAAGAAACGGAAAGGGGCAATTTCTTTTCTTCTATATTGCTGGATCGGTTGTATATTTAAATTGATAACCCACCATATCAAAATGAACCGCAGAGTACAGCGCAGGCAATGTCATGATGCCAAAACCAACCTTTTGAGTTGCACTATCGGCCCAATCCCTTTGAATATCACGTAACAGCAGAAATAACAGGTTATCGTTTTCATGCTTTGAGGAAATTCCGGACAATTTAGTTTTATTTTTCACAGGATTATATGGTTATGACAAAGCATTTGCATTGACAGAGCAAGAATATGTCAAGTTCACTTTCTTTGTAGGTAAAGAAAGTGTTTACAAATTAAGACTGGGTTAAAAATGCTAAAAAAGCTTAGTTATGAACCTCTTGGACTTTTACAAGTTATCCTTTGGTGTGAAAATCATACGTAACAAAATTCAGGCTAAGGGATCTAACTTAATGGGTGTCTGTGGATCTCAATATATTGTAGCTCATTATGTTAATTTGTTAAAGTGGATTCTCAAATATTTGCTTTTCACACTGCAAAATGGGTCCTCTTGTGTATTCTTAGTTCAGTGGGTGCAAATTTTCATTCCAACACCTTCTCACCAATGTTGTGTCCTACAAGTGCAATCAGCAGATTGCATTCAGGTGCCTCTTCCTTCCTGGTTTGCCCAACTCTTGGTTAATTTTACAAATTATAAAGATATTATGTGCTATTCCCTAGGGACGATATATTTATATATATATATATATATATATATATATATATATATATATATATATATATATATATATATATATATATATATATATATATATATATATATATATATATATATATATATATATATATATATATATATTCCGGTCTTCAAAAATTGGCATAATGAGGCCAAATTTTGGATCACTTGATTTTGAACTTATACAATGTCAAAATGCAAAGATAACACAAAATGTAATTAATGTTATTGACTGATAGAATGACAGAAAGAGAATATGAACAAACCCTGGCATGCTATTATGAAATTCTAGTCTTTGGCAGAGAGCATTGGAAACTTGGTGGTGTTTGCTCATGGCCTAATAATAAATTCTTCTTTGAATAACCGTGTGTCCAGAGAAGACAGCTTATGTCATTAATGAGAGTGAGACTGAGAGGGGAAAGCAGACTGGACAAGTGAGGCAGGCAACAGAACTATTATTATTTGTTGAGTGAATATATGCGCTACACACACCCTTTTTTGGGGATGAATACTGCCACCGACATCCAGCCGCTTGTCACTCTCATCTCATTAAATGCCATGGGCACGGGCACTATGGTTCATACAGACGACACTTAGACATTAAGTGTCACTTTTAGACACATTTAATTTGGTGGAGTTGAGGTGTTATCAGGTTTATGCTGTGCTAAGAAAAACATTCTTGGCTTGGGTCTAAGCGAAGCATACTTTTTATTTCCTGCTCCAAAGTCCACAATTTTGATCATTGTTGATATTATAAATGACGCTTTAGGTACATTATAGTTATGATTTTTTTATGGTCATTATGTTGGCCACTCCCAAAAAATATTTAACGGATTTGACAGCCATTGATGGCACTTAAACATCCAATCTATTTTGACTACAAGGACAAAATGGAATGAATGTCACCTCTCAAAATCGGGTAAGTTTGGGCTGCTACAATTAATTCCCTAATATCATTCTCATTTTCTGAATCGCTTTATCCTCGTTTGAGTCACGGGGGTGCTTGAGCCAATCCCAGCTGTCTCCGGCCCAGAGGCAGGGTCACCCTTAATCGGTGGCTATCCGATCGCAGGGCACAAGGAGACAGACAACCATGCACACAGACCCATACCCAGGGGCAATTTAGAGTGTCCAATCAGACTACCATGCATGTTTCTGGAAAGTGGGAGGAAACCGGAGTACCTGGAGGAAACGCATTCAGGAACATGCAAACTCCAAACAAGTGGACCGACCTGGACTTGAATCCAGGACCCCAGAGCTGTGAGGCAGACGCGCTAACCACTCCCGCCAACGGGCCACCTTAATTCTTTTATCAATTAGCAAATGAATCTCCATCAATTTTAATAGCCAATAAATAGTTTGGAGAGGGCGCCTCCAAACTATTCCACAGCGGTCGCAGTGGCTTTCATTCCAAACAAACAGTACGACGCCTTTCCACCAATCTGCTGTTTTACAAGTGTAGTAATTAGTTGATTGCAATTGTTTGCTGCTTAACAGTAGCACAAACCTGATTGGTGAACTACCCTTGCTGGATCAGTTGGAACAAAATCCAGGACCCACAGTGGGACTTGAGGAACAGTTAGGAGACCCTTGGTTTAGAGACACCACAAAATTATCCAAATGTTTTTATGTCTCTGAATAACAATTAATACATATATATATATATATATATATATATATATATATATATATATATATATATATATATATATATATATATATATATATGCAAGTGGATGCAAGTTTAGAGGGAACACAAAACAATGGAGAGGGCTAGCTCTGGCCCCTGGGCCATCAGTTTGACACCCACCTTCCGTTCAGGTTTGCTGTTATAAAGTACGTTTGGTTTGTAAAAGATTATTTTCGTCCCTGCCTCGTAGTAATCATTTAATTTATTAAATAGTCCTCCCATGTAATAATAGAATGTATTGAAGAGTCTCTGTGCACTTCAATTGAATTGAATTGGATTGAATTGAATGCTTTTATTGTCATTATACAAGCATAATGAAGTGAACATTCCACGCTTACATTCCACGCTTACATTCCAGCAAGCCCCTACAAACACTTAGCCGCAGGACAGATGCAACCATAAAAACAGCCTGTTGATGCGCAAGTCATTGTAAAAGAATTCAAACCATCACAATTGCTTACCCCTCGTGTTTTCTCGTTCTAAGGTCAGTAAGATGAACATTCCTTAAGTGGTCTATGTCAGTGGGCCCACTGTGGTCTTCAAGTTTTGGATCTGTTGCTACCTCTTTGTGGGTAATTCAAAGCAGAATGTTCCTTAAATAAATGTCCATTTTGGGGGGCTGTGGCAAAAGAAAACAAAAAAACAAAAGACAATGTATATTTCAATCATTCCACGTTTTTGCATTGGAGACTAAGATTGATTTGAGTTTGTACAAATCTTTCGGATTATTTACTCAGATGCTCATAGCCATGTATGGGTGTGTATGTCTTCTGCAGTCGCTTCAGTTCTTCACACACTAACAATAGAGCACACCTGTTGGTCAGTACTGCAGACACCAGACACCAGGCTTACTCCTAGAAAGGCTGCCCGGCTGCTTACACAGTAATGTTTGAAATGACATATGCAACATGCTAGATTAGCGTTTGTGTGTTTGTGGGCTTCAGCACCCCCGCGCCCCTTTTGAGGATAGGCATTATGGAAGATGAATGAATGAATGAATGGGAAGTGGACTGGGAATGCCTTATGTTTGAAAAACTGGTCTCTGGGGTATTGTATATTCAGATACAAACTAAAAAAAAGCTGCAATTTATTGAACCAATACATTTGGTGCTCGACTCTTACTACTATGATGATAATCATAAAATCATAGACCACTGCAGTTTAGTCTGTTGCGATATGCAATAAGTAAATTGAAATGTATGTTATGCATGTATGTTATTTAAAAACCCAACAAACATCCTTATCATTTTTAAAATGTAGTTTGTATTTTATTTAAGAATAAATACGTATTCAGTTTGAATGGCTGGTGTATCAGTATATATTTTTTACAATAATATCGATGATAATTATATATAAATATATATATATATATATATATATATATATATATATATATATATATATATATATATATATATATATATAATTATCATCGATATTATTATAAAAAATAATATATTGGATTGGATAACTTTATTCATCCCGTATTCGGGAAATTGCGTTGTTCCAGTGGCAAGAGGGTGAGGATGCAGGAATAGGAAAGGCATTTTAGACATAAATAGATAGGTAATAAGTAGGTCAAGAAATAAATACATGAATAAATATATAATTAAATAAGCGTGTTGCTTAGCACATATATACATACATACATACACATAAATGTACATGCATGCATACGGTAGGTCTTAACACACAGCCATTTTTTTGTTAAAGAGCCTGACAGCTGATGGGAGGAAGGATCTGCGGAAGCGCTCCTTCCTGCAATGAGGGTGCCGCAGTCTATTGCTAAAGGAGCTTCGGAGGGACTCCACAGACCACAGACTCATGCAGGGGGTGGGAGGTGCTGTCCATGATGGACATCATCCTGGTCAGCATCCTCCGCTCTCCCACTTCCTCCACAGAGGCCAGAGGACAGCCCAGAACAGAGCTGGCCCTCCTGACCAGCTTATTCAGCCTGTTCCTGTCCCTCTCCGTGCTCCCGCATCCCCAACAAAGCACTGCATAAAACACTGTAGAGGCCACCACAGTGTCGTAGAAAGTCCTCAGCAGTGTCCTGCACACTCCAAAGGACCGTAGACTCCTCAGTAGGTAGAGGCGGCTCTGGCCCCTTTTGTACAGGGCGTCTGTGTTTGTGGACCAGTCTAGATATATATATCTCACCAAAAATTATTGCAACAGGCTTAACTGTACCTTGTGGGTTCAAGGATCATCTTATATGTCTGTTTATGTTCTATGTGAAAATCATCAAGGCACATACAAATGATCTATCTCATAGGTAGGCCTCAAAGCAGGTGACAGCTGGCCTTAAATTTCAACAATGTGCTAAGTTGTTACAGAAAAGAATGCATGAATCACAGATCAACCTAGCAAATCTGCCTCTATCCATCTGTTTTGTCAGATACTTTCTTCCAAAACTCTTGTATTCCTCATTTCTGGCAAGAGTAAAGACACATTTATAAACAAGTTGGCAATGTGAGTAGTCAAGCAAAATCAGAGAAACATTAAAAATGTTGCTTGATTGGCTATGAACATTTGCCAGCTTAGCGCTCACAATTAATTTACAGTCCATCCACTTATAAGCTGAACCTCGTCTTCTTTTGTCATCCCCAGAAATCAATTTAGCAACCACAGAATGGCCTCTCTGGCCCGCTCATTATCCGGGAACACGATGTTGCATTTGCGATTCGCATGTAATCAAAATTGTCATTGATGTGTACTCCCACCCCTCTGGCAAGGCAATTCAGAAACATTGAGGTAATCACAATAACTGTAGTGACAGAATATGTTGATTATGTGATTAAGTGTGCATGTAATTGGTATTATTGTTATTTTTAGTTGGAAGTTAATTGCTAATGGAGATCCTAGTAATTGACTCACCGAATAGCAACACTGCAAATCTATTAGCTCCTAATAATTGCTGCAAAGTGAGAACTGAATACTGGATGGAAGGTGTGATGATGCAGTAGCTGCCTCCGCATGAGATGAAGAGACACACATTTGGATTTTATTTATTTATATTTTTTCCAACTTGTCAACTTGTGTCACATTAGTTACAGGTGCCTTTATCATCAATATTGTTGCGGCCTAAAGAAGAACAATCCAACTATCTTAAATCTCATATCTTGAAAACAGCAAAGCATAGTTCATACTTTAATTCTAAACTAATAACGCACAAAAATTTGAAAATGGATCTTTATGGTCAGATGCAGACAACATGATTATTTGGGCAGACTAAGTCTTGGTTTTGGTTGAGAAGAGGACAGGAAATTTACACTGAGAAAACCAATTTATGTCTGTTCTAGGCAAATTGCACAGAGATGAAGAGCCAAAACAATCATCATTTAAATCCAATGTTACATAGCCTCTGTTTAAGAGCCTAGATAGACAAAATAGAGCCTGTGATGTGTCATTTGACAGGGGACTTCTAATGCTATCAGATGGAGGTGTCAGAGTGATCAGTCTCTCTCTCTCTCTCTCTCTCTCTCTCTCTCTCTCTCTCTCTCTCTCTCCCTCCCTCTCTCTTTCTCTCTCTCTCTCTCTCTCTCTCTCTCTCTCTCTCTCTCTCTCTCTCTCTCTCTCTCTCTCTCTCTCTCTCTCTCCCTCCCTCTCTCTTTCTCTCTCTCTCATTCTCTCATTCTCTCCCTGACACAAATGTACGCACACACAGCTTCTCTGTCTTTCCCTGTGCCTCCTTCCCAAAGAAGGGAGCAGTCGCTTGCTGATAGAACAGGCCCATTAGGATCCTGCTATCGCCTTCCCAGTGGAAAGATTGCAAGACTGTGATATCTGGGCTCCGATCCCCATAGTCCTGGGAAAATCACTCCCTATCAGTCATTGGATCCCTGGCTTGAGACAGGCAGGAGAGTGGGAAAAGCACAAAAAGGGCCAATGAAAGGCAGGTTGGACACCTGTGAGTGTTATAGAGAGAAACACCAGAGAGAAAAACAACGGGAGCTGTCAGAGGTAGAAAAAAATCTAGCAGAAGATAAGGAAGACTCCAACAGGTCTTTGACTTTACCAGTCAGTCGATGACAAAGAGCGGAACTTAAACCCTAGGAGTCCCATCTTCCAATACATGTCAGAAATGTATGCATCTTGCATCTCAGTAAAACACTTGATATTGTGTGTTGTGTTGGTGTGAAATCAGTTTCAGGAGGTAAGATTGCGCAAGGGCTTGGCCAAATCTTTGTTGAGGACAAGGGAAGCAGGGTACGCCACAATTGCATGTCCATGTATGGGCAGACACAGTGGCGTGGCCCAAGCAAGACCAGTAGTTCTAGGTTCTACTATCTGTGGCGACACAGTAGCAGCCAGATTCCGAGCACTTAGCGGGTGAACTACAGAGTAGCAACGAGAATAAAACCTCAGTTGAGTGCTCAGCCGTGTTGCAAAGTGTCTTGTGTTTTTCTGTCTGCTCTTTCCACATATATTAGGTTTTAGTGTAAATTGAAGAGTTCTGTGATACACCTTAGTCTCATTCTGTGTAACCAACTGACACTTTTCTGGAGGAAGTGCCCGTCTGGCATCTGATTGAAAGGAATGAGTCACGCAATTTCAAGTTGAACCTTGCCTTGCCCAAGTCAACTAATTATGTGTGCTTGTTGCTAGGTTTCATGAAGTGCCTTGTTGCTGCAGTCTTTCCTAACACTATAAACTGTAAATAAATAAAAAACACCAAATAGTCACGCTAACTTAATATTTTAAGGATATGTAACTTAAATTCTTCAGTTCACCTGAGTAACTTATTCACAGTATACCAAACTTATTCTATCAAGTTAATATTTTCCATTTGGTGGACTATTGGCTTATTGATTAACTGAATTGAATTAACTAATATGATATGAATTATTTTATCCAACCGACCACCTGATTGTGAAGTGGTTCACTTGCCTGACTTTGGTGCGGGGAAGTGTGGGATTGATTCCCGCTTGATGGTGGTATGACTCGGTATGCGAATGGTTGTCTGTCTCTCTTTGTACCCTATGGGTGACTGGCGACCAGTCTAGGGTGTAGTTTGCCTATTGCCCAAAGTCCAATGGGATTGGCTACAACAATCCCCCCCAACCCTTGCAACGATGTGGGGTATGGATGATGAATAAATGAATTAATTTGAGCCATATTTGTGTGTTTTGAATCTAACAGCATTAACAGCGACACAGTTGCGACCACCTCTTTCATGGTGGCGCCATAGGTTTGATCACCAATTGAAGCAAAATATTACAGTCACTAAACTGAAGTTAAAGTTGTTCACTCTGTACTAAGTCCTATTTATGAATGTTAGATTCAAATCGTTACCGTATTTCCTCGAATTTGAGACGCCCCAGCTTATGAGCCACACCCTTAAAACTGCCTTAAAATCATTGAATTTTACAATTTTCCGCCTAAAAGCCACCCCATGATTCACAATTTTCACCTCCATATTCATGGTTTTTATATGGGGTTCAAATTTGTTACTTTGAAGGGAAAATCTTAAGAAAAATCATCGCACGTGGTATTTCTGAGATACTGTATGAATCAAAAACACATTGTTAGGGTCAATATCATAAGCAAGTTAGTAATTCATCCAGTAATGGTTGTTTTCTTACTGTAAAACTGAAAATAACCAACAAATAGTAAATGTTAATTTTCCGACATCTACTGGTGATAGAGTATAGCAACGCCGTAATTCTTGTGCGCTTCTAAGCCGTAGCCTTGATCCAGTCATCATTTTCTATTTAAAAATACGACTTTTATGCGAGAAAATACGGTAACTTGTTTTATGTGTTCCATCAAAATACCAAAAGGCTAAAATTGATGACTTTAAATTTCGGCTTTCTTGAGCTTTTACTAGGCGTGGCCATTTTTTTTCCATAGTGCAAAGAAAAACATGGATTTTTACAAATACTTGTTCTTGTTTATTTATGCCAGGCTGGTTGTTTAGAAGAATCTCTACAAAAAAAACCAACCCTCAAACTGTCTTTCACACAGGTTCATCTGCTTTTTAAACTTAATGGTCTCAAAGCAATCTAATTCCGTGCTTGGGCAAAGAAAGAAAACAAGAGGTAAGAATACACCAGGAATGACACTATTCTCAGCAGTATTGCTACCTTCCACCATTAAAGTCCATGGCTTTGTGGTGTTGAGACTTCAGGAGGTCTCCTAAACTGTACATGCATCTGATGAGGTTTCACTTTGGTGATCAGCAAAGTCCTATTGACGAGACAGACACAAACACAATCCCACAGAACTGAACTATGAATTAACCCGTAATTGGTTTTATATATTTATTTGGAAGACATTGCCAATGAGAGGAATAAGATTAGGTGGAGATTTGCATGTAAAATGTACAAGCTTCATTACGCTACCTTGGCCAAGACAGAATAATTTGCCTGCCTGCAGGGCACACAGATGGCTCTGTATGCTTGCTAATTTGCTCCCCTTTCAAGGTCATTAGTTCTGTTTGGGAAATTTAAAAAAAGTTTATTTGAGGTGCGAACTCTTTGCGGATGTTTGTAGTGTGACAGTTCCTTAGTAATTGGAACACCTGTAAACACCAGAAACTAAAATTATAACCCATACTGATGCATATTCATTCATTCATCTTCCGTACCACCCATCCTCAAAAGAGTTTGTTGGGGTCGCTGAAGCCTAACCCAGCTGCTTTCAGGCGAAAGGCAGATTTCACCCTAAACCGGTCGCCAGTCAGTCGCAGGGCACATAGAGTGACAAGTAACCATCGGCACTCCTAATCATACCGCCACCAGCGGGAATTGAGCCCACGCCTGCCCGCACCAAAGTCAGGTGAGTGAACTTCTACGCCACAAGGTGGCTACTGATGCGTAGACATGTTCATATGTTGCCATACATTTTATTTTGATCGCATGCATTATATTAACTGTTTTGTGCCCTTGATGGTGATAGCGAATATACGAATGACATTCCCTCCAGTCAGAATGGATTGTACTTCTCTCGTCGTCAATGTCTTCCAATTAGTTAAGTCTTAATGTGTACTATTGTTAAACCTAAAACAAATCTCAACATTTCCCCTATATGCATTGCTCAGCAATAATGTCTGAAATCATTTTTCAAAGTGCAATATTCCCCATTTTCTCTTCCCACTTCTGACGGGTCCTGTTTAGTTTTCATTTGCAGGAAATTAGTTTTGACATAATGGATTTTTGCCCAGTATTACACAAACACTGACAGTACGGGCAAAGTATTTCGCAAAGGGTTCTAAAGCTTTGTCTGACCCAATGGCCCCACCTGTCACTCACTTTAGATGGTAAATAATATTTTAAATTGCTAGTCAATATATTTTGAGGGAAATATTTGCTTGTCATTCTTCAATAGAAATCCAACCACTTTTTCCCCATAGCTTCTAATGCCAACATTTATGTTGGAAACATCTCTGAAAAGTGGCTGAAACATAAATGAAAGGTTGTGAGACTAGATAATTTACCTCTCCGTTCCAATATTTCTTTTCATATGCTGAAACAAAGACTTGAGATAAAACATTGAAAAAATGTCCATGTCCACAAAAATCAAAGCCGTGTCAGCAACTTTTGGTGTTTGAGTGAAACGTGCGGATACACGTCTGCCTCGGTCACGTCTTGTCATTGGAATTGATTTAAAAACCCAAGAACACAATAGGATTTATTAAGAGAATAAGCGAGATAGCTGCTGCCTTATATCTCTTGAGAATATGTGCTACTGTAAGTGTAATAATTCCAAATCAGCATGTCAAATTGTCCGCCTTGTGAGATAGGCGATTGGGCTGTGTCTCATAGCCCTGCGTTTCATTTAATAATGAAATAGCCCAGTGAAAAAGTTTAATCAGGCGCAGAATTATTGGGGATATGGACCGAGACAGTCTTGCATAGCAGACATAGAATTAAAAGAATCACTTTTATGACTATCTAACTGCAATTAGTTTAACCCTTTTATCTCTCTCCATTTGTAACGCTATTTGGACCATTTCACAGAGCCTGGAAGTAAAAGTGAAATTGATACAGCGTGGGAGATAACATCAGCCCAGGGGGACGGGTCGAATGGGGGACGGGTAGGCGTGCTTCGTTCACAGTCAATGGCAGTACGGATTCCAGAGAGGTGTTGTTTATTCACGTACAGAGAATAGCGTATATCACAAAGAAATGAGAGGATAACGTCTGTCAAGCGATAGTTGTGTGGGAAACTACAAGGTTCATTCATACATCTTCCATACCGAGCATCCTCGAAAGGCCCTGACCAGCCAATCACAGGACACAAGGAAATGGACAGCCATTCACGCTGACACTCATGCCTTTGGAATGTGGGAGGAACCCGGAGTACCCAGAGAAAACCCATGAAAGCCTGGGAGAACATGTAAACTCCACACAGTGAGGACCGACCTGGGATCAAACGCTCGACCCCAGAATTGTCTTGCCGACGCGCTAAACACTCGGCCGCTGAGCCGCTGCTCACTCAATATTTCCATCATTTTGTGCTTGCATGTGTCAAAAACGACCAGTGGCAGTTCTCTTTCAAATTATAATTACAAACATAAGACTCAGGAGATGAAAATTATAATATTCTCTTTCCAGATCATCAAAATAAAGAAATCTGAAAAAGAAACATTAGCATAGAGTGTAGAAAGCATGCTTTAATGAACGTATCAGAAAGATCTTATTGTCTGGGGATTAACACTTTCTTTTCTTAAAAGCCATTGTTCAACACTGGCTAATGATTATTGAATTTATTCTTGTTGTTTTTGTCTTTTCTTCATTTTAATTGGAAGTTTTTCCACTTTTCATTTTCCCCAAAATAGGGCACTGCAATTACTAAATTATTTTTATGTTTTATAACCGAGGCTGTTTAAATGCTACATTGTTACATATTCAAAAATGATAACATGAAATTGTCAATATAATTAGCTTTAATACTTTGGCTCCCATTGACATCAATAGGCGTCCAATCCATTTTGACAGGAGATCCTGCCTGGAAATGTTCTTTGTCAACCTTCCCAGTCAGAATTAATAGGGCATCTATTGCAATGAATGATTGCTTTTAATGTATTTTTTTTTAACCAATCTTTACAACACATTCTCTTTGAATACAATACATATGAGCTAACAGTGACATGAATAAATTGTTTAATTAGATGAAAGCAAAGACTGGTAACATTCATTAATTCATTTTCTTAACCGCTTATCCTCACGAAGGCCGCAGGGGTGCTGGAGCTTGTCCCAGCTAACTACAAGCACCAGGCAGGGGACACCCTGAATCAGTGGCCAGCCAATTGCAGAGGAAAAAGTACAAGGAGACAGACAACCATTTATGCCCACATTCATATCTAGGCGGAATTTAGAGTGCTCATCCAGCCTACTCTGAATGTGTTTGGAATGTGGGAGAAAACCAAACTCCACACAGTGAGGATCAAACCTCGACCCCAGAACTGTGAGGCCGATGCGCTAACCACCCTGCTACCGGGCCGCCAGACTGTTAATGTGTCTTCCAAATTTAAATAATTAAAAGCAAAATAAAGAGTATCTGTAATAAGCTTACATAGGGGTATGGGCTGGCCAGAATGTAAGAAACATTTATTAAAGTGTGCAGTTCAACTTTAGACCCACCTAAAAAAATCTGGCAAAAATCCCGGCAAAAAAGTGTTTCTGGCTGTAACTCAGATATTCAGCACTAAATTGTTCTCATCTTGTGCTCCTGTTTTCAACTCTTCTCTTGAAACATATTTAGTCTTCCCTCGATTATCGCGACTTGACTTATCGCAAATTCACTTCTTTGCAATTTTTTTCAGTTTTAATTATTAAAAAAATGTTTTTTGTTGTTGTTTTTTAAAGTTCAAAAACATTTTAAAATCCCCGCTGAAACTCGTAAGCATAAGCTAGTCCCCTGTTTTCCACTTGCTACTAGGACTCAGCACCGAATATATATTTTTTCTTTTTTTAAAGTTGATAAAAATGTGAAAATCCATGCTGAAACTCATCAGCAGAAGCCACTCCCCTGTCTTCTGCCTGCTACTAGGACTCAGCACTGAAAAAAAAAAAAGTAGTTATAACCCTTCTTGACGATTTTTCGATTAACGCGGCCATGTCTGGCCTAGATTAACTGCAATATTCGAGGGATTACTGTAATGCATTTATAAGCAAATCATCACAACTTCTCCTTAATGTCACATATATTGTCCAACAAATTCATGTGTTGATGTACACATATACTATTAAGGTGCATCTGAAATGTGAGTAACTCAAATAACAATAACAGAGTCATCTTGAAGCTACAGTAGACAGAAATATAACTTGAACACATTTTAAATTTTGCACGCACTTGATAGCAAGTAAAATGAAGTGAAGTCAAACGTTTGACCATCTTTACAATCCCCGAGCTAGCAGATGAAACTGAAGGTGTGATAGTCGATGTCCAGGGATTTATCGCAAAAGTCTTTCTTTCACCAAGCAAGGAGAATGTGTGGTGATTGCTGGCTGAGAAAATGAGCAGGGCACAGTGCCACATGGCCCAAGACAGTGAGCCAAATGTTGGCAGCCTTCACACACATTGGCTGCCTTCCAGTCGACATTCGCTACTTATTATATAGTGCCTCCTACAATGTCATAAAAAAAGTCAATTTAAATTTTGAGAAGTGATTTGTGAAATTGTCCTTAAATTGCAGATAATTTTCTGGGGCTTGAATGGACAAACCACGTGCAAAAGCACACATGTGACAAAGTGGAAGCAAAAATAATAAAAGGACTGCAAAAATAACTTAGTCATTGAGAGCGGCTGCTCGCACTTTAGATGTCAACGTCTACGCTTGTGTCACGGAAAGGTTCCTGTTTATATTGGATCGTACACAGTGCTGCTTGTGTGGAAAACTAGTTTTTTTAATTATATAGTCTAAATCATGGATCCAACCTTTCACTTTGATAGGTAATTTTTTTGCTGCAAAATATTAGAATATTTGACTTTTGCATTGAAAATGCACCCCTGTGAAAATCAACAAAGAAATTGTACCTTAAATTAAATGCATATATACTAAGAAGTATTTGCTGAACTTTTTCAAATTGATTTTTAGTAGATTTTCTTCCTTATTAAGTGCTCCCAAGTAACTTGCTTTTTCCAAGTATTCCTAACTCATTTTATCCAGTTAATATTGTGCACTTGATTAAATAAGTTGACCTAACTTGCCCTGTAAAGTTGTATGGGCAAACATAGATTTCCGAGTAGAATTAACTTGAAATGACAAATTGTGTGAACTTATCCTTACCCTAACTCCCGGTTCCTTTACAATGCCACGCTGGCAACTGACCAGTCAGTCAGCATGTTTAGCTCAGTTGTTTGCATCTATTGCTCCCAATGTGATGGCAAGGTTTGAGTCTTACTTGGAAGAACCTGTTATATATTTACTTAAACGGGAGTTCAGTTCACTTAAAATGCTCAGTTTATACTATTTAACAGAAATATACTTATAAAGTTGAATTCAAGCTGCTTAACTGAAGTCAAGTTTGCATGAAATCTTTAGTTTTGAAAGATAATCTTTTTTTTCAAAGAAAAAAAAATCAAGCTAAATGGTTCAATTAAAATTTTAAGTTGCCAACTTTTTTTAAGTCTAAAAATCTCTCCTGTTCAGAAAACTTTCAATTGAACATTGCAGTTACCCTTATGTATTTATTTATTTATTTAAAAAGAAAAAACATCTTCCCATTGGTTGCAACTGGCAGCGACAGACATCTAATCCAATTTAAACTCTTTGAAGGAGGAATGAACAAGAATTATTTGCTGCCAGGCCCCAGTTCAAATAAATTAGACATCACCTCATAAAAAAATAAAAACAAAATTACATTCGCAGCAGAAAGATGAAAACAAAAATACATTGGACATTTATCACTATCAATAGCACTCAAAGAGTTACTTTTAATTTTTCATTTGGAGGCCAACCTCTCTGTGTTGGTCATCTATCACTTCCAATAGCACCCAATGAGTTATTCAATAAATGCTGGCTTGGTTTTTACCTAAACTAAGTGCCCATCTTATTATTGATGATAATTTCTGTCTTCAGCAAATAATTCATGTATTGTGCTGGAATACAATACAAATGTAAATCAGAAAAATATTGCATCGCTCATTTATAGTTTGACATTAGTCATTTGAATACACACATCTGCAATGCACAGTAATTACGACTGGCATGAACATCTCAGACCCGTTAGAAAAGTAAGCACGCAGAGTCCCAGTCATCTTGTCCCACTATGGACAAGAGCAGAAAACAATTTCCCTGCTGACTGAGCACTTTGCCATTCAGAAAACAATGAGAATTGGATTGAGTAAGACAGACACAAGTGAAAATGCCTCTAATCCAAACAAACTCTTTGGTCTTGCCAAACCGCACTGAGTGAAAGTTGAGGAACGGTTCTACACTGCTAACTCCACAATCTGCATAATAAACCACATCTGTCTACTGAAATAAATCAATTCCTCAATCTAGATAGAAGTTCTTCCTTTACGACACTGTGAATACAGACGACAAAGCAAATATTAGATCGGCGAATGTCTTTGTGGGAAATCCCCATAAACTTCCTCTCCAAGGGGAAAATATAGTGATTTAGTCTGAGGTTGGATGTTAACAACTGAAAACTCCTGGTTTGTGAGCAAAATGCAAAAATAGTTCTCAGTGATCATTTAGTCTCAGTGAAGTAGCCAAGTATTAGTTTAGATTGGCTTTTGTTGTCAGTAATGTGTCAATATCAATCAGCATAAATTTGGGTAAGAAATGAACCTTTTTGATGTAGTACGTGTTTTTTTGTCAACTGCAGTTTATATTTTCAAATTTAAAACGTAGCGCCTTACATACAATACATTTTCCATAAGTTTTATGGAAATTCATTTTTAATTCAGGGTAATTCAATCATGTTAATGTTGTTTTGTCTCGGGCAATTATCCTTTCAAAATCATACAATTAAAATGCATGACACTACAGAAAAAAAATAAAGTTTATGGAAGCAGAAATCCATTAGAATTTTAAATTTTTGAAGGAATAAGGTATAATTTCATCAGAAAATTAAATATGAATGTTGAGTTTAACACTGCTGTAATTTTCAGACTATACGCCACTACTTTTTCCTCGCAACTTTAAATCCAGTGTTTTAGTCCAATGTGACCAATGCAAAGATTTTACAAGCTGATAAGCCTCACATCTTTTGGTCTGTCTTGCTGAAGCTAGTGAAGACATTATTATGCCTGCTATAATATCCTTTTATCTTTAAATGAGAAAAGTTATACCTTTGTTGTGCGACAATGATAAAATAATACTTGCATGTAACTAGGACGCGAGAGGTCGGCTCGCCTGTCCTCCATACTTGATCCATCAATGTTAGCACGGCAGAGTCTCTTTCGTCATGCTGTTGTATTGCTGGTTGCTGCGGGACCCTTTCTCACTGGGGTGACGCTACACGTGAGTGTGAAAAGGCCTTTGGAACACCACCACTATGTTGCTCGCTTCCTATGTTTGATTTGTGCAAGGGAGAGAATATTTCATTTCCCTATTACGCATTTAAACTTTCATTATGTTGTATAAAGGAAGCAGGCGCTGGAAAAAAAATGAATGGATTTGACATATTAGTCCACAAAAATAAGAAAACTATTCATTAATCCATTAAAATGAATAACATGTTCTATTGTTGTTGAAGAGTGAGTGAGGTCTGTATACTGGCTAGGCCACGCCAGAACCTTGAAATTCTTCTTATGGAGCCACTCATTGGTTTTCCTGCCCTTGTGCTTTGGGTCATTGTCATGTTGGACAACCTAGTCAAGACCCATCTTCAATGCTCTGAATGAGGGAAGGAGGTTGTTCCCCAAAATCTCCCAATACATAGCCCTGGTCATCCTCTCCTTAATAAAGTGGTGTCGACCTGTTCCATCACCCCTAAAGCATGATGATACCACCCACATGCTTCACAGTAGGGATGGCGTTCTTGGGTACTCATCATTCTTCTTCTTCCAAAGTTAGTGGAAAATTCCATTTCTGTCTCATCTGACCACAAAACCTTCTCACATGACTCCTCTATACTATCCAAATGATCATTGCCAAACTTAAGATGGACCTTGACATGTGCTGTTTTAAGCTGGTGCAATGCATGGTTTCAAACCATGATGTTGTTGTGCATTACCAACAGTCACCTTGGAAACAGTGGTCATAGCTTTTTTCAGGCCTTGTGTAGTTCTCACCTTTCTTAGGATCAGTGAGACCCCTTGCAAGGATCTCCACTCTGTTTAAGATTGACCGCCATGTTTAGCTTCTTCCATTTTTTAAAGATTGCTCCAACAGTGGACCTTTTTTTCACCAAGCTGCTCGGCAAATTCTCCATAGCCCTTTCCAGCCATTTGGAGGTGTACAATTTTGTCTCTGGTGTCTTTAGACAGCTCTTTGTTCTTGGCAATGTTACGTACAAATTTGAGTTTTACTGATTGTATGGGGTGGACAGGTGTCTTTAGGCAGCTCTCAGACCATAGTGATTTCAGGATTTTACTTTTTCGATTATCTCTCTCACAGTGGACATGCACCTACGATGAAAATTTCAGACACCACCATGATTTCTAATTGGGGGAACTTGCTATATTGCAAGCTTCCCTATTAAGAGTCATCCTTCATTTTGACAATTACTAATTTTCATTCAGCAATATCTTTATGGTTAAAATGAAGTTTCTAACCCTAAAACAAAGCTTGAATTTTGACTCACTGAAGCAAATGTGAAAGTGTTTTTTATGCATTTCATTAACAGCATGTGTGACCATTCTATCTTTAACAGTTTGTGTGCTGTGCAGCTCTGACAGTGAAAAGAGGATAACAGGGAGATGAGGAGGAGAGAGTTGCCCAGCAAGAGAGAGGAGGGGAGGAGGGGTACTTAGACACTCATTAGCCACCAGACGCTATCTGGAGTGTGTCAATAGAGTCATGTTAGCGAGGTGTTAAAGCATTGACCAAGATACACTGGGAGAGGCAGCATAGCGAGAGCTCTCCCCCAGCATGGCAGCACCTGTCACACCTTGAGATAATCATCCATCATGCCTCGCCGCTGACTGGATGGGTGTGTGGTCCTTCTTAATGGCTGCCATTGACATGATTCGTCCTCCCAACCGCCTACAGTCTGTCACCAATTCGCTGTTCTTCCAGCAGGTCTGCATTTCATTGCACCTGTGCGAAAACCAGACGTGTGCATTCTTGCCTAAAAGAATTTTTCCCTTGAACAGGTGTGATATTACGCAAAGAAAGCAATGAATTCTTTCGTCAATAGCTACTCAGACTGAAAAGCCACTTGAAGAATTGACACTGGGTGACAAATGTGTTGTCATTATTCAATGTTAGTTATAATTTTTAACAAAGAACGCACAAGGCATCAATCTCATAATTACAGAGGAGTTAGTCAGTTGTACAGTTAACCCTTTGCAGGGCACTCACTCATTGGGTGTCTTTGTTGGCACTAGATGTCCAACCCATTTAACATCTTGCGTCAGAACACTTCCTATCCTTGTCTGTGTTACGGGGTTATGGAGCCTATCCCAGCTGACTTAGGGCAAAAGGGGACTATACACCCTAAACAGTCATTCTTACGGCACATACAGGGTCAGACAACCAGTCACACTCACAATCACACGGCCACTGGGTGGAAATTGATCCCATGCTGCCTGCACTGAAGTCAGGCGAATGAACCAATACAAAATCAGTGACTCCAATATCAACTGGGAATGTCCCTATGCTGATTTTTTCACTCTCGATCCGACTTTTTTCAAGACATATTTTGCCGATACCGATCCGTTGCCAGTCTGATGCACATATTTTTAGACGAGAAAAAATAATGCAAATAATCTTACCCTTCATCAGTCATCTTCCATCCTCGTAAGGGTTGCGGGTGTTTGCTGGAGCCAATACCAACTGACTTCAGGCGAAAGGCAAACAAGTAGGGCGAGTGAACCTCTACACCACGCGGCGAATATAATGTAATAATATTTTTGTGCATTAAACTGACTGTTTTCCAACAATTTTTAAGTTTCGACTGCTCTAGAGTGAAATGGCAAGATTTCTGTCCATGCCAAAAAAAAACCTCAGGTATACTCTAAGTTGAATGTAATTTCAATAAATACAACTCTGACTAGTAAAATCTATCCATTTAGTCAACAAAAGAGTTAATTTAGCCTGCTTCTAACTAACTTTGGCCATCCATTAGCTTAATTCTGATTCAGCTTTGGACAGATTTCCACTATAGGAGGAGAGTCCCCTTTAAATCTCAACATGCGATCTCTTGTGTAAGCACATGTTGAGTGTGTGTAAAGTGGTGGCACAGACATACTTAATTGTAACTCTAGCCAAAATGTGCAAATATGTAACATAGCAAGGATCTCACCATACCTTCTGACTTGGCTCAATGCAATCTCTTCTTGGCCGTGCTGCGGTTAGATGAGCTCCAACATTGACAGGGGTGTTAATAGTGCATCAAAAGTGTCCATCGGTACGCCCCCCGGTGCAGCTGGACACGCGAGCGGATGAAGCCAAGCAAATGGACGGGGGCCTCAGCGGGAGAGTGGCACGCACTAGCGGTCCTTTAATAAAGGACCACAGAGATGCCGGCCTGCTGCGGTTTCTGCGTTTGGGATGATTCTAGTTTCAGGTGACATGCCTCATGCTCTATTAGCAGACTCTTCCGACCACAGTTTTCTTTGGCAGCCACCCTGCTCCAGACTCCGACAACTCCTAGCAGGGCTACTTTTCCACACGCTACCTTTTTTTTCTCCTCCATCATATGATATACAGTGTATAGATATTATAGACAGTATACAAATAAACATGCCCGCACCTGGGGAATAGCCACATATACAAATACAAAAATCCATTTAGTTAATATATACATTCCCAGACATATAATCAAACATAATCACGCAAGGATACTGACAGACGGGCCTAAGCATCAGTCTCCATGCTAAATAGAGGTCTGTTGTCAGACACATACAGTATGTCCGGCACACAGACATCTATATATTTTGTCTGGACCAATACTGTAGGTGGGCTTTGACATGGTGGCAATGAAGGATTTAGGCTCCAGTGGTGTTTGTGCAGCACAGCGCTGTATCCAAAACATACTGCTCATTCCTGTGAAGTGGTCGGCTGCCGGGCCCGTCTCCTCTGCCCCTTTTCAGCACCCTGGCATTCTTTTTGGATGGCATTAAAACCTGGAGTGCACGTCAAAAGACTACCACTACGCTTCTTCCTCTTCTTCCCCTCTCAAATGTTGCAGACGGGATCGTTTTCTTCTCTCTTTCAGAGCAGACAATGCTGAAGTAGCACAAATGTGTCATCTGCAGTGATTTGCAGGGGAAGTCCACAAAGAAATGTAAAATTGAATTTTCCCTTCAGCTTGAGCACTGGGTTTTGTCTTTTTGTCAATGTGACAAGTATATTATCACACCATATTTCACACGCGCACAAAGGGGCTCTTTGTACAGCTCCAATCACAGCCCCTGAAGTTATTGTTCTCCGATATTACCCAGGGTTCTACTGTGATGTCTTACTTATCCTGGTTGGATATCAGATTTTGAGTGAATACCAATTGTTTCGGAATATCCAAGTTTTTTTCTGTGCATTTGTTTGCAGTATGTAAAGAGCAGATTTTTTAATCAAATGAATAATACACTGACATTTGCACAGTATTTGCTTTCGCTGTGTGGTGGAGGTCTTGATCTCGGAAGGCTTGACAGATAAACCTAATTAGACCATGAGACGGAAATATAGAGAATCACTTTTTTTTAACATGCAGTTTCTGAAGGAAGTGTTCGTAGGGTCTTTGTTTGCACTTGTCAAAATGTCTGCGCGTGTGATTCCTAGCAAGAACTTTTGGGGGGCCATGAGGGCTGATGGTAATTGCAGTGATTTGAAAGCAACTGGATCATTTGACCCCATTCTTTTCCAAGAACCTTTCAAAAGATCTGCCATTCATTTATTTTCTTTCTGGGTGGATCCAAAATTTGAGACCAAACCATAGATTGTACATGTCTTACAAACTCAATGACTGCCACCATCTTGTCTGTCTGTGTCCTCTAACAGTGGTGTTTTTCAACAAATGAAAAAATAATAATTTGAACCAGCTGAAATTGTATTTTTACCTAAGATGTTTAGTAGAAAAAAAAGTGTATTAGCTACCTACCTAATTTCACATCAACCAGCTTGTCACTGTCAATTTGTATTTTACAGCTGTGGTTTCCAAGTAAATTACCACATTCCCTCAAATAGTGGCCGCTACTCTAATAAACTGTATGTCATCTCAATTATACCTCTCCCTAAATGGTCAACTCCCATTTTCCTCTCAGGAAAAAAAAGTTACAAACTGTATTTATCTTAAATTGTACCCATTTGCAGTGTTGTTCATATTAAAACATTAAAGTGAAAACGATGCCGACTTTTGTTGTAGCTTGGAATTCTTGTACGGTTAACATTTCCAACCATTGTGTGGCCAGAATTTGAATAATGCCACCAAAGTCACCAAATATTTTTGCTAGCCTTTTTGAAATACAATTTTTTTTTTTTTTTTTTTTAAGAGCTGGTATAGCAGCAAAATTGGCAGGAAAAATTATGTGGGCTGCCACAATGAATCAAGTAATTGACAACTAAGACATTGCCAAATCAGTCTAAATACTATTTTCCTCTTTCTTTTTTTCCTTTAAAGTAATTATATCATACATTCATCCACACATTTTTACCATGCCCAAAGAGCTTTAAATTAGCACCCACTCACCTACAATTTCAAATATCAATGGTCCATTTTTATAGTCACTTAAAAATTTAGAGCAAAGGTCACCAATTTTGATCCTCGAGGGAACATGTCCAGTCTGTTTTTCATTTCTTGCTCTTCTACAACACCTGAATCAAATGATCTTCTCACCAATGTTCTCGCCACATGCCTGATAACTATCCTGAGTATTTGATTTAGGTGCTGACCTCACTGCCCCTTCATGGCAAATGATGGCTGCTAGTCCTGCCTCATTAAAAAATAATTTAATCAAACTGTTAATTTGCTGAGGGGCGGTCCGGTGGTTGAGCGTTTGGCCCGTCGGCCCCACAGTCCTGAGATCGACTGTTGGATCTAAGGTCTGGAGCTTCCTGTAGGGAGTTTGCATGTTCTCCCCGGCATGATTTTATTTTATCCCACAGCCCCTGTGAATGAATGAATTTGTTGAGTTTTTTCGCCCTTTGGTGTGGCCATGGTGAAACCGATTCCCACTCGGTAGCAGCATGATTGTGAGCGTGAATAGTTATTCATAGATAGTCTGTCTCTATCTGGCCCTACAACTGACTGGCGTCCAGTCTATGGTTAAGTCCACCTTTCACCCAAAGTCGACTGGGATAGGCTCCGTCATGCCGTAACCCTGTCTAGTACAAGCAGTGTTCAAAATCAATGAATGAATAATTTGTTGCGATAAAAAACTAATAATGACTGTAAACAACAAATATACATTTCAAAATTAAAAACAAATTAATTAAGACAATTGTATTTTTTCCCAGTTTAAATTTTCTAAGATCTTTTTAAAAAAAAGTAAATATTCAGTTTTCTGTAAAAATAGACGGTTTATAACATGATTTATATGTGAACCGATTTGTTAACTTATTCAAGAATTGATCTGTGATTATTTGACTTCCAAAATAATAGTTTGTGGCAGACTTACAGAGTATCCCTGACTTTTTTTGCAGAGACTTAGGTCTGCCCTACAAATCTAGTTTTGCAACATGCAATGTAATTCAAATGACGTCCCCAACCATTAGCTCAACATTTACCCCTCAAATCCTTTGCCCAATGTTGCCTCTGTTATTTACATTCAGCTCACAGCGAGCTGTTTGCTGAGAGGGATAATTTGACAGTCAGATAAACAGACAGACAGACAGACGGATAAACAGAGTGTTGGCTACTGACAGAGATCTCAGTGTCAGTCTCACTGCCACTCTGTTCCTCTCTCAAGCCCAGAGGCCACGGGGCAATATTTGAGCAGACAGTCACCAAGTCGTCCAAATATTGAACAACATGCCACGGCTACTTCTTTCAATGTTTTTAGGACTTACTGTCTCTGTTTTCTTCTTGTCGTATGGGTTGTGTGAGTCAATCGCTCGTCAACAGACTTTTAAGCGATAGACAACACATTTACATGTGCATTCCAGTGGAATGAATCTTGTTTATCGAAGAAGCACATTTGTTCATGTCTAATTGTGGAGGGAAAAAAAGAAAGTAAATCCAGTATTTCCAGGAAATCGCCTATCAATGCTGGTACGGTTTTAGCCAAAGAATGCGAGTATCGCATCGTACTGATATATCAGTGTGTGTGAGGTGTAACTGTCACAAAATGGCTGCGCTCGTAAGTGGTGTCATTTCCTTTTTATGAATATTATTTTCGCATTTTTTAGAGATCGTAACATCGGTTCCCAGTACAAATGTATTGGACATCTATTGCTGTCAACCAGAGACAATAAGTTAATTTATTGAACTCAAAATTACAATTTTTGAATGAATTGTGTTGGGATGCTTTGCTCTGCTGGTTGGACAGCCAATGATTTAAATCAGGGGTGCCCAGCTCTCATCCTTGAGGATAAAATAATTTTCAGTATCCGGATAGTTAAGGCTTCTGGACAGCTTGATGATGAGTTGGTTGTTTGATTCAGGTGTGGTAGAGGAGGGAGCTGTGGAAAGAACACACACACACACATGTATATATATATATATATATATATATATATATATATATATATATATATATATATATATATATATATATATATATATATATATATATATATATATATATATATATATATATATCACCAGTTATAGTCAATGAGTTAAGTCTTTATTGTAAATTAAGTTTTCATATTGTGTTTTGGATACAGTCCTTAGTTGTTCTTAGTTGTAAATACAATTAACACAAATAATATATCGTAAAACGCTACAAGTGTTTGCTTTGTGTAGGAGTGACAGTTTTTCAATATCAGCCACTGTCTGTTTGTATGTCTTCCGGAGCCATTGCACGATGGTGTGTGTACTGTACAGTATTGTGCGTCTGCCATTTCCCAGTGACGTTGTCACACTTCTTTCAGTGTCCTGCTGTGTTTCCCGAGGCGTCCTGAGGTCCTGGAAGCTGTCTTGCTAACGCTGCCGAGGATGGTGGGCGTCTGGCACAGATAACATGATGATAACTCAGTGATGGACAGCCGGGAAATTTGCTTCCCTACTCTTTGCAAATGCCGACTATCTACACTGTAACTGAGAGGTGTTTGTTTGTGTCTCGCTGCGTGCATTCATTTGCTCTTATAAATGCAAGCTTGGGTGAGGGTCGTTTGAAAGTACAATATAAATATAGTATTGTAAATTGGAACCTTGCCTCTGTAAATAAAGAAAATATCTTTGAAAATCAAGGTAGCAGGAATGACAAAAAAGGCTTGGCATGAAAGGAAAAAAAACTTTTTAGGAAAAAATATAAGTCAAGTTTGCTTTTTTTGTATTAGCTTGCTTTGTATTAGCAGTTTTCAATTATATTTTAAGCTCTAATAATACTACATAACTTTTGGTAACTTTCAGTGGCTTCTTTGGTTGTCTGCAAATGTCATTGCCATTCTTTTATCCTCTCCTCGCGGTGGCCTGTGGGGGAAAGGCTAATGTCTTGTGTGTCAATTCACAGCAGGAAACTTTTAGATCTATATAAGGTTACTCAATGCAGAACTTATTTTCTAAGAGAAAAAAAGGGGAATCCATTATTTATGAACATATTCCCAGTCCATGGCTAATTGTTTATTTTCTTCACAATTGCTTTGATGTAACCAGCCAGACACTTGTGAAAGTCTGTTGGAAAGGGAATATTTTCCATTATACTCTTATAATATATAATTATTACGTGCCATTCCACTAAGGGTTTATTTTAGTTCAATGTTTCCCCACTCAAGAATTGGAGTAAATTAAGCGGATAGTGTCCATGTCCCTAAAATGTGCCACGGTTTCCTCTTAAATACGTTCAAAAACATTTTCACTCCCTTGACAAATGTGTTTGGTTGTCATTCCCTGGCATTGCTGGGCAGTCTTGTTATCTTTTATCTGTACTGCCGAGAAGCCGTTTAAATGTTTTGGAAGGGCTTGTTTAACAAAACCGAGAAATCCCTCATCTGGCTCGGAGTGAAATAACACACCCAGCTTTTGGAACCGAATTGGGCAGTACGCGGTGTGTTCTTCATGCCGCTTTCTGTAATTAAGAAGGCTGCACTTTCCTCGCCTGACTTCAGATCCCAAGTTGCCTGATCAGCACTCGGCAGTATTTAGTGTAATTTAGGGTGGAGGCGGGCGCTCAAGCCGCAGAAAAAAATCAGCCGGTCATAAAAAAAATCATTTCAAAGTTCAACAAAGAACATTCTCCCTATTATTACTATACGGAAACATAAAACTTATAAAAAGAAAAGAGTGGTGTGGATGAACACCCTCCTAATCTACTTTATCACCTCTGGGATACACATTGGGGAGCAATGAAAGCTATACCACCTTGTAAGTTTTACACTGGTAGGAAATAATACAATTCTAAGTTGTCTCATTTCTTTCTATATATTTTGTGAGAAATACCTTTTAGTTATTTCATCCCAACTTTTGGCAAATGGCAATTCAGGGTGTCCTCCGCCTGGTGCCCAAAGTCACCTGGGATAGGCTCCAGCACCCCCCAAGACTCTTGTGAGGATAGGGGTTTCAGATAATAAATGAATCAATTCCAGTTCCCAACATAATAATACATGTTTTCAAAAATTGTGACTAGAATAGATTGGATAATATGGGGGGGGGTCTATTTTTTTTGGCCAGACTGCCCATCCTTATGCGAATCTTCCATTTTACCACATCAGGTTTTACAGTTAACCATTCAGTTGTAATGTGTAGGGATACCCACCTGCTCTACCTGTCTAGACTCTACGGCTATAGAAAGTTGGCCCTCATTGAGCTTTCCAACTGAGCAGTGCCGTTCAATTGCCAGGCTGCCCAGTGGCGAGATCGGCATTTCTTGACTGGATATCAGCTTTCATGGGATCAAAGCTCTGCAAGCGATATCCTCCCCCTCATCAGGCGAGCAACAGCAGCAGCACCGACCCAAGGGATTCCATCGTTGGGGAGGGAGGAGGTGAAAGAGAGTTGCGAGGAGGGGAGAGAAGACTGACAGATAGACACAGGAGAACGGCGAGGACGGGGGGAGGTTTGAAGGGATAGGGAGGGCGAGGGCTTGGTTAAGGGCCTGCAGGGCTTGGAAGGACGAGAGGGGGTGGTTGTTAGGGGTGTTTGAAGACAGTCAAAGGGGGAAGTGTGACTGGGGATGCAGAGACAGCATCAGCATAAACTAGGTAGAGGCTGGATCTGGAACGGCCCTCTAAACCGAACAGCATCTCCGCACACCCCCCCTTACGCCCATGAGTCTATTTACTCACCCGCTTGTTTGCCGAGAGCGACAGCGTAGCACCCCCTCCTCCAACTGCACTCTTCCTATCCCCTCTATCATCTTCCTTGGAGATGTGAGGAGTGAGGTGCAACACTTTCCCCTTCCTGCTCTGCTCTCCTCCTTCTTAGCGAGTGCTTTTTGATTCCTCCTCTTACCTCCTCTCTTTCTCGCCCTCTTTCATATCCCAGAGTGCTTCTTTTCTAGTGCGTGTCTCTTCCGATCGCGACGTCTCCTCAAGGTATCAGTGTGTGGCGCAGAGTTGTAAGACTTCTTTTAAAAGTGCTAGCTCATTAAGGAGCGGGAGTGTTTGGATATGCGTAGTTTGTATTTTTAGTGTGTTTGTTTGTGCTGCCGTGCTGAGGCTGTGTTCTCGGCTCACCGTCTGTTTGTGAGTGTGTGCGGCCCATGTGTGTGTGCGCGGCTTGGGTGTAAAGCAGGTAGCAACTGTGCTGAGTCTGGTTCTTTTTGTTCCACTGTGGTGTTTGGGAAACACAAACTTTATTCCTGTATAGCAGTAACATCTGTTTACAGTGTCGAACATATTGAACACCAGGCGAGGTGAAATAAGATGTTGGAGAATCTCACTGCATAATGCATACATGTGACGAGCTAGTGCCAGTGTTGGCTCAAACTTTGTCGCAAACCTACTTTCTTTCTGAAGGAATGTCTGGCACCACCAAATGTTAAATCATACTTGGAGATATGATATGAAAAGCTGCTTCAGGCAGTTCTGCAGGTCACAACAAATTGTCAAAGTGAGATTTCCCCAAAAAAACAATATATTGCCAGTTTTTCAAAGCCATTTGGATTTGTTTTGAAACTTCATCTACGTTCTTAACCCTTTATAGGTCACTCATTCAATTCATTTACTGCCATTGACTGCATTAGACATCCAAGACATTTCGACAGTGAGGCCTGGCTCAGATCATTTGCTGCTGGCTTCTCCCATTCCAAATGGCTTGTAGATTTACCAGTGTCCATGGCCCTGAAACATGAGCATTCATCCTTACAGTGGCATAATTAAACGGATGGCAACAACTTAGGCGGCACTCATCCTTTTAGATATTTTTAGAAAAGAAAATAGATTCCCTTTATATTCACATTAAAATGCCATAAATAAAATGGAAAAAAGGAACTACACATTTAGACGAACACAATTTTTTTATTAATAACCTTCAGACCACCTTATAGATATATTCTTGAACAAAATTCATAAACATACTTCAATGCACAAACTGTTAGGAGACCATTTGCGGTTGATACCAATTGTGAATATGATTACTACACTTCCAGATTTTCACCTTTCTCTGATTTAAATGATTTACAAAGATTCCCAAAATCTAGATATTGTATGATGTATTAAAGCACTTTTTCAACCTATTTAACAATTTAAAAATGTTACTGTATATATATATATATATATATATATACATATAAATATATATATATATACACATATATATATATACACATATATATATATATATATATATATATATATATATATATATATATATATATATATAATTACCCAATGAAACTAAAATACACAGTTTTTTTAATGAAGTTTGGTATTATAATGAATTGTCACCAACCCACTGGTCCAAATTTCTTTTATTTTACGTAATTATAGCTTGCCATCTGCTCAATACACACCCAATGACGCTTGGAAGTATTTGTGTAACATGGCGTCATGGGCAGTCTGTGACACTGGACACCTCTGTGATCTACAGAAATGCTATAGGGAGTTCAAACTTATAAATAGATACCAGATAAAATATTTGTCCAGACTGCACAATGTTTCTTGCGGTATATAATGTATTCTAACTAGTGTAATGCAACTGATCACTGTCGTTTTTTCCCCATTAATGAAGTTGAAGCAAAAGTATTATTACCACATAAAAATGAGTACATTGTATTTTCCTTCCTATTATCTATGTTGCATGAGTTATATTTACTTATCTTTTAAATTGTATTGGTTTATGCTTACACACACTGACTCCATCTAAATGTGCACAAATGGACATTTACAGACGTGTTAATGTCAGAGTGAGTTGATGCTTGGTAGAGTGAGTGACCATACATTGGGAAGTTGACTCAAAATATACGTGTGAATATCCAGTTGCTGCCACTCTATCTGCTGTCAACAGATTATATTGCAGCCGCACACACATTGTAGACAACACACACTCACAAAGTGGACGTTTCTTCAAACACGCCTCATCAGCGTGGCAAGGAGATAGTAGCAGTTGTGAAACGTGAATCTGTTTGGTGTGTGTGTGTGTGTGTGTGTGTGTGTGTGTGAGAGAGAGAGAGAGAGAGAGAATTAATATTTTAGCCTTGACCTGGTTCCCTCATTCTGGGGATGTCCTGTCTACACCAAAGGAAATGCGGCATCATAACATATTTTAGGTTCTGGAGTGAGTCATGCCCTGATTTGTGACATTTCAATCTACAGGATTATTGTGTCAACCAGTCATTGGCGTGTCTAGTAAAAGCAAAGTAGGGCCTTGTTCTTTGAAGAATAACAAAATAATTCTCTCATTTTTTTGATAAGAAACAAAACAATACAAAACTACACCGCTGTGAGGTAAAATTTAGCCGGCAGACACCGGTTACTTAATGTTTAATAGTTTGTACCTAAAATCAGATTCCTTGTATGAATGAATGACAGTTTCAATATACAATATATATTTCATAGAGCACTTATTCAATTGGCTTTATTGGCTGCCATTGACAACGGAAGAGGTCTATTTTGACTGAGAGGGCCAATAGTGATCATTCAATAAATGGGCATCTCACAACGGCATTTGCATTTTAACTCTTTCAGTGCTGTTGACAATCATACACATCCAATCATGTGAATCTTTTTTTTATCCTTTTGCGCAGTATTTCCTACAAATATCCAGTTTAGACCGATTTTTGTGAACAGTACTTTAGGCCTTAAAAATATGGACATTCTTTAACCTTCTGAAATACCCCACCCCCAAAGTAAGCAACCACACGAACAGGGTACAGTGTGATGCCTCTGTGCAGACTCTTCCTGGAAAAGATGCGTTAGCAATAGCATGTAAGCTCTCAGCTCTAGATCGATACAGCATTGCTTTTTACTCCTGTTTGTGGATGCCTCCTCTCCACTGTGTTATTTTATCCTTCACTGGGCCTCTGTTCATTTGCTCTGCACTGTCAGTTCAATAAATCTTATCTTGTTTTAGTTTTCCCTACTAAGAAGACCTGTCTCTTAGTTGGTAGGTCCTGTTCCTTATAATTATTGTCTTTTTATTATCCTGTAAGGCCGTATGTGTGCTCGGAGATGAAATTAGATAAAGATGTGTTCTGCAAAACAAAACAAAATCCAATTTACAAATGGTGTGATAGTTGTATCACCAGAAAAACACACAGCCCAGAGCTGACCTACCATATGCACCATTTAGGCCACAATTTGTGAAGCCACAGGTGGTCTTCCAGTAATGACCAGTGGACTGTGACAAAGGAAAATTAGTCAGGCTTGTTACGGTACCGCAGGAAACTTAAGATGTGAGCCAAAAACACACAGATTGCATCGTTTTTATAAACTGTTCAAAGGAGACAAGGGGTTGAGTTTCTCTAAGCACCACACTTAGTGAGGAAGCTGTTCATTGTGACCCGCCTATGTTTTTGTTCTGTTTCTCCCGCAATTATTTGCCATGGTAACCTGCTGTTTTTCAGTTCGCTCCTTTACCTTGCCCATTCTTCTCAATGATCAACCTTTCTCCACATTGTTGCCCCTTTTTCCCTCATGTAAAATGAATCTCTGGGTGGAGAAAGGCGTACTTTGAGGGCTGTGGTTGGAAGCACTGGAGGCTCTTGAAGCAGCATGACTCACATCAGTGTGTGGAATCAGCAGGCCTTTCCGAGTGCCTTTTCCTTAAAGTTTACATTGAAACATGATTCATTTGCGCAGGTCCCAAGAGCACAGAAGTCGTGTTCATTTTCTGAGGAATTCATACCTTGTTGCACTTACTATATTTTGAAACGTAACATTGTTTATTCTTGTTTAATCTGCCTAAAGTATCTATTGTTTATGTTCATTCGAAACAACTTTTGCATTACCTACACATTTCAAAATCAGGCATTTTAGAGCAAAGGTTTCAAACTCAATGTCATTGAAAGAATTGCAAAAGTAAATTTCGCTATAAAAAAATTTAAATAAAATTTCTGGAATCAGGGCGGCCTGGCGGCTGAGTTGTTAATGTGTTGGCCTCAAAGTTCTGGGGTCCTTGGTCCAAATCCAATAATTTTGCTCACAGTCATTTTTCCATTGTACTACACTTCTTATCAATTGTGCCACAAGTATACCCTTCAATGTCCGTTTATTCTCAGGAACAAAATTGTTTTATGAAAGTCAAAAAGGCAGCGAGCATGTCCGGGAATGAGCGTTTGCAACCTTTGAGCCCCCACTCAATGTGGTTCATCAATATAAAAGTGGCATTTTAGTATGTCAATGAGGTGGCATTGACACTGCTAATGTGTATGTGTCCGCCTGCAGAAGTATATGTTGTCGAACAGAAGATCACCTTGACTGTGTCCAGTTAGAGAGAGACTGCCGTGGGCACTAAGACTGAGAGAGTGGAGATGAACTCCCTCAAGGCTGTTCTGTCGACCACACCAGTCTGCATCCCCTTTAGACTCTCTATCTTAGTCTGACACACAAACATACACATGCAAACCTTCACAGCCCAGCTGAGCGGTCTCAGGAGACAATTGGGCTCAATGACTGACTACATCCAAGGTAGAAGACTGCTTTGAAGCCAAAGTCAATGGCGTTACTCATATAATGCACAACTACAGACATGCCTGTACAGTACATTGTTTAAAAGCATACACATACACACACATGCCTCCTGTCTTTATCAGACAGATGCTCATGCAGTCTGCTCACCACTGGGATTTCCTTCCATTGTATATTATTCCCTTTATTTGCTGGGCAATTAGGCACCTTGCCAGGCGTCTCACTTGTAAAATTAAGGTAAAAGCTCAGTGTTAATGGGGGATACTAAATACAGTGTGTGGATGGAAATTGTAATTGTTCTGTGTATACTGAGTCCTTTTGTCCTCCTTTAGAGAGTGCATTATGTTTTTTTTACCCCTTATGATTCATTCAACTGATTGTCACTTTGACATGGATCTTGCATTACACTTCCAACTATATTAAATCTTAATATCCCACTCTTTTAACTCATTGGCTTCCATTGACGGCACTAGATGTTCAAACCATTTTGATGAAGAGAGGCAAGCATCGAATGATCACCTACTGTGGGAAAAACACCAGGGAGCTGAAAAAAGGCAAAACTAAAGACATAGTAAGATTTGTTGGGATTCTCACAAAAACAAAAAGAAAATATGTTAGTTTTATTAAAAATTATCATTGACAGCAAAAGATGCCTGAGCTATTTTGACTGGGACACATGTTCATTTGCTCATTTGAGTCAAAATGGATTGGACAATTACTGTCGTCAATAGGAGCAAATTAGTCTTTTTTTTCTTATTTTATAGAAAATAGTCACTTTCCCGATAAAGGTATAATGAGGAAAAATTTGCAAGAGTATTGACAATAGTGGTTCCCAGCACTGATCCACAGGCTAGAAAAATTATAGTGGACTTTGGATTTATTCTCCATGCCGGACAGCTAGTGAGTTGCAGTGTAGTTTGAAGATTGGACCGGAACCCTGTGATGCTATTTTGAGAAACATTTTTCGAAAACCCACTATTTTGGCGGTATAATTACAGGCCTGTATGCCGAGCTCTCAAACAATACAGACTGCACTCAAACATGACATTACTCTAGTTGCAGAACATGCTTGTTTAGTATGGAATCACAGGAGTGCCGAAACTAAAATATATATAAAAACATCAATCAATACATAAATATAAAGTGAAATTAATACATAAAAATATGAGGGTTTATTTTCTCAATGATCTTTCCTTTTTGTCATCAAACACCACAAAAGGAAAAAAGAACAATGATTTTGTCATTGACTTGTTTTATTTGAAAAACACGAATGTAAAAACAATGGTGTTTTAATTATTTTCTTTTGACTTTTGAATTTAGCTATTGAGCCGCCTCGTGGGGTAGAGTTTCACTCGCCTGACTTTGGTGTGGGCACGTGCGGGCTCGATTCCTTCTAGTTGTGGTATGATTGTGAGTGCGGATGGTCGTTTGTCTCTATGTGTGTCCTACGGCTGACTGGCAACCAGTCTAGGGTGCAGTCAGCTGAGTGGTTAGCATTTTGGACTCACAATTCTGGGTTTGAGGGTTCGATCCCAGGCCAGTACTGGGAGTTTCATCAGTCTGTGTGGAAAATTGGATTGAACTCTTTTGTTGAGGTGTAATACAGCACAATTATATCTATTGAAATTCTTCATTGTACATTTTAACTAACATTTTCCTATATGAGGGCGGCCCGGCGGATGAGTGGTTAGTGTGTTGGCCTCACAGTTCTTGGGTCCTGGGTTCGAAACCAGGTAGGGCCTCCTGTGCATCTTCTCCACAGGCTTGCGAGGGGTTTCTCCGGGTATTCCGGTTTTCTCACATATCCCAAAACATGCAGGTTAGGCTGTTTGAGTACTCTAAATGGCCCCTAGGTATGAGTGTGAATGGTTGTGGGTCTACCTTTGCCCTGCGATTGGCTGGCCACCGAATCAGGGTATTCCCTGCCTGGTGCCCATAGTTGGCTGGGATAGCCTCTCGCACCCCCGCGACCCTTGTAAGGATATGCGTACATTAAAATTAATGTATGAATGAGTGATTTCACAGTGTGTAACATAGGCATTCTCATATGGTCAAGACCAAACCATTTTTGTCACTTTTGGATGGGAAACGGAAAAAAAATCAGTGTTTTTTTTAAATCATTTAATGGAATATAATGAATCAGTGCACATTTGTGGACATTATGTTTTTTTTTTTTTTTTTTTTTTTTCCTTAGTATTTTCTGTTGGACTTCTGTTGTTCTTCAGTGGTGACAGCCACAGCAGTATTTCCAATTTCTATTTAATGGAAATGCAAGCAAGGTCTGATTATGTTGTTGACAGTGAAAATGATCAGACCGGTTGTCTCCTGGTTGCCATAACGTCATCGTCTTGGCCACTGAACTGGACTTTTTGGCGCAGTTGTCACTACCCGCCACTCAGCGTTACAAGCCACCCTCGTAGCAGAGACAGTACATCTCACCCGTCCAAAAAATGAGCCAGTTTCACGGTCATAATTGATAATGAGCTTATTTTACAACCCTGCAGCTAACCGTCCTTCCTAGGCACCATGATATACCGAAGCTTGTGGGACCAGTAATTTAGTGGATGAATTAGATGACTTGAGAGGATTCAGTCAGTATTGCCATAATGCCACTACAAATATTACCATTTTAGTCCTCTAGATTCAAGTGCTTAACATGGAACAGAAAAACCTTTTGGCCTCGGAAAAAGGGGGAAAATACTGTCTTTGGGAATTCCCACTTTTCCCCAGACTATCTGTAAAACCCCAACACTCCCATCTTTCCATTATATTGACTTTGTGCATTACTCTGTTTAAATTTCCATGGACACTTGGAATGCTTGTTTGCTTCTACGTTGCAATACAAATACAACGAATTAGCTATTTTCACCATTTGTATTCACCACTGATGCATTCACGTGGATATCTTGCGAGAGGGGCAATTTTTGGAAGTTATGATCTTCTGTTTGACCACATTTTTGTTTAAGATATGGCTGCTTTTCGTGGCAATTACCTCAACCTAGGTAACGCAAGAAGATACTCACAAATATATATATATTCTTTATCTTCTGCCAAGAAAGAATACTATTACTCTGGATTACTAACTCTCTTCCAGTAGGTAAATGAAACTGCTACTACAAATACTGCATTTTATTTCACTTAATGGAGACAAAATGTAATGTATGCATGCCCTTTGCAGTCCGAATATGAAGCTTAAATTATCTTTGATGCTCCCAATATTTGTCCAGGAACAACCTTTTTTTAGTTCCCTCCATTATCTTTGCCGTGTGTTCAGTGTAAACCAATCCCTTTAAAAATTACGCCTTTCAGTAAAATGGTCTATCACCTCCCAACCTGTCATGATTAATCATTTAAGGACACCGGTGTTTACTCATATTTATTCTGGAATTTCATGGATGGCAGGGGTTAGACAAATATACACACAAGAAAATCATGAAATAGATTAAACATTCATCTCAGTTCCTGCCAGATGGCCCTCAGTTCCACGCATCATATCATATTTGCTGCTATTTTATATCCACACATGAGCAAACAGCATGCAGGAGAGGAGGCGGCAGAGGAGCAAACAACATGAGGATGCCATGTTGAAACTGTGGTGACCGGTGGCTCCTGTCTGTCCACTGCCTCACAGCCTTCCTTTTGCACTGGCTGCTCAATGCAAGTATTCACGAACTGGAATCCAGTTGCCAAAGAATCCAACCCTAAACGAACATAGTCACTCTTCTGGCAAAGAGTGCTGAATTCACTCACACTCGGAACTCAGAGTTTCCGAGTTCCAAATCATAAATAATACCTGCAAACTCCTCTGAAGTTTCCACTCTTGGCATCACTAATCTCATCTTTATAGTTGTATTGTATGTGTACCAAAAACAGGTCACATTTTTATTGCTTGTGGTAGTGATGTGAAACTCATCTTTGTTTCTGACCTCATTGTAGTTGTGGTTTCTTTGGAGGGCTATTGTCTGTCACCAAGGGCTACCACGACTAACATGACTGATTAATGTTTTGATATTCAATACACAATATTTTTAATCCTTTGACTGCCTGAAGTACATTTTTGCGAAAATTTAAAGTCTTATGACAGGCCTAAATAGCAAAAATGGACCGGACGCCAAAATAACCTTTTGAAGGTAGCGCCATGCTTTCTACACCCTGTAGAAATGAAAAATTATGTTTAGAGTCCCTTAAATGCTGGCATCTATCGCCAGCTTGAAGAAATAATCAAACTCAGAAAAAAAGCTGTTCAAAATTAAACAAAAGACGAGTGCGGTTGAACATTTTACTGGATTTATTTTAGTTTTTTAAACTTCAAAAATGTTTCTTCTCATCTCATTTTCTAGACCGCTTTATCCTCGCTAGGGTCGCGGGAGGTCCTGGAACCTATCCCATCTGACTTCGGGCCATAGGCAGGAGACACCCTGAATTGGTGGCCAGCCAATTGCAGGGCACAGGGGGACAAACAACAATTCACGCTCACACTCATACCTAGGGGCAATTTAGAGTGTTCAACTAGGGAGCGAACTGTTCAACCCCAGAACTGTGAGGTCGGCACTCTAACCACTCGGTCACCTTTTCGTTAATCAAAAATGCAATGTGATGTTGCAATTACTCTAATACTCTTGACATTCCATTTTGGTAACATGCTCAAACATGAAATCCATCTTTGATTGATGCCCCATCTTGCTAACTCATTCTGGAAAGTTATCGTGAATCTAATATGGTTATGCTCCGCTCCCAAGCCCGATCATATTTAGTCTCTACCAGTAACAAAGAATGTTCTGTTTAGACCTTACTGAATACATCAGATCACTGAAAGCACCAGGTCAGCAATCAACATGAAATGTTGCTTTGAATCTACATTAAATGAGTATTATTTCCCTCACCTTTTATTGCTTACTTT
The DNA here is from genome assembly GCF_051989625.1 of Stigmatopora argus. Lineage (NCBI taxonomy): Eukaryota > Metazoa > Chordata > Actinopteri > Syngnathiformes > Syngnathidae > Stigmatopora > Stigmatopora argus. Next base: position 15,448,710 of record NC_135391.1, on the reverse strand, counting down.
TGTAATTATTTTTCAACATGTCCTACCTGAGCAGCTGTGAAAGCTGCGGGCGAGTGGATCAATTTGGCAGAAACAAAAGCCAAACATTGCTCTACAGAGCGCATATGAGTGAACACAATTCACCAGTGAGAAATGATTCCAAATCATCCTATGCCTTTTCAAAGCAGACAGTCCATCTCCCTGCTCAACTGGGCTAACATTCTTTTTACTTATTGTTTTCTATTGAGTTTGACTGATTTTATTGTTGATCTAAAATTAAATATTCCCTCTCACCAATAACTTGAGTCAATCTTTAAACATTAGTTCAAGGGCTGCTATGGGGTTTCTACTTTGTACACAAAACAATTTATGACTAAAAACAAATATCCCGTGGCGGCCCCCAGCGGTTGAGTGGTTTCTGTGCTGGGCTCACAGTTCTGCGGTCGAGGGTTCGATCCCAGGTCCGTCCTCGCTGTGTTGAATTTGCATGTTCTTTTTATGTTTGGGTGGGTTTTCTTCAAGTACTCTGGGTACTTCTCACATCCCAAAAATATGCAGAGTATGCTGGTTGAACATTCTTAATTGAGTGTGACTGTGAATGGTTGTCCATCTTTATGTGCCCTGTGATTGGTTGGTCACCGATTCAGGTTGTCCCTCGCCTGGTGCCCGTAGTTAGCTGGCGTATGCTCCAGCAGCCTCCGATAAGAGTGAAATTTTTGTTTTGGTTTCATTGACGAGCATGTTGAATTGGAAGGGGCGGGCTGTAATCACATCAATTTTAGAGGATCGGCCTAGGTTATAAAATGTATTCATTTTTGCTTTTTTAGAAGTAACGTTAAGCCCGGGCTGGAAAATTTTAAGATTGAGATCGTAGGTCAAAAAAACATGTTGGGCGATCTTGATGTTCAGCCATGGTATTTTCAAACTTACTAGTTTGGCAGTTTTTGAGGAGTCCCTTAGAAAAGGTTTGAATGTTGATCAGTTTATTCTTGTTGAGTTGAACTGTAACACTAAACACACGTAATGAATACAATTACACACATACACAGACACACACCTCCACCTTCCTTTGTAATGATAAGACTTTATGAAATGTAATGAATTTGTATTAGATTTTTGATACATTTATTTATTATTTTTACTTAATTTAAACCAACAATTACCCTCTCATGTGGCTATCATGATTTTTTTCTCCCCTTTATTCATTGACATGCTATTGGATCGGCACTCAGTGTCATCAGATCTCCCAAATCAGGTGACTTGTCGATAAAATATGTGATCACACATTCCTAAAAATATACTAATCGGCTAGTTTAAGCTCCTCCCATAGCATGACTCAGCCTATCAAATTGTTTGGCAAGCATAAAGTAACAACCTACCCATTTTATATGTCTGAGCTCAGGCCAGCCAAAAATCTTCAAGCTTCTGGCAAACCCACCTGATGCAAGATGAAATTCTTCTCATCAGGCTTTCTACCTGCTTTATTGGCTATGACATAAGTAGTGATTAGTGTATTTGTTGAGAAGCCTCACCATCATTTGGCTACTGCAAGCACTAGTCTACAGGCTTTCCACATTTATGGGGCATAATTGCTGCTTAAAGTCTTAAATTATTTATTATTGTAGGATCTGACAGTGGTGCTTAGAAGCAAATTGGGATCATCTTCCATGACCACCAAGGATTTACAGATTGGAGGCAGAACTAAGTTTATTTCCTCTGCTCTCCTTTTATCCCTGCAAAGGAAGCGTTTAAAAGGATCACCCGAGACAGATAACCACGTTACTGTACTGACGAATAACACTGCCGCTGCTGCTGTTCTTAAGATACTGATTTTGTCTGTGGATTTTTTTTCCCCTCTCTCGTTCCTTCACCCCAGTCTAATTGTGCTGATGCTCACCCCGTGGGTTTTAATGTTTGACACGGCAAAACGCTCTTAAATCCTCCACACTGCTCCCTCCCTCATGAGGCCGAGTATCTTAAAAGGAAAAAGGATGTATGTCTAATTCATAAATTTATCACGTCACAAAATGATGCATTAAATGAGAGGGGACACGCTCCGATTTGAAATGCTGACTTTTGAAAAGAAGTTGATATATATTTATATATATATTTTTTTTCATGAGTTTAGATGGGCTCTCCTTCACCCCGGCGCCCCCGCTCGCCTCCCACGGCCTCTTGCTTTCTCAGTTGTATCACTTTGGAGATAGAACGCCACATGGCTGCCTCTTTGTCTGGTTCTCGATAAGGTGCCTCACAAACCCTAAAACTCTGGCTCATTACAGATGTTTAATTTTCTTGTCAAAAAGCACTGACAGTTTACTGCTTATTTATGATACAGTCTTGTGTGTGTAAGATAGGTATAGTACAACTTTGTGGAGGAAAGTAAGTTTACTAGAAAGAAATCCGGGCCTAGTATTTCACAAGTATCTGTATTAGATTCAAGTTATAGTTTTTGTAAGATTTTTATTTTTAAAACACTTTTCATTAGTCAAATACGGCAGGAAAAAAATCATGTTTAAGTCCAAACACTTTAAGCAAACAAACAAATGAATGAATAAATATATAATTTGAATTTAAATATACAGTTTTTAATTGATTCCAACCAAAACCAACTCACTGATTTCAGCCTACTAATACATTTTCAATTAAAACTCAACATTTTCACGTGGGGAGAGGTACTTCAATGAATTTGATAGATTGGAGTTCTCTGAGCTATGATAACCCATTGTCCTTTTTAGGGCTGAAAAAAAACCTCACATTGCATTATTTTTTGGTATATGTGCGATATAATGCGATATAGAATGCACCGTTAAAAATTAAAGATTTTTCTCCAAATGACTTGAATAGCTCTGTTTGGAAAGACTTTGGGTGACTCACCAGGACCATATTGTATTCATATAATACAGTCGAATCCAGGCTAAGGGGTAGAGTTGGTCAAATATGGCAAACAATCCCTTTTAATGATAAGAAGCATGGAGAAAAATTGACTGGGGAAAAAAAGAATCACAATCTCCAATTCATCGCGATTTTTTCTCGATTATTTCAGTTTCCCCACCTCTGGTGTGCCACGGGAAATTATATCCCAAGAAGTCATGGTGGTGGAATTATTACGTTGTAATATTAAAGGATTGATGTTATAATATTACAAAAAAATAAGTTCTAATATCTAATATTACATGCTTAAAATACTTTGTCTCTTATTTTCACGTTACGCAAACTGGAAGTTATTTGGTTTCACCAACTTCAACTTTGAATGGTCGACTGGTTAGCACAACCCCTTCACTGTTGTGACATCGAGGGTTCAATCTCTAGTGGGTACCGCCCTTCCTGTGTAGAGTTTGAGTTTGCATGTACTTCCCGTCCTTGTTTTGGGGTTTTCTCCAGGTACTTTGGTTTCCTCCTGCAACTCAGAAATATGCATTCAACCCCTATGTATGTATTTTGATAAATATTGCATCGCGTTTGCCTCATGCCAAATATTGCCAGCCCTATTTAGCATGACATGTTAATAGGAAGCGTTATTTTTTTACAGTGAAAGTCACGATATGCAAATGTTCTATGATATTATTTGCATCTATTATCATAATGTATATTCTTGGCTTTTGTGTCAATGGAAGAAGTTTCCTCTGGAGTATAATGGCATCCCTGGAGGCTGAAAACAGGAGGTGGTTGAAAAGAGTTCCAATAGTAGTTCCGTTTAGGATGAGGAGCACCAATAGGTTTCCTCTCGACAGGTCAACCTGACAAGAAACAAGTTTAAACAAGGGGAAAAACACTTAGAAAGAGTAAATGTAAATGTCTGCTCAAGTAGAGGCGCTCCCTGGAGATGGGATAAAACAAGGGTGAGGACGAGACTGATGACAACTCCATCCAGAGGGAAAAATGGCGTAATAGCTTCTCGCTTGCCAGAGTTAGACAAATTATAGGCTTCTGGTGAATATGTGAGGGACATTCACAATTTTTGTTCATGTTGAATGCTCTAAATGCTGCAATATGTACTGAGAAAGGGCATTTAGAGGGTCATTAGACTAATATCAAACCCTGACTTTCAAAATTTGTGGCACAAGTGTGTTAGTATTGTATTAAAATGATGTGACTGCTGGACTCCACGATATTTTAAGGCTCTGGTTTATGGAATGTAGACTATGCGGTATTCTAAATTTGTAAGGTGTCCTTACTCTTGTAGTTTCCAATCTTTTGGGGTATGTTTGGTTAAATTGTTTACCTTGTAATAGGCTCTCAAATAATTCAACTTGTTCACTGGAATAGCTTGTCCTCATGTTGCCTGAATGCAGGCAAAATCTTGAGAATCAGAACAATACACCCTTATATACAAAATAAAGGTGCTTTTATTTGTGTTATATTTCTACTAAAAAAATGTTATGAATCCTTGCATTCACAAATAGTGTCTTGGTATGTAGAATTTAAAAAAAAACTTGCACTGATCTGCGTTAAATCACAAAAACTAATACTAGTAAGATACCACAAATCAATTAACTATCAAAATAGCCACTCAGCTGCTGTCATCAGTACAACAAATTTTGACTGACAACATAAGAACAAACTAACGTTGTAACTTGAAGCAAATATTGCTGAATTTAGAGCTTGAATAATACTGTTTTAGCCATAGTACAATTTGTAGCTACAAGAAAAAGTATGTTGCATAGATTCTACGTAAATTGTGTGTGAGACTTGATCAGATTTTCATCTCAGTAAAAAAATAGACACAGTTTTCATAAAATAATAACACCGTGCAATGGAAGGGCAAAAAAAGTGAACCCGAGGCTAATGACTTCTTGAGGATTTAATCAGACTGAAGCTAATCATGAGAAATGTACACAGAAATCTCGGTAATTCCAAAAGGGTTCACGTGTACTGTTTCTTGTGTTTGCGAGTTCTTTTGCATATGTCAATGTGCCTGGCATTCATCTTAGTATAGAGAACATGTAACATAATAAAATATTCTGACTTAATTTGTTTTTCTCCTTTATTATTGTTCTGTTTTTCTATTTGTGTGTGTGTGTGTGTGTGTGTGTTCATGTTTCTGTCGCCACAGCTAACTCCTCGTTTTTTTAATTGCGTTTGAGGCAACTCACTGTCTTCTGTTTTTCACTCATTAGTTATCACACAAATTTCATCTAAAAACAAAAATCCCATCATTTTGGCGGACTGTAGGTTTAATGGATCTCATTTCCTGGATCCTTACCAAAAAATTGAACCACTACCGATGTAATTTATACCCTATAAATGCCAATAATTTACATTGCGGCCACATGCTTTCTGTCACACTTGTGGACGACAGTTGTCACAATGTGATTTTGAGATTTACTATGTTCTCATGGATCTGACAAATGTTGTCTGTCTCTGGTTTCACAAGAAGCACATTCCCGAACCTCACACACTCTTCGGAGGGAACAGCATATAACTAAATAAGTATCTATTCTATTTTAACTGGGATTGTGTTTCACATCATTTGGCATTTTTTTCAGTTATCACTAGTCAACGTTTGGTTCATTTGAACTGGGAGGTTGAACATCTGCCTTATAAACTAAAAAAATACAGTACACTTCAGATGAAATAAAAAATGAAGGTAAACACACATATTGTGCAATATATATATATATATATATATATATATATATATATATATATATATATATACACATGTATATATATACATATGTATATATATATAAATAAATAAGCAAAACATTTGTGAAAAATAATCTATATTGGATAATAAAAATAGTGAATAAAAAAGGTGATTTTTTTTTAACAGATTGCAAGCCCTAACTTGTATTATGAGATATTTACACCCTGTAAAATTCAATTGGTGTTAAATCAATAAATTAGTCGCACATGACTATAAGGCACAGATTGCAAAGGTGGCTAAAAAAAAGAAAAAATCAACGGCTAGAGTCTGAAAATATTTGTACATAATGTCGTTATTATTTTTCTAATCAGGAAAAAGTATAGTCTGGCCAATCTATACAACAAGCTTCTTGCAGGATGCCAAATATACTACCGAAGAAAATTGGTTTATCAACAGCATACAGCAGTTCAGTTCAGGTACAGCCTGTAAAGAAAATCTTGACACTAATTCTAAAGCACCAGCCTTAGTATTTGAAATGGAAAGACACTTGAAAAGAAAATAAAGGTGATCAGGTGAAAGAGAACACGATGAGTATATCTCTTTTGCTTGCCACCTCTCCAGCCCTGGCTGCTCCCCTCACCATCCCGACATCACCTCGCCTTGGGGGGTTTGAACAACTGTTCTTGATGGGGGGGCAAGCGTTCCCTCTGTTCTTTCGCATCGCCTCCAGGTATACTACCGACTCTCACTACCCTGGCGATCTCCTGCCGCCTCGCACACTCATAAGGCTTTCACACAAACACGCATACACGCGAACTGTGAAGCATGTGAACCCACTTCACTCTGTGCTCTCTTTCTCATCTTCCGATGTGGGGCTCTTTGTAGCTGCCGTGCCTGAGCTTGCTGAGGAGAAGAGGGAGAACAAAGCCATAGAAAAAGAAGGTTGGAGAAAATAAGGCTGAGGAGGTGGGCGAGGGTTGGGTAGGGATGAATGAGAGCGAGATGGAGAAGGAAGCAAGCTTATGTTCATGTCGCCTGTTGTCGCTCTCTGTACGCCGCTTGACGAGCGTCTGGGCCACAGCTTGATGTGGAGGTCGTCCCCAGCTGCGGAGACAGCAAATCGGAAACATGGCACATACTCTAATTAGACAGGCCTAAGTGCGTTGAACTGAGGGAGAACCCTAGAGCGCCGGCAAATGCTGCCTGGCCCCCTGCAAATGGAGCGGGAGGAGACCCCCAGCGGTAATTACAACGTTTCACAAACCAAGCAAGACAGCTCCAGGAAGTTTTCAATCAGAAAAATCCTTTGGTGCTCACTGGGGAGAAGGGAAATGCTTGCATTTCATTAGCCGTCACCATAGGCTCCCTTTTAAAAGAACAGGAGATAGTCGAACATGGCTTTAGCATCATCTCTGTTGAGCTTACATGAAGTGTGAGTCAACATTTTTACCCCTTTAAAGGGTGCTTATTCAAGTCATTGGCTGACTTTGATGTAGCTAGACGTCCAAGGAGAGCCTGGTAACTATGATCGCTGTCGGACCCCCCGGTTCAAATGTATGGGGCATCTAGCGCCCTCAATGCCACTGAAAGATGAGTATTTAGAGCCAGTCCTCACCGTTTAAATGAATCCATTTTCTATTGCTATCAGTGGCAGACAAATACTATCCAGTGTATGAATACAGTGGCAGTTAAATACTAACAGAATAGAAGATTAGAGTATTATTTAGACCTAGCATCCACATATTGAATGTGGACATCAAATTTTCGGTCATGTAAGCCATAGTTGTATGCAAGAGAAATGTTTAAATATTGTGGCTTGCATGAATAAAAATGTGATCTCCTGCTCTTTTAAAAAAAAAGACAATAAATAATTCATGAGAAGCATCATTTAAAACAAGCAAAAACAGGTATTTTCAGATACAGGTAAAAAAAAACTTGATTAGCTGATAGATATGACAAAATATAATAACTTTATTTTGATTTTGGCTGGTATTTGTGAGACACACATGTGGAGATTTTTATAGGGAAAGCAAAAAAAAGTTAGGTCTTGGGTTCTCTTCTGACACAACTAGTATTCAAAACTCTTCTTTCAAATCCTCACTGACTCTTTCTGTTACGTTGTTGAGAACTGAAGCCATGCTTCATAACATTGATTCATTGTTTTTTAATAACCCTGTATATATGTCAATGGTTATTAAACTTGTACCCCTTTGAAAATGACTAAGCTTTCTAGACAACACCTAAGTCTACAATAAGATTCTTCTGTCTAGTATTATTCAGAAAACACGGCAGAGGTGTTATCCTTGCACTACCCACACTTTGAATATTAACATTTGCACTCAGGGAAATAGAAAATTACATGAATAATTATGCAATGTGATTTAATAGTTATACCTGCACCCATTTCCAAAACAACAGTTCTTAACTATTTCATTGCCAATGCCCTTCCTTTAAATGGTAACGACTATTTTAAGGAGAGAAGAAAAAATCTACTGCTTTGTTCTTAACTGCCATGTGTCCGGTTGAACCATGGCTTTTCCAGATTTTATGGTTTCATGAATTGGTTGCTAAGAAATTTAGCACTTACCACACACTGAGTACCACTTTGAGAATGTTTAATATCGCCAATGTCACAAAAATGTCTGGCTGCCTTGATTCAGTCTTAGCATATTCTCTGTTGTACATCACAAAGGTTTGATCACATATTATTGTCGAGCAAACACAGAACACAACATAAAATAACTAAATAATCTGAACTAATTAAGTCGAAGGAGGGACTGTAAATGAAAGTTATGGAAAGCCAATAAAGAAAAGCACTTTTTGTTTAAATTGGAGACATGTCAAACATACAAAATGTTATTTAAAGCCTTGTAATCACGTTATAAAACATTCAAATCAGCATGAAACATCAACACGTCTAATTATCCTAACAACAATTCAAATGAGATAATATGGAGGACTGGTGAAAACAGTGCATGTAAGGAAACAACAAAATGAACTATAAACTCCACAAAATCACAATTTATGAAAATGCTTTTGTATTTATTCTCTACATTTGTATGGCAGAGTCAGAATTGAAATGTTTATAGTACATGTGAAATATACCTCCTCTTGGGGCTTGGGCAGTGGCTCGTTCCAACCAAGAAAATGTTTGAAGTTTGTCGACAAGACAATGTGGAATGCTGCACTTGAGATTTTTGCTGTGTGCAGAACACGGATAATCTCATTCATTCATTTGATTAATTTGGCTGAAGCTCAGTAGTTATAACAAGAAGCGGGAAGCCTGAGAGCGAATGAGATAGTTTCGGTGCTACTGACGGCACTAGACGTCCAATCCATATTGAGTGTAAGGGGCTGGCAACGAATGATCGATGAATGGCAAGCAGTAAATTAACTTCAAACTAAACGCACTTGCACGTGCACAAACTGTATACAGAGAAATAAACTGCCTGGTTTTACAAAAAAACAGATGTGTGAGTAGCAATGCTGCATCAATTAACCCAACAACTTGCCTTCACTCTGTAAATGAAAAGGGATTTAATTACGTCGCCTTTATTTTTCTCACGCGTCTATCGCTTTTCACTTTCTTGTTGTTGGCATACGTGGTGACAGTTGTTGTGCAGTGCATGTAAAATCATCTGTACAGGAACAAAATGACTACTCTAAGATTTTCTTGTATGGATTAGCCAAGGAAGCTGTAGCATGGGTGTCAACCAGGATTAGATTTTTTTTACAAGGAATGAGAGCAATATGGGACACCTATGACTTCACTGCCAGACCAACTCAAGAGTAAACATGAAAGTGAGTTGTTTATACAGGATTTGTGTAAAACATTTTAATAGTTATAACATGACATAATTTACTTTCTTTTATTTATTTATCAATCCAAATTTAGCAGACAGTTATAGACAGTTACTGAGTACACGGTATTCAGTACAAATTTATAAGACATAATTTTCCTCACTTATCAGGAACATGAAACATTTTAGCTATTATCATTTCCATTACACTTTTGTGAAAGGAAAACAATATTAAAAAAATCTAAAACTATATCTGTGGTCTGTTTCACCCAGAATGCCTTTCTTAACAGATTCTTGATTGGTGGTTGATTGTAGAGTTAATTCAAACTCTTACTTACATATGGGTCACTTTGAATTTGAAGAAAAGCATATTGTTCATTCACTGGCGGCCCGAGGCTGTTGTTACTTGAATAGAGGTGCAATTAGATAGAACCAATTATATTTTTAGCTTCATAAAGTCTGTTTAATTTTTACCCATTAAAAGAAAGAAAGAATATGGACACACTACAAGGGTGCAGTTGCCTTGAGTCAACCTCTGCAGATTACCATGACCTGAATGATTGAGAATGTGTCTTTGTATCTGACATTTGTCGCAGATGTAGCGTCCATGATGAGTTGAAATTTGGATTGGATTGGATTGGATAACTTTATTCATCCCGTATTCGGGAAATTTCATTGTGACAGTAAAGGCATCGTTACACATTGTTACAAGTTAGACAATACAGTCGCAAAGGCCGCAGAACAACAAAGCAAAATGACAATGTACAAAGCAAAGAAAAGTATATGGGATCATTAAGGATCACCAAATCTAATCATTAAGACAGAAAAGCAGCAAAAACACAAAACGAGCAAGAGCGGACGTAGCTACCGCCACCGGCTGCCACTTGAGTGGCGCCATCTTGGTTGCGGTAGCAAAAACGGATACTGATTCAAGAAAAAGACGTTGCAGAGTTTGATAAAACTGGAAACACACACAGGAAGTCTTCCACAAGATGGAAGATATATATTTTAATGATTCTAAAGGTTGTCTGTCCACTCGGGTCCTACGATTGGCTGGTCAGCAATTTGGGGTGTCCCCCACATGTTCCCTGTAGTTGGCTGGGACAGACTCCTGCATCCTCCACGACCTTTGTGAGGGGGAAATTTATGAATGATTGAATGATCCTTATTGTTTATTGTGATACTTATAAATAATATTAATCTGCTATGCAAAATAAACCACATGCTATTTCAGCCTAATATTTGGCAGGTTTTCAAAACAGGCCTTACAACAACTGATCAATATTAAAATTCATACAATGTGTTTCAAGGAGCAAATCACTAATCCTGGTTCACTATCGTTTTCTATACAATGTCATTTGCCAGTGTGCTAAACATGCATTTCATTCGTATCTTTATCCGCTCCTGCTTTTTGAAAGCCACTTTAACGTCACAGTATAGAAGCTAATTACAGGGACATCAAAGAGCTTTTAACCATATCAGAAAATAATTAATTTCATATTTATTTGGGTATTTCATTGCTAAAACACGTTTTTTCTATGCAAATGCTGTTTTCCCCCCCAAACATTCCGTCAATTCAATTAATTGGGAATATCATTAAAGCTAGCAAATTTACAGTTTAATTTGTGTCTACTATTTAAGCTGCTACAGAGCCGCCACAGAAACCCCTTCCCCTCTAAGTGGATTAATTAATTTTGAATCAATAAAAGTCTCTTAGTCCGGTTGTAGCATTCCCCTGAAAATAAATAACACTGCACAAAGCATTATCAGTGGCAGTGGAGTTTCCGGTTTTTGCTTTCCTGGCTATAAAGCAATGGTTAGCTGAGAAAATTACTACTAGTCAGTGGTTGGCTACAGTCTGCTGCTCGTTCAGCGGTTTTGATTTTCAGAATGTGCTTTCTCGTTGAGTTTTTTTCTCGAGGCGCAATAGGTACCAAGTCAATGGCGACAGGTGGCCTCGCAACCGGTGACACACGTCAGGCGCAACACAAAGTTGCCAGTTTGACAGGATAAGGCGCAGCCCGCATGTTGAATTTTACAGCAGTGAAGATGACTGAGTTGATCATTCAGCGACAAATTTCAGGGGTGACGAGGAAGCAGCCAATCAAATATGTTCTCTCATTCAAATGACTATAGTTGCTGGAGACTTGACCTTCCTCCACATTGTTGACAACTGACCTCTTAGCCAAACACCACACTTTATGTTCTAACCACTATCTGACTCCAAGAACACTAATTTTGAGAATATGAAGAAAAGCTCTAATGACATCAACAACTATCCCAAAAAATAAAGGGGGGACTAAAAGGCTAGGGTTAGGACTAAAAGAAATGTCAAAATATTAGGAGATTAACATTGCAATACTATGAGAATCAAGTCATACATTTTGGTATTATATGATTGAAATCATAATAATATGAGATGAGTATTGTTTTGTTGTTTTTTTTTTTAACATTACGTGAACCAGAAGTTGTTAGGTTCCACGGCTGAGAGTTTTGACGATGCATCAACACAAAACTACTTTTGGTTTAATTTCAGGAGAATAATATTTGGAGAAAAGCTTTGCGAGATTAAAGTTTTTATATTACTTTTACATTTGGTGAACTACAATTTGTTTGGTGTATGCGGACTTAAACATTTGACGACATAAAGGTTAAAGCGAACATTAAACAGCAACGCTTTGTCACGTGACAAAGACAGCTCGTCTCAACACAGCATTATACTTTGTACGTAACTATACTATACAAGCCAGCGGATTTGGTTGTCTGGAAAAAAATGCTTTTTATTGAAGCTGGAATCCAGCATCATCATGCGACCGAGCTGAATTCCAAGTTCATCTTTAAAAAAAAATATGGATTAAAGACAGTCAGCAGTGACAGGCTTTGTGCCGAACAGCATGGGAGCGAGTTAGTGTGTGAGTCACGAGGCTGTGCTGCAATGTTAAATTCATGTTCAGAACAATACGCAGCCTCCACATGTCAATGCTAAACATTGCTTTTTCTGTTTTACTGTCATTTTACATTATTGGAAAAGCATAAAAGTGTCTCGCTCTGTCTTAACGCACGAAACAGCTCGGGTGGATTACATCCCGTTTCTGTTTGCGGCCTTAAACTTGTAAAGCAGATCAGTCACGGTCCATTTGATTCCAACTTTCAATTAAGGATTTAGTACAGCTGTCTTTAAGCATAAAGATTATTTTGGCTGATTTGTGTCTACTTTTTCGTGTGGTTTTGAGAGGAAAACCTACTTTACTTTCGATTCCCCCCAAGAAAGTGATTCTAAAAATGGAATTGACATATGACTTTTTTCATAGCAGCGTGACGGGTGTTTTGAACAACTCATTCTGCGGTGACTTTAAGAAGGAAATATGATCTTACATCAATCTTGACATATACAGTATGTAGAACACATTGCTTTACACACGTTCACTGTCAGACTTCTGACAACAACTCTGTGACTCTTTCTTTCGTTCTCACTTCTTCTTGCTGCCATAGTGAGGAATCTAATGTTGAGGTGTTGCATTTCTGTTGGTGGACGCATCTGTCTGAAGTCCAGTTGGGGAAATCTTGGGAGCTGCACATGCTCTCAAGCAGATGGGTGTTCAACATGTTAACATTATGTCCAAAGCACTCCTATCAAATGTTCCACAAATATTTCACAGTTTTCTTTTTATTTATCTGTTTGTTTAATGTGTGGGCGGTTCAATCGCCTGGTGGGCTGTCTCACTTGATTCACATTGTTTTATAGTAATTTTACAACTCCTGATTCAATTGACGCGGCGTGGAATAAATGATCTGGCAACACAAATAAGCAAAGGTGGTCATTCGTTCATTCATTATGCAGGAGAGTTCTTCTCTTAAATACCTCATCCTTCCTTGGCACTCTCACTCAGGGCATTTACTTGTCCCCCCTTTTGGAGTTTCAACTGAATACAATACACTCCAGTGTGTTTACAAGTGCAAGGTAGGCAATGTTAACCATTGAGGGAAGTGCTATTTTACCATAAGATCTGATAACCTGTCAAGATCTAAGAACCAAGACAGATGAGTAATTTTCTGTTGTGTACAATAACAAGAGAATTTGTTTAATTAAATTGTTGTTGTTTGTGTTGCCATGCTAGCAGTTAAATGAGTTACTGCCCTGCAATTGGCTGGCCACCAATTCAGGGTGTCCCCCGCCTCTGGCCCGAAGTCAGCTGGGATAGGCTCCAGCACGCCCCGCAACCCTAGCGAGGATGAAGCGGCACAAGTATCGTCTACTGTACATACTCAACTCTACTCTGCACCTGGGAGGACCTAATCAAGACTAATGTCTTATCTTCTACTTGCACTAAAATTCCATAGGCTGCTAACCACTTTCTTCACCTACTTATGTACGCGACCATTTATTCATGTTGACTGCTTGTCTATGTTGACTATTTATTTATGTTGTTGACTACTTATTACATTGACTTCTTGCTTATTTATTGATTGATATTTATTATTATTATTGTTTATTGATTATTTACTTGTGCACTACCCAGTGAAGCTTTGAATCTCATTATACTTGTATAATGACAATAAAAGTATTCAATTCATAAATTATATTAATAAGGGAGATTTGTATTTTTTGTATAAATTTAGTTTGTGTTCGTTCACATATTTAAATGTTTACTCGACTGGTAAACCTAATTGTACATTATGAGATGGTTTTATAATGAACAACAACTTCGGATCTTGTACTGTTATGGGGAGTATGATTGAGTAGAATGTTACGAATTTTCTTCACCAAATGCTGCAAACTGCCCTCTTTTGTTTTGTTTTGTGGAAATTGCCACCCAAAGAAAGCTGATTTTTTTTAAATATACATAGAAATATTGCTGTAATCCATTGGTTGCCCCTGGCAACACGAGATGCCCAATCCATTTTAAGTGGGAGAGCCTAGCGCCCCCATTAGCACTGAAACATGGGTATTTAGTTACAGCCCTCCAGGTCAAATAAGTTTCATATATATTTATACCAGCAATGCCATATTTGCATTAAATATATTGGAGTCTGTAATATCTGTCATACTGGAATATTTGTCTACTTTTGTAAATGAGATAAAGCAAGTCAGTACAAACCTCTATGAGCAGATGGTTGCCAAAGAAATGCTCATTGTCGTATTGATGTGCAAAACAGACATTTACCTTATTAATTTGTCACATCTGCGTTGAAAACTGCACCCAAACATGTCCCGTGCAGTGTGATCAAAGTCAGAAGGAAGAAAAGGGGGGAAAATGAGTGGGTGCCCTCAATGCTAACAAGGATACACTTCCTTCAAAGAGTCACAGAAAAATGACTACATGCCTCTGTTCAGTCACGTAAAAGTACTTGAAAAATAAATGAAAGTTTTTTTGTTTATTTTCTTTTCTGCCAGTGCAGAGATGTTAATAATATTGAGCCCCAAATTGATGATGAATGTTGTAAAATGAACACAATGTGTCTCATATTTGTCTGGTTGAGCTCTTGAAAAGACATGCTGGCTTTTGAAGTTTGTACAAATAAGTCTCCGAATGGTCTCAAAAGGAAATTACATGACTGAGTTCCAAAAAAATAATTTGAAAATAGAATTGTCAGTCTATCGCACACCTTTCCACTTTGTGTCAATCGATCTCAGGTGAACTTAGGCTTATTAACTGGAGTTCAGCCCCACACATGGTATTTATTCATAATATTATGGACAGTTGATGCTGAAAAATAAAACACAATTACAAGAGCCTCAATAAGACAGTATATGAGAGGTCCTAAATATATTCATAACCATAAGTGTTTTGCAGAGTCAAGCCTTTATTTTTGGAAATCTAAAAAAAAAAAACTTTAATATAATTAAATACGATAATAGTTTGTTGTTATTTGTTGTGATTTTTGCATTTTGAAAAAATTCAAATGCCATTAATTACATTTTAATACATACCAAATTAACTAAGAAATGTCATTTCTAGAGAGGGTGTGTGGTGATGATTTGCTCTATGGGTCACTTCTTGTTTATTTTGGTTTACTTCTTGTTTAATTCAGTGCATCTAGAGGTCATTTTCTATTAATTCCTGGTTACTTGCTGTTCATTTTTGGGGCATCTCTGTGTAACTTGGGTCACTTCCATGAAAAAATAAACTGTGGTTATGGCTTAAATAAAACTATAATGTTTTTTTTTTTTTTAATTATTATTTTTATGATTTTTATTTTAATATTATTTAACCATCGTATGTAGGCAGGTTTGTGGGACCTGTATCTTAGTTTGAGTCCCTTATTTGTATCATGTGGCAGGGAAGCATGAAAAAAGCACAAAACTCAGTACCTATTTACTGTCATTCCACTATGCTTTTTGGTACCTCCAGAGTGGTGGTCAGTGGCACACTTCAAATTTAAACAGTGTAATGGTGGTATCCTAGCTCTCCACATCCATCTGCTCATAAGAGGTCCCGAAACTCACAAGTTCAACCTAAAATCAGTCTTCAAAAGATGCAGTTTGTTTAAGGATTATGGTATATGCAAATATTGTCGTAATGACACATGAACATAAACATAGTAGATGAAGCTTCGCATTAAGTTCAAAACCAGAAAGCACCTCTGTCATGAAGCATTTTTAGTTGTAAAACACAATCCTTTAGGAGTGCCAAGAAGACACATGGATGTTCCAGAGACATGGCTTTCTTTTGTGCTGGATCCATCTGTCAGTCTTTGCTCGTACTTTACTGCTTCCGCCAACAAATTTGACAGCCCCACGCCTCGGCTAGATTGGAAAATTATACAAACGTTAGGGTGGAAAGGTGTAATTCAAGATGGCAAAAGGGCTGATTTGGAGACATTTAAATGATTATTCTTATGTGTTCATCACTGAAGACGTGTGGCAGAGGTCACACAGAGACACTCTGGGGAAAGATTATAGCAGCTGACAGGTGGCTGACAACTCCCACTTTTTCTCTCAATCTTTTCCGGTGAACTCATGCATATCAGTTTTGTGTACATTATCTGCTAGTGGGCCTGTTGAATCATCTGTCCCTATGTCATGACTTTTTTCAGTAACTTGAGTAGCTATATGTTCGCAAACCTATGCAGCAGCGAACAGACGGGTTGGACATTTTACATAGTATGTCCATCTGTCTGTCCTTTATATATGCTTTATGTTCAGTGTGTGGCAATATACAGTAAGAAAATCACTAACCACAAAACCATGTGTTTTTCTTTATGTTTCACATTGAGTAATGCTGCATTGACAGCACCTAATGGAAGAAATGAGACATCTTTAATGAGGACAGAATTTAAGAAAAATCACACGGTTTGCTTCGATATTCTTCAGATGTAGGTGTGACAACACTGTGAAGACATCGTGTGATCTTTTTTTGTTTTTTCTTATGCTAGGTTTTCAGCCTGTACAAAATTCTCACTTTTCATAATCTTAACATATACATAAAATGTTGCACGTTTGGACTATTAGTAAACTGTCTGTATTTTAATTTTGAATCAACTCACGGTTTGTATACCATATATGCTGTGCTGAAATCTATATCACTTTTTTCCCCTGACATAGTAAAAAAGTTTCTATCTATGTGGTCTGACTCAGAGTTGTGTTCTGTCATGTTAACCGTAGTTGACAGAGAAGCAAGCCAACACCCTAAACCTCTGGTCTGTAACTTTGTTTGCCCTCAGCACCAACAGACTGTACGCCCTTCATTTCGGTCTCAAAACTGCCGACTATGACTGATTTTCTATATGTCACTCATACGGGCTAGCATTAAATTCACACAAAGAGCAACAAAACATGTAAGAACATTTTCTACCGCAAGTGAACAATATATGGTACTTATGAAGTTAAATTGTTCAAACCAGTGATTGGCATTGCAGCTCCAACGCAGGCACTACACAAATACAGTAGGTACACTCCTTTTCCAATCCAGAGAGTAAGTCAAAAGTTGTCTGAAAAAGAGATACTCAAGGAAAACACAGATGACCAATCATTTAATTTACTGCAGCCTTTCTGATTTGCGGCGCAAAGGAATTACTGGATTCTTTAGTTGGGTTGTGATTATGTAAAAAATATAGAAACAGATTTGCAGTTGCACTTAAAATAATTGAAACCTCAGTAAATTCTATGAAATTATCTTAGGGGTGGTTACAAATTAAAGAAAATTGCAATGAAAAAAGAAAATCAGCAATTTAACAAGTGTGAGACAACTGTATAAGTGGAGTCTTAACGATTGGATGGCGACCACTCTTACGGTATGTGCATCTCCTGTTGCCCAAACTTTGGTCGGATAGGCTCGTCTCAGGAATGACCTGAGTGAGGATAAGGCTTAAAAATGTAACTGTAAAATGTATTGAGCTGTTATTTTTACATTTAAATCTAATAGAATGTATACCATTGTTGAATATCACTACATTGTTAAAGTTTGTACTATAAATAAAGAAGCTTGTTAAAACTTGAACATTAAAGTGAAACAATGTGACTTTTTTTTCAAGAAAAGATAGAAATTTACCTAACCTATGTATAATATTAGAATAAGCCATCATTTAAAACTGAACATTTAAGGTAAACTGGACTTCAGTTGATTACAGGGTGATTTAAAAGAAGCTCACCATTATTAAAAACCTAACAGTTAGAATTATATTTATGTTTGTTTTCTTTTCTAATTGCTTATTTTGTTTAAAATTTAAAAGCCCTACAAACATGGCTGGATGACAGACTCTACAAGAATTAGCCCAGTTAGTTCCTTTAAGGTCAAGTTAAAATGATTAAATTGTGGGGTTGGATGAAACTAAAGAGAGTCGGGAATTTGTACGCCCCTTTGTTATCGGAACAATTGGTATGCCCTGTTTGTTGACTGCAGCATCTCAAAATTTCAAGAAGGGAATAAATAAAAACCTTTTTGCGTTCATCCTTTTCCAGTTTTGAAAATGTCTTTACCCGATTTCTCACACTATGTTGTTGTTAATTTTCTAGGAGGTCATAGAGGATTACAGCAGTGCATCACTTGTCCAAATGGAGCATTACGAGACTGAAGATTCACTGTCCCCAAAAAAATGTGTGAGGCCTTCCAACTATGGCTTGGAATGGACTGTAGCCAATCAAAGGTTGACAAACTGAAAAATGAATGGGAACAGGAATGTGATTCTGAATAACACCAAATAAATATTTCACTTGACAACTTCAGAAGACTACAACGTTCCAGCCTGCGGTCCATTAAAGGAAGAAAAATATTTCCCTGCCCAGTTCTGGCTCTGTGACATCATGTGAAATCTGCCTCTGAGGATTTATTTGTCAATTGTTGTTTAAAGAAAAAAGTGTCTTAATAAAAGGACTATAGGTGTCACATTTTGTTGGGGTTTTCGGTGGATGTGTGCATGTTTTTTCCCTTGTGTGTGCGTCCGGGTGATTGTGTGCGTTTTGCCTCTTGTGTCCCTTTGGGCGCCCCTTCCCTCATGTGGCCAGGTGTGTGATTGGTAATCGGCCCTTGTGTGTGTATTTAAACCCGTGTCTGACTTGTCTGGTGTGGGAGTATTACCTAGTGTTTTGTTTGGTCTACTTCACATAAGTCATGTTTTTGCCTCTTTGTCGGTGTGCGTTCCCCCCAGTTAGTTGCCATTTTTCGTCCCATTGTTTATTATTTTGTACGATTATTTCTGTCATTAAAATCCTAAATTGTGCACCAGGACTTTCCTGCTTCCAGGGTTCTGTCTCGCTACGCACCCGGGGCGCATCATGACAAGAGGTGGCTCAATGAAGTCCAATCCACTTCAATAAAGTACCCCTTGGGGCATTAGTGTTACTTAACGATACTACCATTTGAGAATACTTTATTATAATTTTATATACAATATACTGTTTGTCCAGTGCAGTTAATCACCATGAGATGTTGATAATAACTTGTCAATTCAAATTTGTTTCGAATGGCCTCACTTCATTACAAGCAAAAGAGGAAAGGAGGCTTTTATATAGCTGATGATATAGGCCGAGAGCACTGAGTGCAAAGGAAAGTTTTTCTTTTTGTTGCCATGGCCACCTGAAAAAGCTTTGTTTTTCTTTGTTCATAAACAACATTCTTAAGTCTCAGAACATGTAGAATGTTGGGAGATGGTCTTCTCAGGGGGAATCTAAAAATGAGTTGCAAAATTGATTTTTGATTTTTTTTTTTACCCGTAATTGATGTGAGATGTATGGATCCTGGAATCTGTTGTCATTAACAGAAGCAAACATGTCTCATGGAACACCATACATGGTTAATAAAATCCAGCCAACTACAGGACACCCTGAATTGGTGGCAAGCCAATCACAGGGCACAAGGAGATTGACAGCCATTAACGCTCACACTCATACCTAGTTTCATTTAGTGTTCAACCAGCCTAGCATGGATGTTTTTGGATGTGGGAGGAAACCGGAGTACACAGAGAAAACTCACGCAATCCCGGGCAGAATATGCAATCTCCAAACAGTGAGGGCCCACCCGGGATCGAACTCTCGACCCCAGAACTGTGAGGCCAACACCCTAACCACTCGACAGTCGGGCCGTCCCCCTAGTGGAATGTATAAAAAAAATATTATTTACATAATTTGAACCTAGCTCCCCAACAATACAAAACGTTATCATCATTTATGATTTATTGAATCAAAATCAAAGCGCAGCAGGTTTTGCTCATTCTAGCCAAACAGTAGTGTCCTTTAGGAAAAAATGTCAGAGTGCACTTAGAGAAGGAACAGTGTGGGATCAAGAGTTAGCCATGGCACCAGTCATAATCCGCCCTTCAAAAGAACCAGATGGAGAGGCTAAGGTTTCAGTCCAAATATTGTTTTTGGATTGAGGAGTGCACTGGCTCTCTCTCTCTCGCCATCGCCGCGTAGCCATCTCGCTCAACGCTACAGTGCTCTTTAGTTGCCGGCTGTTCTCTTTCTCATTTTCTTTCTCTAGGCCTTTTCCTGCTGTGTTTTATCAGTTTCTGTCTCCTAAGCCCACACTGCTCATCAGGGCCTGTTAGGTCATCCCCGAAGATCTGGCCTGGTCTGGGTTAGGTTAAAACCCGACTTGGTGTTTATCCTCCCTATCAGATTGTGGGTGTTGACTTAAGGTCAGCACTTGAGATTCATCATTTTCATCATGAATTACTCTCGATGTTTTCACGGACTGTGATTCACCATGAAATTGTCGCTTTAAGGTGCCAGTGTGAGGGATCCTAAATCAGCAGTCTTACCCTGAGACACTCGATAAACATACAGCTCCAGAGTTTGTGTCTGGACTGGCGGGCCTGTGGGGCAGAAAGGTATGTGCTTAGCAGAATTGTGCCTCGCCTCATTCTCCAATGTTGAACACACACAGAGCGACCTTGTGTGAAACAGAAGGCTGAAGTAAGCGCGCCTTTTGGCAAGAGGAAAGCACACAAATTTGCGCACAAATATTCACTTCAAAGCCTCAATTTTCAATCTTTGCCTTCAAATTTGGAAACAAATGTGCTGAAAAATTCCAGAGATGATTGTCTTCAGTTTTTGTACTCTACAATATTCTTTTAGGAAAATTCATTAATTCATTCATTTTCTGAACGAATGATCCTCACGAGGGTTGTGGCGGGTGCTGGAGCCTATCCCAGCTGACTTCGGGCCAGAGGCGGGGAACACCCTGAATTGGTGGCCAGCCAATCGCAGGGCATGAGGAGATGGACACCAATTCACACTCAGACTCATACCAGGGGCATTTTAGAGTGTCCAACCCACCTACAATGCATGTTTTTGGAATATGGGAGGAAACCAGAAGACCTGGGGAAAACCCATGCAGGACAGGGGAGAAGATGCAAACTCCACACAGGAGGCCCCACCTGGATTCGAACCCAGGATTACAGAACTGTGAGGCCAACACGCTAACCACTCATCTACCGGGCCACCCTCTTATAGGAAAATGATAGTCAAAATGTACAATGAAAAATTCCAATAGATATAATAGTGCTGTATCACACCTCAACAAAGAGTTTAATTCAAACAACCAGCATGTGATTTTACTGTATATATATATATATATATATATATATATATATATATATATATATATATATATATATATATATATATATATATATATATATATATATATATATATATATTCAGCTCAAAAGCATTCTGGCAGCAACACTGAATTTTAGGTACTGTATTTTTCGGACTCTAAGTCCCATCAGCCAATGAATACTCATTCAATAGGAATAAATAATACATAGGATTCAGTTTAATATCGCAATTTTTGTGAGGGCTTTAAAAAAACCCAGAAACAATGGTAAAATAGAGAACAAATGGGTAAATAGGCATCTGTTAACATGTGTTTTTTAGGTATAACTCTGTCAGTGGATGCTAAATTCATTTTAACTAATTGGCTGCCACTGATGGTGACAGACAAATTCGATTTCTCAAAAAGTGAACTCTTTTACATGGACAACACATTCCCTTTGCCATAATTACTACTCATCACTCTGAAGCTAAGAAAATAGATCAAAAGTGTTTCTATAGTTGCAAGTTGCAACTATTTCAATGTTATTTCATGACTGATCGCATTGGCTGCCATTGACGGGGCTCCCTTTCTAATACATTTTTACTGGGAGGGGCAATCCAACGATTTTCGCGAACCACCCTTAGTCAAAATGGATTGGGCATCTAACACCGTCAATGGCACTAAAACATGATAATTCAATGCCAGCCATCCGAGGTCAAATGTATTTGATGTCTAACTCAGTTCTCCACATTGAACTGGAAAGTGAGCTAAAAGACCCTCAGGCAAAGTGGCTAGGGAGCCTGAACGGGAACTTAACACTCAAGCACAGGACAATGTCAATCTCTGTGCCAAAGTTGGTGCTCATTAAAGAGAATGCAATGAAAGGAATTTACGGGTATTGCTGTCACGTAAAGGTTATACTGATCCTGACAATGGCTCCCGGTCTGATCTACGGGCCCCGTCATAATTCAATTAACTCTCACCACTGAGCATTATCTTACCGTACCCCAGCCACTCCCTGGCACATTACCGAATTCCTGTCCATGAGGTCAGTGCAACATTCAGAGCAGACTGCCGCTTAGTGTACACTGGTACAGGTATAGGAGCCATAGTGGTAAAAATCACCAAAAATAAACAGATGACTTAATTATCATTGCCCAGAAACATGTAAACAATACAACCAGATCAATACAAAGTCAATTTCACCATCAGGAGGGCTCATATACTTATTAGCAAGGGAGCACTACTCTTTTTCTCCTCTTAACCCAGGATTTTGAATATTTTCTGAAAAAAATCTGCCATTTTCTCCTTGATCTTCATTTGAATCATTGTCATTTTTATTCATTCATTCATTCATTTTCTGAATGAGGAGACGGACAACCATTCACACTCACACTCATACCTAGGAGCAATTTAGATTGTCCAATCAGTCTACCATGCATGTTTTTGGAATGTGGAAAGGAACCAGGGTACCCGGAGGAAACCCACGCAGGCCCGGTGAGAACATGCACACTCCACACAGGTGGACCGACCTGTATTGGAATTCAGGACAACAGAGCTGATGTGATAACCGGGCCTGTTGTCATTTTTAAGTAATTAATTTTAAGCAAACCTAACATAAGAGCATTGGATTTTGGAAAGATTGTGCTAACATCACAGGTAATATTGTACTTGTTAAGCCTGTTCATAATTGTGTTGAAAAGTATGTCTCATTTAGCAGCAGAAATGACTTAAAGCCACAATGTCAGCAGTTTTGTCAAGCCTGTATTTTTATTTTGGATGGATTTTATATGATTTTTATCAGGTAATATTCAAAAGTATTTTCCTGAGCCCTGTCAGCAACACAAATGCATAGTTAAATGAGCTTGCAATTACCGAATTATAGGTGGGTACTACTTAGCATGTTGTTTTGACTGGAGATAAGATGCTATCCATGGTGACTTATCTGATGCCTTGCATAATTTATGATTCAAATATTTGAGCGAGTTCTGAAAGGAAGGCTTATTCATTCATGATTTTGGCACTGTCGACAACATGGGTCATTAGTGTGGAAAAGTGCCCTGCGAGGCGGATGGAAAAAATACATGATCTTCGAGATCAATTTTTCTAGTTTGGAAAATGATACTAATTTTGATGACTGTTTCAATTAGTGTTTGTTGGAAAGGTAGAACCCAGAGAAACTTGCACGTTTTGGAAAGTCACAAACCAAAGGCTTGTCAATGCAGAAAAGGGGGCTACAGCAAGACTTTCAAAGTAATCTATGGCGCGGGTCACATCGTATTTGAATTTTCCTTTGGAGGGCCATTCTGTCTGCTAACTATGGCTGCCACTAACCATTGGCAAAGAATGTAATGAAGCGTCAAATATTACGTTAGTCAATTAATCATTTAAAGTTGACCTCAAAATTTCAAAAATCAGTGTTTTCCCTTTTTTAGCGTCCTAGTACAAAATATTTTTATAACTGTCAATTTATATTTTACTTTTTACAAAAAGAAAAAATGGGTAGAGTAAGTTAAAAAAAAGAAAATTTCATGATTTTTTTCATGTCAATTCATTGAAATGATTTTTTACTGCATGGACCAGCTTGTCAGTCAGGTAAAAAGACTTAAGGTACCATAAATTTGCCCACATGCTTATTGGAGAGCAACCTAACAGACACTTTGTTGTTGTTTTTTTTAATGTATTATTATTTTTAATACACTTTGTCTGTTTTATTTAAGAGCAAACATTTATTGCATTCAAATAGCTGGCTTATTAGATATATTTTCAATACATGAGTAGTTACCTTGGTTAATTTTTTTGACAATAATATCGCATATCGGCAATTATTTGAAACAATTTTGCAATCCCACAAAATTTGTCATCACAAGAGGCCTACTTTATGGGCTTTCAAATTGGTAAGTTCCATTGTTGCTCCATTAAGCAAGAATGGCATCTGCAAATTTGGAACATGTGAAGGTGAAAAAGGGGAGGCACTTCTGATGGCTGCATTCTTGAAAGGTCAGTGATCTGGGCTATACTGTATGTATGCACATTGCTGACAAAGGTTGTGGGGTGTGTACACTTGTGTCTGTGGGGGGGTTAAGGCTGTCACTGATCCCCGAATGCTAAATTTACCCAGGCGTGATTGACAGAAGCAGGTGTATGACGCTTGGGCAGTGGTAGGGGCGTTGGTGATGAGGGGGTGTCTGGAAAGAAGTACACCTGATTTTAGTTCAGATGCGGATAGACATTGGGGGCAAACGCACAACCCAAATCGGGGGTTTCTATTCAAAGCCAGCTGGTCTGGCTTTATTACGTGCAGGGCATTTATTTTAGGCACTTTGGGGTATTTGTAGTTTTCCGTATGCCCCCTTTTGCCTTAGCTTTTTTTAATTGTAATTTTTGGGGGCCTCAGCTGGTTCTGCAGGGTGGAACTTCCTGGGGAAGCAGAGAAACGGCACGGGTGAGTTTTCCATTTTACCCTCAAAATCAAATTAAGCCAACATAGTGGGTCAAGGTTTCCTAACAAGATTAGGCAATTATTTAGATATTTGAGCCTGTTTAGAAATTTCTGTTTGATTTGGATTAATGTTATTACTCATTTTATCCTGTATTCAATGAATTGTTTCTTTATAAACAACAACAAAAGATTTGTTTGACTGTTGTTTATTTCGAGTTTTCCCTGCATTGGCACAACTCAATGATACCAGAGACGTTCTGGCATCAAAGGCGTGGTCACATACCAGCTGTTGCCAATCATCTCCTTGAAGCACTTAATGAAAATTCGACTTAGGTACCTGGAAAAGTGTGTCTGAAACTTTTCACTTCTACGGTTTTTATACTTCCAAAGTAAGACAAACGGTTAAAAGTGTTAACGTTTAACTTAATATGGTTTTATTTCTCTCTTTCTAATGCTTCACAGTCAGTTTAGGTTACGGCTACAGTTAAGGGTAATTGCTCAGAACATCCCCGTACACAGTCTGGAACCATTGGTGAGAGAAAAGAGCTCCAACATGCTGTTTGCTTTAAAAATGACTCATTTCCTCTAGGTAGCTCCCCATGTAGCAGATACAAACTTCAATAACAATGTGCATCACAGGGTTTGGTGTTTAAGAACACACTGAGATAAAGTTTGGAGACAAAGTGAAATCTTTGAGGCAGCGGCTCTATAGAAGTTGTTATTGTTGTTTGTGAATGATTTTTTAAGGAGAAAATTAGAACAAAATCAGAATAAAATAAACGGAAAGTGGGGGTCAAATACTCTCTTTAAAACATACAAATTTTTCCCACCCCTTTCTTATTTTGGAAAAAGTTGTTTAAAAAATGTCAAGTTGTTAAAAAAAAAACTTGAATGGGAGGGCTAATGGCAAGAATTACTGCTCTCTCGTTACAAAGAGTCAGTGAAAGCTCAGAAACTTGCAAAGACTTGGCAGTCACTGCAGTCTTCACTTATTAGCTTTTCTGCCCTCTAAATTCCGTTACTTTGCTTTGATGGGCAGCCCAGATGAGGAAGTATTTTGTTTTCCCTCTCAGTAGGGAGTCGACCGTCTTTATACATTTGCCTCTCTGTCTTTGAAAAGTCCTCTCGTGCTGTCATTTCTGGATTCTCAACTGAGATCTAGAATGAAAATGTTCTATCTTGCTATAATTTTCAAAAACTATTAGTCTTCTATGTGAATTCTAGTTGAATCCAATTAAATCCATTTACTGGTATGCTGTTTCAGATTCTGACTAGTTTATTAAAAAATAAAAGTAATCATAGAAGATATTTTCCTGCATATGAAGCAATTACATTTGATATATATATATATATATATATATATATTAATATATATATATTTATATATATATTTATATATATATTAATATATATATATATATATATATATATATATATATATATATATATATATATATATCAAATGTAACTGCTTCATATGCAGGAAAATAGATATATTTTTTAATTTATTTTCATAGTGAATATTTTTATGAAATGTTTTTAATAATTCCAGCAGCCGTTCGACCTCCTGCACGCAAATTCCCCTTCTGTCAACCCCCATGAGCGCCATTGAGCCACCCCCCCAAAAATGAGTGTGATGCTCCGGTGACGCGATACAACGGCAACGTGCCGGGGCGGCCTAAATCTACAAAACACAAGCACTGGCGCGAGGCAGCTCGTTTGATCTGCAGCTAATCTCAGTTGCCTGCCTCCCCTCTGATCATGTCTGAATAAGAATGAGTTGGGGGGCCATGCTAGAGGCACAGAGAGCTTTAGACGCAGCCGCTCATCTGCCGAGATCCAGCGTGTGGCGCGCGTCCACGGTCGCAGAATCGGCTTGCGCGCACATAAGACCCTCGTTGAGATGCATCATATTCTCTTTTTTTCTTTCTTTGTCATTACCATCAGATGTTATTAACTGGCTATTAGTAGGCCGTGTGTAAGAAGTACTGTTGCCGTGCGGACTGAACTTCGATTGTGAAGGTCAACAGCTGTGCGGTGTTTATTGTAGTGAGTAAAAAACGGAAAACTTCGCTATTTTACTGGAGTCCAAGGTTTCTCTCGAGATTTGTGGCGCCATTAAAATACCTCGCCCACCCTAATGGACTCTACGTTTGTACGATGACAAAACTGTTATGTGTATAATGTATCTTCATATTTATAATGGCTACATACAGATCGGGTTGTGGCCATAATCTCAAAGTAGAAGTCTAACATATCAGTCCTAAAGCACTCAATTAAGGCACACTTGGAAATGAGACTGTGAGAACTCATTGAACATAAATGAAAGAAGAGGGGGGGGAAAGGAACTATTGGCATTTTGCCTGTATTGGCACAATTAGAGATGGTGCAGTCAGAACAATGAAATAACTGTGCCTGTGCTAGAGCGGTTAACTGGGAATTACTTTTCAGTAGGAGGCTAAATCACCCAAAAAATGTATGTGCTCCGCCTCACATGCTGAAACACTACTTGACAAAGAGAAAACTTCGAGGCACTATGAAAGGACACCATTTATAGGATCGATACCAGTGATCCCCTTACTAGATAGACATATTAAGCTATTGTTTTTTTTCCCTCTTTACAATGCATTTTGTGTCACCTAGGCCATACTTTGATAGACAACTGTGGCCTACACAATGTGATCCTAATGTGATTAACAAGCAGTACACCATCTCTGGAATCCTTTTAGGTTTACGCAAACATATCCTGCAATTTTCATAATCTTTTTATTTGTTCTGGAGTTATCGTGAACACACATTTTTGACATTTTGACCTCATTGCTGCAAAAAGTAATCACCTTTTCCCTTTCATTTCACAAATCTATGCTGCATGTTTGATAATAATCAATTTTGTTCATCCTAGAGTCTACTTGAACACCAATATTCGGACAGAAAACTAGATATACAGAATGATATACATGACCTCTGTCATCCATAGTTTTAACCTACTGGTGGAGGTAAATATTTCATGTGTTCAATTACACATAACATGATGCATCAAGATATCTCCAACAATATTAGTTTAAATCCTAAAAGAATAATTAAAAAAATTAAATTTCACAGCAGTTTGGATCTCTGTCCTACCCAGTACAACTATTCTGGGAGTACATCAAACTTCCATTAGGTACTAAATTTGGCATTAAAACTGTTACGTCTGTAAGGACACACAGATTTCCATTTTACGCGTTGAGGCAGCTGAACAAGACAGGTGAAAAGAAAAAAAAACTGGTAGGACTTTTTGAGTGTTCGTGATTTAGTGACATTTTGATTGGGAGCGGAGAATGAAACCCTCTCCGAGTCGAAATGGATTTGATGTCCAGTGCATTAAAAAAAAAGAATAATGATTCCTAATAGAAATAATAACAATTAAAAATCCTTTAAAAAATAATCATAACACAATAAAAACATTGGAATGGAAAATGTAAAAAACATACTTTGCAAGAATTTGAAGAACCAGTTTTCAAAGATCCTATTGTTCTTCACTTCTACTATTCATATGTATAAATTTACACACACTACATATGTTTACACTTGTACAACAAGCAATTTAGGATTTCAAATTGCTATTACAAAGTTTCTAAAGTATTATACATTTTTCTCATAACTTGTCGACACATTTTTACCTTTGAAATTATTTCGTTTGCGTTTTTATGTTGATGGTTTAAATCATTTATTGTTGATAGACTTTTTTAAGACCTCAGAGTGTTGCATCACATATTTGATTTTATTTTTAAACTTTTTAGTTGGTTTTAGGGGTGAATGAATATCACCTGTTATCAGCTGATACCAACTTGACAATACCATCATGTCTTGAAAATGTGGATAGAAACTTCCCCTAAATTGGATCTTAGTTTCTCAGCTTTCTTGTGACGTACAAGTGTAATATGCATATCACCTCGAAAAGTGTTACTTCTTTGATTTTAGTCTAGCATAGCATCTGTGTTGAAGCACCAACAGTGAGTTGTCTGCCAGCCTGCCCTGTGGCATCTTGGTGCAACCAGCCAGACATGGTCATAAGACCATGGAGCTCTTCCTGTGATGTAACAGGAGCATCAGGCAGAACAAAGGGAGTGCTTGTTGTTCAGCTTGTGCTTCATCCATTATGCATACAAGGTGTACAGTTAGAACACTGTTGGTTAAACACGGCACATGCAAAATGGCTTCTGCTGTCTAATGTTTGACATTGTGCCCGTGCAGGGGTCACTGTGAGGTCTTTGGTATTACTTGGTAATATAAATTATGTTCTCTACAAGGAGCGAAACAGTATCACTGTAAACACACAAACGGATAGCTTCAATTGGGGTTTAAATACACTTTTTTTTTACAATTTTACAATTGCAACTTTTATTTAAAGACCCTTATTTTGTTCGCATGAACATCAACTCCTTGAAATCTTTTTTATTATTATTATTTTTATTCCCCATACTTTTAGACTGCCTAACTTAATTAAAAATGATTTTTGTCACCTTTGCTCACTAAATTACACTTCATACTAGTATCATTTCTGCCACAATAATTACTGGTGATATTGCCCTGGCTTTCATTACAAATGTGATTGTTAAGAAGCTTACAATTATGGGTAATATTAGGAATAGATGAGTAATACCAGGAACATAGGCAGAACTTCTGAATTTAATTTTATGGACTTAGGCTAACTGCTATGATGTAGGACAGTCTGCATAAATGCTGACATTTAGTGCTGCATGTATTTTGATCCTTTAGCATCTTAACACAGAGACTTGGCATTTTTTATTTATTTATATCCATGTAAGAATGACCTCGGCTCCCACTTGAAAAGATCGGAATCTGACTGTTCACGTTGCATAAAAACATCAAATATGCATTGCATAAGGGAAAATAAATCAAATTTGATGTACATTATCCTAAGCTAAACCACTAATTTATATTTATTTCTTTTTTATATCATTCAACTGTTTTCCCTAAGCAGACAGAAACTCTGAGAACCAAATTATTATTATTATTTCAATCTTTGTTTTAACGAGAACCAACATTTTATTGGAATCAATAACAGCACGTGTTAGTGCATTTTAGTCAAAACTGACAAATTTAGTTCTTGTACCCATATTAGTTAATCATGACAAGGTACATCAAAGCTGTCCAAAAGACAATTGGTTGTAAGCACAGATACATTGATTGAAAGCTGTCGAATTTTAATAAACATCTTTAAGATTTATGTGACACACAACAGCCACCGAGTATTTTGTAGCTCCACTGTTATAGCCGGCTGATTCTCCAGAGCGGTTACTGCTTGACGTCTCCTCGGTGTGAGTGGCAGCTTGTGTTTTCACGTGAGCCTAAAGAACAACAGATTGCAAAGAGCCTGCACTGTTCTTGTATCTTGCTGGAAATGTGTTTGTGTTTATATCTTTTGCTCGAGAAAGACATTCCTTTCTTTCCAACACTTTTACATGCGAGCTGTGTCGTGTGTTTGGGCGCGTGTGTGTGTGACACATGCTGTGAACTGGCTGCCAGAAGAGGCTTAACTAACAATCCGAGCAAGATCTCTATCTAACCACACGTGCAGTTTTCGTCCTTTCGTATTCCCCCGCCCTTCTTTTTTCTTCATGGAGAATGCCAAAACTCACACAATTGTACTTGCCTAAATGCCTTACGTGCGCAAAGAGGTTTGAATCAACATAATTGGTTTTCTAAACTGTTAATTTGACTTGGACGAGACACACGGGCCTCAAATGAGCTTACTCACATTTATACAGTATGTGATCAAGTGCTCAGATATCTATTGACTTGGACAGGAAGGGTTTCACAAGGCAAACTTATACTGTAATTACATTCCATTTGGAATAAATTGCCTTGACTCCGGATGACATTAATGCCGCAATATATGTTTTATATATTGTAGAATCAGCTTGTTCGCAAGCGACTATGCAGTGTGTAGTTTTTTTCTTTCTTTTTTTAGTATATTTTTTTTAAATATAATTTGATTTGACTAAGCATCCAGCAGTCAAATATGCCACATGTTTCATTCTTCATGCTCTCTATGAAATCCATGGTTTTCGAACTATAAGTCACAGCTAAGTAGTAAGTATATGATAGCTCCAATTTACAATAAAAATGAAAAATAATTATATTTTAATTTATCAGAGAACAAACACAAGAAAACACTATAGTGATAACAATAAAATGGGGACAGCCTAAATAGCCATCCATTAATGTAACATATTAACAATTGTTAGGACAACAATCTCATGGCTGTCAGATTCGCACCTGAGTATAATTCAGAGGACCAGTCAAACTATTTAAATTAAATTGCAGTGTATAGTCTTATTATCTAGAATTCACAACATTTGCGATTTTGGGAGGTTGGTTTAGCTTTTTTTTTAAATTAGTGACATTGCATTATGGGCTACATCTCCTGATGGCCTACAAGTTTTGGATAGAGGTGAAATTGTTCTCAGGAGCAACAACAACAACAGAAAACACAAAACATTTGCAAGCATGCACTCACATTTATGTAGTTGGTGTTGTTCCTCCACACTTCTATGCAAACAATTACCGTGTTAGTGACAGGTTCTCCCTCCCTTCTCCTCCTCACACTTGGCTTCTTTGCTTCTCACTCCAGGTGCCAACAAAAGAAGAGTGCAAGCCTTGTGAACACTGAGTTGAGCTCTCAGATGAACGACAAAGAAAGCTAAGAGACGACACACGAAGGAACATTGAAAGTGGTATGTTGCAAGTGCATGGACCAATAAGTGCCCACCTGACGATAAGCAAAGAAATCCCATGTGTCAGCCGTATTTGTCATGTTGCATTCATGACTCTTCCTTGACAAGAAAATGTATTGAATATTAGAGATTTGGAGAGGGCAGAGAAAATTCTATTAAAGATTAAAAGGTCAGGCGATGTGATGGTGGCATCTCGAGTCATCAGACACCAGTGGTGTTGCATTACAAAAAGTAATGGCCACCAGTGAAGCAGATTAGCCATCTTGATTTATTTATTAACTGATTTACCCCTACTCTGCCTCCTAACTGATTTGGGTAAATGCAGCAAAAACATTATAATTCACAGTTGAACTTGAAATAAATGCTTAGGATGGTGTTATTTTATAAGTGAGGAATGCAAGGGAGGCATTCGTAATTTGGTGGATATAATGAAACCCGTTCATCAATAAATACATAAACAGATGATTTAAGGACTATTACGGCCACTTTGGAATTATGTTATGTAATTCCACATATTAAGTCCAATCTATTAACCAATATACGCTACATTAACAGTATAAAAATGTCAGTGATACAGTTTTCCGTAGATTCATACTAATAGTCTATTTATCCAGATTACCTCTTGATAGGGTAAGTGTCTAATATTTGGTAATTTAATCAATTTAGCCTCATAAAGACCTGGTGTCCACATACTGTACTTGGATTTTTACATTTTCCTCAAATGTTTTTAGATTCTTCAATATTCTGTAGGATGAGATGTCTCAAACATTTGATTGCGAGTGTACAAGTATGGTCTAGATCAGGGGTGGCCAACTCTGGTCCTCAAGAGCAGCTATCTAGTCTGCTTTCCATATCTCCCTCCACCAACACACCTGAATCAAAAATTCGGGATCGGTAGCAAGCTTCTGGACAGCTTGCTGACGAGTTGATCATTTGATTCAGGTGTGATAGAGGAGGGAGATCTGGAAAACAGATCGGATAGCAGCTCTCAAGGACAGGAGTTGACCACCCCTGGTCTAGATGACCTGGTACCTCTACTTACAAAATTAATTTGTTCCAGAAGTGGTTTTGTATCAAATTTTCATATGTAGAGCCTTTTTTTTATACTCTACTAGCATTACATTCATACCACCTGCTAACCCCTAAACCCTTTAAAAAGTTATAAAAGTACACCAACTTTATATAAAATATGTATGTAGAACGATGAGAAAATTATTTATTAAGCCATTAAAATGAGTAAGACATGCAAAGAAATTTTTCAATAAGGAAAAATTCTGAGTGGCTGCTAAGTAAACATACCTACACACGCACCAAAACACAACTTAAAATGATGTTACGCACACTAAGAAAAACTCAAGAAACAACTCCGTGACCAACAAGGACCGGGCCCCCCTGCTTGTTTTAAAATATGCGACAAATATACTGAGTTCAAATTTTTAAAAAATTAATAAGACAAGTACATTACTATTTCATTGGCAATATCTCTGTGGATGATCATGTTTCGGCGCTGTCAGCCCTCTCAGTCAAAATGGATTGGACATATTGTGCTGTTATAATGGCAGCCAATGAGTTCATTGAGTGCTTTATGAAGGGTTAACCATTAATAACAGATTCAACTGTCTTCCAGTTGAACAGTATGTAAATTGTTATAAACTGTTTTACATCGTGGCATTGTGTCACTTCAAGTGAGCATGTTTTTAGACGATAATTCAAAATGTTGATTTATCCATACATTGTAAAAAATGAATAGCCATAATGCTTTGGAGCAGAAGGAAGCTGGTGAGCCATGAAGGTAAGCTTGGGGCAGATTCATTTCTTTTCCGCTGCTTTGTCAGATTTTTTAGTTTTTATTTGAATTTTTTGGGGGGGGTCACTCAGCCCGATTGTGTAGTGTTCTTTCACCTGACTTCGGTGCGGGCAGCATGGGATCGATTTCCAAACAAGGGCGGTGTGATTGTGAGTGATTGAGTGTCTGTCTCTGTGTGCCCTACGACAGACTGGCGACCAGTCTAGGGTGTAATCTGCCTTTGATGTGGACAAGCCGCGTTGAAAATGAGTGAGGTTGAAAGTCAGTGGATAAATCAGGATTTAAGAAGACCTCTTGGGAAGATGAACCAACATAATTTACTTTTCAGAAGTATCAAAGTTTTTTCCTAATTGAAGGATCAACATGGGTGCTTTACAAGGCAATCTCACATCAATATTGTTTTAAAGCTGTTATTTTAAGGCGATAGTTTAATTTTACTCATTGTATATGAATCGGATGAATAAAAACCAAAGAAAACGTGTTGATGTAATGAAGCAGCAAGAATTCAAAATAATCTCCATAACAGCCATATAATGTCAGAATAATAGGGATGGATTATTACATGTCCTATCTAAGAATTATCTTTGTACATAAAGCCATGGTGATGCCTGTCTGGCACTTATCTGAAGTGGCAAACTTGCTGCTTTAATTGTTATCGTCACACCAGTGGAGTGGATGTTTTGAAATCATCCGGTTGGATGGATAAGAGCTCGCTAATTCCCCATGCTTACTGTCTGTGTCAAGCCTTATCATCTGCAGATAGCGCCTTCTCCACAATGATTGGCGCCATGCGGGAGGTGGGACTTTTTTGACAGGGACCACCAGAGGGGTGGGGGGGGGGGGACATTGTGTTTGAAGCAAAATGCCATTTTTTCCCACAATATACGTAACTAGAATTTGCAAATTCTAGAACCAATTGTTAACAGAAAAAGAAAACCTGCACAGATGAATGGAAATTACAAGCACATATCCTAACTTATCTGTAGTTTCTTCGAAAAATAATCGAGATAATTGTTTGTGCTTACTTGTTTTGAAGTCACTGTCGCCATCTAGCGGTGGAATGTAGGAAACTAACGTGTAAGTAAAAGTAAGGACAACATTTTCTTCTATAAACACTTTGACATTTGACAACGTGACGTCATGGATGCGTTTCCTTCACACGAGTATGCGATTTAAACAGGTAGACAAAAATGTCGGACAAATCGAATCGTAAACCACGCCATCAATTTAAAGGTAGCCTTAGCGACTAACAGAAAAAAAATGACCTGCTTCCACTAGATGGCAGAATGTACACTTAACCCGTAACCACGTGTTGCCATTCAGCTTCAGCTGTGTTTTTGTAAATATGAATCTTCCCGTCAAAACCGATTGACGGTGTAGCGTCCTCAACGACAGCCACTGAGTTAAATGAGTTCCATGTAAGGATTAGGGAACAAATTGTGCGTGAAAGAGTTAAATGAATTCCACATCTATGGCTGTCAGTCAGTTCTGAGCTTATGATAAATCCACTTTTTATTTTAGATTTCTTCTCATGTAACACATCAACAATAGTCCACGTTGGGGGGCTGGCGCTCTAACAACCCATTAGAGCAGAAGTGCCTCTTTCATTAAAGTCCAGTTAGGGGGAAATGTAAGCCCGCCCTCTTTCCTCCGTACTCAAAAAAAAAGAAAGAAAAAAAGCCATGCGCTAAGAGGAAATAGAAGAGAGGCTTTATGGAAAGACTCTGTCACGATTACTGAGAAAAAACAAGAACGTCAAGCCCCCTAGATCAGAGCAGACGTCCGACCTGACACCAGCACCACCTTCCCCGATCCACTCGCTTTGGACCCGACCAGTACAGACGGACACCTTTACTGCCCGCACACTCTCACTGGCGATTAAAGAGAGAGACAGAGAGAAATAGAGAGAGAGGGAGGGAGACAGAGAGAGAAAGAAAGAGAGAGAGAGGGAGCGCGCTCGCAGTTCTCCGTGACATTGTCGAGACTCCCAGCGTGTACTGTAGATGACTTTTTTTCCCTGCCAGCGGCGTCCTCTGCTAAGTTGCGCTCCTGGATTTTAAGTGCGCGCTCGCACCACGAGTTGGCCGTCGACAACCGAGCGGCTGTTTCGATTCCTGTCAGTGCTCCGCTGTCCCGTCCGGACCCGGATCCCGACCCGACCCGACCCGACCCATCAGCGGACCTGCGCTTGCTCCCGAGCTCCTCGCCGCCGCTTCCTTCTCAAACGCACCAGACGGATGCGGCTTTTTTTTTGGTCACTTAGAGTAAGTAGATGCGAATGTTCACTTTTTTATTTATCTATTTATTTACTTTTAGAAGTATCTTTATTATTTAATTTAGGGCGTTTATTCACACGCACTCTTGACACACGCGCTTCTCATCTAAGGCGCAGTTGATGTGACAATCCGATCGTTAAATCGTCGTTTATGGGCTATTTGGAGAGTGGGGCTCATTATCTCGACATGTCGGCGCACACCTCCAAGTTTACTGCCGACAAAATTTACTTTGGAGAACTTTGGGGTTGCGGAAAGTTGATTTATTCTATTCAACTCGCATTGATCTGATATTGAACAGTTGGCATGGCAGACACCCAGAAATGTCATTTGAAGTATTGGAAGGAAGACCCATTCAATTTTATAACTATAGATTATCTAATTAATTTATATTTGGGCCAAATTAAACACACTCATGAACTAATTTAGGGAAAACGTCACTATGGAAGTTTAATTTGGTAAAACAGTCTTCAACATGAATTTACTACTGTAAATGTTAAGCATTTATGAATAAATAATATTTGCAATGTCAACTATATCAAGTGTTGACAGAACTGTAATTTGATATTTAATTTTTGATGCCGTCACACTGGGGAAATTAGTTTTTTTTAAATAATATATAGAGTATTTGTAGTACTTAGAGTTATATATGTTTGGTGTTATGTTTGCTTGCTGTTACCTTATGAACTTTAAACTTTTAATGGGCTGCAACGTTGAAAAATATAATTGCTGTATGTACATGTTTCAATGATAACATTTAGTTTATCATGTTATACCTATTAATACTTAAATGTCAATTAATGTTAAGCATTTTTAAAACCCACACACAGTTTGTTAAATATAAACTGGTCATGAAACTCGCTTATTGTATTCACATTGAGCGACCGAACACACAGAATCTTAAACATCCCTATCCGTGATTTCAACGACTCTTCCTTCCAAATGCTGTTAACATGGATAAAGTTGCAGTCGTAACATATTTTATTATCATCAACAATTCAATTTGAAGTATGAATTTAAATAGCTTTCTGAAGCTTTCTAAATAGCTTTTCCAACCCATTTAAACGTCCCCCTATTGTAATTAATACAGTCAATTTAGAACTTGTATAAGTCTTAGTTTTTTTTATTTTATTTTTCTCACATTAACTTTTACAGTGGGAAAATGGTTTTAGTGTGTGCCAAAAATGAGTCCCATTGCCCCCTCTCATGGCCATGGTCAATGAAGTTGTCCTGTCTGGCCTGTTGCTCTCTTGGGATTTAGCGTTGCCTTAATCCGCTCAGAGGAAGGTGAGTGCTCGCATGTGGACCCACGATTACACTGAGGACTCTGTCAACCAAGCACTGTAATCTCTGGGACCCCGTGCAAGTACACACATATGCGCACACACACACACACCACACACACAAACACGCACACACACACACACACACACACACACACACACACACACACACACACACACACACAAACGTAGATGAAAAGCATACCCTAACACTGTCCTGACTACTTTTCCTTTCCTCCCTTCTCCCTCTGGGTCTGGACAAATCATGTGGGATTTTGGGCGTTGATTCACAAAACCAACAATGATAACATACACTTGCCCCTCTCAGAGAGGGATTAGAGGGTCACGTGTCCCTGTGATTGGCTGGGGCATTGAGCCGATTGTCAGGCCACTTTGCTGTACACTAGGGGCTCAATGAGGCTTTACTTAAAGGGAGGACTCACACGAACGTGTATGTGCGTGCAAAATGATCAGTCTTTGCCTTGCGTGTGTCGATGATAATATTTGTAAATCTTTTT
The DNA here is from genome assembly GCF_051989625.1 of Stigmatopora argus. Lineage (NCBI taxonomy): Eukaryota > Metazoa > Chordata > Actinopteri > Syngnathiformes > Syngnathidae > Stigmatopora > Stigmatopora argus. Next base: position 15,411,294 of record NC_135391.1, on the reverse strand, counting down.
TTTAATAAATGGGGGATTAGCCCCCCACGTGTGTCATAACCATCTTGTATTTTTTCTTTTAAAAATTACAGGAAAGAATAAGCCATGTATAATACTCAGACGTGTAATCCGAAAGGAAAAAAAGGCACATTTGACAATTCCCTCCTTATGGAAAACCGGATCTATGAAAACATTTAGCTTCATAGAAACATCAGAGGCGCTCATGTTTTAGCAAATAATTCAGCAGCCCCATTTGCTACGCTTTAAAGTACCCCCCCTTCTTATCCAATATTTTGAAGGGGTTTCATAGAGTTTGCTCAGTTAACCATCAGCAGAAATGCAGGTTTGAGGGGATATCAAAGTTTAGCAATTGGACGGAAGGTGAAAGTGGAGTCACATCAAAATCAAATCATGAACATTAGGTAGATAATCAATAAAGAATTTGCTAAATGGGAAACAACAAAGTGATATTTAAGATCAATTTTATCATCACCAATCTTGAATAAGATGAAAAGTTTTTAATAACTCAAGGGCTTATGGAGTTTGTTTACACAAGGCCAGCTCGCCTTTTATGCTTTAATGCCCGTAATTTAATTATTATTGCAGTAATGAAATCGGAGAAGTCAAACTTGACCTCACAAGTATTTTTGCCTATTTGTGTCTAGCTTCGTAGTGGCTGCAACTTCTTTTAAAACGTAAAAAAAACACTTTTGAGTGGCTTATGTTGAATGCGTATATTGGAAAATGTCCTGATTTTTGAATAATTATACCAAGACTTGTCTCTGTCTAGTAATTAGCGCTGATGCTCAGCAGTGTTGTGTGTGTGAGTGTTATGAGTCTGTGTTTGTGAGGGGCTTGTTCACTTGGGTGTTAAGGATCACAGCGGAATAGATCAGCCTTTGATGTTTAATTGTATTGTAAAACACACTTTAGAATTTTTTTTTCCATGAAGTTGATTTTTTGTTTTGGGCTGCTTTGTGCTTTGTTTGCTGCCTTTCTTTGTGTGTGCGTGTATTGTCTCAGTTTGCACATAGGAATATTTATGCCTTTGTTATTTTTTTTGTTTGTTTATTTTTTTTAGACTGAGTCGTGTGAGGTTTTTGCTGGCGCACATTGAGAATGCAATGTCGTCTGAAAAGACAAACTGAGACGACTATTAAAATATGGAATTGAAATCATATTTCTTATTCGCGCCCCCCGATTTCTTTTTCTAAAATGACGGCACAGTGAAATCGTTCTGAACAGGACGTCCTGCCTCCTCCTTCCTGTTTCCGGTTTCCTGCCTGGCCTGTCGGTCACGATGGCGGCGGCGGAGGCAGCGGCAGCCTGGTGGGTGGTCCGCAGCCAGCCGTGCGCTGACCACACAATGGTATCGTCAGCATTGGCCCACCTAAAGAGACACCCGAAACACCTCTCCCCGTGTTTGAGGCCAGCTCCTTGAAATATTTGGATAGTCAGAGGAAGGAGGGAGTTGTTGGACCGTGCATGATAAGACAAAGGAAACATTTAGACTATAACCAAGGTTGGACATTTTTCTCTAAATATTGAACTGTACACTCTCGGATTATAGAATTGAAGATTCATGAGAATGAGTTTACACTTGTACGTTAATTTGTGAATCAAAACCTTTACATTTAAGATTGTTATTGCAGATTTTATTGGGTGCATTTATATTTTGGGATCAAATATGCTTGTACTATTGGATTCTATTCTACCCGTTGGCATGTTCCGTGATAAAACACAAGAGGCCCACCTCTGGAAACTTTGAGGTTCTGGACTATCGGAAGAAAAGTTAAATACACGAATGGAGATGCAGATACTGCTTCAAAAAGTGTTTTGCAGTGACTGTAATTTATCTTTGTCATGCCTGCGACACAGCGGAGTCATTCGGTAGCGCGTAGTCCAGCGAGACGCACAGACGTGGCTCTGTGCACAAGCTCGCATCCACCCGGAGCCTTTCCTCCGCACCGTCGCCACCGCTCCCACTATCGAGTATTTTTAGACCATCTTGTGTTGACACATGGATCCAAGAGAGGGAAATGACTCAAGTTTTAGCCCTTCTGCCACTGCCGTATCGCAAATCCTTCCCTAAAAAGTCACCATCAAATGTCTTCCCGCTGCGATAGACAATTTAGCAGCGCCAGTTCACGTCGCGTGAATCTTTCAACTCTTTTGACATTGCATTTGGCACTTTCTGTCTCGAACAAGAGGCTTTACCCTGCCAAAGTCCAAGCCAGTATTCCTTTTCATCGTCATCTGGGCCTTTCCCACACTGGAGGCCAGGTTTTGAAAGACTTAGCACAGGGTATACTTGCATGGCCCGAGAGGAAGAGACGCTTTACAGGACTACAACACCCACACCTTATCTTTTCTCCTGCATGACCTTTGTCCAAAGTGCTCCGGATGATGTCATGAACTCATTCTCTGCCAACTGTTGCCAGCCCTTCCTAGTATGGCACCCAACGAGTTACTTTATAAAACTAGAAAATGTGTTGCATGAGGAAACTTTCCTCTGCTGGATGTTAAACCCCCATGGTTAACTTCCCGTTAATCTGGTGGCATTGACGAGTTACTTCTTGTGGACTTTAGGGCATTTCCAGGTCACTTCCTGTTATATAGTGTCAGTTCCTGTTAATTTTAGGGCATTTCTAGGGCACTTGGTGTTGATTTTTAGGCATTTCTGCGTAACTTGCTGTTAATTTCAGGTATTTCTGGTTAACTTCCTGATGTTATTTAAGTAGTATTAAAAACATGAAGGTTGTTGATGTGTTTCCTTTGTTGAATGTTATAATTCACTGTATGGTCAGTGTAGAACCAGTTCATTTTTAGAGGAACTCTGCGTCATCTATCCCTGACAATAGCAGCCAATAAGTGAATTGTATTCGTACTTCATAGACCCTTCAAACAATGGCGAGGCAAAGGAAGATGGAGTGAAAGGAGAAAAGATGGTGTTGCGGAAGGAGATTTTCAGTGCAGTGGCATGTATAATGAATGAGGGGGCACTTTATTTGAAACTCCAGCCCCGCGATTCACTTGAAGCCTTACTGGACAGAGTGAATCTCTTAGAGATGCTTTCACCTGGCTGGCGCTGAGGATGGACCTGCTGGAAAAAACTAATAACCTTGTAGGAGAATGCTCAGGGAGAGAGAGCCGACAATAGCGCAAGGGTCGGGTGGAAAAAGGGTGAGGAGTCAGCGAGAGAAAAAGAAAGAGGAAAGAGGTGAGGTTTGTATAGCGCCCAGACGATACAGAGAATACTGGCACCCATCCCACACTTCCTAAATAGTGTTCTCTACAGAAATAGCTCAGCCTTCATATTGACTTTTGTCTGCCGTTTGTGTGTGCGTATGTGTGCTCGACAGAGTGACACTTCCATTGTTTAGTAAGATTTTTTTCCCCCACTTTGCTTCTTAACTTTCTGGCACCACATGTGTTTGTGTGAGTAAGCCAAGGGGGCGTCACCTCCACCATGCGGGATAAAAATGGCCTCTTGACTTATTTTTGGCCCTCCGCTGGCCTCATGGTTTTAAAAATAGCTCAGCGATTGTGGGAGATACCTGCCGTTGCTGGAGCTCGGCTCTCAGGGCCTGCTCGCCGCATCTATCCGCCGCCGGCTCGCTCCGAACGGCTCCCTTGGGAGATGCACAAACAGGATGAGGGTGTGAGAAAATCAGTGACTGGGGAAGGGGGTGAGTTGGGGGGGGGGTCTGTCAGATAAATAGGGACACAGACTGTAAAATGTTGTGGCAACACAAAAGTAACTTTTACAGTAGTGGCACTGCGCATTAAAGGGAGAGACAACCAGTAGAAAGGACATTATTATGTCATGACATATTAAAGGTGGTTGTATTTCCGTATACAAATGTACATTTCTCATACCTCTGATAATCAACAAAATAATGTTTAACTCATTAGTTACCGTTGAGGACAATAGTCGAATGAGTCGTGCCCAATCTCCCACTTAAAATAGATTGGACGTCCAGCAGTGAAAAACTCCTTTTTTCGCTGCCGCCCCATAATAGTTCAAATGGATTTGACGTTACTAATAATAAACTCACTCAAATTCTTAGCTGAAGGATGAAAGGAGACAAATTAAATATTCATTACTATGGGTGTAACGATAATCAACCTTGATACATTGATTAAGAACAATATTGTTTCGAATTATCTCCAACTAGTAATTTAAATCAGCTTAAAAGAAAACAACTTAAAGAGAGGAAATTAACATCATGGAGATCAACAAAATAACTAGCAAACATTTTTAAAACATCAGAGATTGTTAGGTCCTGCTGTTTTAAGCACAGGTCATTGGCCCCTGTATTGTCACCTTTTTTGTTCTCTATTACCTCATTGGCTCCCAATACATCTCTTCATTCTCTGCACATTAACTAATGTAAAAGAATAAAAGGCAGCTACATGATTGGACATCTATCATTGTCAAAGCCGATGAGTAATGCCTATGCGTGACCAATTGCGTCAAAACTTACACTCGGCATGCGAGGTCACAGGGTGGTTTTCTCTCCTCACCGCCATCTGCACACCTAGGTGTTAATTTTGCTTCTGCTTTTTGGGCATATGTCATGTGAGCGCTGTCAAGAGTGTTAACTTTCTCTCTTCTCTTCACATGTTTGAAGTGAGTGACAAACGACGAGAAAATTCTGTTATTTTTAATATTGCACGCACTCCGTGCAGTTTGCCCTTTAAATGAGTGGCATTCTAAAGCTTGGCCTCCCAAATTGATGGCCAATAAGCATATTAAGAGTTGGCCTGACAAAGAGAAATATACACAGAGGAAGGAATCTGTGAAAATCATTAGTGCCCTTGGTGTTTTTCTTTACACAGCCAGAAACGAATCATTCTTTATTTCCAATGCACTCCCTCATATCCCCTCTGTGTGTGTGAAGGGAATTGAGCTAGCTGCATGTTATTAATGTGCTTTTGACAGCTTAATTTGATAAGCGGGCTGCTTGTTAAAGAACTCTCAGATTGTTCTCATAGAGAGAACACACGTTTTTTTTCTCCAATGTTCTTCAAAATGCTGACCCACTTCTGAGAGGTGGTCGAAAAACAAGCAAGAGTGGTGCGAAATCCACAGGGAGAAGAATGAGAAGAAGGCAAAGAGAGGTTAGCGGGTGCGCCAAAAGAGCGAGTGAGAGGGGATAGTATGTGGGAAGTTAACGCAAATGCTTTTTTTTTTTTACCGCCTCCTCACTGGCTTTCTTCAACCATCTTAGGCTTCTCTTCACTAATCAAGGGAGAAATGCTCTGAAACGATAACAGGGATTAGCTCCCAGCGCTCTGCAGCTCCCCTGGTTAAGTACACATGTAATGCGTTGTTTATTTCATATGATGCACAGTAGGAGCCGCAGAAGCCAGAACTGCAGCACTGTCACCACACACACAAACAAACGCACCCACACACACAATAGAACTACACTATTACACTTTCCCCCCTCCCCAGGCATAGATTTCCCACACCCTCAACAATACACCAGGATAAAATCAATTCAGGTGCATTCATATTTAGCTTCACAAATAAGTTATCTTGAAGACAAAAAAAACACATTGGGGTGGAACATCAGTTTACATTTGAACTCAATGGTTGGCTTTAACAGTAATCGATAGCCCCACCAGGAATCTGTGGCGCATAATCCTCATTCTGTGGAGAGCAATTCTTTTCAATTAAAGAAATGACGGAAAATGACAATTTATAGTAAAGCAAATATATTCTGTAATGAGGAAAAAGATTATATGATAAAACACTGCAAAACATTGTGGATATATACACTTTTGGGTAGATGAATTAAAATGCAAAACGACTTCATCAAACAATGAATTTCAGGCAGATTTAAAGGCATCCCCCTGACGTTCATATGTTCATATTACAAACATGCAAAGAGACATGCAGCATAAAAAAGTATAAATAGAAGTTCATTGGAGACAATTAAAACTAAGTATATATATTTTTTCAACATTACAGCTGACAGTATTCATCGATGACATTCACCTAACAAGCACAAACATAGTTTTGACTTATATATATATATATATATATATATATATATATATATATATATATATATATATATATATATATATATATATATATATATATATATATATATATATATATATATATATATGATGGGTACACATTCAACAGAATTGGATAATAATATAGCGTAACATGTTGGTGTGTTGGTGTGTAATTCAACAATTTTGTGATAATATTAAAACGATATAAAATAAATATTTTGGAAAATAACATTTTGTGGGATGCCAAAATTTGATTCAAGTCAATGTGTATAATCACGTTTATCCAATCTAAAATAGCAAACTACACAAAGCAATTTTGATGTTTTTGACAATTATGAAACATACCTTCTTTGAAATAAAATGCATATGAATTAAAATGCATCTCAAAATTATGTCAAGCAGGGTTACTATGGGTTTGATCAAGTTTGATCAACAGAACAGACAAGAGGAGAACATGAAAACTCCACACAGGAAGATCGGAACCCACTGAGAATTGAACCCTCGATCTCAGAACTGTGAGGCACACATAACAAGTCAGTTCAACTTTTTTAAATGAATTAACATAGATGCCTCATTACATGTTGAGGAATTTAAAACAAAGAAGTTGAAGTTTATTGTTTTTATTTATTTATTTTTTCTTTCAAATTGCTTTTTGAGGCACTTAGGATGTTGCTTGGTGGTTTATATTGCATAGTGTCCATTTACTGTAACATCCCTACTGTTGAAACGTTTCTATGTAATACTACGCAAAGACCAGGATGGAGAGGAAAAGTAGTGGGACAGGGCAGGAGGGTTAAATGTAGCCAGGGGATAGATGAGGGGGTAATAGGCACACTAGGACTCACGTCAACAGGCGTAGTCACACATGCAGACACATGTTCACACAGTGCACCATGCAAGTTCCCACACACAGCTGTGATGCAGGTCACTTGCAGTAAGGGGTGAACTCAGTGAAAGAAAACAGTACGGAATCACAGGGGCGGTAAAGTGTGCGTCATGTTACTGTGTGCGTCGGGGGCTTGTCTCACATTCTCAGGCCTTCTTTGGGTCAGAAGGCGAGGGGATTTCTAGGGGAAGGAATTGAGTGATATGAGAAAAATAAATGAAGGGGAGGAGAAAGACGGAGAGGGCTCGTGTGTTGTGCCCACTCCTCTCTTGTTGTGAGTTTGTGTGGAAAAAGCTTGCGAAAGGGGACATTCTCTGCTATCATTAGCTGGGGGCGGCAGTGGTGGAGCACTGGGAGGGGGCAAGCGAGGTTATGTGAACGATGCAGCTGTCCTCTGAGCAGAGGGATTTGAGTGCTCCTGATGATGAGGATGATGATGATAAAGATGATGGTAGTGGCGTTGAGGGAAATCCGGGCGGCCAGGTCCTCCTCTGAACCAGAATCTGAAGATGTGAACCAAACGCATATTTCCTCGCACTGCCACTCTCGCCTTTTACTTCCCAAATAGGAAAAATAAATAAGTAACGATCGATGCTTGATGGCAAAGATAGGAGTTCCAGAGAGATGGAGAGGAGTAAAAAGGAAACGGTCATGATTTATACATACTATAGACACGGCCAGGGACATTTCCTCCCCCACTATTTGTGGATTTCTGTGATGCATGTAAACAAATACATTGCTCACCATAGCACAATTTAAGACAAAAGGGCAATTTTCATTTGATATTTGAAAAAAAGTGGTAATTTTTAACTGTGCGAGTACCATAATTTCTAATTGTAACCACACAGGTTATTGTTCCTTTCATTTTTCCGTCAAAACCTTTCTTTTCCCTCATTTTACGTGCAACTCACACCCAATCAAATGGATTGGATTTCTATCATCATCACTGACAGCTAAATAGTTCAATTGTACAGATATAACAAATAAAGAGTAAATAAAAATAAGCAAAAGTGAAAACCAGACTTTTGTTTTAGGCGTTCCCCTCTACCTCTGCATACAATTCCATAAATCACTCAAATTTGTTCAACACTTCCTTCCCGCTTCTGTTATTTTTTATTTTTTTTTGTGAACAAGTCAGATCCCATGTAGCGAAGAATGTGTCTGCAGACTACGACCCAAGCTGGCTTGTCAGCCTCGTGTGATCAGTCGCTGCCGAGGAGACGAGGCGCAGGCACGGCGGCGAGACGACACATAACAGAACGCCATCACTGTGCACTGCTAATGCATTCAACATGCCACCGCGCTCCAACAACAAGGCAGACTATCACATAAGAAATTCCGACATCGACAATAACATTCAGAAACATGCGTGCATAAAGTACGTCAAGTACGTGGTAAAAGCCAAACATGGAGGGGAATAGAAATTTGAAAGCAAACAAGTTTGGATAGTCCGTATAGTCTGAAATATAAGTCACTTTTTTCATATTTCTGCCAGGCCTGTGACTTTGTCTGGCTTTGTTTTCTTTTCACACGGACAGCCGTGAGAAAGTGATTTTTTTTTACTTTTACAGATTTGGTTGTAATTTGAGATGAGATTGAGAGTGAGGTAACAAATTCTGATTTGTTTATTTCTGGATATGGTTATTTGAAAAATGGTTCATATCTTATGTTAACACATGCTATTTAGCCAGCTGTTCTCAATTTTATTCTTATTGCCAGAGTCCACTGATGTCGTACATTTCATTTGCATTGACTTCAAGTTTCGTGCGAAAGTCAAATTTTAATAACATTTCTGTAATCCTCAATGATAAATTGAACATAGCAGAACTTAGACATATACTTACTGAAATATAAGTAAAAATGCATGTTTTATAGAATGGACCAATAAATGTTTCTTATTACAAAAATATTGACAAGATTACTAATAAATATAGTAATAATATAATATAATTATATAATAATGAATATAATATTTACTGTTGTCCATTTTGTTTTGAAAAATCCATCTATAAATTAACCGAATTAAATAAAAAAAGAATGAGGAAAATATTTGTTTGTAAGGGCTTAAAAAAGTAGTTTTAGGTCAACAGTGGCTTCAAATGATGAAAATAGATTCTGTAGCTAATTAGTTAGTTTTCGAATACTTGATTAATTGTGAAACCTTCCAAATGAAACTAAAACTTCAATATGGGCCTTGACTTAGATTTTTTTTCCCGTTTCCATTGTGCATTTTTTGGGTTGGTGCGATTTATGCTCGATATGGTAATTTTCCTAAAACTCACTTACCCCAGAGAATATATAAAGACTTGCCCAATGCATTGGACCTTTCAATTTCGGTATAGCGATGAGAAAATGAGCTAACATTCCTGGCAACTTTAGCGTAAGTGTCAGGAACAATGGTAAAAGTGGAGCTAAAAATACACCGCGGTCAAACAGCAGGGTGTGGATTGGGTGGGCGTCGGTATATGTGATACATACAGTGGCCTGTGCTGTCGCCACAGAGAGAGCCAATGCACTCAGCCGATGCTCGTGGTCTCATAGCGGTAATTTGATATTTGTTTGTCTGCATTAGTTTATTCTCTTTGTACCCCCCTCCCACTTCTGCTTGTGGGGCTGAAGTAACAGTAGGCTTTATCAGATTACTAGCGCTGAGGTTTCTTTCAAACCTTTTTGCCATCTTGATTCCATGCAGCTGTGGAGACTCTTTAATCATAAGCTATCTTTTTTTGTAGCCACCGTCCCCTCCTCCCATCTTTTCGTCCTCCCTCCTCCTTAACATATGTTAATTGGCTGCTTTCTGTGACAAATTACGAGTGCTCGCTTTGATGAGGTCGCCTTGTGATGGCGCAGGGAGTGGAATACGCCGGTGCTGCCAGTCCCTCGCCAGTAACCCCCCTCTTAACCACTCCAAAAAAGCAGCGTGTAATGAGAGGCCTGGGTTGGGCCTGGCCCGGCTTTGGCCTCGGTGGGGGCCACTCCCCTAAACAGAGGCTCATCTGTAGGTGCCGTCATGCCACCGCACGCCCGCCACACTCCAGACAACCTTTCTCCTCACACACCCCAACACCAGCACCCCCTTGGGAATTATAAAGCTCTGTTAGAACGGGAGAGTTCATCTTATGTACAGAAAGAAATGCCTATAAGTGGTCTTACTGGGTCTGGTTCACCAAATTGTCCATTTTTTTATTGGGACAAAAGAAATGTGTGATATTAATTATGAATTTAGAGCTTGCTCCCCGTGTATCAAATTTACACTGCGTGTGGCAAAGAGGCAACGCCTGGAAACATAACACCAGCCTTGCTTAAACAAGCCCGAATAGTGTAGCAGCCTGTTTAATGATGTACACAATGCTCACAATTATCAATCATAAAATTGGAAAAAAACTGTTCGTGCAGCTCTTTTTCCACTACAGATTTTTCCCTTTGAATGCCAAACTTTATCATTGCACAATCCCACATACTTTCTTTCCTCCTATCTCACCATTCCCCTCCTGATACGTTACTATCTAGGTTACTCGGTTTCCGAGGAGAGCAAAGGGACCTGAGGAGAATGGGGTGGGGGGGTTGTACAGAAGGTCGTATCTACAGAATGAAGGACATCCTTGTTGAAGTCCACAACCGTCTACTTTTCCGCAAATCAAATGTGTCTTTGACACAACTTGCTATGAGACAGTTTAGGGGGATGAAAAAAGAAGTCCTTTCTATTCAATGTTGACATCTGTGAGGAGAAAAATAAAAATCAACATTTTAAATACAATTAAAAATGAAAAAAATACTACATATACTGTTTTTTTCTTTCTTTATTAAAATCATATAAATTAGAATATGAAAAAATATTAATTTTGACTGGTACATGTGAAATAAAGTAATAAAAATAAGTACAAATTAAAAAATAAAAAAGAATAAAAAAGTAAAAAAATACAGTAAAATACTCTTTTACTATGAATTATTTATTTAAATATAAATAATTATTTTGACTGGTAGGTGCAAAATTTACAAAATGTAAAAACAAAATGATTTAAAAAGAATACATATATACAACGCAGAACATTTTTTTCCCATTTTGAATAATGTACAATTTGAGAAGAATTCAGATCATATTTGATAGTAAATGAATTCAGATCATATTTGATAGTAAATAAATCCATTTCAAATTCTGCTACATTGTTGAAGTAAAACAAAAGCGCCCAGTTCCACTTCAAAAAATGAAGAGCTACTCAGGTGGAAGAGGTGTTTTTAAACTGTATATATTTCTCTTATGGTGTGTTGCTTGGACACAACGTTATTTGCTGGTACTTATGTATAGTGTGCCACTTGATGAGCACGCCTACATCCACATCTGATGTACTTCCTATTTTCTTATCACTCAGTTGTAATTCTAGGTTAAAAAAAATCTCATTTTTTAGGTTCCCTTATGAAAAAAGTACTGAAAAACTGATATTGAAATACTGTACAAAAGCAAAAATGAAGAATAGAATAGTCTTTCAGTTTAGATTTTTGTATGCCTCGATTATTGTCTCTTCCTGACCATTGAACATAATAAATATATTTAGTTATTCTGGGGTAACCCAAACTTGCTTATTAAGTAACAGGATAAAACTTCCCAAAAGATCTGCCTTTGCCATCTTCCTGATTTAGTTACCACAAATATGCAAAAACCTTGTACTGTAGATAGTAGTACTGTTACAATCAGCCACTATGAAAAGTAGCTTGCCGCCGAACGCAACGTTTCTTCCCTCGGAGGCGTCGTACGTGCACTTTGGAGTCAGAGGTGACAAGACGAAGTAGCTAACAGAAAAAGAAGTGTGCCTCGTGGCTACATGAAGGTTAGCCATGTTGGCATTAGCCCGCGGGCCTTAATTGAGGCCAGGGGGGAGCATTTAATAATTGCTGTCAGAAGATCAAATTTAATTCTCCTCTTTTCACAGCCACCACTGCTGTAGGGGGAGAGTGAAACAAATTGTCATCAGAGATTTCTAAATGAACAAAGCTTTTAATTAGTGTGATTAGAAGACTGTGGCAACCAGGAGAACTCAGGGCGGGGGGTGTGATGAAATCATCATACTCACTGCGATGTCTGCTGTTGATATGGTGTTTGCTTGAAGAAATGGGGTATCAGAAAGGGGGGGTTCATAAGTTCAGGTCTTCATAACTGGCCTGCACTGCTCTCACCTCTTATGCATTCTTCCTCGTTGCCTTGCTCCCCCGCCAGGGAGACTACCGAGACATTGTCTTAGTCGGCAGAGAACATAATTGGGTGAATATGTCAGTGCTTTGTGTTGTAAGTGACATGACTTGCGGCTGTTCCTGTGGGGGTGGGTGTAATTGGAGGGTGGTGGTAGTTTGTCTCACTCAGAGGTGACGGTATTAGTTTGTTGTTCTATTTTTTTTATCTAAATATTAGACAAATAGAGATGCAAAGAGGTGCACTGTTCTTGTTCCAATACTCTGGGTGTTGCGGCCTATCTATCTATTAATTTATCTGAACATTCATACGTTCATTCATACATTAACCCTAACCTTTTGCTTTTGGAAGCATTCAAGTCTAGATTTAAGGAGGTGACTAACTGTATAGTGTTGAAATGACCTAAGAACGACAGGAAGGGGGGAGTAGAAGAAAGAGAGGACGCGGTCAAGAAATCCTGCCTGTATTTTAAGTTATACTATCAATCTTTAGAACTTGTGACACTGATTAAACAAAAAAAAGACAAAGAAAAACAGGTACATCGGTTAACTGATAACAACCTTGGGGACCTAAATAAGCAATAAGTAGTGTTTCTTTACAATATTTCATTAGCCATTGCCAAAAAGTGGCATGGAATGTAAACTGCAGCAATGCAAATTCTACTTTGAATATTCCCACATATATTGAGTTTACAAACAAATTTTCATTACATGTCTTCCAGATGTTGAGCTCACAGGTATCCCAAGAAGCATACTAAATATTGTGGTCCACCATATTCATTTCTAACTGATTAAAATGATTTATTTAAATAAAAAACATTGCTATTTATATAGAATATAGAATGTGCTACTTTAGATTAATCAAAAATCTAATTAAGATGGACAAATCAAGTTGACAATTTTTTCGTACCCATGTGTTTGCCCTCACTTCCACGTGTGTGTCCTCCTCTTGCTCATCTGCCTTTGGCCCAGCAGCTGTGGTTTTTACAGCCCTTGGCCTTCTTTCAGAGAGGGGGGCTGACGTATTGTGTCAAGTCACCGCGTCCTTGGGGAAGTCAGCACAAGGCTATATGGAAAGATGGCTCTCACCTGTCTCGCCGTCGCCGCTGACGGATGACTACCTGTCTCTTTGGCCGCTCGGGTGGGCTACCGTTTGTTGCTACAGAGATGTGCAGCTGTGCACATGCTTGATCTCTAAAACTCCCACAATCACCAATTCCGCACTTAAATATCCAAGGAGCCGAAAAATATAGTTTTACAAACCCAATCAATTGATTATCTCAACAGTAAGAGTTGTATCGTTGCAATCTGAGCTTTATCTTCAGATTATAGAGAACAGTGTTCAAATATTCCCAAAACTATTGAACACAGAGTTTCCTTTTACATAATTCTGAATAATTTTGCGTTTCAATGCTTTGATCTCATCTTGGATTGCTCTCTTCAGAAGGGTGACTCCAACTATGTTTGTGCCAATCTTTTTGATAGCATCACTTCTTTGTAAGTGTTCTATTTTTGTCACTTCGGAAAAAAACAGTATATTACTTAGCATGTCATTCGAAGTTCCATGTTGTTTTCACAATATCACACGGTGGCTTCCTGGAAATATTTTTAGCAAATGACTTAAAATAAATCGTATGGGGAAGTCAAGATGACGCCTTGTAACAACCCAGATCCAGAAAGTTTTACTGTGTCTTTCTCATGTGGGGAAGTGTACATATCTTTAGGTTTTGGTTTGAAGAGATTTAGGATAGGAAATAACTTTGATTGTCTTGGGCTACTGAAGTCACATCCTTCCACAAACTTTCCTGGGTTCTTGGCCTCCAAGACTATAGGATTAAGATTCGAAGAGGTGAAGCACAAGAGTGAAACATTACTGGAAGAGTGCCATAGATTACAATTTCATTACATTTCATATTTAAATTGAACAGTCCCTGAAACTGGGTTTGTCGAGGAGACATCACATTCAGTTAGAAGTGTGGAAACGTAAATAAAAGTCATTTTCAATAGACAGACGTCTTACTTCAAGGCACATGAAGATTGGCAATAGAATATGTAAGAACCCGTTGCTGTCTTGCTAATGATCGGATTAGATCATGTGCTAATAGAAAGAGACAAGCGAGAATATATTCTGATATCTTAAAACACACTTACAAGAGGACACTCACACACAGGCAAAACATTCAAATTCAGGTTTAGCTCAAACCTTCACTCAGGAGAATGAACACATTATAAGATGATCCGCTACTATCACGTTAATCCATGGGTGTACATGTTGCTAATCTCTTTAGCCGATAACGTGCTAAATTAGCGGTAATATCTCCAACAATTCAAAGACAGCGAGGCCCACCTACACATGGGCTACCACCCAGCTTCAGGTCACTTGGAGAAGATATAGACATTATGGAAAATAGAGAAGGGAAAAGTAGTAGCGCGAGCCATTCGTCACCCTACCTATCTCACTGTGACAGACAGCGAACGCTATGTCCCACATAGACGAGTCACCGCCGCTAATGACATTAAAGGCACAATGAGACCCGCTACATATTCTTTCTCCTCGCTCCCATGCTGCGTGGCCATTGATTCGCAGGATCCTCTCATTTCTGCTGCTGCGTCTCAATCTTTGGAGGCACCATGTACGCCAAGTGCAATGCTAATTCCTACTCCAATGTTACATACAACAAAATACACATGTAAATTTACTGACACGGGATACAGCAGAAACCAAAAGGAAACACGTTTAAAAATACAGGCTTTGTGAAATGCTCAACGGAAAACAGAATCCGGTGACTTTCATGTTCTCTCTCTCTCTTTCATCTCATTTTTGGAACCACTTTATCCTTTTTAGAGTCGTGGGGGGTGCTGGAGCCTATTCCAGCTGACTCCAGGCCAGAGGCGGGGGACACCCTGAATCGGCGGCCAGCCAATCGCAGGGCTCAAGGAGTCGGACAACCATGCACACTCACACCCATACCTAGGGGCATTCTAGAGTGTCCAATCAGCCTACCATGCATGTTTTTGGAATGTGGGAGGAAACCGGAGTACCCGGAGGAAACCCACGCAGGCCCGGGGAGAACATGCCACCGGGCCGCCCGACTTTCATGTTGTATTAGAAAAATTATATATTTTTTTCTATGCCCCCTCTTCAAGGAAGAGAGAGTTTATTTAAAAAGAGAGTCTGTTTATTTAATGTACCATACACCTCCTAAAAGGTTTACTTACTGTAGTGTAATATGTTATTTCAAATCTTTACAACCACACTTCCTCAGAGGATAAGGGGTTACTGGCAATAATATATGTATATATTTATACAGACATATACATCTACTATTACCAAATGTGTTGCAGATGTACAGTACTATGAGTTTGACACCGTGCTGCTGAGGTGGGGTTTCTTGGGAAAAACATCAACAAACCTCTCACGATAAATCACCTTCTTCAATTTGCTTAAGAGAATTACAATTCAAGAAAAACCCCGTCAGCAGATTTTTGGACATTGCGTGATTCACAAGCATCACTTTCAGTTTCAACATTTTTCCCTTGTGCAATTGCCTGAATTTAGAAATAAGTTGATGATTCTGTTCAATGAGCCTTACTAGAACTGGCTTTTGTGGAGGTTGCTTACTAAGAAATAGTCGGATTTACCATGGAAATGGAAATAGTATATTTTTAAGACTATTATCGGAAGCAGTGATTTTTTTCACTATTCAGTTCAATTAGAAAGAGTCTCAAAACTGTTGACTGCGTGTTTAGTAATATCAGTTAAATAGACAACAACATGCTAAATAAGCCTCTGACAACAGTCAGATACTAACTTTGCCTCAAAGAACTTTGAAAAAAAGTGCAATTTATAGTCCAGAAAATATGGTAGTTATAAATGTTGTATTTCTCGAGGTCTACTATAAAATATATGTACTTTTTTATGTGTTTAACTTTACGCACTTGGAGTGTGATAAACCACCTAAAAACTATCAAGTTTGGACTCTGTTTGAGGAAATATTCAAATTCTGCCCAAAAAGTACATTTGTGTATGCATATAGTTCATAAAAAACAACAACTGATTGCTAGTCTCATTATCTACATAGTTTTTACTACTTTGTTATTGTGGGACTACAATAATTCAACATTAAGTCCCCTCTTTTTTGTCACCTGTTCATTTCAGTCCACATTAACAAGCACCCAATAGACTATTACAATGTGTGCTGCGTATTAGTTTTTAGCGACTAAACGCCTGGGAGAGAGGTGACCTAGAATCGAGCCTTGTGGTGCACACTAGAGTGTTCGTGTTCTCGTCGTCCTCTCAGCTCCCACTTCGGAGACGGTGAGAGAAAGAGCGCTCATTAGATGTATGTGCTGAATCTCCCTCCGATTCTGCCATCCCCCCTCCCAACCTTCATCTTTCTCTATGGTTCGCTCTCTCTGTCCGTCTGCTTAACAGATGGGAGGGTCATGGCTACAGCGCTTCCCCTCCCCCTGGAGAGGCCTGGTGCCTGTTCAAAAGATCCCTTATTTTGCTTCACTCTATTTCCTTCGTATGTGTATGTATGTATGTGTTCTTCTCTCCATCCTCCGTTGTCACCTGTCCAGCTCGAAGCCCACAGAGCCAGGACCTGTGATATTGAACAAGCAGAGGAGCAACTGTTATCCTTCTGTCTTCATGGTTCCACCGCCTACTTCAACATTAGCAGGCGCCCACTCTGTTTTTTTTGTTCCCTAGCTCTCCACAAGCACACATGTATTAGTCAGATTTAGGGCTTGCAAAATGAATGGAATATTTGACTACTGATTGATATACTGAGGGACACTATTTTACCTATAGGAAAACGGATAAGGGAATTTTTGGTTCTTCACCCAAAAATACCATATTTGTATTTAAATATATTCAGCCAATACCAATTTATATTTTGAGTCATTTGCATCTTTTTAGACTTTTTTTTTCTGAAATAATGTCAACATTAGCTGGCCATAGTTGACTGATTATCACATAGTGCAGTTCAGTACACCACATGACACATTGTCCTTAGTGTTGGTCCCTTTTTCTGAAGAAGTTTAAAACATGGCGTGACAGGTATTATTTTGCTACATATTGTCACTTTTGGGCTATTTTTTACGTGCCTTCTCTTTACCCACATTATTTAAAATAAAATTCTAAAGATGTTGCATTGCACACACCGTTTAAATGTTGTTTTGCATAAGATTTTTTTTTTTTAAAGAACAACAGTTATCAGAAAATAAAGCAGGTTTTGGGTTCAACAACCCAAAAGTAAATCAAAATATTTCCATCATTCATTCATTTTCCTAACGCCTATGCCAGCCAACTGTGGGCAACAGGCAGGGGACGCCTTGGATTGGTAACCAGCCAATCACAGGGCACAATGAGACAGACGGTCAACCATTCTCGCACACGCATACCTTGGGAGAGTTTAGAGAGTTCAACCAACCAACCATGCATGTTTTTGGATTGTAGGGGGAAAAAAACTGAGTACTCAGAGCAGACAACATGCAAACTCCACACAGGAAGATCTGAATCCTCAGGGGATTAAACCGTCAATCTCACAACTGTGAGGCGGACGTGCTAACAACTCGCCATCGCACCGCCCTTTGCATCACCGTCACTCTTTTTTCTTTTTTTGGCCAACATAATGAATATAACTTCGTAATTGCAAATATCTCCTTTTGAAAACAATGATACCATTAGATAGAGTAGTTACTAGATGCAATTTGATAAATTTTTGAGTCCATAATTTTTTGTCGTAATTTTCATCATTCATTTAAAATGTTCCGCTTAGAGCAAAATAACAATAATAAAAATAAATAAATACAATGAAATGAAATGTGATTTACCATTTGTTGCAGTTCTAGTCAGATTAGATGAGTTGTGTTCCTAATTTATTGTTCAGAACCTGTCGTGGGTTCAATTTCTCACGTTCCTAGCTCACCTCATTTGCCTCCCCGAGGTCAGAGGTCCCTTGTGAAAAATTCCTGTAGAGGATTACCGCCATGTGCCACATGACCACGCTCACTAAGCGGTGTTTGTTTTCCTGTCGTTTCACCGCCTTGGAGTCACCAGCCCAAATTGGATTGAGCGATTCACTTGGTAATCTGTTAACTGATGCTCTATACCTGCCACAGGGGCAGGCGCCTCAGAACCAGAAAAGGGTTGGCTCTCATACAGCACGGGGGCAGGTGTTGCGTTGACAAGGAGGAGGAGGAGGAGGTAAAGGAAATGAACGTGAGAAGGGATGAGAGGAGGCGGTTTAGGGGGAAGCGCTCGTGCGGTTTCTCCTCGGGTAGTGCTGCATGGCTGGAACTGCGAGCCAAAAGCAGGGATTAAATGTTCAGGACACGGGCTTTGTCTTAATGTTACATAAGGCCTAAGGTGTTGCCCCACCGGGTGTTGACATTGAGAGGTTCAGCCGCGCTCACGGCTGCTTTGGGAGGATTGAGGAGGAGGTGGTAGAGGCCAGCAGGCAGGGATCATTGAAGTAACCCCTGGCTTTTTGGAGCCCTGCCCGAGCTGGTGAGTGTTGACTACAAAGGCCGGGAGGGGATGATGCTGTCAGTCTGTGATTGAGGTACGCTGCTGGCTTGATTGATACGCTTGTCTGGTTTTCTTGTGCCAAGCGTCTTTAGTTGGCTTGTAATCCCACTTTGTCTGACAACATCCCTCTTTGTTTCATACCAGGAAAAATGAACCAGGGGGCATTGCTTTGTTTTTTTTTTCTCTCTTTATAGATGGGCGTGTTTGCACAAAAATCTGCTGGATAGCCTCCTCACAACTGCCAGAGTTATTTTAGATCTTATTATCTCCCCAACTGCCAGTGATTAATTGTATGCATATCACATTCCGCCTGTTTAAGGTTTTCAGATTTTTGACATGCATGTCAATAATGATATCAAGGCACGGGAAAAAAAGGAAAATAAGCCATTTACTTTTTCATACTCCTTGGCCGCCATTGATGGTGATGGATGCCCAATTGAATGATCGCTACCATCCCATCCCAGTTTTAAATGGTTTGGACTTCTATCACCATCAATGGCGATGAATTTAAACATATTAAGTTAAACATTAAGTTACACATATTGTCATTCTCAAAATATTTGTTTAACGTTTTTTTAATAATGAAATTTTATTGTATATTCTAAATATAAAAAAAATATAGTTTAAAGTTTTTTGTTATATGTGGAAAATCTGAAAAAAAAATACATTTGTGACAATTATTTTAAAAAGGTGTCGTATTGAAAGCAATAGACATCCAGGTTTGTTTTTTTCCTTTTTCTGTCTTTTAGTAAAATTAAAAATATTGGAATTTTAAAGGATACAATTAAAACTATGAAAAACCAAATTCTTGCAATATTTTCTTTGTTTATTTAAATTATATCTTTTTTTTTTCAAAGGCAATCACAATCAATGACAGCCAATGTCTACTGTGGTCATCAACCAGTTAATTCAAAAGCTGCCATTGACAGCAAAAGAGTTCCAATACATTAGAACTGCAGTTTTTAGTTACTCTTTTCCAATTTTTAAATGAAAAGAAATAAACATTTTTATTAAAACAATAAAAAGAGAATATTCATTGTTTTTAATTACAGTAAAATAGCTTTGAAAAAAAATAAATAGTAAAAAAAGAAAATATTTTTCTCCTTTCATTCTTTAAAAATAAATGAAATGCAAATAAAATAAAATAAGTAAACTGGCATCAGTAGTAGCCAATGAGTTTAACTTAATGTTAACTTATTGCCATTGACGGTAACAGACGTCCAATACATTTGAAATAGGGGGAATTGGCAGTGATTGGATGCTTGCGATCAAATGGGATTTGTATGTCTTGTTTTTCCTTTTTTTCAACATTGAATAGAGTAAATTTAAATCAATTAAACAATATTTTTATTCTTAGTTAAAAACAAAAACAAAAAAAATAAATCCCTTCGTAAACACACCTGAAGATGATTGTGGAAAAGACTTTGGCACTACAAACCGCAAATGCTTTATTGCACGTGAAGCAGTGTTGCTAGTGTCTGCGCAAGCTTTGGTGGATGTCCCTATTGTATACTTTCATTATCAATGTCCTACTAGTGGAAAAAAAGAGGTCAAGTGCGTAGCCATGTGCTGTGCTCACCTCTTGGGTATAAAGCATTCTTCTGCTTTCTCATGCATGTTACTCAATAAATACATGGATTCGGGTTAGGGGAGATGAGGAGAAAAGAGTGGGGGGCAGTGGGGTGCTGTACAGTGTGTGTGCGAAGGAGAGAATGTGAAAAAGAGTGATGAAGGGAGCAAGGGTGCATGAGAGAAGAGAGTGATAGAGAGAGACTGTCATGTCTTTTGGTGAAGCGGTGTCATCTTCCACATCAATGTCTGATGCTCGCGCTGCCAGGTGCCGGAAATCTGGTTCAGAAAGGAGAGAAGAAAGAGATGATGGAGAAAAAAGGCCGGGTAGACGGAGGATTTTTATTTTTTTATTTTTATGTGATGGCACTGACAGCTTCTCTGCATTGCACTGAGTTTAAATAATGGGATGCTCATTTGCATAACGAGGGACGTTATCACCTCTACTGTCAAAAGAAAACACAACAACAGTTCTTGTGCTCCTCCCTCAGATAGATTGGGTTGGCCTACTTAAGCACCTCCAGAGAGATGCGGTTTAGCCAAGCTCAAATAAAGAACACATGCATGCACCCTCTCGCAAACTTTTTGGGCAAACATAACGCAAAGTCCAGTTTGAGGGCTTTTGACCAAGAACAAGTAGATACATGGACGCAGACAAGGCTATCCAGTTTAACATGATCATTTGAATGCGGTCTCCAAACAACATTTTCCAAATATTAATTCTTGCCATTTTTTCAAATCTTATCTTGACTTTTAGTTTTTTTTTTCCTTCATCTGACCATTTTCACTGACTTTGACTTTGTAAGAAAGGCCTATCGTGAGTTCTTGGCTGCTAAAACAATTATTTAGATTTTCTAACCAACAATTATTTTATTTTATTATTTTAACTATGATAAGGTGACTGATCAGTTCATATATATGAATCACGGCAATATTTATTGTGTGTTATTTTTTTAATAATGACATATTTTAAAATTCATGAATTAAAATACTTTTTTTTCGTTGTCTAAACTTTAACATAGATACACTATATACTTTTTGAATTAAATGAAAACTTTAAAAAACACAATAAATGTTCTCCTTGTGAATGTAACTTATCTGACTTAATAAAAAAATATTCATGCATGGTAGGCTGATTGGACCCTCTAAATTGCCCCCCGATTCAGGGTGTCCCCCACCTCTGGCCCGTAGTCAGCTGGGATGGGCTCCAGCACCCCCCGCAACCCTAATGAGGATAAAGCAGTTCAGAAAATGAGATGAGATGAGATTTATTAAACTTTTCTAAATTAAATCATTTTTGAATACGTTTTTTTTTAAATCTAAAAATATATTTTAAATTAAGTAATATAAATTTAAAAAATGATTGACCTTTTCTGGCCTTTATTTTACTTGTGTGTTAAAATATATTTAAAAGAAATATATTTAAATACTATCTTTAAATCAATATTAATCCCAAACCAATCACTGGGAGATCTATGTTTTGTAACCAACCTCTCCCATGCAAAATGGATCACAAAGCTTTCTCTGTCAATGACAGCCGATGAGTTAAACAGTGGAAAAAATAGGATTTGGATGATTCTGAGATCAACAGAATGTTTCTAAAGTATCCAACTATTGAAATAGTTTGCGATTAATTTAAAAATTAAGATGATTAGGTGATTATCTGTGACAGCCCTCACTTAGTTCAGGGGGTGGCCAAGGTTTTTGTTCCAACTAATCCAGCACAGACACTTTGACCAATGAGATTTCTGCAGAAAACAAGAAGCACCTGACAGCAATCCAGTGATTGCACTTGTAGGACGACAGCTTGGTGAAAAGGTGTCCTCTTGATAGGTTGGAATGAAAACCCACACCCACTGCGGCCCTTTGTGGAATAGTTTGGACATCCCTGACTTAGTTCACCGTTCACGTTCGCATTATTTGCGACGCTGTACATGATAACCACCGCCGGAAATACATTAATACATATGGAATTGTTTCATCCCCCCTTTTAAAGATGATGGGGCACAAGAGCCGAGAGAGGCAAGCTGAATGCGAGTTTTACTGTCAGTACAGTGACGTTTTACAGCAGGAAGTAAAAAGCATTGCTCAGTCTGGAGGTAATGTTACAGTGCCAGTGATTAGAGCGTTTAAGTTAGCGGCACTTCCAAAACACTGTCAAAGTCTCTGTGAACGAGGCGAGATCCTGACAGCGCTGTCTCCTCTCATAGTCTGCAGTGGGAGAGAGCGAGACCAAAAGAGGCAAAAACTGATTTGCATGATATCGACAGTGAAAAACACAGCCGCTCTCACAACATTGTTGACAGATTCTTTGTCTTTCTTCACCCTCCCTAGTGGCTGCCATGATGCCACTTTTATTATTTTTTTCCATTCCTCTCAGTATTTTGCCATATTTCATTTCAGTTAATGCTCATCCTCCCCCCTCTTGCCTTTTTTCTCTTTCTTGCAGGTACAGATGCTGGAATCTTTGAGTTGATTGCAACAAATAGCAAACCAGCGAGAGTGAGGAAAAGAGAGAGCGAGAAGAAGAAGAAAAGTAAAGAGAAAGAAGAGGAAAGAAGAAGAGAGAAGCAAGCATAAAGTTCTTTGGGAAGAGGAGAGAAAGAAAGCGACGGGGACGATGGGGAGGAAAAAGATTCAGATCACGCGGATTATGGATGAACGCAACAGACAGGTACGTCTCTCGGGAATGGGAGGATGGATGAGTGTGAGTGTGGGTAAGGGAGGAGTGAATAGAGGGGGAACACCCTACACCCCGCACAACCCAATGGTAGTCTTTAGGGAGTCTGGGCAATATGAAATAGGGGGACAAGAGGGTGGATGGCAGTGTAGCATCAAGTTATTGCTTTGGGGGATCTCGTCTTCCTGTTTTATAATGACAATCCTGTGTTGAGGCAATCTGAGAGTTTCCCCCTCGAGTATATCTCCAAGACTTCAATCCTATTCTGCATGAGTTCAACGTGAAGAACTCCGCTGGCGTTTATTATGGCGGCCCTCACTCTGGTAAACTCACTGCCAGTGGAATATTACTGGATGAGGGGAACAAACACTGTGTTTGTCTGTGGAAAAACAGGGTGGAGCTCAATCAACACTGATAGTCACACGCATTCATGAATCGGTTTATTAATCAAGGTTAACTCATTGGTCACCAGTGACAGTGATTGACGAACCAAATCTGCTTCGAAAGTGAACAGTTTTTAAATTGACAGCCCAGTAACTTACTAACACACAGTAACTGGGATATTACCACTTATAACACGCAAAGGAAACACATGAGCATTTTCTATTGTTTTCATGGCCAGCCAGCAAACATACCACAATGTAAAAGACACACTGTTATGAATTATTCGTCTATCATCATCAACGGCATGAAAACGTAATGCCACCCATCCCAACTCAAATTAAATTGACATCTACCAATGTCAATAATAGTGAATGAATTACGTTGTATACGCACGACAGATTTACTTGGGTGAATTTGTTGTGATAATTCTCAACCCAATCAAACATTTCCAAGATGACCTACAACAGTGCTAGGTAAGCCATTAAACAAGCAAAAATGATTTAACTGTGTACCCAATGTATTTTTGTATTCCTGTACGTACTTTGTAATTCCTTCCAAATACAGTCCATGTTTTCAAGCCATTCACACAGTTAAAGCCTATAAATCTTACCCACAGTTTCCTGCATTACATGAAAAATTGGACTGTGTGACTCGAGCCCACTCTTGGGTCCATGGCTGTAAAAAAAGAGACAAAGAGCACGTTCCTCCACACTGCCCTGAGGCACTCAATCGATCACTTCCTGTGCTCCAAACTGACCACTGACACTTTTTCAGCTTCCCGACATTTCAAATTGGATCCATACGCATCTAGCGTGGCCTCTGGATCACAGGTCATAAACACACTCACTCTGACCAGCTTCAGGCTTTTCTTAATTCTCTGACACAAGTCCAACACAGTAGCGCTTTCATCACTTCTACACTACTCTGTGGAGTCACTTTGAGTTAAAATAAAAATGTTCCTGGAATCGATTAGTCAATGCTGAAGGAATCATTTTGACCCGTGTTATGACTGAGCTTTATGTGTGAGCTCCCAACTCACAATTGCATGTGAGAAAGCACACCTAAGATAAAGAAGCTTCCAGTAATTTCACCAGTTGTGACACAGCACTGTCTCTTTGGAACAAAAAAGGCAAAGCATCACTTTGTCGTCAAAGCAGTGAGAGAGGTCACAGAGTTTCCTGTGAGGGCTCTGCCTATCGTGTTGCAGCAGCATCTGCGCTTCCTCCTTGCTGTTATCTCAGCCCTTCCCTCACCTTAGACTGAGCCCGCCACATGCAACGGGCCATCCGGCTCCTGAGGATAAGGAGGGAAAGAGGGAGACAGGAAGGACACCTGAGGGGAATCGATGCCTAAGATATCCGGGCTTTACTTACAAGGGGAGAGCGAAAGACAGAAGCAGAGGAGAAAGGGTTCAGGGATAGGAGTCAATAAAACACTAGAATTTGTTCAGCTGGAGTTAAATCATTATCTACCATTCAATAGCTCCCAGTAAAAATTCATCGGCTGTCCGTCGCCGTCAACGGCAAAATAACGTCAAGAAATGTTGCTGACTAGTCAGGTTTTGTTCAGGGTGATGCCATATGCCACAAATGGCATC
Source organism: Stigmatopora argus (assembly GCF_051989625.1). Lineage (NCBI taxonomy): Eukaryota > Metazoa > Chordata > Actinopteri > Syngnathiformes > Syngnathidae > Stigmatopora > Stigmatopora argus. The sequence continues at coordinate 15,386,441 of NC_135391.1, read as the reverse complement.
ACCCTAACTTAACAACATCACTGCATTAGACAGCATCACAAGGCAGACCGGAAAAGCCAACCTTCTTGAAAGAATGAAAAACAGAAGTTGAATTTACATATTTTCACTTCCCTCCAAGGTGAGTTTGTTATAAACTGCCTCCAAAAGTCACATGCTTCACATACTTTCACTCTTTTGTGCTTTCAAAAGGATTTCATTTTTATAGATATTTTTTTTATTATTTGACAAAAAATGAACAATTATCACAATTCTATATTCTGCTTTTTCAGGTCATTTACACAATTCTGATTTTGACATGTTGACAAAACAAGTGACATTTTCTTTTTTTCACATTTTCTAACCACAAAATAACCAATTTCACATTTTTTCCCAACATTTTCTTCATGTCATTCATGAATCTACGTCTAACATACTAACAAAACAATTGATATATTTTCCTCCTATCAGCAAAGAAACTCATCCAGGCCTATGTATTTCCAGAGTCACAATTATTTCACCTTTACCTGTTAATGTCATTCATATGAATACATTTGCAAAAAAGCATATCATTTACTTCACAGGACAAAAAATCCCTATTTTGAACCAGAAATGTACAATTTTCACCATACATAACGCACGGTTATCGTTCATTTTCCGAACCGCTTACCCTCAAGGGTTTTTTGAGAGGGTACTGTAGCCTATCCCTGAAAATGGGCACAAGGCGGGGACACCCTGAATTGGTGTCCAGCCAGTCGCAGGCCACGAAGAGACGGGCAACCATTCACGCTCATACTCATACCTAGAAGCAATTTTGAGTGTTCAACCACCCTACCATACATGCGCTTGGGATGTAGGAGCAAACCAGTGCACCTGGAGAAAACCCACACAAACCCAGGGTGTAAATGCAAACTCCGCAATGTGGGCCGCCCAACACATCAAAAAATTGCAATTGGAAGTATCCATTATAATTCCTTGCATTTTTACCCCATACCTTTTGATGTAGGACCAAGCTGTCAGCACCAGCATGCCACCTACATTGCTTCCCAGCCCGCCCTGTTGCAGAAGCAACATGGCTTTGGGCAGTCGGCCCGTATCTCCCTGGGCGGCCACTTTGGGCTGCCACCCTGGCCCCCCAAAACACTTCCCCAGGGCCGTGGCAGAAGAGCCAGGCCTCCCTGTTGTTGACTGGCTGCCCAAAGCTTTGGACAGTGGGCAGCAGTGTGTGAGACCTGGCGCGCAGCCCCCTGACCACTCAGACCCTCTCCCTTCCTCAAGCACATAAAAGAACCCCTCATGGACTGCACGCGGAAAGCAGACATGCAATATATAATCCTAGCTTCATGTGTGTGGATAGATTTTAAACATTGATTCAATTTGACACTTTGATAGACAGTGCATTTAATATGTTCTTTAAAGAGTATGTATTTTCAATACACGGACCAGCCAACAATATGACCACTTAACCAATATAGTTGGCAACCTGTGTTGTTTTTGGAAGCCCTTTTCATTTTCATCTTAGTCTTTTGGACAAAAATACGTATTCTTCTTAGTCATTTAAAAATGTGTCAGGCTTTGGCTAGATTTTATCGACGATACATACCATTTTTTTCATCAAGTTTTAATTGATGGTTGCTTAAAACATTTCCATGTTAAAAAATGTAATGTTTCAGTTTTTAAAAAGTTAAAGGTTTTCAACAATTCCAAACAAACTTTTGACAAGTACACGTTTTAGACAGAAAGGATACAGGTTAAATAACGTACTGCATGATGAAATATGCCCACTTTATCGGCCTGTAACATAATATTCTAACATTAGCAACATAAGTAAGCTAAAATACACAATTTACACTAACATTTTGAAAAATACATAATAAATGATACGTCTTTTTTTCTGAATAAAAGTTTATCCTTTAAATAGATTTAAAAAGTCAAATTTCCCAGTCCATTTGGCATACTCAGGCAATTTCTGCACACCAAATCCTGTTAAAAGTCACTGTAAAATTATATAAACACACTTTAACCACACATTCCTGAGCCATTATACTGCTAATTTAGCAGTGGTTAGCAAGCAATAATAAACAATGACTAGCACACAATATTTAGAGTATCACTCTCAAAAGAATCTATCTTGTGGCCAAATAAAGTGTTTAAAAACTGTTACTTTACTGGCATGCTTTTTGGGAAGGCCTAACTTTTGACAGGATGCTACTCTAAAATGTCTCAATGTTTCTGAGAATACAGAAAACCTTCTAATTGTTTATGAATAAAAAGTGATTATCCCATTTAATAATGAAATGACAGAGTCAAAGGTATAGCAGCTCTCTGATGGTTACAATCAATACCTATACCTTTTTTTTTTGCTGGTCAATATAGAAACAGCATCATCTATCTCTGTAGAGCTCGTCTCAGGAGCCACTAATTTACTACTATTGGCCTCAATTTGTGTTGCCTCACTTTTGTGCTAGAAGGGATAAATTCAGACAACTAGCTTGCACAATTGCGGGAGTTCAGATGGAAACATTAGGCTTCCAACAAGGATGCGGGGCTAAAGGTTAAACATGGCGAAGGTCATCAGTGCCAGGAAGTAAAATAACGGCGTCTCCAAGCTTCCCCGCCTCAAACAACACATGGAAGATACACAGTGATGCCTGAGGGCACATGGTTAAAAGAGGCTGTTTGTTGTTCCTATCATAAAGCCTTACTCCAATCAACAGTGCCATGGTGAGAACATGTGCTGGTGAAATTACCAGGAAGAAAATAATGAGACCCGCGGGGTTGCTCCTTATCACCCCTTTGATCCGTTCATTCCCACCTGCCACCTTCCCTTTGTGAGTGTCACCTTCGCTCTATCATCTGCTCGACCTCACCTGTAAAGTGCTCACCAAGCTCTCACCTCATTGTTCTACATTTCTACGGACGGCAGAACTTTTGTTTTTTGCTTATAAACCGTGTATCTTTGTCTGCTTCATTCACCCCTTCACACCTTTTTTCCTAACTACTTGATTGTTATGGAGTCAAAGGTGTGAAAAATAGGATTAAAGTAACGTTCTCAGAGCAGATGTTGAAATTCGGTTCATAAATAATTCAATGCCATTTTAACTGGAATGGCTCGTATGAAATGAATACATTTTAGAATATTTACTGTTTTTAATTTTTTTTAAAGAATTTACCGTTATTTATTTTTGTTTTTGTCTTTTACATTTTTGGTTTAGTTTTAGGGGGGGTGATGGAAAGGTCCCTTTCAGTCCAAACGGATTGTAGGTTTATCACTGTCAATGGCAGCCAGTGAGTTAAGTAGTAGTTCAAAATGCATTTTAGCTAAGGCATTGTGACAAAGGTTTACAGCAATCGAGTTATTTTTTTCTTATGATTGTTTCTAATTAGCTCAGGGCCTTGTAATGTAAAATCCAATTTGCAGCTTCTCATCTTGAACAGGAGCACTGAGGGAGGAACCCACCCAACCTTTACCTTGCTGTACCGGATTATAATTATAAACAATTGCACCTCAAACATCCAATGTTCCTTGAGTCGCCAAGATTAATGCACTTTTTGTGTTAAATTTAGCTTTTAAAAACCCAACATGAACTGGTCTTGAGACATAAAATGAAAGGGGGGAAAAGATCTCGTCTGCTGCCTTGTGCACCGAAAATGACAATAAGTGGCGTTTTGAAGTGAGAGAAGAGCAGAGCATATATTATAGGGGTGACAAAGCCTCTTTTGTCAAAGTGGCCCTCTTAACTCTTTCCTTGGCTGTGAAGCAGAGTTCATAAGAAGGTCCTGGACTCCTTGTATTCCTTTTGCATAAGCCTGTGTCTTCCTGCTTGGCCTCTGACAATGGGAGAAGTGTTTGTCTCAGGACAAAACTAAAGCTGACTGACATGTATTTGTGTGTGTGAGCGCACCATGTTTGGTTTCTAGTGAGTAGTTTTTGGTGCCTGCCTCTCCACTCCTCCTATGCCTCCCCCGGGGAAGCAGGCAGGAGGTGGGAAGCAGAAGCGAAGCCATTGTGAAGGGGAAGCCACTGGCCTCTTCCTGTTATGAGAGGAAATGCATACAAATGTGCTTCCTGTAGGTTCGCCCCCCTCATCTCTCTCACCCAGCCACCGCTCCCTCTTGCTCTCCTCCCTCTGTCTCCCCTCTCGCCCATGTGGCGGTGAATCTGCCTCTTCTGTTTATCCTGGGCCACCTCGTCCCTCTCATGCCAGTGGAAATGTGACATGTCATTTTATGCAGAGAAAATCTCTGCTCATTTGACTGGGATACACACACATAATTGCCATTTCATAGACAAACATACGTACATGAATAAAGATAGCAGGAAGATCAAATGGTTTAACAGGAAACGGCACGTCCGCCACAATGTTCTGGGGTCCAATCCCACGTAGGTTCCGGCCTTCCAATGTGGAGTGTTTATGTTCTCCACGTGCCTTTGTGGGTTTTCTGCAAGGACTTTGTTTTCCTCCCCAAAATTTCCATACTTATGATTGTGTATGCATGGTAACTGGTCTCCATGTGCCCTGTGATTGGCTCGCAACCATTTCAGGAAGTACCCTGCGTAGTTGCTGGCTGGAATGGGCTTTAGCACCCTCATGACCCTTGTGAGGATAAGTGGCTTGGATAATGATTGAATGAATAGATGAATTCAATATCTAACCAAAGAAAAGGAACATGCCTAGACCAGAACCTGTATTAAAACTCCAAACCTTAGTTAAAGAAATTTGCAAAACATTTGTCATAGCTAAAACAATCGTGATGGAAGATTGAAACATGCACTGGAGAAAAAAAAGTAAGAACTTCTATCAAGTCAATTTCATTTCAATGTTCAACTTTTAATGGTTAAAAAAACATAATTGATTAAAACAACATTTTACCCTATCCGGGTTTTAGTTACTCATTACATATACTTTATCATAAGATGCTCCAAGCAGGTATTAAATCAAGACCCCTACACTGGCAGCGGAGCGTGCAGAAAACTAAGCAAAAAAAACCTGGCTAAATTGCCAGTGTGTTTTTTAAGTTCACACAATTTATCATTTCTAATTCCCTTTGCTTTGAAATGTAAGTATGACCCACAAACTAGGTCATGCATTTTCACAATATTAACTATAAATATGAATCCAAACGGAAAATAAATGAATGAAAATGAAATTCACACAATTTTCTGAGGAGAATGTGTGTTTGAGTGAGATATGTATATAAATTCTATACCATAACTACAATTATAGTTATATATATATATATATATATATATATATATATATATATATATATATATTATATATATTATATATATATTATATATATTATATATATATATATATATATATATATATATATATATATATATATATATATATATATATATATATATATATATATATAATATATATTATATATACTCAAATAAGTGAAGAAAATGAAGGTACATTTCAAACAGGACTGACAAATGTGATGGACTAAACAGGCCATGTGTTGATGTCTTTACAAGCCATTGGGCCAAAGCAAATTTAATGGTAGGGAGAGAAAAAGTCCAGATCCAGCCCTAATTAGTACATCCCACCTGATGTTCATGTGCAAGCACGAACAAATAGGATCATTTGCGTGGATGTATGCTATATAGCAGGTTGTGCTGTATGTGTCACATTGAGACGTGTGGGTGTGGTGTGAAATTCATCTAGGTGTTATTGTTTGGTCAGTTTTGGCTTTACGTAATCACGCTTGTTCGCCTTCTGGAGCGTGATGAAAGCCATTTAAGAATCAACTAAAAAGCACTGTGTATGTTAATGCATTATTGCAGTTGACAGCATTATATGTCCAGTCTATTTTGACTGGTTAGGCTTGCAGCGATTTTTTTCCTGTCAGCCCGTTGCAAACATGAGCATTTTTGTATGTGCCAAAGCATACATTGTAGGCTAGCAGTGAATGAGTTACGTGTGAGCCATCCTCGCATACAACCTCTGCTTTTGAACTTCCAAAATGTGTTTGAATTGAAGTCACATTTTTGTACACATACTTTCACTAATAGTGAACAGTTGGATACTATGAAGCTTCAGTCAGGCAAGTGAACCACTACTCCATCACGGGGCTCAAAATATGTATTTTTTTTTAAACATGTTTTGTTTTATCTTTGAACAACAAAGGGAGAGCAACACATATAGACAGACGATTTAGTAATAGTAACCAGGGTATTTTTATTTAGAACAACAAACAAACTTACATCTGATGGCAATTGATGCAGTTGGTCCTCCAATTCTGATCCAGCATGTGGATTGTCCCTCAATTATCATTGAATATGTTCTCTTCGAAGTCAACTCACTGAACACCGGGTGCCACATTTTAAAACACTGATGGCTCCGGTAAAGTTTGTGTCTGAGCGATAACGTAGCTCGAACGTCCGCTAGCTGTCTACAGTGTGTCATCCTTGTAAGGCAACACTCCAAGTGCTGGTCTCACATAGCTAGCTTCAACCCCATGTCCTACTGTTTATCTTTTATGTCGGACACCAAGCCCAACAAAGGTTTTCGGCATAATAATTCATCTTACTGTCCTTGTTTGTTTCACATTTAAATCTGATTTTGAAAATGTCAGCATGATATTTACGTCCCACGGGAGGCTTTTTATTTATTTCTGTGGTCGCTGAGTAAGAAATATAGGTACTACATTTACACGAAATGGACAAAGATTTTGGAAGGAATGTGGCATAAAAATGGAGCACTACATGCAAGGTTACCAACTCAATGTAGGGGGCGAAACAAGGAAAGAGTTGAGGTGAGGGTTGGGTTCAGTTTCCTTGGTGCATCCTGGGAGACGTGCTTGCATGTAATACAAAACTATCCATCAATATCCAGTCATTCCCATCTCCACTTTCAGCTTTCAAAGTGTGAAGGGCAGCGTGATCTTTTCTCTTGAAAGACTTCACTTGTAGTCTTTATTATTGCATTCAAATCATGATTCACTGAGAATTAGGAGGTTTCAATTCTGTAATTTTTGCCATTCGTCAAAGTGTCAGAAGAAAATAGACAAACATGCAGTAGATAATGCCAGCTGAGCACTGATCTGATGCAATGTTTCTCATTACTAAAAGAGCTGTGTCAGTGCACATCTCCAATGTAAATAATAATACAGCACCGCAGAAGGCAGTAAAAATCACACACAGCGTAATAGCTTGACTTCAATGCATTTTCTATATTTCAACTTGCTTCTCACCGCTGCAGGTTTGGTAAATGTATGCGTTTCTTTTTAAATAAAAAGTTGCGGACACTGAATACATCTGCGTCATGCAAAAATTCCTCAAAGAAACCGAGAAAAAAATCCCCATCAAAAAAAATCCTTTTGTGATTTTTGTGGGAGCGTCTTCTCAGTGTCAATATGAGTGGTTGCTATTTATATAAAAAGCTAGTTACTCGGGCAACACTAACTTTTTATATTCTTCTGACAGTCGTCATTGGTGCGTATTTCTTTTAATAGCGCACGAGAAGGTTTTTGAAAAAGGGACATTTTAATCTGTCATAAATCCCTCTGCGTACTTTGATGTGCAAACATTAACGGATCTTTTTGGCCGTTAGTTTTCCGAGACAGAGTATTCTCAGTTCCTTAAAATGCAACTTTTTCTTTTTCCTGGTCTGGTGGTTGGACTTTGTAAGTCGTGGGTAGTTCAAAATTCAACGGATTTCTCTTTTCCTTGAATGCACTTTCAATTTGAATGTTAAAAAGATTGCATATATTTTAATTCCCTTTTTGCTGAATGAATAGAGTGAGCTGTTTTTAATAATTAAAACGGTGGCCACAAAGCCGAAAATGTATATTTTCCTATAAAGGTTTGCCCTGTTTAATGAATATTCATTTGCTGGCAGTCCTCCCAGTTCGAATGGATTAGATGTCTACTAGTGTTAAACTCATTTAAATTAACAGCAGAAAAATGAAAAGACACATGATCAGATGTCTATTATCATGAATGGGTCAGAAGGAGTTAAGCATTTGTGAACAGAAACTTTTGCAATTCTCCCAAGGTTAATCATTGTTTTCCTCTATCCCAGGTGACATTTACAAAGCGAAAGTTTGGGTTAATGAAGAAAGCCTACGAGCTGAGTGTGCTGTGCGACTGTGAGATCGCCCTGATCATCTTCAACAGCACCAACAAGCTGTTCCAGTATGCCAGCACAGACATGGACAAGGTCCTGCTCAAATACACCGAGTACAATGAGCCCCACGAGAGCAGGACCAACTCGGACATTGTGGAGGTGAGTCGCAAGACGACACAAAAGCACGTGCATCCGGAAGCACTGAATCATACAGGGAAACAGAGCAGATGTTTGTGAATCATTACTTCTCTTTTTTTGTTCTTTATACTCATCACTGAGAGATAGAATTGAGGGTATAGTTAAATGTTTGGTAAATTTCCGAATTCAAAACATAAGCAAAAATACATACACTAGAGCAGATGTGTCAAACTCATCTTTGTAGGTACAGATTCTTTTGGCGAGAGTTTTTATTATTAATGGTTCTGGCTTTTTTTAGCATCTTTCTAACTTTTTTTTTATTTTTTTTATTTTAATTAAATTTTAATTTATTCCTATAGAAGGCATATTTCATTGAGGGCTACAATCATATTTGCAGTTTATCTTAGAGAATTTCTTGCAAATAATTAAAAAAATTGAGTAAACAGTCAATTTACTTTTTAGTGTTTCTTTTTTGTTTTACAATAAAAAAAACATGAAGGAAAAAAATAAATATAAAACTGTTTGTATATCTATTTATTTTAAATTGTTAAAAAAAATCGGAAATAGTACAAATGTTCTGATTCCTGTCGTCGTACTCTTTCATTTAGTACTACAGAAATGTATTGACCTTTTATTTCATCAACAAACATGAAGTTGATGCACTTTATTTACTTTCACGGGCCACATAAAATCATTAAATCATGTAGTGGGCCATATGGTCCCCTGGCCTTGAGTTTGACACCAGTTTAGTAAAGTATGGTTCATTATGTTACCATTTGATAAATGATCACAGGTGATTATCGTCAACCTCCTTTTTTGTTGACACACTTATTCTGACATTTACAATGAGCCATGGACAAACATGATTTCTCTTGTATCATCAATTATTAATACAAAATGAAATATTTACCCCATTGCGCCTTTCATGACAAAAAACACTTTTTTACACATCACATTGGCTAATAAATTATCAAACTAAAGTTCCAGTGTATTAGTAAAACTGTCTCATGGAAAGAGTACAGCCCTAACGTGACCATACTGTAATCGTTGATCTAGCTCGCAGAGTTGGACGCTGATCCAAAAGAGTGAACATATGTCGCAAGTGTGGCTGCTGACAATTCTAAACATCATTGTCAGCAGGCAAGCAGATAAAACTGCAAATGACGCCAGTACTTTACAAGATCCTTAAGCGCTCAACATCAAGCTGTTATGCAACGTTCGCACCGGAGTTCTGACCAACCGGGTGGGCAGAGTTGATCCCTTTCTCTTGTGCACACGCACACACATATATGTGCCGATCAAGTGCACTTGATGAATGCATCTCATTTTCTAACTGAACTGAGTTAAATGGCACATTAGCTTTTTGGCTGCCACGACCGTAATAAATGAAGCAGCTCTGCTTTCCAAAGGACTGTTTAGGACATTAACCACACATTGACTTCGCATGTTACCTCTTACAACACAGGAAAAGGATCGACAACCTTGCTACTGTTCAGACTGCTTAAATTTTAGATTGCTGCCAGCCTCTCCCAGTCGAAATGGAATGGCACTGAAACATGATCATGCCAGTCATCCAAGTTCAAATAGATTTGCAGTCTATCAATGAGTTTGGTATTAAATGCCATATAGTAGTTAATATAGTATTTAAATCAAACTCAGGACCCTGGGCCAGAGCCGACTCTCCATATATTGTTTTATGGCTGAAGAAAGTCAATCATTTGCATCATGTTTCACACAAATTGAAAAAAGAAGCATTTCTGTAGTTCTCAATGACAGATCCTAAACTGCCGACATCTTTTTATACCTTATCTATAACATTAAATACAAAACATTTAAAAAAAACACTTTTCGCTTCCCCATTTTAGCTCATTTTTTTCTTATTACAAAATGTATCATTAAAACAAATGTTAAAAAAGTGAATAAAATACATTCAAAATTAAAGTAAAGAAAAATAAAAACAGAATATGCACATTTTTTACATCTTTTTGAAAATAATTATAAGGAGGTAAATTCACAAGGGTCTCTTGTCTTTGACTATTACCCTGAATCACCTCGTTTCAATTTATTAGCATATGCTGCAAGTTTGAGCAATCCATCTCCTATTAGGACCCCAAAAATGATTTAAACAAATCAAATTCTAGCTCAACATTGTCTCGAAACTATTGATCAACTATCAAGATTCTTGTTGCTTCATTTTCTAATTCATTAGTTGTCAATTAGTTGATTAATCCTGCAAGCCCTAGTTGGCCCTTCGGAGAAAAAAAATCCAATGAGGCCCATGATAAAAATGAGTTTCATATCTCCGATATTAATATATTTGTTTGTTCAGTGAAAAATTATGTATACGCTCTCTGAATTTGTTGGCTCTCCACTGAAGAAGACTAGATGTACTGAAGCCCAATGAGATGTAATGAATGAATAGTCGAGGCCAACACGCCCCTATGGATCAGGTTGGCCAGGCTAATACAGGAGCCCACAGCATGGGACATGTTGTTATCTCTTCATATGGGTGTTACTGGGCTTGATGCCCAAACACGGGCAGACAGGTCTACTGGGAGTACTCACGCTACTCCAGATGGCAATCTGCCCCACACGAACAACCTTTTCAGTTTTCGCATTCGCATCAAATACCGTCTGCTTTGGAAGAGAATTGCCGTTTTCATGATCCCAATTACATCCTTTGAAAGACATTGATGTACTAGTTGGGAAGTAAACCTGCCCTTGTTAATATTGGCTGTGCTTCCGTTAAATGTGTGAGGATAGCTTATAATGTCATTAGAACGTTAGTATGTTTGTTAATCTGTTTCATTAGGTTCAGTATTGTTAGTGGTAATCTGACAATGTTGCTGTGTTGTCAATGTAAAAAAAAAGCTCAGCAGCTGTTGTTCACCTGTCGTCGTCCATGTCAACCATCGCGTTAGCAACTAGAAAAATCCGGATTCAGATTTTTGACTCCAATTTGATTTTTGCTAGAGATTTTTGGGGGACAATAACAAACCGATAAGACAAGACCTACATTTATAGTCAATTAAAATATAATGGAAAAATCCATGCTAACAGTGAATCGTTTTTTGTATCAAACTCAAAAGCCATAATACAACTCATTGTACAAGGGACATTTTAAAAAGCAGTCAAAAGATCAACAGGGAAAAGGAATTAAAAATGTTAGGGCTAACTGTTGGATGACTTTTTTGTCTAAAAATGACCCATGCTGCTACTTCCTCCAAAAATATACAAATATTATTGATTTTCTCTTATTAAGGAGATGTTATCCGACACAGCGAACATGTTTGCCTTGTAGTTTGGCGTTATCCTTTTAACCATCTGTTAAACTAAATAGGCCAGTAAATGCTACTTATTTTCATGCCCATGGTCATTTCCCACCATTACAATTATGACAAATATATTGTAAATAAATTGTAATTATTTACGCAGTATAACTGTTGTCATGCATGCATTGCACAAATTAGTGCATTTTAGTGTGTTCTTGTGTTGTCACATTTTTCAACAAGTGCTCGTGATGCGACCCCGAATCAGATTGCTCTCTGTAACCGTGTCTCCATTATTGAGCCGGCTAACATATAAACAGCCGTGTCAGGAAAGATGTTTGAGAGCCTAGTGGGGGCTGGGTAATGATAAAAGGTGCAGAATGTTACCAGATCAGGGACCCCCAGAGGTCTCCGCTCCAGATCGATGCTATGTGGCCTCACCGTACTAACAGGATTGGCCACAGGGCTGACACGGGCATGTTTAGCATGGACGCAAGCTGGGTGCAAGAAGACAGTGGGACGGAGGAGGGAGGTGGACATGGGTCGGGACCCGCCAGTTGCTACTGCTAAGCTTTGTCAAGGTTCATCAACGTGGGCGGGTTGCTGGGTTGGGGGAAGTGAAGCGTATTTCTGGTGGCTGACAAAGGACGTTAATCATAATATTAAAGGTGAGTTTTAGTTATGTCTGCTAAAATCTGGGTTTTCACATGCTGGAATCTGACTTTAAATACATCTCTCATTCTGATTTTGTAAACTATGTTTGCCTTCAGAAGTGTACAGAAAGGTTTCCTTCTCCCTCTGATGCTGCTGTGCCTGAAGGTGTAGTGGGAGGGAGGCGAGGCAGAGGTAGGGGAACAGAGCTCAGCGTGGGCGGCCAGCGTCGAGGCTCACTACATTAGCAATAAAACTCTGTGTAATTAGCATGTCTTTGCTTGATAATTAGCGTTGTTGAGAGAGTGCCACAGAGTGTGTTACATAGCCTCTGTAGCTACTGCATGTTTACAAGATGCTCCAGGGCTTTCTCATGTTTTTTTTTAACTTAATCTACTGAAAATGCTAAAACTCAACTCATAAGATAATTTTACCCTGGGTTGACATTACTGAACATGCAGGTCAAATATGCAAAGGATTCATAAAAATCGATGCACACTAAAGTTCACTCATTGGCTGACATCAATGCCGATAGAGGCCAAATCAATTTGGACTGAATGAACAAATATTCATTCGCTGCCCCAGTTCAAATGGATTGGAACTCCACTAGTCAGAAACTCATTTAAATTCACAGGAGAAACACAAAAGAGATTTAAAAAAAATCTAATTTCACCCAACTTTTCTAAATTGTAGAATCGCAGCACTGTTGAACTTTAGTGGTTCCTATGTAATTCATACTTAAAACCTTCCTCTTGGATTCCAACCCAACATTCCAACACTTTTGATCAAAACACATGCTTCCAATAGTAAACTGAAAGCAAGTCAGAGGCAGCTCTTCTATCATATGATGTCCATATCCTGGCAGTTCTGCAGTACTCTCCTGCATCTGGCTCCAGATAAAACAGACACATTTCCCAACCTCATGCTCAGCCGGGCCAGCTTCCTGGACATGTGACTGGTATTAGAAAAGAAAGTAGAAATTGTGAAAATACAAACACCTCGTCTTTTACTTCTCTTTTCATAAATGTAAATAGGGCGGCCCGTCGGTTGAGCGGTTAGCGCGTCGGCCTCACAGCAGGAGACCTGGGTTCAAATCCAGGTCAGTCCACCTGTGTGGAGTTTGCATGTTGCCCCTGGGCCTGTGTGGGTTTTCTGGGTACTCCGGTTTCCTCCCACATTCCAAAGACATGCATGTTATGACTGATTGGTCACTCTAAATTGCTCCTTGGTATGAGTTTAATTGTTTCTTTTGCAAATAATATATTTTCTACTAAAATAAAATAAGTTTAAATAAGTTTTGTTCTTGTTTTGTTTTTTAAAGAAAGTAATTATATATTATAAATATATAATTTTTTAAATGCTGGAACTAAATAAATAAAAGAATATTTACTATTAACTCTCATTGTTCATCATGGACGGTGCTAGACCTCCAAATCATTTTGAGTCATTTTTAATCTCCTCGAGTCAAATGGCAGCTAATGAGTTACGTAAATGAGTGCCCTATGAAGAGTTAAACTCGGAAATGCATATTGCTAACCTCAGGAAGAGCCCCGCTCTCATGACATTGGTGATAGCATCACATGGCATGGCACATGGCCTCTGCTGCTAAACCGACCTCTCCTCCCTCTTACCATACCTGCCAGAAGAAAGGCTGCTGGCCAATCCCATTCCATCAGATTAATCTAATCTGAAAGTTCAGCTCTCCTTGTAATCTTCAACAGCAGCAGGAGCAAGAGCATGCTTCTCTTAACTCACCCGCCCTGCCTCGTTTTTCTCCTGCACACCTTGGAGAATGCATTCCATGCAAAAGGGGGAAGGGGGAGGTGTGGGACAGAGGGATGGATGAGTGTGAGCAAAGGAGGAGGGAGGTAAAGAGGGATGGAGGGAGGAAGGCTGGTAATTATTTCCAAAGGTCATTCTGTTAATGACTACCCGCTCGGCTAATGAGATTCAGCAAAGCTCCCTGGCCATGTTTCACCCGGCGTATGTTTCACCGATGTGCCAAGATGTGTGCGAGGCACAGGTGTGTGCTCAGTCCAGTGCGGTAGCAATCAAATACAGCAGGCGATAAAGTAGCTGGAATGTGCTTCTACCAGACAATCAAAATGGGGACGACATAAGCCTAGATATATACGACAAAGTCATCCAAAACTCCAAAAATTACAGTTTACTCATTAACAACTAAACTAATTGATGAAACCTTTTTTTGTGTACATCCCATGGAAAGAATTTTGCATCCTTTCAAGAAAAAAAAAGGTTTTCTTAAGTGTAAGAGTTCAAAAAAATGTAAATGAAAGCCAGTATTTCCAGGAAGTGTTTATCTGACATCCGGGCAGAAATTCGTCAAAGCGGCCCTATTTTAGCCAATCAGGTGCAATTATCCCCAGATTACCACCCCCTTCTTCGTGACGTCATTAAAACTCATTATCACATGCATCTGTGCATGAGTCTAGTATTAATGTTGGAGATGGACAATATTACTGGTATATATAGTGATATGTCTCACAGGCACCATCTTGCTTTGTGATGTCACAGGTGAAGATCAGGTGCATGCGTGATTTCCGTTTGAAGCCAGCCACATCCATTGACAATGGATACTAGACACCTCATCTAATTGAACATGCCAGACTCAACTGAGTATTCTCAAGGTGTTTGTCAAAAAACGAACTAAAATGGAAACGCGCCTAAATTTTTGAAATGTAGCTTTTATGTTGCAAAAAAACATAGTAGAAATTCCACTTGTTTTAATACAACCGACGTCACTGTTCTTATCAGCCGTATCATTGTTTTGTTTAAACATTCATTCATCCACTTATCTTCGAGAGTTCTCCCTGAATTGGTCGCCAGCCAATCGCAAATTGCCACATTATTTTCTCCATTATCAGAGATATAAAAAAGTGCATTTTTATTCATTCGTTTTAAATTACACAGTGATCCCTGATGTTGAATGCCTCCTTCACTCATTGTGGCATGGAGAGTGATAGTTGTCTAATCCATTGTGACTAGGAGGGTTGGCAGTGGCCATTTACTGCCGGCCTCTCCCAAACAGATAAGTTAATAATTTCAGCATTTTGACAGGTTTCTTGCTATAACACTATCAACCTGTGATTTTGTTAAAAGAATCTCTGACAGAGTTAATCAAACATGATCTTCATCAATTTAAAAAATCAAAAAATGATTTCATTAGATTGTGCAGCTAAAGTGGATGGAGTGTTTTCAGCGACAGCAGGGTCCATTAGGAGCAATTCTATACCATATACAGTAAATGTGCATTAAGTCTCTCAAGCAAGTCAGTAACAGGACATGTGATCTCCCTCTCTGAAGTAACAGTGTGCTCATGTTCTGCCTCGCGCTTTCGAAAATATTTTCCAGCATGTGTGCCATTCTGTGTGCTTATTTGGTTTCTAAACACCGTGGAGAACATTAGCCTTAAGGAGTTGCCGTGTTGATCAGCTCACTGAATGACTTCTTCTCATGGCTCTCAAAGGCTGTGTAATCGTGCAAGCTTGAATGGCGACGCTAATTTATCCGGCGCGACTTTTACATTTGTCAGCCTCTAATGGAATAAATGGCGTCATATCAGTTCTATCTCCCCAGCTGTCCACAGTGACTTCGCGTAGACTTGTCAAGCTTTTAGGTGAAGGTACGATATTGAGCGGGGGCACCATGGCACTCAGAGTGCTTCAGGGTTAACTGGCAGCACAGATACACGGCTTGTTTTTCCTGCTGAGGTGGGGATTAAGGTCTGAAGCTGCTTTGACTGGCTAAGTAAATTAACATTATGACATTGGGGAGATTAAGAAATTAAGATTTCGCTTAAAGTATAGCTGATTGCCGCTTGACTGCAGGGTTGAATCCATATTTGGCTAAGAAAATTTTACACGAACAATAAATGTAGTACTTCATCACAATCATTTGCTTTTAAATATATTTGAATTTTAAATTTTCCAAGATGGACATGCATGGTAGGCTGATTGGACACTCTGAATTGCCACTAGGTATGAGTGTAAGCGTGAAGTCTTGTTTGTCTCCTTGTGCCCTGTGAGTGGCTGGCCACTATTACAGGGTGTCCCCGCCTCTGGCCCAAAGTCATCTGGAATAGGCTCCAGCACCCCCCGCGACCCTAGTGAGAAAAAAGTGGTTCAGAAAATGGGATGACTAATATTTTTAACTGATTTCATATTGTGGTCACTAACTGTTTGCCCACATTGTTTTTCTCCCTAAATATTATTTTACTCTGGATAATATTTTAATTCAATACCATTTAAAATGGTCCAGCCAGTATGTTGGAGTTATATACCGTAGTTTTAACAATTATTTTCCTATTTTTTTTACTTCCAGGCTGTTTTAAGGCGCCAATGATGAACGCATTTTTTCAAAAATATTGCTTTGCAATAGTTTTGCATTGCACAACAACAACAAAAATACATTTCGATGTGCAAAAAAATAGCTAACGGGAAACAAATTAAGGTCAGATTAATTAAACATAAGGGGCCCGGTGTACAAGTGGTGAGCATGTCGACCTCACAGTTCTCGGGTCCAGGGCTTGATCTCAGTTGGGTCCTCACTGTGTGGAGTTTGCATGTCCTCTCAAACTGCTTAGCCCCCAAGCTCAACTAGATTGCGCTTCCACCATTGATACACTAGTGTTTAACTTACCAATAATAGTACCTTGCCCCATAAGGACTTAAACCCCGGATGTCTTTTAATATGACTGGAACAAAATTTCTGCGCACATCCAACTTCATAGGTTTAACATGTTTTCATGGCTTGTATGTTAACAAAAGTAGCAGCTGTAAGTAAGCCGATGAGTTGTTGGAAAAGCAAACAAGCTACTGTATACGTGCAAAACCTCGTGTGATGTTACATGTGTCATGCAGCTGTGTTTCCTTCCCTTTTTCCTGTCTTAAACAGCTTTGTCCACATTGGGGTTCCACATTGGTGATATTTTTTTACTCGTTTAATCCTGTTCTTAAGACCAATTCAAAGAAGACGAATACCTTAAGTAACTTCTTTTTTGCGACATCATCAAAAGTCAACACAGCAACCGCTATTACTTACATTTCTCTGGATGTGACCTCTTTTTCTCCTAATAGAAGTCTTTATATAAAAGATGTTAAAAAAAGTGATTTAAAAATAGTGTTGATGTGGCTAAAAATAGTTAGTAGCTGGCGGTCTTTGCTGGGAGGACTTTCTCCCCCCCCCCCCCCTTTGAGTGTTAGTGTGTGGGGGGGGGTTGTTTTTCAAACAGAAGAGTGAGTAAGCAAGCAGAGCTCCATGCTATTCATTCAGTCCTCATCTCCCCCTTTTTCCCTCTGATCATCCAGCATGAATAATTGCTCTCATCAACCACATGCATGACACCATCGGCCCAAGACCCCGCGGTGCCTATAAACATTTGATCCCTTGAATAAAGACGGCTGTTATTTAATTCACTTGGCTCCCCCATCCTCCATGCTTAACCAAACAGTAGCTTCCTGTCTTGTTGTTTGTTAAAATTCATACATAATAGAGAAAAACATGTGCCCCTTTCACAACTAATGCTGAGAATGTCTTTGTCTATGTGTTCTAATGATGTTATTGAGAAAATGACCTATGACCTGCCTTCAAGCATTATCAAAGCTCTCTGAATAACAAACATCAAAGCCAACATTAACACATTGGCTGCCGTCGATGGCAAGAGCCGTCCAATCCATTTAAACTGGGAGGGATGGCAGTGAATGAACAAACGTCAACTAGTGATGAACACATTTGAGTTCACAACAGAAGAATGGAAATACCTTATTTTGATTGATTTTTTCATAAATAAATAAATGCAATAGATATTATTTTTATCAAACTATACTTATAAATTTTATTTTAAAATGATATATATATTTTCCGACCCGCTTACCCTCACAAGATTCTGTAGGGGTGCTGGAGCGTATCCCAGCCAGCTACGGGCCCATGGCAGGGGATTCCCTTACTCAATGGCCAGCCAATCACAGGGCACAAGGAGACAAACAACCATTCACGCTCAAACTCATACCTAGGGGCAATTTAGAGTGTTCAACCAGCCTACCATGCATGTTTTTGGAATGCGGGAGAAAAACAGGAGAAATCCCACTCAGGCCCAGGGAGAAAATGCAAACTCCATAATGTGAGGACCAACCTGGAATCGAACCCTCAAACCTAGAACTGTGAGGCTGACGCTCTAACCTCTCGCCGACTGTGCCGCCCCATTATCATTGTTTATCTCGGAAAATTTCATCAATAAAAAACTATATTTTAAGTAGTCCTCAATCTGTCATAGAGAACCAGAGAAATGCTGTTAATGTACCATTTTATTAGCAGGAAACACTAAGTTGGTACACATGATTGACTTTCGCAAGCTGGATCTGGTCCCACACCGTGAATTTGTGTTATAACATTAAATGTAGATCTGTTGTACTTCAAATAGAACACATGAACTGGACCTAATGAATGCACAGATGTAGATTTAGAGTTAAATTTAAAGGGAAGTTTAGTTTATGCTTGCTTTACACACTGTCTCTTTAATATATTTTAGAGGAAGCTCTAAACGGGAATGCAGGTAATGTACTTAATTTACGAGCTCAGCATTTTTGCCCCACACCAGACACCTAGCGTCCACAAAAGCAGAACGCCAGACGTCAAACTGTTTTGAATCTTTCTGCAGAGTGTATTTTAAGGTCAATATGTTGCAACGGAAGTCTGAGGTAGGCACACGACAACAAAAGTAACTTTTAAAAATAGAGCATTTGATATTTGCCAACATGTGGTGGTCCCTGTTGTGTAGAGAGTCAGGCTACTTCTGAGGCCACGTTGGCAAGGCTGCCAGGCTAGGCTTTTCCACTATAGAGCCCAAAACAATTCACGCCGGCTATTAAAGATGAAATGACGCCTTGTTCTTTGAAACTATTTGTGGAAAACTTGGAATCATGTTCTATTTTTAAAAGTGGCATTCCCTCCACCCGGCTCGAGAGCTTCCTCTAACGACCCCCCCTGCTCCGTGGCATAATTGCAGCTTTTGGGCAGGGTTTGGAAATCCAAGGTCACATTACAGAGGTCAAGCAGCTGGTCATTGTTACTCAAGGCCTCCCTCAGGCTCCCTCTTCCTGCTGTGGAGCCACGCGATAAGAGACCAAGTGACAAACGACGATAAGTCATGATTGGTGGGCAGCGCGGGGAAAAAAATGAAGACATGGGCGGTTGTTTTAAAGGACTTCTCATTTTTAAATTTCCATGTAGAATTCTTACATTTGGAGCTGTACTGTAAAAGAAGTACCCTAGAATAGAATCTATGCTATCCAACAGGAGGCAGACGTAATGAAAAAAAAAAGATTGACTTGGGGTGCAGACATAAGTGCCTTCTTTATCCACTTTCTCTGAGCTGGTATTGTCTCGTAATGTCTATCTGGGTAATTATACAGTGTGGTGACTTGTCTGAATGACCACTTTGTTCATAGAATTGGATGATGCTGTAGCAAAGCGTGTTGGATTGTGACATGTGCTTGGTGTGTGTCTCTTCCATATGGGATACACTGCACCATCTGGTATTGTGTTGCATACAGGATAGCCATGACCGCCTGTATGTGAGTGGGCTCTTGTCTATGGGGGCTTTTCCTGATGGTGATTTTAGCACGTGAACATCACACAGTGCCACGGTCTGTTAATGGTTGGAGCTTTGTTACGCGCAAAACTTGGTTCTTTGTTTCATGTTTCTTTATTAAATTAAGGCCTTGGCTATTGAAAGATGGCATAGTATCGGAATTATTTGCTGAAAAGTCATCCCTGGGTCTGCTCTAAACAGTAATTGAGAAATAATAAATAAAATAGCATTAATACCAAATAACAATTTTAAAAATTCCCCTTTTACATAAATTATAGGAAGAAATATTAAACATTCTTAAAAAGAAAATAATCAATAATAATGTTATTATTTTTATAAAACCAATTCATTTATAATAAAATAAATAAGAGAATTTTTTTCCCTTTTTTGTTTTTTATAACTCAAAATTTAAAACAAAAAGTAGAAGAAAAAAAGAAAAGAAGTCTGGTACAGTCAATGGCAGCCAATGAGATCACCAAGTTCTTCATAAAGGTTCAAATCATACAGAGAGTGGCAAAGACAGGAACAAGATTGGGTTTGAAAAAAGGAGGGGCGGGTATTCTTCCCAAACACTAACCGACAAAAAAATAATCATCTCACACGTGCACACCATTCAGCCATCATTCACCGACTTGCCCCTCGACATGGTCCTGGCATGTTCAAACCACGCTTCGTGGAACTGTGGCCTTCTTTGCCTTTGGTCTGCCATCTGTTTCTAATAAACTAAGCCAGCCTGATCCCTCTGATGTCCCTTTACCACCGACAAATCTGAAAAGCAGAGAGAATGATAGCGTAACAGTCCATGTGAGTGGCAAGCGAGACAAAAAGCAAGAGCGTTGCAGGAGACAACCAAATTCGGAAAAAGGGAGCACATCTCCAACATTTTGTATCCCAACAAAGAATGACCACCTGGCTTGTTTTGCATTGATGAAAAAGGCATAGTGACACGTCTTGTTGGTCCTCAAAATTGAGCTGGTTAACTCATTGGCTGACATTGATGTCTGCCAACTGAGGTTGTCATGATTAATTAACTAATAGACAACTAAACAATGATCAAATGACCCGACACATATTTTTATAGTTGAGTCATTATTTAGAGACTTTGGTGACCTAAAAACAATCTCTGAATCTACTTTAAGGCTCTTTAATCACAAATGTTCACAAAGTTTGGTCATATTTCGTTTTTATTGTGTTATTTACAGGCTGTAGGATAGACAAAAACAGATCTGCTCTAAAAATTGACTATATTCATATTGACCACACAATAACTTTAAAATATTACCATTTGCAAACGTTGTACAATAACAGTTTTAATACAATTTGTGCCTTTGACGGTCACCGTAAAAATAAAAAGCAACCTGGAACGACATAGTCATTGAAAAGGGTAATTGGAAAAAAAACCTGCATACTACAGGGGGCCCCTGTGGTGCACCCAAAGACACATTCCATCACCCTGAGAGGTGTGCATCCCTCACATAGCTTCTTGATTTCTTAAAAGTGTGAAACCATTTGCTTAAAACTGTGCACGCAATATTTAAATCTATTAAGATAGTGCAGCATTCATGTGGAGAATATCTATACATCTCAGTTAGCTTACCTAGACAAATTTAGAAAAGTACTGTTTGGGGAAAACGGTACTTTTACAGATAAAGACTTATCTAATGTCTGTTCAGTTTGGCAAAAACCTGGAATGAATAGAAACAAACAGTTTAGTGAGAGCTTGTTGCCCAAAGCTACTAGCTGGAAGACACTGTGATACATTGACTGGCCTGTCTGTCGCCAGTAACCATAAGCACAATATTGAACGTGCCGTACCCTTCAGCCACTGCCAAGATGACGGTCAGCAATAAAGAGCTTTCCAAACATAACCCAAGAGTTAACACGCACGTCTGTCAAAAATAAAGATGGACCCATCAAGCCAACAATGTTTTGACTGTGCTTATGTCGAGATGTGGTGGGAGTCCAGAAAATAAGGGGGACGGCCACACAGTCGGGCAAAGAGAGACAGACTGAGAAGCAGACTGGGACAGAGAAGACGGATCAGAGGGCTAGAGATGGTGCAAAGGGTGGCAGAATGCCGAACAGAAGGATCCTGCTATGGTGGGCATCAGCTGTCCTTTGCAAACCCCCTGAGGGGCAGATCAGAATTTACACCCAAATACTCTGTGTGGGTCATTGGAGTTATTACTCACACCACGAACTGTGTGAAAGAACTGTTACAAATTAAAACACATTTATTTGGCAGATGCTATGCCAACACTTTAGAAACAAAAGAAAGTGAATTGTTCCAAGGAAATTGTTCAATCCATTTTGAAGTAGGGACGTTCTGATCCAATTTTTTTAAATTCTGATCCGATTTTTTCGTGATATGTTTTTGTCTATGCCAATGCAATACTAATTTTTCCAATGTTAAATATAATGCAAAATATAATGCACCAATTTGCAAAAACAACTGTATTGAACAGGTTATAAAACATCATTAAATAGTAACTACTACTATATAAATCTTAAATAGTTAAAATTCTAAAGCTACAAAACAATTCAGGTTTTTAAAAGAAAGACAATAACTCTAACAAGACGCATTAAAAAAAAATCCAAAATGCTAACTTTGTCAGACAACTCGCCTGTAAATAACAATTTTTTTCAAGTGAATGCTGCTAATACCTTCTCGAGAAATGCTCTTTTTACAAATACTATTAAACAATGCTCTTTTACTATCTTTTTTTTTTTTTTAAGAAATGCCTCCACACAGTAGAATCAATGGCTTTGCAGGTTTAATTTACAGCATCCGAAAAGCACAACAGTGGTGAAAACATAGGTGAATACTAGATTGGATCCCATTTTGCGACCCAGTCCCCCTGGCCAAAAACAGGCATATTGAAGGAACACTGATGCCAATAATCGGATCGGGACAACACTTCTGAAGCAATGCTAAAGTGTGATTCTTCTGTGGAAGCTGTCCTAGCTGAAGGGTACTGATGAGACGGGTGTCTATGTATGTAGGCCACCGTGTCTATGCCGTCCCTGCTTGGCAGAGGCCCTGTGACAAGGCAAGTCATGAGGGAGCATCATGAAGAAGGAGTTTAATTAGGAGCAAGCCTCCAAAGGGGCCGCAGAAAGACATAAGAGCCAAGCAAGCAAAAACAGCTTTTCTCCTCCAATCCCAGGAATTAACGTTCTTTGCCTTCTTTCTCCCACTTGCCAACACGTCCTATATATAAATATATACAATGACGTTAGGCTGTGAAGTGTGAACGCAACTGGGCCTTCTATGGTGATGTGAGCACTCCGGCTGACTTGATTGGTGCTCGCGTCGTGTGTCAGCCATTGGCAACAGGTGTGAGGCCTGCAGACAGGTGGTCATAACTGGGATGAGTGGCATAGCGCCCCCGTTGCACTCCCTTAAAGTGCTGAGCCCTGCTGGAAAGCTAAGCCCGGGGGGAGGGCTGCATGCTTCCAAGTCATATAACACTTTGCGACCTATCAACACCCAACACGAGCGGTGCCCCGACCCGCTCGCATAACCACCCGCTCTTTAAGCCCTTTTGGGTCCCTCCTTTTCCCCAAGCTCTGCGATGATGTTTTTCCTAAAATGGACATGTCTAGTTGCTCTAGGGGTGACCGTTTCACAGGCTACATTGACTAGAATCGTTTGAACTCCTGTTTTGATGACAGCTGTTAACTCATTTACTGCCATTTACAGTGAAAGACATTTAAGTAATTTTAACTGGGATGGATGGCGTTGAATGATAATGTTTCAGTGCCATTGGGAGTGATAGATGTGTAATCTGTTTTAGCGGGAAGGTTGTCAACGATCGTTTCTAAATCAATAATTTTGTTTTACTGCAATAAAAACAACATTAATGAATTAACACTCAATAGTTTAAGCAAACTGGGCTTAAGTTAGTTTGAACTCAATGTTTTGAGTAAGATGGACTTCGGTTTAAGTGAATTTAAATTTACTCTTCTATTTTTTTTCTTGTCATGCGGGGTTCAAAGCTGGTCCTCCAAGGTGGTATCAGAATTCACTGATGACTGTGCTTAATAACCTGACTGCTGAGTTCAGTTTACTCAGAAATTTTAAGGTAAAGAGGAAAAATTTGATGATGCATGATAATTCAATTCATTTAGGTAAGTTCATCATAAATAAAATGTGAGTGAATATTTAAAATAATATAGAATTTGAGTTATCTCTACTTAAAATATTTAGTGTGTATTTTTACTGTTGTACATGATGAAATGCCAAATATTCTGCGTGTCAAATGTAAAAAAACAGTTAAACAATCATTTAATAGGAGAGCTGCTTTGCCAAATAGTGAACTTCATTAAAAATCAACAATTAAACAATTTCAAAGTGATCATCATGACAACCCCGGTTGCAATTTTTCCTGGATTGGTGGAAATTTATTCAGAAGTTTAGAAGCAAAGTTTTGGTTTGTTATGTGAACAGAAGGTCAGCAGTCCCACTCTTGTCAGTTCAATACATTGCACCGCCAGGACGAGAATGCAACTGCAACAAAGAGTGGTTAAAAAGAAAAAAATTCCATCTCGCCTTTGCCAAAAAAGACTGCATGATGAACCTCTGCAACCCCTTTGTTCTCCTGACTCACACACCTCACATGAAGCGAGAGCGGCTGTTTCACGGCTGCACCGTTAGAAGTCAGATCTCCTTGCGTTTGTTTGGTGTGATTTCCTGAAGACTGTCAGAGATGTGAGAGATGCTTTCAATTTTAGAATTCCAGATTTCCACTCTCTTGAGGGGGGGGGCAGCATGCAGGTGAGAATTTGGAGAGAGAAAAAAAGAGGAGAGCCGGCGAATTTTGACACGTTTATACAGTAGTTGCTCGCCACAAGACGTCTCAGGAATCAAACAGCGATCGCACACACAAAAGGAGCCCTCTAAGTTCACTAAAACCACACTCCAAATAGTCCTTTGTTGTGCTGACATGAGAGATGAGTGGATCGTTATTTGTTTTCTAAGCAGGCAGATCGTTCCCTGTCACCGCCGCCGCGGCTCATGATGGAGCAGCGAGCATCACTCGTATCTTCTCTGTGAGCGAGCGCCAACACAGACGAACAAATGAGAGGAAGAAGTTCACTGAGATTAACTTATCTCAGCATCTACCTTCCTCCTTTATACACCCACACTCGCAGCACCACACAATTCACCCCCTGGAACACACACGCATACACACACACTTAATCAGCATCAAATACTGGGTGTACTAAAGTAAATTTAATTACGTCTGTCTGATATGGAGCTAGAGATGAAAGAAAGGGAGCGCAGTGTGAAGCGGTGACTACACAGACAGAAGAAGGCCCGTGATATTCCTCCACTAGACTAATCTCTCTTTATTAAAGCCAGGGGGAGAAGAGATGGAGGGGGGACTGGTGGTGGTTAGGATACAGAAGAGGGGGTCTTTCTTTGATGAGATCTATAACTGTCAGCTACTGTACTTTTCTTCTTTTGTGGTCTTTGTCTCACTTTTACAACTGAGCATATGTACCACCGGTGGCACACTTACTTCGGTAAACACTCATACACACAATGGTGTATCTCATATCACAATTGGTAACATGGTTATAAACGATATAATAATAATCATAATAATAATAATAATAATTTTTAAAAAAGACTCATGAAAGGTCAACTAGAAGAGGCCCTGAGGTTTGAGGGTTCTAATGGGGGCAGGTGGCCATCAGGTGGTCAAAATGGAAACTGCTGCCTTAAGTAGTGCACGTCTCCACATGTACGTCTTCGTCAGAGACCCAAACCTTCATTCATTTGCCCACATTTTCATTTTTAATTTCTTTGATATGCATCTCGGGCTACTTTCCAATTATCTCTATTCAAAAACTTGAATATGTATAATTCCAATCATTTTCCAGGTTCAGATTTGGTCATTGTCTCACAAGATTCGACATGTTTTTGCGCACCACGGCAACAAATCCCCACATCTTATCATAGACTAAACCAAAGCTATCCAAAAATAATGATCAAATCAGTCATTTCTTTGGATGGCCTTTAAACCACGGTTTCCACATAATATCCCGTCTTCTGGGGTTTTGCGCAGCTTTTCAACTGTGCTGTGCCACTGTTTTGTTCACAGACGTTGAGAAAGAAAGGCCTAAATGGCTGTGACAGCCCTGATCCCGACGCAGACGACTCGGTTGGCCACAGCCCCGAGTCTGAGGACAAATACAGGAAAATAAACGAGGACATAGATCTGATGATCAGCAGACAGAGACTGTGTGTAAGTACCTTTTGCTGACCCTTCCTCACCTCTTTCTTTCCTTTCCCCTCCCCACTGTCTCACTTGGTCCTCGTCTCCACATTTCCATCACGTCTCCCCGCCATCCGTCCCTTCGACCCCCCTCTTGTGTTTGCTCGTGGGACCCGGCAGGCTTTGAGCAAGAAGGAGAACAAAGGTGGCGAGAGCCCGGAGCTTGAATCCACTCTCATCCTCACCCCGCGAACTGAGGAGAAATACAAACAGATTAACGAGGAGTTTGATCAAATGATTAAAAGTCATAAGATACCTGTAAGTACGGGCTTTTGACGTCACACGGGCGGGCTAACCAAATGCTGACTGGCCAGTTGGTGTTGTGCTAACCCCGCTAACCGCCATTGTTTGCCACCAGACTAAACACACAAAGTGATAGTGCGAGTACAACCGCAGATTACAATGTATACATGCATACACACAGTGGAAAAGATTACTGCCCTCCCATTTGGCGTATTGAGGAGAGGTCCTCTAATTTGACAGAACTGCGGCTGCAACCAGCAGCCATTTTTGCTCCGTAATTGCAGACTTGGCCCGTTTAAATGCATTCCCCACCGTGAACCTGTTTTTCAAGAGGGGAGCTGCAGTCTGCACGCATGATTGTAATATTTGTTAAGATGGCGCTCCCGAATTTGGCGTGCCAACTCAACTGCTGGATTGTAGTTTTCATTTTACAAAAAGAGTCCGTTGCCAGCAACCACGTTCATGAAAGTGGCTTTGTATAAGCAGACCCTTCCCTGCATTTATACAGAATCATATTGGAATAGTTACGCTGGCGGATAATTTGGAGGAGAACGGTAGTGTCTGACAAAACCTAAGAGGAGGGGAAATGTGGTTTTGGGTGACATGCGTTTTGGGCTTGGCGCTGCCGGGTTAGACTTTGGGGTGCGGCGCGGGGGAGCCTTCTGCACAAAACAAGTGGCAGTTCAGTGTGTGGTCAGTGAGGCTGCCAAGCCCCGGGCCTCTCTGAATTGCCGGGGACTGGTTAGGGGAGTTCGAACGAGGAGGATGAGTCAAAACAGGAAGGATAGCACTCGTTGAATTACTGTTTAGAGGCGTGTAAAACCTCGATCTAGTTTAAGAAAAGGGTGTCCACATTCCACATGGTTATTTTTTACAAATCAATTTTCCTTCAAAAAATGCGAAAAACTTTAGGTAACTCTTTTAGTAACATTGACGATGATAGACATCCAATTGTGTATGCTCTTTTCATTCTTGTACTGAGAATTCTTGAATTAGTTTGTTACTGCTAGATGTCCAATCTTTTTGTATTGCAATTATAATCCAACATTCACCTTGAAAGAAAAAAAAAATACTATTATTATTATCAATTTTTCCTGTTTGTACATTTAAAAAGATTTTTTCTAGTTAAGTTTTTAAAAGAGGAATTCAGTAATATTAAATTAAGAAGTGAACCGTTGCTATTAACGCAATCTATGCCATTGACAATGATGGACGTTGAATTCATTTGAAATGGATTTGACAGGCAATGAGTTAAATGAGTGCTTTATGAATTTCAAAAGATTATAAATGTCTCCACTTCGAAACTTTTAAAATGTTTATTCATGTGAAAGATTCAAGAATAAATGCTATCACAAATAAAAATGAATAACTATTAAAGTATTACTAACAATGCCACTTGTTGACTAGACATTCAGAAAGCTCGCTAAATTTGTCTTCATGCTTATTCTCCCTATAAGACTCTCAGACACATGGCAGTAATTTAGCCCCCCATTTTCTACTTCCTAAAGCTAACATTCAAAATCCAACCACTTCCAGGGCACTCCCAAGGGTTAAGCCCTTGTGCCAAGTGACACAAAAATGCCACCAAAAAATGGGCGCTTTGGGCTTCTTATGTTACTGATGAGCTAGCACGCTGATCTGAGTAAATACCACTAGTACTTCAATATTAGCACCGTGAAATGGAAAAATAAATCATTTCAGATTAAACTCAAATCCCACCACCTCAAAAGGAGATCATTGCAGATTTACACAAAGAGCGTGAGTAGAAGATATTTGCCTTTTCAGACCCATGCCATTCCACATAAATCAATCACTTAGTATATTTTTATTCATTAATTGACATAAACTGGGAAGAAAGTAGTGGCAGATGTTTTATTTGGACAATTTGTTTCTCAAAAGTGACCAGTGAGATCGTTAATGTAACTGTGGTGATTCCAGCTCATCAATTCCATTAAGAGCATGCTGGGTTACTGTGGCAGTTTTTCTCTTGCCAGTACCTCCCAAAAGCAAAATCTCTTGTTTTTTGTGGTCCTGTCTTCTCTTTCATTCCGTTGTGCATGGATGTCTGATGTTAGTTTTTCGTTTCAAGCTCTCTTCTTCAAGATTCTCTTTTGTATATTCCATCCTTTCCCCCCTTTCTAATTCCCATTGACTGTCTCCTCTCTTTTTCCCAACAAAGTGGTCTTGCTTCATTTGTTTCTTGCTCCGAGTAACCCACAAATCTAATCAAAGTTGGCCGCTCTTGTTTTTCCCTGCCTCTCTCTCAGCAGGCCATGCCCCCATCCAACTACGACATGCCCGTGTCCATCCCCGTCAGCAACCAAAACAATCTCATCTACAGCCATCCCGGCGGCTCCCTTGGAAACCACAACCTGCTACCGCTGACACACCATGGACTACAGAGAAACAGCATGTCGCCAGGAGTTACACACAGACCCCCCAGTGCAGGTAACACAAGTACAAATACAATAGGCGAGAACATGGTTACTTGTTCCAATTTTTAAACTTTCTTGGATATCTTATAGTAAAGTCATTCATGTAATTTCTAGATAGTCTTTATCTTGGGTCGGATTTGACATCCTTCACAATTTCAAATATTTTAGTAATTTATTGTCAAAAACCGCATACTGAGACTTTGTGAAAAACATCTCATTGTGCGGTTGGTTTTTGATGACAATCTTATTGATTAAATTGAAGTTTTTTAACAAATAGTCGACATTAACAACTTTTATTACATAGAACATTATGGTTGCTTCAACATATCAGAACACATCCATTTTCAGGTTATGACGTAAAACAAGAACTTGTTAGACTAAAGATGAAGAGTATCCTTTAGAAGTATCATGAACTGACATCCACACCTTGTCCGATTGCTATTCAATCCCTGGAATACAGTGATGAAACACATTGGAGAAAACACATCCACTGTGCCCTATACAGCTAAACAAAATAATTTTTACCTTTTGAAATGTTAATGATCTGACAAAACCACCCTCATCTGTACCGTAACACCCAATGTCAACTCAAGTTTTTGGCTAAAAGATAAACTAAACCCTAGTAAATACCTGGCTAACTAGAGAATAATTATCATAACTAGCTATGACTTCATACTTAATCCTAACACTTTCATGACAAGGAATCTATTGTTTTTAAGCCAATTAAAGAAAAGTGAAGATGTTAAAAAATTTAATTGACATTAAAAAGGTAATTTCTCTTACGTCAACAAAATGTGACACTCAAGAATAAACTTTACAGTTTAATGACACAATTCAGATCATTTCTTTATGGATATTGCACAATACCACCCTCTGGTGGTCATGTTTTCACAGGCGTCACAACCAACCCATGTGACAACCAACCGTATTCTCCATTACATAGGAGAATAAATGGAACAGACTTGTTGTCTGGACCA
The DNA here is from genome assembly GCF_051989625.1 of Stigmatopora argus. NCBI lineage: Eukaryota > Metazoa > Chordata > Actinopteri > Syngnathiformes > Syngnathidae > Stigmatopora > Stigmatopora argus. The sequence goes on along the minus strand of NC_135391.1, from coordinate 15,356,775 downwards.
TGTACAGCATAGTCTTTCAGTGTGCTGTTGACATAAAGAAAATCAAGCCTGTTAGTTTGTTATTGTTGCCCAGAGTCCTTTTTCTGTCCCACTGAAGCCATCATCCCACACCCTCACCCTGTCATTACAACTGGATGCAAGAAACGCCAGCACAAAACTAAATATGAGCTTTGGAGCTTGTGAGCATCCATAGCAAACCGCATGAGTTGGGAACCATCCCACCCTTCCACCTCACATGGCTTAAAAATAATAATGTGTCATTTTTCTTGGACGACAGGGTGTGTTTGAGCTTCATTTTTTCTCTGGTCGCAGAATACATTTTGATCCCCTGAAATATACATTCAATACAGAATACATTTTGATAAACTGAAATGCACAACAGTGTTAACTCGTGAAGTGCTAATATCACATACACAGAATATGTGCAGTGGTAGTTAGTACAATTATCCATCAATATACTCATTGATGGTTTTTTTTGTCTTTTAGGTGGCCTCATGGGTGCTGACCTCACCACTGGCGCAGGCACCAGTGCTGGTAAGAATGTCTTCTCACTTATTGTCTCGCAACTAACACCAGGTATCGGTTCACATTTTTCGCGCTTTAACCCTTTTAGGGACAATGGTCACTAGGGTGGACAACTATTCAAAAGTTGTGATTCAGACCTTTAATCTTTTTGGCTAATATAAAAATACTTATTCCCATGTATTAATATTGTAATATGTTTTTATATTTATTTTTTAATGAATCATACTTGTATTTTTAATATTTTGTATCATTATGAATATATTTATAAATTAATTCAATGTTAATACAAACTAAATTAATGAAATTCAAATTAATATATGAAGAATTACGGCAACAAGTAACTATAAAATAGTTTTTTTTCCCATATCATGCAATTGCCAATATTCCAAGCCAGTGATGGCAGATTGAATGAACATTCACCACTCCCAGTCAGAATGGATTGGATGCCTAGCCCCATCAATGTCAGCCAATGAGTTAAATGAGTGCCCTGTGAGATTTAAAAAAGAAATAAATCCTAAATCATGCATGAAAGGGCGAAAATGCATGACTAATATTAACCCAAACCCAAGTGGAGATTTTGCCCAAGATGTGTTGATGTTAGTGGTGGTGGAGTTCATCTGGGAATGTTTACTCAGTGCCGGGCCTGTGACACATCCTGCCCCTGTTGAGTTAAGCAGTAAAATCATACAAGACAGGGGAGGGGGGAGAAATGAAACGTACTTCCTGATGAGGTGAAGAGAGGAACCATACCCGACTTTTCAATGCATGCATTTGTTTTATCATCACGTCTGCTGCTGAGATTTATTTGGATCCGGTTCAAGTTGGGTGTTTTTTTTAACTCTACCTTTTTACAGTCGGTGCCAACATTGTGTTTGTTTATTTATTTTAAGCTTTGATGAAGGTATTTTTTCCTCTTGAGTCAAAATTACTGAAAAGTTAACATTTTCAATTTAGCATGACTTATTATTTTCAGACTTTTGTGGACAGGTTTTTTTAGATAATATTTTTTTTAAGCTCAAACTACTACATTTTAAACGCTACTTTACATTCAGACAATGTAGATTTCAAAGGAGAATTTGGCTTATCTTCCCCACAGATGGACATTTGGGCCTTTAAAAACAAAGGACTTAAGTGAAATAGTATATACGTCAAATTACCACTTCTAGTCCAGGTTTTTCTATCTTGTGTTTAAAAGCCCAGTTATTAGTACTCCACATTTAAAAACACAGACAAAATACAATGTAAAATACAGATCTATTATCTATATCCAGGCAGGTCTCCAAAACCGTATTAGCTCTCCTTCCAGATTTGTCAATGCTTTACTGTGTTGAATTATTTCTCAAAGTTTTGACTATAAATGGGAAACACAGTGGGCTATTCCAATCAGTTGCAATGAATTGTTAACCTTGTTTTAAAATAAAAGTCAGCCCTCAACAGCTGGACTCGAACTCATGAGAAAACGTTTTCGTACTGCTGCAAGAGCTTAACCACTATACTATGGGGTGGCACACACTTAAGGTGTAAAACAAGTTAAACAATGTAAAATGTCTGGCACTTTCCTGAAATATGCATGAAACCGCACTTAGGCAGTTGGGTGTGGATGATATTTTTCCTACAAATGAGGTGGTGTGTACGTAGATTTTTTTTCTTCACGGAGGAGGGTAAAATACTTGTTTTTAAAAGCCATTCTAATTGTGCACATGGCTTTTATGGAGTTGTTTTCCAAAAATTAACAATTAATAGCACCTCAAAACAAGTCTTATCTCTCCAAGTTCCAACATCATGGCACAATTTAATATATAGTTTAATAATACAGCATTCCGATACTTTTGTATACCACTAGATTGAACATAAGGTATAATACCTGGAAATTTGTCATTATATTTTAGATTTATTTAAGTTTTTTTCTCTCGCCTTCTAATTTTAATAATTTTGATTCATTTATAAAAGAGAATGCTATCTTTTATTTATTTCAGCATTTCTTAGTGTTGTTTTCATTTATATTATTAATCGTTTTACTTGCATTTTAATCACAATGGATAATTTCTAAGGCAATGGAAACTCCAATAAAACATGTTTGAAAATATATTTAGTCCTTCGGAATTTCATCATTTTGTGATGTAGATATTACATTCTAAATATCAAATAAACTACAAAACAAAGCGGTCAATGGCTTTAATTTCAATGTTTAGTGGCCACCAAACAATTTCAGTTATTGTTTTTAGTTTTTATTTATTTTATTTAATGAATAAAAATTATTTCTACTTTTCATCATTTTGTTCCTTTTCCTTAAAGACAAAGTTCTTGGAGGCTAGTTGCGATCATTAAATTAAAAGAAGTATTTTTTTTATCGTCTTCATTGTTAGTGAAACATGATCAATACATAACCGGTAGACCTCCCAATTCCAATAAATCGGACATCAATAAATTTTCAAACAAATATGTTTAACTCTTTCAATGCCGTTGACCATAATCGACATTTAATTATGTTTTTTCAATAATCTGCTGTGGATAGAACTCATAATGTCTTAGTACATTCGTTCATGGATTTCACCCCAAAACAGATTACAAATCGATCTCTGTCAGTGACAGCCAATGAGGTAAAGAAAAGTGCAAATGTACTGAAGTTAAATACAACTGAACCCCACTTTTGCAGTGATTCTTTCACATACCACTAGAGGGAGAGCATTCCACAATTTTGGACAACCTAATTTACAACATTAGCTGTGCTCAGAAACAAATATGGATCTAAATCATTTTTGGCGGTTATATGGGGGTAAGCGCTTGAACAAAAACTCACTTCAGCTAAAAACAACATTTGGGACTAGCTGTACATATAAATACATTGGAGGATGCTCCGGGGGAAAATTGCGGTCGTCTGCAACCTATACATTGGTAGTTCTTTGTCTCCTTACACCCAGCTTCTTTACTTCCTCTGCAGAGATTAACAGCTACCATATGTCTTGTAACCAAATTAACGCAGTGTTTTAGTGTTTAACCATACCCCCAAAAAACGTCTGTCGTGCCTACAGAGATTTGAGCAAACCAAACCTATGTCAGCAAATGTAATGTTTTAGCTTCTGTGCGCCATTAGGTTCATCCCTCGGGGCATGTCAGGGCAAAGTTTATAGTGAAGAGACCCCTATTTAAGGGGTGAAATTTTATAGCCTGGACGATTTTACAGTGTAAAAATGGAGAGGAGGGGTGGTGGTTCAGTGGGGCACAGCTGGGCGGCCCCGTCTGGCCCCTGAGGCTCCGTCATCGGGGTCACCACTTGGTTTCTGTCTGGTCACCCGTCGCACACGCACAACAGGATGGTTTGTTGTGGCGTGCGTCGGTTCGACGGCGCGGCGCAGAGCGACGCTTCCAATGTGCTCTTTGTGTCACCGGGGGCCGAGGAACAGAGGCGCTCTGTGAGGAGTGTGGCACGTCGCTCAGCAGCAGCAAAAAACACGCAGAGAGACTTGTGCGAAACTAAAAGATTCCATTCAAAGGGTCCTTAAATCATATCTAGAGGCTGAGTAGAGCGAGGGGAGGGTGTGCATTGATGAATATCCACTATTGCTTTGAGGCATGTGTGTAAAGGAGAAACAGTCGGGTAACACAGATGCAAGCGTTATGTGAACTTTTCTCGGTCATTGTAATGGATACAGTCAGAGTGAGGTGGCTCAACCACAATCACGTTATTATTAATATATGTATTTTAGCATTCCTCCTCTGCTCACAAGATTGCTTCAGAATAGTACAAATAGCTGTCAGGTGTTCCTTCAGTGTAACAGTTTAAAAAAGAAGAGGTGTGTGTATGTGTGTTTCCACATATGTCATGGTTCCACTGTCTGTAAAAAGACAAAATGACAGCAAGCTCCCACATGGGAATTCTATTACCTGGGGTCCCCCTGTAGTGTGGCAGCACTGTAAAAAAAAATAAGTAAGAAAGTTGTTTTGTGCCTAATCCCTCCCCCCAGACACACAAAAGTATCAGGCTGTTTTTTTTAATTCCATTGTTCCAATTGTCTTGCATTAAGACAATTTCCGTTCCTTTTATTTTGTGATCTCATTAAATTTCCCCCAAAACATGATTTTCACTGTTTTATGACTAACTTTTTTAATAATTTATATTCTCACTAAATTAAATCAACACTATGACTCACAGTAATAAAAATCAATCAATTAATTTTAAGCACAATAAGAGCACATTCCAAAATATGAACATAAAAGCACACACAGTTTCCTTTGAAATTTTAGTTGCCAGAGCGTGTGGTGAACGATACCGGGGTGGGTGGTTCAATCCTGGCTCCGACTACGCACTGCCAAAGTGTCCTTGGGCAAGACAAAGAGCCCAAAAATTAGCTCACAGTGGTCATGGCAGCAGCACCACCTATTGGTATGAAAGTATACCTGTTAAGCACCTTTGGCACTGTTATAGTGTAGAAAACAAAATCGCTAAATAAGTCTTCATTTATATTTTTTTCAGTAATTTCGTGTGAATTTACTCTCACATTTTAAAAAAGCGTTAAAAAACGAAATTAAAGGCAAAGATATTTAAAAGTGTGAAAATCAGGTTTAACCCTTTATAGGGCAAGAGACTATTTTAACTAATTCATTCATTTGCTGCTGCCATTAAAAATAGATTGGACGTCTCTTGCTGTCAATGGCATTGAATCATTAGCATTCACAGCCATCTATCCGGTTTAAATGAATTTTACATCAATTGATGAATTAGTCAAATCAATAACTTAAAGGTATATTCACGGTATAGTTTTATCTAATGTTTTTTTATTTAAAAAAATATATATTCTATTTAAACAAGTGAATAAATTGTTAAAATGTTAATACATCAAAATTTCACAAAAATTAAAATGAATAAAAAGAAAATGCACTGTTGTTATGGCCCCAATAACTTTTTAAAGTTGTAATGTATGGGTATGTAAATCATTACCTGTCATTGATATTAGCTTTACAATCATCTTAACTGGAAAGTCTTGGCTTTAAAATCTCATGTTTGAGTGCCATTGACGGCAATAGACGGGCAATCCATTTTTCCTGGAAAGGCTAGCAGCGATCACTCCTCAATGACTGCCCTAAAGTATGGAAATCATTACGGTCTCTACATGAGTCCAAGCCTGACTCATTTTTGGCACGATTGCATCTTATCACTTCCCCTCTGAGTACTTATTTGCTGCCTATGGCGTGCCAAGTAGCATATAGGGTGTAGTAGTCTTCGGGTTTCTGGTTAAGTCCGAGCATCTGCCTCCAAATCAGAGGGGATCAAACAGCCAAATGAATAGACTTGACTCGGAGTTCTGCTTTCATTTGCCTAATGACTTCATGATTTCACTCGTGAAGTGCTTTAAGGAGCGGCCTGTGCCACTGCTGATCATTGAGCGGTAATAATTGACTGGACCGCAGCCATCTCCGCACGGTAGCAACGCGCAGATGTCTGATTGAAGCCCGACCAACATGTAGTCTGCATCCTTCTGACCAAACACTGCATTATCGTTGCACCCCCAAGCGCGTTTTCATCTCGGCAAAAACACTGAGGCGCGGGTTGTTTACTAAATTGTGTGTGTATTGCGTCCTGTCAATGTGTGTTTTAGAAGTGTGTGAGGTCTCATTCATCTATCTCCACATGCACCCACTCCATCTTACAAAAGGCCAGCCATGAGAATGAGAGAGCAGGAAAGCTGAAGAGGCAGCTGCCACTTTGCTAATGTGAGGATTGAGATCGAACTAAGAGGCTTCCATACAAAACACACGTGCATCCAAATGCGGAGCTGGCTTTTTTTTATACTTTCAAACGTACAAAGATGCCGCTCTCACACATTTAGGCCCAAATATGCGCGATATCCTATATTAACGGAAGCGGCGCGCACGGTTTTTAGTTAGCGGTGGTTTTACCCTTGAAATTGTTCAAATTGTGCTTGTTGAGACTTTTCATTTCCAAACAACAAAACCTCCCTCTAAAATTAAACAAAGATCAGCAAAGGGAAATTGCCCAGGAAGACATCTGCGACTCATTTTCCCCCCGGAGTATATGATTAGGAAATTCATTTATGTCTAACGTATAATTCCTGCCTGTCTTTCAAGTGGGAAACTCCACACTGCACCCTGTGTTCTAAGTAAGGGGGGGACTAACTTGTGGGATTGGGTTAGAAACAAAGAATATGTTGCTCGCAGGAATGCTTTCCTCCTTTTTTCTTCTTTTTGTCTTTATGATTTTGCGAGGTTTTTACCGCATCATTTTTCAAGCGGGAAAAACGTGTGCTGCACTTGTGTGCTGAACTGGTGGCAGCCCCGAGGGAGGGTCTTTTGTGTGCAGCGACCACAAGTGTTTAGCTGTGATGGCCAAATGATGGGCCCCGTCCTTCTGTGGTCATGCTACCCGTAATTTAATGTTTTTACATGATTCACTGGCTGTTGCCGGGCACATGTAGTCTTAACTGACTGTGACAGAGTTGGAGGGGAGTTTCCCTTTTTGTATGGACACCAAGGAAATATGAACACTTGAGGGTCCTTGTTCAGAAAGTAGCATTTCCATGGCTCACTTATCCAAATGACAGAAAAACATTCTGCAACTGGTTAGGACTGCAAGGTGAAAATGGAATATCATGGGTTGTAATTAGCTGACAATACATTGCATGATTTCCAAGTTTTTAAATGTGGGATTTAATATAGTTTCTGGAACATCTCTTGGAAATAGCCTAAAACTAGAAGACTAAGTGAGCAGATTTCCGCCTAAGCAGCCAAATTCAAAGCTAGGCATTTTTTTACCACTGTGATTTGTGACCCTCCTTCTTCTCAGCCTATCACCTACTCTGTAAATTAAGATAATCCATTATCATTTTTTCATGAAATAAGTTTTCTGACCTTCAGGCCCTTAGACCTCAATACCCCAACAAACCTATCTTGTAAATTTGGTAATAAATCCCATTATTCATTCTTGATTTATCTTGAACACAATCAAAGACATACTGAACTGAATACATAACCTCTACCTTCCAGTTGGCCAGTCTTCCCACTCAAAACAGCTTGAACAGTGGCACTGGAATCTTATCAATTACTGCCAACCATATTTTAGGTGAATCCTTCTGATTCTCCAACATTTCCTTTGCTTTCCCAGGTAATGGATATGGAAATCACCGCAATTCTCCCGGTCTGCTGGTCTCTCAGGCCGGCATGAACAAGAACATGCAGGCTAAGTCACCCCCACCCATGAATTTAGGCATGAACAACCGCAAACCCGACCTCCGTGTGCTCATCCCTCATGGCGCCAAGAACAACATGCCCTCCATTGTGAGTAAACTCTTTGTTAGCTATGGTCTTACATGTTTGCTGGTCTACTTTTAACGACATGCTTGACAAAACTCCCACTAGACGGCAGTGATATAACATTTTAGATATGAATTCAGCCTCGTTCAAGGGCGTCAAACTTACTATATATTTTTTGCGGGCTACTTTGTTGTTATAGTTATCTTTGGGGGGCTAGGGGGATACAACTTAACTTAAAGAAGTTTATTCAAACAAACAATCCAAAAATACATGTAGTAGCTGTATTGGTAAATATAACTGAATAGTGGGTGTTTTTTATTTTAGTTTTTTTGTTTTTGTTTAGGGTTAGGGTTGCATAACATTACATAACGTTAAGTGTAAAATAAGATGTTTGTTACCAGTTTTATTTCCTGATTGATGGTATTGCATGTTTTAAATTATGAATTGTATTAGACTGTATGAGTAAATAATTCTTACCATTAGAGAAAACACCGCCGACCACTTTTGCTACTTTTCCTACTTATACCACACATTGTTAATCATGTGATGTCGCCTGCATTGTTTGCCTTGAAGTTGGGATTATTTACATTTTCAGAAATCTTCCTTTTCACCCCTATTTTAAATCCTTTTTTAATCCGGTTTCATTCATGTGAGAATTTAGTGTCCTGGTTCAAATTATTTGTATCTTAAGATTCATTTATATATGTAATTCAAATTGGGTAAACAAATACATAGTTTATTCCAACTTTATGGGCAACAGTGGATTTGCACTGCTGTACTATATTTATCTTTGAGGACCATTTTTCTTTTTTTCTATTAAATAATATAAGTTTTGTAGGTAGTGTAGCAGTTTAGAAGAATCTGTGACAGCTTCTTCTCTAGATTCTTAATTAGTCGTAAACTATACTAATTTGAATTTATCACCCTCCCCTTTTAATGCCCTCAGTCTGAGGATGTTGATCTCCTATTGGTAAGTCGGACTGCTTAAAAGTAGAAAAATCCCAGCGTGCTCCCTCCAATATAGCAGAAGCATTTTTAGCTTGATGCACAAAATATTAGAATTGATATTTATTTTTTCTTTAAAGTTCACCATTGTAGAGCCTGAACTGATGTATGAAACAGGGTAACTTTTCCATCTAACGGTTTTGAAAGCCACATAGTGGACTCGTTTGTTAGGATACATAGTGCCCCCAAGTGTTGTGGAATTATAACAGCACATTGACCTGACAATACTTTTATGAGACAAGATAGTTTCTGCCTTTGACTTTTTCCTTCTTTTTCGGTCACTGAACCTACAAGGACAATTCATAGTTTTTATTACTGAAAGTTGTATTACGCTTTTTTTTGCGTTAAAGTCCATCTTTTCCAGCAAACGCACATATTTTCCTCAGAAAAGCGCGTCATCTTCATTTGCCATCGCTACCCTGCGTTGCCTTGGAGACAGGTGGCGTTACTATAGCGACAGTGGACCCTCACTAAGGGTAGATGACAGGGTTTGCTGGGTTCAACGCCTCTCTGGCAATTGCTTCCCGGCGCAACTTGCCATCACCTTCATTTTCACAGCAAAGTGAAAAAAGAAGAAATGGAAAAGACGAGTGCAACTTTTTTGCTTTGATTAGGCTATGCTTTTCGGTGAATATTATCCAGCGACTTTTGTTTTATATTCTCTTTTTCTTTTTTCCTGCCACAGAACCAGAGAATAAACAACTCCCAGTCTGCTCAGTCATTGGCCACCCCAGTTGTGTCCGTAGCAACTCCGACTCTGCCAGGACAAGGCATGGGTGGTTACCCGTCGGCTATCTCCACATCTTATGGTACAGGTCTGTACCAAAACATTTTTTTTTAACTTAGCTGGGGTTCTCAAAATCATAAAGTTTCATTCACCAAGTAATCAATTAATTGGATGTGATCTATTTATCAAAATAATCAATAGCTTTTTGCAGAGTTGATTAGTCATTTAGAGACATTTTAATGTCAGGAAAGTACAAATACTCATTTTTAAGCCACTCAACAATAAATATTGTCCTTTTACAATAAAAAAATAATGTTGAGAAAATAAAAATAAAAAACACAATAAATATTCAGATTTTTGGGGGTATTTTTTTCTTGAAAAGTACAGTGGTACCTAAAGGTATTAAATTACAGTAATCCATTCTCTGGGCAGGATCCTAACTCAAAATGGTTCCCTATTACCATTTCTAGGTCATGTGACTATTTTGGTCATCTAAGAATAAATAAATACAAATAAATCTCATAAAGACCTAGTGAATACACACATGGACATCACATTTTGGGTCATGTAGGTCACAATATTTACATTTGGCCACACATGAGAGGAAAAAGACCCAGAATTTGATATTCATGCAAATATATGCCAATTTACCCATTTTTTAATATTTATTTTTATATGAAAAAAATATTGTTAATAAAATGCAATTAAAAGAAAAATCACTACAATGAAATGGACAGGATATATAGCATCATTAGTTCATTGAAAACTAGAAAACATAATTCAATATTGTATTTGCGTTTTGAATTATTTGTATTTTTAATTTGTCTTTTTTGAGAATTTTAAAACAACAACAAAACAGCAAAAAAATAATTAGCCCGCAAAAATCTTTAATATATAAAATAATCATCCGTGACAGGCATAGAACTTTATAGCATATACTGCTATGAATGAAATTTGGAAGTTTTAGTTATTAATTCAAAATAAATACATCAGCTACTTTACTCCTCAATTAAAAAAATATTGATAGATTTGTAAAAGGCACTTCATTGGTACTTTTTAGTATTTTAAGATCCATCCACTCGTGATACACGCAACGCTATCGTCGAACACAAGAGGGTAGTGTTGTTATAGTGTTAGTGGGCCTACAACATCTTTCTTTAGATCTGCACACTTTTGGGGTCTTTTCTCATGATATTGCATGTCCATCACTTTGTTTCAACGCAGAGTATTCCTTGAATAGTGCAGACTTGTCTTCGCTGTCTGGATTCAACAGCGGCAGTTCTCTGCACTTGGGCTCAATGAGTGGCTGGCAGCAGCAACACCTTCAGAACATGCAGCATTCGGCCCTTGGACAGCTCGGGTGAGTGGCTTTGGGACTGCATGTTTCACCACGTCACAAGGATGATGTCACACACCGTAGCCACAAAAGTGCACAGTGGTACCTTGACTTACGAGTGACTGGAGATGGGTTTGATGTCTCCATATGACGATCCGACATTCTAAGGCCAACGGTGCAGCAAATCGTAGATAAACAATATATCAATAAGAGTGGCTAACAAAATATGTGTTGCATTGATGCAAACACGTATTCTCAATTAATTCTGGGGCTCACTATCCAAATCGGACCTTTTAAAGATCTATTTTGCAAATCAATATATTTTTGTTTCTGTAGGCAATGCAAAAGTGTTGCAAAACGATATTTTTAACAACCTGGTTATACAGCTGGCATTTAAAAAATGAAATAAAAATAACCGTATTTAATCATTGCGACCGTTGTGGGGATAAGCGATTCAGAAAATGAGTGAATGAATCAACATTTAACTCCGCGTGTATATCCTGCTTAATGTTCGTTGTTGCTGAGACAGGCTCCAGCACCCAAGCGACCCTCTTGAGGATAAGTGGCTCGGAAAATGAAGGAATGACCAGAAATGATATTAAATCCATTAAAAATAAAACCTTTGGAAAAGAAGTTGAAAAAATGGCGTTGATCAAGGTGTGCACACATGAATAAGCCACACCAAGAATTGTAATAGACAATTCATTTAATTTAATGGTCTGCAAACTATTCCAATTGAATAGGACACCTTTCCACCAATCAGGTGTCTTAAAAGTGTGATCACTTGATTGCAATCATGCAATCATGCTTCACTTGCTCTGTTAAACTAACTGTGCTTGATCAGTTGGAACAAAGAAAAGAGGCCACAATGGCCCTTAATGGCAAGTTTGGAGATCCTTGTTTGAATGTTTACTTTGTATTCATTCATTCATTCATCTTCCATACCGCCCATCCTCAAAAGGGTTGTGGGGGTTGCTGGAGCCTAACCCAGCTGGCTTTGGGCAAAAGGCAGACTACACCTTAGACTGGTTGCCAGTCAGTCATAGAGCACACAGAGAGACAAACGATCATCCACACCCCCAATCATACCGCCACCAGCAGGAATTGCCCGCACCTAAGTCAGGCGAGTGAACCACTACACCACGAGGCAGCTTTATTTACTTTGTATTTAGCAGTAAAACATCATGCTAACAGAAACCATTGGTCATATCTCTACCTGATCGCTAGTGAATGATCCCAGTTGAAGTAGATGGGACATATATCACTGTCATTGGTGTTTTAATGACATTTCAATTCATTCTATATTAGGGAAAAGTTGATTAGGGTTAACATTTCAGTTCCGAGCATGGTCACAGAGCAACTCGTAGGTGAAGGCACCACTTTACCATCAATCACATGTTTTTCCAACCTTCACAAATATGGCACCTCTTGAAAATGGACAGTTGCATGATTGTGTGCTCTGTATTTCTGTAACACCTTTCCTTTCCTCTTCCTTCCTACAGAAATTGCTCTAGCTCTCACTTATGTCAGGGTTCAAATCTCTCCCTGCCCTCTGCTCAAAGCCTGCACATCAAGTCCGAACCTGTTTCTCCTCCTAGAGATCGCACCAGCAGTACACCGGGGTGCTACGGTGGCGGCGGGGTAGTCCCTCCCCAGAACCCCTCATCCCGGCAGGACTCGGGCCGCTCCCCAGTCGATAGCCTGAGCAGTTGTAGCAGCTCCCACGAAGGCAGCGACCGCGACGAGCACAGGAACGAGTTTCACTCTCCTCTGGGACTGGCTCGGCCCGCCCTGGACGAGCGCGAGAGCCCTTCCATCAAGCGGGTGCGCCTGTCTGAGGGCTGGGCCACATGATAACCCTGACCCCTCCCCAACTCAAGGCCGCCTCTTGCCCCTTGTGACAAAAGCAACCCACTGTCAGCCCCTCTCAAAATTCTACAACCATTTTATTATTTTTGCTGTGTGTGTGTGGTATATAAATAGATATATACTAATATATATATATATATATATATATATATATATATATATATATATATATATATATATATATATATATATATATATATATATATATATATATATAATTCCATAAACCAGTGGGCTCTTGTAGATGTCGATCAATTGAGGGGCGGGGTAATCTATTTTTAGTTGGGGAACTATGCATCAATTGCAATCACAAATGCATATATCATTATGTGCGTGTACATAGTATATGCATATCGCCAACAACAATAGTCAGGTACTTTGTTTCTTACAAGTTCCAATTCATCATATACAGCAGGCGCAGTGTCGGTCAGTTTCAGCAAACGCTTAAAAAAAAAATACAACAACAAAAAAAAACAGGTAAAGCAATAACTGCAACACCAACGCATATAGCCATATTGGAATTGGAGTGTTACGACGAAAGTAGTCTCACAAATTATAACATGTGACAGACACATTGTTAGATGTGGCTTTGTGGCAATCTCTTCTTTTTCTCAACCAGTACAAGATCATTCTATTGCATTCGCCGCCATCATTATCATAAAGATGACAGACGTAATACAATGATCTGGACTGGATAACGGTAGCAGCTAATTTCATACAACGATTTCTACCCGAACCACTTCTGAAGAGCCAACAGCAAACGATGGTCACAAAGCAATATCTGTCAAAGAGTACCTATTGGTTAAGTCTACTTCCGTTTTTGTCATTTTGCGTTCGTGCTGTGGCGATTGGCATACGTGTTTTTTTTTTCATTTTTGCAAAGTGTCTGGAATTTGCAAATAGCCTGACACTTCCTGCCCACTGTAATTATAAGTGACTAGAAAAGACAAAAAAAGAGCATCAACATGAGAACGAGTGCACTTGACAAACATGTACAGTGTCAGTTTCATCAGTATGTACCTTCTCCCTGGCTAATACAAGTGTGTGTGTTAACAATAGATGATGTCATGTTGCAGGTTCAACGTATTTATGTAAATAGAGGTCAAAAAGGGGGGCGAAGTTGCAGGATATTTCAAGATTTATTTACTCGCTAAAGGAAAAGCTAATATGCAACATTTGAAGGACTGTACAGGTATTCGGACCCCAAAATGTTTGGAACTTTTGGTGTGTAAAAAGTTGGGTGTGTGAGGACACCCTCCTATCCAAGAGTTAGTGTAATCAAGTAACCTTGGAATCTAGTATTAACTATCAGTATTATTAAAGGAGGGAGGAAAAAAAGAATAACAATTGTACGATACACTTGCTTCTATTTTCATATGAAAGGAATACAATGCAATGCAATGCATTTTGTGGCTTTTTGTAGTTTCTATAAGCCAGAATGTGTTTTTGATAGCTTTGCTAAATAAGAGAAGGATAGCGCACCCCACCCGGTTGGGGGGATGAATGGGCTTTGGAGCCCTAAGCCATGAAACAGACTGAGATCCAATGCTTTGCTGAACTGTTTTATCTTTGTAGAGGTTTGTTATTAAACGTGTATTTCTAATTATATATAATAATGGTAATATTAAGAATCTTTAAAAAAAATGAAAAAAAAGGAAAAAAAGAAAAAAAATCTGTGAAATTAACATGCTTGTGTATAGCTTTCTAATATATAAATATATATAATAATAATTTTTTTGTTGTTGATTTCTTAGTGGAGTTTCAATGTGCAGTTGCACATCTTTGTTTGGTTTGTTTTTTCCGACAACTTTTTGGGCTCCAACACAAGCAAAGGCGGCAAAAGAAATCACACTGACGTCCAGTTACGTCTGACCCAACATGCATTTTGATTTCTCACGTTTCATTCTATTAACTTATTGAACATGACCTTGTTTTCCCCTATTCAGCATCACACAATTCAAGTTACACATTTTCCCCGGCGAGCTATTTAAGTAATTGAATTCTGCAAATGGTTGTTGAGGAATCAACCCCGAATGATTGGAAAGTGAATTCAATTCTCTACCTGCTCGAGTTCAATTATTTTCAAATGAAACATATTTGCCGGCAGTTTTGACAACTGCATGAGGAAAATTGGATCACGTGTTGTTAATTTTTGATCGATAGCTATTTCGATTACGCAAACTAGCCACTTATATCTGCCGCGGAGTCCTGTATCTGCTGTCATTTAAGTGTTATGATATTTCAATGTGCATATTTCATGCAGGTTCACTATGTTGTTACTGTATAGTCTGTGCATTCAAACAGGGGCAGAGCCTCTATAGCAGTGTTCTTCTCACTCTCCTTTTGTAAAAATTCAATATACAAAAAGGCTGAGAGGGGAAAAATAAAAAATATTTGAGGCGGATAAGTGGAGAAACCAAAGCCAGTGGCATTTGTGTGTTGTAAACTTCTTATTTTCACATTCATTTATGTTTTTATTTTGCAACCATTGAAAGTGACAATAAAAAAAAATGTTGAAATGTAGAATTCCTTTTTGACTTGCACCAATGCCAACAGCATCAACCCTACTTTGCTTTGACTATGACAATAATTAGCATCAATTTATATTCACTCACAACTTGAGCTATTGCCAACATGTCAGGGTCACTCGTTGGCTGCCTTTGACGGTGATAGACGGCGAATCCATTTGAAATGGGAAGGTTGGCCGCGATGGAACATCTATCGCCGTCAATGGTACTGAAACATGATCATTCATTGGATGTCTTTCAGCCAGCCAATGAGTTAAAGTTCAAATTTAAGCAAAGACATGAAGGGTATTTACATGTTATTCATTTCGTGTTTGTGTTTCATTTACATTTCATCATCTGTTGATCAGTTGTGTCATGAGATTAAAAAGTAACGTTGGTACCTCCAAATGACTTAAACAATACTCATCTGATGTATTGTCAAGTCACTTTGCAGTGCAAATGGGAGAGCATCCACCTGTACAGCCATGTGTAATATCATATCATCCTTCTTTGTTCCTCCACATTGTGTGGTTTATTTAAATCTTGAGAAAGAAAAAAAAGAGATTTTGTTTCTGTCCAATGCTTAAAATCGTCAGTCTGTAGTGTGAAATGTAGCTTGTGTCAACCCAGAGACTGGGGCAGGTTTGGAGGTGTTTTTTTGCAAAGAATATGAGCGGCTTTCAGCGGCATAAGCTGGCCTTTGTCGCCACTTGAGACTCACGACAATGGCGTTCAATGAAATCTACACGTGGAACTCAAAGGACTGGACTGAACTATGTGTGTGTGGTGGGCTGGAATATACAAGTCACCTCTGCTGAGGGGGAGTTTGAATTGTTTGTATTTTGCAGAAATTTCAGTAAACCTACTGGCTTTCTTAGTTATCCTCATTGTGACTTCGTGTGACTTCATTGTGTTGTGCTTGTTTTTTTGAGTCTTGCCGACCTTTTCAGTCCAAAGAGATGCAAATGGTGAACACAGTGACTCGTCAGCAGTTTTCTTTTAATGTTCCTGGCAAAGCATTTTTTCAAATCAGATTAAAATAGATTGATATAACCCTTTCGGGGACACTGGTCATTAATGTGAACAGCTATTCAAAATTTGGCACTTGAACTCTTTAACTATTAATTTTGGTCATCAAAAAAAATCTTAGGAGTTATTATTCTCATTTTCTGAACTGCTAGGGTCGCAGGGGGTGCTGGAGCGTATCCCAGCAGACTGCAGGCCAAAGGCGAGGGACACCCTGAATCGATGGCCAGTTGATCGGACCACCATGCACACTCACACCTATACCTAGGGGCAATTTAGAGTGTCCAATCAGCCTACCATGCATGTTTTTGAAATGTGGGAGGAAACCGGAGTACCCGGAGGAAACCCACGCAGGCCCGTGGAGAACATGCAAACTCCACACAGGTGGACGTGACCTGGATTTGAACCCAGGACCGCAGAGCTGTGAGGCCGACACGCTAACCACTGGCCCCACCAGCCTGCCGCAATTATTATTATTTTATAATTTCATTATTTCTCCTATATATTATATGTTTTTATTATTTCCTACAATTATAAATACATTAATAAAGTAATACATTGTTCATTAGAAATTAATCAAATTCAAAATACTCAAAAAAGAATTACTAACTGGTTAAGGCCCCACAACAGTTAATTTTTTTCATGGTACTTAACTCATCGTCTGCCATTGACAAAAATACACGTCCAATTCATTTAAACGGGGAGGAATGGCTGTAAATTCCCATGTTCCATTTCTAGAAAACTAATAAATTTTGACTAGGAGGGGCAAAAGAGAAACCATTCATTTGTTCATCCTGGTATAAAAGAATTGGACGTCTACCACCGTCAATGGCAACTAAACTGTTTTAAAAAAACGTGATTGAAAAGATTACATTTAGTGGAAAGGAAATCAAGCAGTTTAAAGCAGCCATTATTAAGAACATACGAGTAATAATAGTTATATTACATTTTGTCACATTCAATGAGGAGTTTCACTTCTAATTTAGTGGGATGGGAAGTTTGGTCCCCAATTCAAACCATTGTGTGTTTTTGTAAGCGTTTCCTTTAAAGTTGGCTAAACGGCATCAATGTACATTTTTAAAAATCGTTTGATAACTGGACATTTTCGTTTGAAATCTTTCAAATGAAAGTCTTTTCAAAGCGTTTTGCTATGGCTTTGTTCAAATATACCTTTCCCTTTCGTTGAAATCGTTGTTTTATTGACATTTTAAAATAGCACACGCATTTACTTTATGAACAAACAAGATAAAAGATTAATATTTTAAATGCAACTAGCTTCCAAAATGACTGCATGCATGAATGCACACATCCATCTTGTTTATAACAATTTCTTGTTTTCAAGCCAACTAAGTTATACTTAAAATGTAATTAAAAGTCGAACCTTTATTAAAGAATACATTTTTCAAAGATAACAGTTCAAGCGCAATTTAGTCTAACGAATGCATCCTGCAAGGTAAACTTTGAAAACATTAATCAGGAATTTGAGGTGAATGATTATCATTTATATTTTAAATTAATTATTTAGAAGTTATAATAACATTGGGTTACAGAAACACTAGTTTTAAATTAAACGGTAAAATGAAACACATTGTCGCTGTCACTTTCTGTCCAATAAACAATGTTGTACACATCAAGCATGTCAAAGTGAAACGAATGCTCATATTAAGTGCATTAAAAATCCAAATATAGCCGCAACTTAATAAAATATGGTCACTCCGGATCATCCATTAAAACAGACCTGGGCAATCCGGTCTTCGAGGGCCGCTGGGGTGCAGATTTTTGTTCCAACTATTTAGATTTCTGATGAAACAAGAAGCACCTGACTGCAATCCAGCTGATTGCACTTTCCTTTTATGGGTTGGAACAAAAACCTTCACCCACTGCTGCTCTTTGTGGAATTAATTGCCCAGGTCTGGATTAAAAGATGAACATAATTAAAAATGTTAATGTATTAAATTACGTTCCAACTTTCAAAGCTAGAAAAATGTCGAAATCACTTCTATTTTAATTTTACCTGCAGAGTACAGTATTTTTTAAGCAAGTTTCGTGGAAAACGCTCATTTTTGCACCTCATCGAAGCCGCTCTTTCCAGATGCAGTTGTAGTCATTCTTCTTTTGACCACTAGATGTCATCATTGAGTCATCAATCTCGGCACTTCGTGGTCGGCAATAAGGAACATTATAATAATGCTAGGTAGTAGATTTTTCCAATTCGATCACATTGTCATTGACGGAGAAAGACGTCTAATCCATTTCAATAGAGAGAAGTTGGCAGCATCAACTGCCGTCAATGGCACTGCAACATAAACCCTTATGGCTGTAAAACGGATGCGAGGCAAAAATCATATGGTTTAATCTGATGTTATACATTTTAAATACCATCAATTTGTCTAAATGCGTGTACTGTGCATTATAATAATGCAACAGTACAATGTAACATCATGTCCCTGTGCACAACAAAATGAAAATAATTATTCCTGGTATTGTAAAAATATACCGCTTAAAAACATACTTACAATGGTAAGAACATATTCTCATTAATATTATATTACAAGCATAACGGTTGCAGGGTCGCACAAGACCTAACTAAACATACTATGTCCCTTTATTCATGCAAATATTACATAGTGTTTCTTGTTTTAATTAGTCATGTGCGTTAAACATAGTACAGAGAACATTAAAATAATATAAGAAATAAATTAGATTTTCACAAGTATAAAAAAATAAATATAACACCACTGTTTTAAAACGTTTCTGTAAAGGTCTGTGCAATTCAAAATGACAGGTAGACTCAACGTTGCATGTTAACATTGCCAAATTCTTGGTGACTTTTTAGAGGCGCATTAAGACCAAATTTGCAGAAACTCTGCAGAATTTCAAGACGACGATGTAACACCAGTTTTAAGGTCACGTGCATGGCGACCTATCATTAATTTAATATGATTATAGCGACATGTGATCAATGACGGCGTAACACCGGCAAATTTGAGTTATTAGGTAAAAAAATTGGTTACTGTATTTTTTACAAATGGAGCTTCGGTTATTTTGCCTTTTATTTGAAGGGCGTTTAATGTCACTTTCCGGTCGTCTTTGTAAGGGAGCAGATTGGGCGAGGTTCGCCCATGCATGCAATCTGACAACATTCATCATTTATTTACATAATTAAAAACATCTCCATCCTCTAATATTAAATAATCCACACAGACCCTTAAATACTTAATATTGAAATAGCAATCAGTTGACCAAATAAATGTCAGTATAAATGATGAATATAATACAAAAATACCGTAAAATTATTCTCATAAATAGTCTCGTATTAAAAAATAATACCATCGGAGAATGTTGCAGGGTGCAGTCGTCTCATTTAAAAAAAATAAAAAATAAAAAAATAATTGTTGTTCGGTGGTTCCACGTTCATGTCGCTCATCTTTTCTTCTTTGTGCTCCAGAAGCGTCAAATAAAAAGACAATTCGGTATTATAAGACCCCCCGCCGGTTAAGAAAAAAGAGTGCAAAGGGGCGAACATTAGTCCGTCTGCGGCCACGCAAGCAGCCAAGCACACGCACAATGACCGTGTACTACCAGGCGCATTTGCATATTCGGATGTGCTAATTGCTTTGGTGTATTTAAATATGGCTGCACGTCGACGTCACTCGATGTGCACGCGCAACCTAACGGCAGCCTGAATTAATTAGACAGAGGGAGGGCTTCCATGATTTTTAATACTGATGAGAATATAAAGTCGAGACAGGAACCAATAAATAAAAAGCAACTCCAATAAAAATTGACTGTATTTAATATTCGTACTACAATGATAAACAGAGATTTATATATTGAATTTCCACAAATAAACCATACTGTCATTATTTATGCACTCAAATGTGTTGTTATTGATATCTGTAACACCTTTATATTTGAGTCATTATTTCCAGGATGTCTTTTAAAAGTGTGTTTCTATCATTTAAGAATGGTGGATGTGTTATGGTGGAAATGTGAGTGCGGTTGGTTGACTGCGCGTGCTTTGTGTCTTCATGCAATAGTTGGAGGGACATGAACACTTTTGGGGGGTAACAAAAGAACTTGGGGGCACTTGTTCGGATTTCTGAGCACGTCCTCACACAGAAGGATGGACTTTCCGTCCCCCCTTCCTCTCCCCTGATCATCATCATCATCATCACCATCATCATCACCATCCCACTCCATCATCAACCGAGTGACTGAAAACTCTGCACGCACTTTTTCTATTTGGTGGCAGTATGGTAAAGTTGTCTCCCCCCACACACATACCTCCTCCTCCTTTTCTCTCCATCCCTCCCCCCTTTCTCCCTCTCTTCCTTCCTAGCTCCGTTTATCATGATCCTGGGATATGGTCACACTGTTCTCAGAGCGGCTCCAGCATGCATCAAATGCAGGTTATTCCACAAAGTGCACGGCGTGTGTCCCCCCCATTCCTACTTTTCTTTCTTTTTCTTATTTTTGCTCGGGATATTTGAGGGGGAAATGTGACGGCAAGACAAAGACGGACGGCTCACTTCAAATGACGCACCTTTCTATGAAGTAAGTGACAACTTTTAAGTTTCATTTGTGAAAGAAAAGTTTACATTTGAATTATGTGTAATATATACAAGTGTTAGTTGAGTAAGGATTGGTTACTTAAAAAAAAGAAGAGAAAAAACAAGTTTGGGGTTGATTTTCTTTTTAACCCAGATTGGAGTGACGCGTTTTATTGCTGCAGTTATTTTAATTTATTTGTAGTGCACCTCATATATTTTTAAAAGAAAATAAACTATTCTTAACATATATATCTATATATATATACTTATACATAATACGATTTGATGTGTGTTTTTTTAATGTAGCCATTTAACTATACGATTGCTCGGGTAGATTTGGGTGGAGATCAAATACTTGAATTGTCATTTGATATTATGAAACAAAACCATAAAGTCCCACTTGTAATATTACATGCTTTAAGTAAAATGTTAGGTCATTTATGAATCTTACAAACAAACATGTCATCTACGTCTACAATTTCGTATGCATTAGCCTACATCTTGTCACAAAAATTTTGAAGCACGATTTGTATTTGAATTCTTAATAACGATGTAATGACGTGAGCCTGTGCGTGCGTGTGTGTGCGTGTGTGTGTGTGTGTGTGTGTGTGTGTGTGTGTGCGTGTGTGTGCGTGTGTGCGTGTGTGTGTGTGTGTGTGTGTGTGTGTGTGTGTGTGTGTGTGTGCGTGCGTGTGTGTGCGTGTGTGCGTGTGTTAGTGTGCGTTTGCGTGCGTGTATTTGTACGAGTGTATTTGTGTGTGTGCGTGTATGCGCGTGTGTGTATACGCCCGTGGGAGGCCCGTTCTGAAGCCTTAATGAGATGACTATAATTTAATCTAATAGGAAAGAGAAATTGTGATCTTATTCAACTTAAAACAAAACTGATTTTTTTAGTGCTTGCTATTTGTATTTTCAGAACGTGAAATATGTTGTTTTGATATTTGCGATTGTGATATATACGACGCTACATATTGGAGAAATGAATGTAAGTGTGCAAGAGAATAAACATTTAAATTGTGCTTCAAAACATTAGTATTTGATAAGTAAAAGCAATGTACACGTATCCTATTTGACTCATTTGGACACATGCCGGGTTAGCCCCGCCCACCAGCGACACTGCGAGTGGGACCCTTTGGCGAGTGGATGATGGCGTGATTGACAAACATCATCCTCAATTAAGGAAATTGCTTTACTCGTCTGTGTCGTGTCAATAATTCTGCAGAATGATTTAAACGTGTCGCAAATGGTCAAAAAAAGCTCGTCATGCTATGCGTGGTAATATTGCTCGTATTATTGCTCTCACGAGTCGTGAGGCGTTCAGAACGCTGGGGAAAAGAATAACATGGTTACGGTGCCGTTGGAGTCTTCGCTACGGATGCGCAAAAAAAAATGGAAGTCCAGATTTTGACGCAGAAGCGAAATCTCCTCAGTGTTTCTTTTCAACTCCCGTCTCGATGGTCTTTTTCCTCGCGCGCATTCTCCACTTAAACGCATTTTTTTCGCTGTCGGGTTGAGGCAGAGAAAGGGAAAATATTTTTTCCCTGACGAGAAAAACGACGTGAACGGTGCTTCTTACCGGCAAAGAGGATTTTTTTTTCCATCCAGCGCGGACGTGTGCGCGGATAAGGAGGGAAGAGGAGGAGAATGAGGAGGCAGGGAGGAGGGTAGCAGTGGTGGTGGGGGGATTTAATTTTGCTTTTCTTCATGACATCATCGTATTTACATACATCGTGGTCCGAGACCTTTGACCTCACCGGGGTTGGTCCATATTTTGTCCAGCCCCCCAAGCTTTGGGAATGGCCCCTTTCCATCCACACTCCTTGCGGACAAGGGGAAACACGCACGCCGCCTGCATAGTGGAAACCTCCGGCTGCGAAGCTTCGAGGCATCGGCTCTCCTTCATTGGGAGCACGGACAATCTGATCCTCGAAAGCAAGATCCAGACTTCTTAATCCGAAACATTTGCGTCCTAATTCCCTGCGCTGTTCCACGGGAAAGACGGACCCCCCTCCCTATCTCTCTCTAGCTCTCTCTCCTCACACCTTCCCTGCGTGGTGGTTCTTCTCCGGCCTCACAGGATATCTATGGCTGCTCCACAACGACTTAATAGAGGCGAACAAGTCTTTTGTGGAATTCAGGCTCATTTGCATTGCAGATGAGGGCCCTGTGCAAGGATGACTGCACTCTATAACTGGCCTGCTTCAACTCACTCATATTGCTTCATGTCAAGTCAATGTAACATTAACATTGGGATTATCATTTTTTTTCTTGCCCTCTTTCTCATGGAGGAATTTTTGCATCCTGTGTAGTGACCGCAAAGCTGGAATATAAGGCAGAATGTGATTTTTTTATGCTTAAATGTATTTTCAATTCTAAGAGTCGGAGAGTTGGAGACCAGAAGCGGAGGTGTGCATGTGGATTATTGCAGAAGATTAGGAAGTGTGTTGTTATCTTTGGTTATCTAGCTGTATGAGTGTTCTGCTCGTCATAAAGCTAGATAACCGAAAGTAAAAATCACTTCCACACTCATCAAGAACATGCACCATGTATTGTGTATATGTAGCAATTACCCCCGTAGGATTTAATTGTTAATTGGTAATTGTTAACTTGGTGATATATTCGGGATAATTGTAATAGCATCGGTATACACACTGCCTATACACTAAACTTTCCTTACACCATCAACATGCATGGTTGACATTTATGGTTGCTTATTGTATTATGTCCTGGAGCATTTAGGTCCATATTATATATTTCTGCATGTTAAACTCAAGAAACAGTACTGGCATCCCAAAGCAGGGGGGGTTCTAATAATTGGGATGTATTGGGGGGCTGACAAATAGTGGGGGTTCAGAGAGATGGGGGTCAGGGGGTGTGAGGAGGAGGGTGGTGGCAGAAGAGGGGGAGAGTGGCTGTGTTTGGGGGGGTCGGGCCGCCTTAATTGATTCCGTTAACCGCAGTGCAGGAGATGTGAACGGCTGGACCATCCCATTCCCACGCTCGGTGGGGGCAAGTGGCAATGCCACGATCGGGCCCAATATGATGGGAGGGGGGTGGGGTGGGGTAAATGTAGGGGACTTGTCATGAAAAGATGTCAAGTGCACCCTACTCATCTGCATCCCCAAAGAAAGGCCAACGTGGAGTAGACTAACGGTCTTTGAACGTCTCACGCCTCTGCCAGTTGTATGCATAATGGCATAGCCATTATCTTAGTTATAGACTTAGTGATTTTCAAAGGCTTGTGCTGCATATGGCCCCACTTCAACACTCTGCACTTAGGCATTTAGGTACACTATGTAATTTCACTGATGTCTTTATGTCCTTTGTGGGAATTTGAACTTGGCGTCTTTTTAGGGCCCATCTCATTTTAGGCATATTTTGTCAAATAAGTGTATCAGGTCAATTCTATATATATTTTTTCCAATGAACAACCATACTGATTTGATTTTTTTTATGTGGCAGAACAGGGAAAGTAAACACGTGGCAGCGTCATTTTTTGTTATTTCAGCAATCTTGTGGCTCATAAGGTGTGGACAACTTGACTCATAAGAAACCATTTAATGTAATGATGTAACTACCCAAGGTCATGACGATACGATACAGTATAGATTCTTCCTAAAACATAATGTTCCATGATTCAAAATGTGACACACTTCGATTTTACTTTGCTTTGATTAAAGGGCCTTCAATCGATTATATGTGCACATTTAGGACAGTTATACATAAAGCCCAAGCTGTAGTTTAAGGGCAGCATATTTTACTCTCACTTTATTTTGATCAATGGGCTGAATTGTCCTTCCCTGACATGTTTTCTTGCAATTTTGCAGGTTATTTGCCCAAAAGAACTTGCAGAGAGTTGGCCTGTGCTGTTAGGATTTAAAGTGTTACCATTTAATTTTGTGTTTCTTTGTTTGTGCCTGTTTGTTAGGGTTGTGTGTTTGTTGGTTTCAGTATGTCAGTGCACAGCATGTAAAGCACTCATATTTGGAGCATTATCCAAAGTCCTTTCTTGAACTTTATTTCCAGAACAGTTTTATTTTGATCAAGGTTACGGTTATGATTGTGAGTGGTCATTTTCCTTCTGTATGCCCTATGGCTGACTGGCGACCAGTCTCAGGTGTAGTCTGCCTTTTGACCAAAATCAGGTGGGATAGGCCCAGCAATCCTTACGAGGATGCGCAGTATGCAAGATGAATAAATGATTATTATTATTTTTAGTACATTGGCCAGCAATGACATCAATAGAGGTCCAATCCCTTTGAACTGGTAGTGTTGGTAGCAACTGTTCGGTCATTGCCAACCCCTTCCAGTCTAAAGGGGTTGGACATCTATGGCTGTCATTGGCACTAAAACGTGATCATGCGCTTTCAGTTCAAATGGCTCATTAGTTGCCATTTGATTTGAATTGTGACAAAACCACTGTGACCATGAAAGGTGTTTTCATATTCACCCAAAAGGAAATCAGCATATTTTATGTTTGAGGCTTTTACATGCATTGTGAACACAGGACATTGCAGCTTCTACAAAAAGTAGAACAACCTTGGTTGAGTTCTCTCATTGAGCATATGAATAGTCTCTACATGGGGGATGGCTTAGGATTTGTGAATTATTATGCATTATTAGCCACAGAAATATTTTGGGCATTTATTTCCATTTATCCATTTAGGGAAAAATGAAGAGAAAATAAATGTCCTTCGTAGTCATGTCAATGTCATCTTCTTTTTGATCCAGCCAGTTAGTCAAAATAACACCATTCATTGTAGTCATTGTTGGGCAGTAAGCTTGTATATGTATGAATGATCCATTTAATTAATTAATTTGGTGTACCATACAACATTTGGTGATTTTATATTTAGATTTGTTTAAATCATGAATAATTTTATGGTGAAACCAAGCAGTATAGAGTCAATATGATTTTTGGTGATAATACAGTATGATTCAGTTCATTTACATATTTCATGACAACACAAAACATTGATTCTTTGGACGATACGATCTTTGGCAATTTGAGTTTTATTAAAGTCAATGACCTTTGGCTTTATATGATGTAAGGTACACATTTAGCACACCCCCTACTTATGCGAATTGAAAACAAAGTAATTTTAATGTTTTGACATTTGAACAACAAAAGATCATTTGAATGAAAACTATTCTATTGACCAAAAAATAGGCATCTGTATAGATGTCGATATTGTTTAATGTTCGATTTGATTGGATCTTTGCTTAACCATTCAAAACATCGACCCAACTAGTCTCCAACTTTACCCCTCTAGTAAGTAGTCCTGTTGATTTTGTGTCGACAGTTAGCCGACCCATGCAGATAGCGAGTCTGCATCCCGTGGATGAAAGGGAACAATGGCAGCATCTCGTTCAGCAACGTCTGTCTGTCTGGGCTTAGGCTTGGTCTCTGTCGCTGGTTTTCTATCTGTTCACGCATCTGTGTTTATGCGTGTATGTGCGTCTCCTGGACATGAACTTGAACTTGAGACAGGCAGCCAGACACCATCTGTGCACCAGGGCTAATGAATTCAGTGCATTCATGGCTGCAGAGCGAGCCTAGGCCAGTACCACCCATTGATGAGCAGATGACCCCTATAGTCTGAGTTAGCTCTTCATCACTAATAGAATTCAACAATAGCAGCTGCTAGTAAGGGGACTTTGCCTCTCTGTTGGAGAAAAAAAAGGGGTAAGTGCGTGTCTAGCGGTAGAACTTAGTGCTGTACATGCGGGGATTTCAAGCACTGTTAAAAGCACTGGCCAGCTCTTTTACTGGCAGCGTCATGTTAAATTTACTGCCTTAATAATTGAAAGGGCTGCCTGTTTCCCCTGGAAAAAAGGCTAGTAAGTGAATGAGGCATAAAGCTTAAACAAGCCGGGCACAATGTGATTTCCTGAAGGCCCTCCTCGTCTTAGTCTGTCACAATCACAGTCGCGCATACGCATGCGTACACAGAATAAGGCTTTTCCCTCTGGTTGATGTCGTCAAGGCAACGGTAGGTGAGATCACCGTGCGCATGGCAGCATCAGCCCCTGCCAGGGCCCGGTTTCATTGGTTGTGAGTGTGCGTGTGTTGAATGACGTCGGCAACAAACCAAAATGATACCTGTGTTCGATTGTCTGAATGGAAACAAACTATTGCAGTGGTGTCAAAGTTACGGCCCGGGGGCCGGATGTGTCTGTCCTACAAGTACTGAAGTACATTGACTTTTTGATGACTTTTTTGTATATTGACATCTTCCCATTATTATATATATATATATATATATATATATATATATATATATATATATATATATATATATATAAATATATATATATATATATATATATATATATATATATATATAAATATATATATATATATATATATATATATATATATATATATATATATATATAATATACTATAACATACAAAATACATATTCAAATATAAATACAATATAGCACAATAAATATTTTCTGATTTCTGTAGTCCTCAAGCTCTAATTGAAACTACAGAAATATTAAAATAATCACTGAAGAAACAAATAGGAATTTTAAAATTAATAAGTAATATATACTTTTCAATTTTTTTATTTTAAAATTATAGAATAAATTCCCTTTTTGTTTTAATATTAAAAATGAAAAGAAAACATTTAAAATGAAAAATAAATCACCTGTTTTTGCTTTTAAAATTGCAAACAAATGTTTTTAAAGGAATTCTAAAAAGAACATTTAATAAAAAAAATTAACCCCTTTTTTCTTTTCAGTTAAGAGTAAATTAAACCAAAAAATGGAAAAAAAATAAAAGGAACATTTGCTTCAGCAGGCTCAGAAAGATGGTATGGACCACTTTTAGGCCTCTAAAATTAACTATCAAAATACTTGTCATTTACTCGACTAATTGGCAGACATACAGTAATGGCCCTCCGAGAGAGACCATAATTACAATGCGGCCTGCAGCCAAGATGACTTGACACCCTTGCGCTATTATGTTTGACTTTCATTTCAAATGAAGGCTTTGGCATTCTGAGGTCCATGTCCTGTGTAGAGTACATGTGTCAAAGTGGCGGCCCGGGGGCTAAGTCTGGCCCGCCTCATCATTTTGTGCTGCCCGGGAAAATAATGAGTCCTGACCTTCTGTTTTAGGATCAAATTAAAATGAGTATAGATGTATATTAAATTTCCTGATTTTCCCCCTTTTAAATCAATAGTTGTAATTTTTTAATCAATTTTCTCTGTGTTTTTAGTTCAAAAATCATTTTGTAAAATCTAAAAATATATTAAAAAAGCTAAAATAAACATTGTTTTAGATCTATAAATAACTGAATATTCAGGGCTGTTAATCCAGTTATTTTAATCCATTTATATATAAAAATCTAAATATATCTAAAATGGTCCGGCCCACGTGAAATCAAGTTGACGTTAAAGCGGCCCGCAAACCAACCCAAGTCTGACACCCCTGGTGTAGAGAGTCAAGTCATACAAACATTTCAGTATTTTAATCTCTGATCAGCTGTCTTTTGCACTACTGCTATCAGGACTACCCTATTTTTTGGTCTATAAGTGGTATGGAAAAAAAATATAAAAGTTACACTCAAATATTTGTCGCAGGCCCAGCCAAATAGTGAAAATAGTGTGGTTTATAGTCCGGAAAATACGGTACTCATACCATCGAGGTGTCTTTTTATTATTTTGCTTATACTGTGTTTTTGTTTTACTCATCCTTTTTCGTTTTGAGGGTTGAGATTAATGCAATATCATTCTTCTGTATGTTCAGTTCTTACTGCGACTCTGGCAAAAAGATGACTTTGACTTTTTGACCTCTCACAAAAACATAAATCTAGTGAGGAATGCTGCATCATTCAGCCCATTTTAATGACATCATGCATGGCTACTTGAGCGTCTTGTTGCAAGCAGCGGGCATGCTGTGCTCTGCCATGCTGTAGACAGCACGGTCCTCTCACAATTTTAACGTCATTGAGTCGTGGTTATAGGTGCTGCAAGATTTGCGACCATTAGGGCGATAGACATTTTTAATTACAATTTATTTTAGTATCATTGATGGCAAAATATGTTTAATTCCTTTGAACTGGGAGAGACTAACGGTGAATGATCGCTGCCAACTCTTGCCGTAAATAGTGAGTATTATGAAAAGCTCTATTCTTCGTTTTGTGAACAAACAAAAAGGTTTTCACTTAATACGTCTTTTATGAAGGGGCTGGGACACAGTTTTTTGTTGCCTCGATTTTTCGGTTTATTTTTGTATGTTTTTCTTCAATATTTTTGGGGTGCAGAAACACAAATGTTTTTCAACGATAACATTACATTTTTGAAAATCTGGGTCCCTGTTTTCTTTAAAATTTTGAAACATATTTTACTCAATGGGTCCTGGCGGACGAGTGGTTAGCTCGCCGGCCTCACAGTTCTGGGTATGAGGGTTCGATCCCAGGTTGGTCCTCAACGTGTGGAGTTTTCAGGTTCTTCCTGGGCTTGCGTGGCTTTTCTCTGGGTACTCTGGTTTACACCCACATCAGGGTGTCTCCTGACTGGTGCCCATAGTTATCTCGGATAGGCTCCAGCGCCCCCGCGACCCTATAGTTTTCTGAAAACTGTTATGTTAACAGATATATATATATATATATATATATATATATATATATATATATATATATATTCATAAATATAAGATATTCCTAAAACTGCGACTTAAACTCATGTGCAACAAACATGGATCATTTGATCATTAGGTGCATCATTATACTGCATTTGTCATGTCCTACATCTTTTCACATAGTAAATATTTCTGTATTTATCCATTTGTATATATTTAGTTTCATTGTTTTATTTATAGATTTGATGTAGGATGAATGTGTATCTTCAGCACCTTAGTGGACCAGTATAATACAGTTGCGTGCCAACAAAAAAGATTCATGGTTATTAGGTACATACAAAATTCTTACGCAAGACACATTGTATTATAATTCTTCGAAGAAATAAAAGATATAAGGGTGACTTAAAGTCCATATTTGATTACTTTATTGGACTGCTCTGGTTATTTGTGGCGCCATGACACCCAACCCCCTTGTAATTAACGTCCTCGGTGTGCATGAAGTAAAAACAGGTGAAATCTGGAAAAAAAATTCAATGTGATCGTGTAACACGGAGATCAGTTTTGGATTTTACACCCTGTTGGGTTCATTCTGAAATTAGTTATGAAGAGCTATCTGACTTTAAACAACAGACTACGCCCCAAAGAAATGTTACCTTGTCTTATTATAATTTATTGTAATATAACCAATGTCACTACAGCAGTTTACAATTGCACCATATGCCAAAAAAAGCAATTTTGCTATTTTTACACTCTGTCTCTAAAGCTAGATAGCATGCATGCCCTCTTGGATGTCCAGGCTCCACTGCCTTTTGATTATGCAAATACTATGCCGTATAAATAAATTAGTATAATTGCGTCATGAAATATGCTTTCAATCGTCCTTGCAGATGAAAAGATGTAAATAATATATTTTCTTTCCCCACTGCATTATTTATCTTAGCACTAATTACAAAATAGTGGAGCATACACTCCCAATATGGTATATGCTAAATGTTTCGACAACATATGCTCAAGGTACTATTGTGATTTTCAACCCCCACTGTACTATAGTGTTGTATCAATTCTGACATTTTAAACAGATCAGACTTGAGCATAATATACCCAAATAGAATTGTCGATTTTTCCAATCTTAATTTGATCTGATTACGAATAAAATGAAAAAAATAAGATTATTGAACCGAGCCATTTCAAATAGATTGGACGTCTACTACTGACAAACCCCTTATTTAAATTCACCACAGAAGGATGAAAAGAGGCACATGATTGGACGTCTACGACCGTCAATGGCAGTCAATGAGTTGAAGGTGTAGTACTGGGCACTCACAAGGAACACTGACGGAGGAATAATCAATTCTGCAGTGGCACTATGTACTAGGGACATGTTCCCTATGAAGCATAGGATATAGAGGCTCGGTTATATTTGGCAGGCAGCGCAGCATTTAAAAAATAGATGACGGTGTCGGCCATTTAAATTATACGGGTGCTCGGACTGTGGGCCCGGTAGCTGTGCTTATAGAATAGTGAGCGGGAGTTGCTATTGCCGCATTAGCATCTGGCCCTTTTATGTAAATTTGATGAGAAGAGTCATGCATATATGCCCGGGTGGGGGGTATACTCGCCTTAATATCCTTATTAGAGAGCTGTGAATTAAATATTTATAACGGGGGCTCGGGGTTAGGAAAGGGGCCCATCTTGTGTTGTCGTGCAGAGGAAAGAAGGACGGTAGCGACAGGGACGCTGAGGAGGAGCTACGCGCCACCTCAAGGTGCCACCATCTTAAGGCGCAAAGGAGGGTAGTCCTAAAATGTCCGCTGGCATACACACGTGCTCGCATACGCATTCGAGAGTAGGCTACACGTTTCCTATTGATGACGAAGGGGAGGTCTGATGAAACCTCGCATATTCAATTACAGCGTTCGTCCGCTTTGCATGCAGAGAATTTCATTTGCATGGATTAATGTCGCCGATTACTGTCACCTGCAAGATGGCAGTGTTTCGTTTGTGCTCAGTTCATTAGCCGCGGCCAGCAAAGCTAAATGTAGGGGAAGCTTTTACAATTTATTCGGCTTCTCTAAGAGACGAAATGAATTTTAAAAAGATCTTTTGTGATAATGATTCATCATGCACGAATGATTTGATTGTAAGCTACCTAAAATTAACATCTAGTTTATCAAACATGACATGATCAAGGAAGAGAAAACACCTGGTGATAGTAATAGGCAGATGTGTTAATTATCATAAAAATGCTTGCTCAAGAGCATAAACAGATTAAAATACAGTAAAGCAGGATTTATATCAACCGAGCCGATGCGCACACATACACACACGTTGAGGTCTGTACACTTAGAGTTATATATATATATATATATATATATATATATATATATATATATATATATATATATATATATATATATATATATATATATATATATATATATATATATATACAAATTATTGGAAACATTTAAAAAAATTGCAAAGTAGAAAATGTTAAAATTAGGTATAAATGTGGTCTATTTAACCAAAATATGATGTCTACTGTGTATGATGTATATGAAAGCTTAAATCAAAAATCATATATTATTTTTTATTATTATTAATCATTATATATTTCTATTTATTTAAATTAAGAAATTCTAATCAAAACAAAAATAATAGTATTAAAATCTATAAAAATCGTGTTATGACCACAAATAAAGTTGTTTTCATAGTATCATTTAACTCATTGCTTTGAATGGTTGCTGGAAGATTCTACTAGTCACATTGGATTGGATGCCAAGTGTCTTCAATGGCGGTCAATTATATACTGTAAATGAATGCCCTATAAAGGATTAGGTGCAAGTCACTGTATATCCGTGTGTGCATGTTGTCATGTTTTGCATGCACAATATCAATGTAAGACCTCCCCTCTGCCATGATGATGGGCAGTACAGGCGTGCTGCCAACAAAGAGACAATAATTAAACGGCTGCTTGTTTGAGCCGAGCGCACGCTAATGGATTGTTACTGGGAAGGAAATGAGACAGGCGGCACGGGAGGGGGAGCAGAATGTCAAAGCAGACCTGGACTTGACCTGAAGAATAATGAATCACTGAAAGCCACATACTATTTACTAATAATAGTCACAACAGGTGTTTGGTTCTTCTTCATTTCTTATTCTGTGTTTGCGAGATGTAAACATGAACTCTAATTTTATATCCTATGTATCTTCACGTTGATGTTTGCTTAGAATCATAGGTCGACACAGGACAGTGAGGTTTTAAAACAGTGTGCGAGGTGCATAAAATGCAGGGAAGGACTGCAATGGGATGAAACGGGCCACACAAGCCACAAAGTGAATGAAGAGAGAAAATGGAAGGAAGATAGGGCAGGAGTACGCCCTAAAACCCTGCCTTAGGGCTATACACATGCACATACTGAGCGGTCGGCCCACAAGTAGAACATTACACTGGGGAATGAGGAGAATATTTTCAGATAAAGATATCTGTCAGGATCTGTGTCATGTATTGAGTTCTTTGCTCATCACAGTTTGGAATTTCACTTCTTTTGTTATGAGGGTTGTATTTGACAAAATAAGATATGAATAAAATGTGACACAACTAGTAAATAAAAGGTGTGTGGTGTGTTTATTATTTTAGAGGAAGATGTATGAACAAATATATTTTTGCATAATTTATTAATTCACTGGTTGCTATGACAGTTTCGGCACATGCGCAGTTGGTTGGGGGCAAGATGCCACAATCAGGCAGGCAGTGAAGACATAAGTAATTTCCGATGTAAAAACACTTGAGATTTAAAGGAAAGCTTCAAATACATATTGACGACAAAATAAAAGTCATTCAGACCCCTAGAATTATTTATATCCTATGACCTATTTCTGCATATTAAAATGCAGACATATTGAGACATAGACATATTTTATATAATGTGTTCTTACTACGATGAAAGCCACCAAATTGTTATAAAAAAAGCTACAATGACAATAATGTAAATGTATTTGCATTTGACAGAGAAAAGTTGGCAGCCACGTAAGATTATAAAATGTAGTTATTCTAAAGTACTTTGAACAACATTTCTCATGTGGAAAAGTGCCATATTATCCAGGTATGCTGATCTGACAGCGTCTTTTTCGAGCAGTTATTCAATTAAGTTGGTTGTTTTGTTTTTTGCGGTTCTTTTTGGTGGGAATCTTCCCCAAATTTTGCAACAAGCCACCACTAACCACACAACAAAGTGAACCACTTGCATCGCAACTACATGTAAAGTATGGAGTTTTTTCCACAGGCTACCAAGATAAAACATGAGAATTCTGAAGAATGATGTAAAAAATGATCTATTTTGGCAACTATAAACATTTAAAATTTAAAAAATTATCACCATGATTGACAGTAACGGAGTACCCCAAATTGAATCCCTGAAAAAGAACCGTATCAATAAACATGGACATATGCAAATGTGAACTTTTGAAATCCATTCATATAATCTACTATTACCTTGGCTAAATTTTGCTTTGACATTGTAAATGTTTTCTCCTGTTAAAATATTTTTTTTCTGTCATTTCTTCAGTGATGAAGACCTGGAGCTGTGCAGAAGAGAACATGGATGTGATGTTTGGGATTTCTTTTGTTTTCAATGGAGCAGTTAGAGGTAAGCTAAATCTATCCAAATTTAAGAGGGTTTGTGAATGTGATTATATTAATTAAAACCACATTCATACTTAGGATCAAATGCTTTAGTTCCAAAAGAAGGTGCAACAACACTAACATGAAAAAATAAATCAATAAAATAGATGTGTGCATGAATGTGTGTTTATGTTTTATGTAAAGCAATATTCAGTGTTTACTCTATATATGCCATCTTCCAAATTTTCTCCCCAAACTGCATTTCATTAAGTTTATTCCGACCTTTCCTGTAAATTAGAGAAAAGCAGATCCACTAGTAAAAGTATTCAAAATACCAATCTTAAACTCTTCAAAATGATAATAGGATAAAACAAACGGACACATTTTTCTTTTTTTTCAATTGTGTCACCGTCTCTGCCGATGAGTGTTATTTGTGCTTGACCATGTGTGTAAGATATAGTCAGAGATGTTAGTTGTGGTCCAGAGGAGACAGTATCCGACATAAAAACAGTTGCTCGGCTGTGATTGTGGGAACATCCCGTGACCACTTCTAAGCTCGCCATAGTTTCTATTTATTGGTGTGGTGAAAACAAATAAAATATCGGTCCATTTTCTTAGCATTAATTTAACAACACAAAACCCACACGCTCAAATCTGCAGTTTCAAAAGCATTCCCTCCAGCTGTGGAAAGCCAACACTAATTGGTCTCATTTATGTCCTGTGGAGGACATACTTGGTTTTCAATTATGCCTGTCCATCATTATTACACATTTATTTTTATTTAACTCAGAAGTGGAAAATCACATAAATGTCACGACAAATATTGCTTTGGTTCTAACAATGGGCGACTTTATTTGTTAAAGTGACTTTAGGCACTTTTTGTGTAACAATACAAGCAATTCTGAATTAAATGCACTCAGGTAAAATACACAAGTTTTGCATTCATAGTTCACATACAATAGGAAAAGTTGCACACACAGATGAATCTTCACAATCAAGGTTACGAAATAAAAAAACCAATAGGACATGTTTGGCAGCTGAGTAAACATACATAAACACGCACGTAAACACAACAATTTCACTCGAACTATAACTTCCTGATAAAGCTGCATTAAGCACCCTAAGAAAAACTCAAGAATCAGCGTGTTAGAGCTTCTGGAACTCAGCGCTGAACCAGTACTACTATGGTGCAGGAGAAAATGCACAGAAAAGGAATTTTTTTGGCCAGACTCCGCCGTTGGCCACCACACCACTAATAGCTAATGAAAGGGCATCTTTATCATGGCAATTTCAAAGAAGAATACAGTATGCTACAAGAGGATGTCTGATTTTTTTTTAGATTTTGCATTTTGTAAAAAAAAAATCTGCCACGTGATTGGCTGGCCACCAATTCAGGGGTGTCGCCTGCCTGGTACCCATGGTTAGCTGGGATCGACTCCAACACCCTCCGCAACCCTTGTGAAGATAAGTGGTTGAGAAAATGAATCAATGTAAATCAATACCCATTAAATAACATTATTTTTGTTTTTTGATTCAGTCTTTCACTAAGATTCATTCAGAAAAAAAATAGTATTGGGTGACTTAAATGTGAGTAAATCAAAAATAAGAAATACCAATGCCCTAAATAATTCATTTTTTAAATTACACCTATTTTTCAATATATCACTTATGTGCATATAAATAGCTGAACACCACCATCTCCTGCCAAGTAAGGACCATCAAAACCAAGCTTTGACATTTTTATTTAGCATTTGTATGGACAAAACAAACAACACCAGAGAACAAGAACTGTCACCATATGGTGGGCGATTACTATAGTCAAAAAGAGGGGGAAATAGTATGAACATTTAGTTATGAAAGCAAGCAGACAAATTTTGGGGGGTGAAATGCTTTATTTGCCATTCATAGTTCCCCTATTTCTTTGCAAGGTAAGTCCACATTTCATGCTTGGATGAAGTCCTTTAGCCATGCTGCATGCTGCAAATGCTCATGCCTCTTAGCGATAACACAATGTCAATTACATACAGTGAAACCTGTAGTAAAGCATCCATATCCAAATTCTTCCTTATACACTATATTGTTTTTTTTTAAGCCAACAACTGTAGGTTTAGTGAAAATGTTCAATTAAGGCAGACCCAACAGCGTCGAACAAACACAATCCTCAAATCCAGGCAGATTTTAGCAGACTGCATAACATCGCGAGGTGGGTTTCTTGTGCATCACCACACAAGCAGAACAAAGGATATGCACATTGTGAAATCATGCAAATGAATGCAAATCACCAACAGCAAGAAGTAGCAATGGGGGAGGAGTTTGCACATGCAGAGAGGGATGCTGGTGACTTTGTACACAAGGTGTAGGACAAACCTATGTCGAGAGAACAGCCAGGTCTCATTCTTTCTAACGATGCATTAATAAACAATTCACAATGGGATTTTTTTTTTTACCATGAATTGTAAGATGACGAAAAAGCTAATAGAATACTACTAGGATGATGCAATATGTTGACAACACAAAGCTGACGCAAATAATCGCCTTCATTTCTGCAAGCCTGCAGTCAAATAAAAATGCACCCATATACATTTTTACTGGAATATTCTCTCTTTATTAAAAATATATAAACAGCAGGAATACTGATTTTCATCAAGGCAGAATGTACAGTCTATTTATGTTTCTAAATGTCGGTTTATATTAGTGATGAATAATACACCCTCATTTTTATTGAGTCATAATACAACACTGTTGCTCTGTGTGAAGTGAATTTTATTATGAATATTTTATTTTTCCACAAAATTCTACAATTAGGCAATTCCTATCAGAAAGAATAATAAAATGATTGCTTTCTTATTTAATCACAATATCTGAATCTCCACACACTCTATCACAATTGTGAGTAAAAGGAGGGTGCGGTCACAGAGAAAACACTGGCAATTGTGTGTTATGATGTTAACATTTCCGCATGTCTAATGTGACAGAAGCAGGCTCCTCAGCGCTCCTGCTGCGTGTTCTTCTTTGTATATGAGGTGTAAACTCCAGCACTGCGTAATGATGCATTAATTGCAGCCGGCACCATTCGTCAGTGTTTGGGCTCCTTGCCGAGGCTACTGAAAGGCCCAGAGTGTGATCGTTAATCTTAACAGATTATGCACAACCACGTCGTGTTGTATTTTCACATCTACTGGCATTATAATTTGTATGTGGACCTTGATATGTAGGAGAGAAGGAGCAGCAATTATTGGTGCTCCAATATGCTAAGGTAATATGTATATTTAAAGCATCTTCATTTTCACCGATTACTGAAATAATGTATATAGATCAAAGTATTCTACACAAAAATGATGTTATTATTGTTATTACTACTATTACTATTTGCTTACACTCAATCTTAGACATATCTCAATTCATTCTAATAATTTAAAACAATTTGAAAATATTTCATGTCAGGCCAAAAAACACACACAAACACATCCCCAAAATTACATGATAAAATGAAAGGTAAAATTCCAATTAGAGACTGCTCCGCATTTTTCCCTGAAACAGTTTATTTCACACGATTCCTTTTGCCTTCACTTTTCCAATTAAAAAATACTCAGCTCATTTAAGATGTCTTTGCTTCTATTTATAGTTCCGAAACTTCCCAAATTGTTAAAACTGAGATTTTAGAATTTTTAATAAATAGTTCTTGGGAACATATAAACATAATATTTCATATTAATCAAGTTTCTTCACACGAGTTTCCACAAAAGCTGCATGCCTCACCAGCCTAATTAACTGCATCCAATTCATTTAAACTGGCAAAATTGGCTGTGGTGTTTTATCTTTCAGTGCCATTGACGGCACTAGACATCCAATCCTTTTTCAGTGGGAGGGGGCACGTGAACATTTGTTCACGTCTAGAACCGTCAATGGCAGCAATTGAGTTGAAAGTAAACTGCAAAATCCTCCTCGCACGGGGGCTCTCCATCTTTCGTTTGCTTTTCCAACCCGCCTCTTAATAGAAAAGCACCAAGAGGAAGGGGAGGGGAAGTGGATATGAAAATGGAACGCATGCAGGAATCATAAAAGATGGAAACAAAGGGGGACAGACAGCATACACTATGAAGGACAGGCAAAAGATGAAGCTCATTTTCCATGGGCACCCAGTGACGTCTGCATTGCAGATTGCTGCAATCCCTATTCAAACCACCCCCCAAACTGGGTTTAACGGGGGGTGGGGATAGATGAACAAGGGATGGGTTTATGCTGTCTGCTTTGGTACACTTTGTTTTTTTTTTGTTTTTTTTTGCCTCTCCACCCCCACTGAAATATATTTTCTGTCTGCATCAAATGTCAAGTTAATTTCCTGGGTGCTATGAGCGATGTGTCATCCTTCGGTATGTTTAGCAGGGTGCCACTGCGTGTGTGTACGGGGGGACAGGGGCATGGCAATGAGAGAGATGAGGGTTGCTGAGGGTAGCTTCTGTACAGTATCTATAAATTGGCTCCCTGTGAAGGGCTGGAAAAGTGTGTAGAACGTGCACATGCATTGATATATTCATGTGTGTGTGTGTAGGAATATGATCCAATTATTAATAGATGCTTTTGTCAGTGTCCCTGTTCCCATCTGCCTATCCCTATTGTGCATTCATACGTTCAGCTCCTCTAAAGGTTCATCTGAATCCAATCCTAAAGCACATACAAAAATGAATGCTTAGTAATTCAATACCCTGCCAAAAAAAAGTGTCCTGAGTATTTGGCAACAATGCAGAGGAGGGAGATTCGCTGATGCGTTCTCATTAACTCTGATGCACGTTTGGGTTGGCGGCAAAATCTCAAGGTTATTATTACCGGCACACATATGCGTATATGGTGTGCATTTAACCTCTTTTCTTGAAAATTGGTGTCTTAGGGGAAGGTCTACCTTGCCAGATTTGGGATTGGGGCATTTCAGATCACTGGACTGTCAGAGCTGTATAGGATGATGCCTAAATTTGATCAACATTGTCAAATATATATCAATACACTGTTATATAAAAATATCAAAAAATGTCATACATATATATATAAATATAAGCACTAAACATATATATTTACATGTAGAATGTCCATCTCTGTGTTTGCTCCCTTGTCAATGGTTCACCTACTACTTAAAAGATTAAATGGCATTTTTTGGTAATTAAAAAACAAAAAAACAAAAGCACACATACACCATTATTAAGGCATTGTGTCCACATACACGAACATCACATTAATATGAATAGTGTGTGTGTATTTGACCACCTGGATGGAAGTCTCAAAACCCCGCTTGAAAGAATAAATTGGCTGGTATATTCTAGGCAGGTATATGCATCGAGCTCATATAATGATAATGTTTTGCAGCAGGAATGTTTACATTAATAAATTGCGGACATGTAGGGTTCAAGTTTGTTGGTATGCACATTCTTCGATTGTGCTTT
Organism: Stigmatopora argus; assembly: GCF_051989625.1. Classification (NCBI taxonomy): domain Eukaryota; kingdom Metazoa; phylum Chordata; class Actinopteri; order Syngnathiformes; family Syngnathidae; genus Stigmatopora; species Stigmatopora argus. The sequence continues at coordinate 15,317,303 of NC_135391.1, read as the reverse complement.
TAATGTCTCTGGGCTGATGAAATGTTTAGGGATTGAGTTAGCTGGTTGCAATTCACTGTGTGGAGTTTCATTTTCTCCCTGGGCTTGCGTGGGTTTTCTTCTTGGTATGTGCACATGCAAAATGTTCACTCACAGTCTGTAATTTAGAGGGTTGAACTGGTTTAACATTCACCATATCCAGTATGCTGTCTTTTAAAATGAATGTAAATTTACATACTTACTGAGAAGGCTGGTTGAACCCCCTAAACTGCCCCCAGGCATAAGTGTGAGCATGAATGTTTGTCCATCTCCCTGTGCCCTGCGGTTGGCTGGCTACCAATTCAGGGTGTCCCCTGCCTGGCGCCCATAGTTTGCTTGGATAAGCTCCAGCACCCCCTGTGACCCTTGCGATGATAAGCAGTAAACAAAATGAATGTATGAATAATAAGAAAATAACAATTAATATAATTAAATGAATTAAAATTAGAAATCTAATCTGGTTTTGGCATCCAATAACACACTAAAGGTTTTGATTTTAAAATTCCTATTTTTGGAATTGAGTATCTGCCTATGAGTTTACTAGACGTCCAATCTATTTTGATTGGGAGGGCTTGCAGCGAGTATTCGCTGGTGGACAGCAGGTAATAAGTTATATTGGTTAATAAACCCAAAATAATGTAAATATCAGCCAAAGATAACCCGATTAAAAATTATATCCAGTTTCAAAAGATGATTTTAGTTACTAATTGAAATATATTCAGATATACCAGGCCTTGTATGACAAAGTCATTGCCCCTTTATTAAAATATAAATTAGCTCCTACTAATCTCATTTTTTTCCACTCAATATTTCATTTCAATAACCACACCCCAGCCTCATTATTGTGTGTGTGTGTGTGTGTGTGAGTGTGTGTGTGTGTGTGTGTGTGTGTGTGTGTGTGTTACTAGTATGTAGTTCGTATCAGTCAAAGACGTGTTTCATGTTTTATGGTTACCTTATTTGAGGGAAGAAGGGAGTATAAAGTTTCTTTTTACTATATTTTTTCTAAGCTTTAGTTTTCTTTAACAAACTTCATCTGTTCTTGTTTTAAAAGATGCACTCTTGGTACCTATCTTAATGTATGATTTTAAAGAACAAGGTTATAACAAACTCCAATCTCTGTGCTCTCATAAACTCCCAATTGTTACAATTTATCTTCAATCTGAATGCAGTACCATATAAAAGTATCTCATTGATTCCTTTTTGCACATATTTGTATATGTATTTAAAAGCCAACTGTGTTGTAATGTGTAAAAAACCTTATGGCAGAGGAGAGGAAGCTGCATTTGTCATTCGTATTTATGCTGATGTATGCTTCTGCCTCGCACACGTCACATCCCATAACCCAGAAAAATTACAGCCGTCCCACCTAATTGCGCATATTCATGATGCTGCTTTGCATAGAGCTGCAAGCATATTTCCACGAGAAGCCATAGCAGCTGAGGAAGGCAGCTGAGTGAAAGAGCTGTCAATCCACTGATTCACTATGTCTCCGCCACAAGCATCCGTTTGATAACACTCCCTCCATGCCTCCATCTTTTTTTTATTTCTTTTATATGATCTGAGGCTATCACGCAAGAGAATTTCCTCTTATTTCTCACAGTCAGTCACACTGCCCCGGCCTGCAGGTTGTTTAAACCTAGCGGGGGAATTTAAACAAAGAAATTAGCTCCGTCTTGGATCAGCAATGTCATAATTTTCTGTAGAGACACACATTAACTCAATTGACACTATTTTAACAGCACAATAACCATCCCGTAACTCCTGAAATTTGTGATAGACAATATGAATTCATGATAAATATGTGATTAATAATATGTCAAACACTTTAAAGGGACAGGTGGTCAGTGGAAATTTTTATTCAATTGAAAAAAATAATGTTATTTTTCATGTGTTATAATTGAGAAAAATCTAAATAATAGCCATGTGAATGATTGTCCTTTGTCACCTTGTGCCCTGTGATTGGCTAGCCACCATTTCAGGGTGCCCCCTGCCTGATGCGCGTGGTTAGCTTGGATAGGCTCCAGCACCCCCTGCAACCTTTATCAGGATTAGCAATAGGGACAAGGAATTAATGAATAAATAAAAGCCAGGAAGTGACCGCCTTTTGTGTGGGCAAATATTTGATTTTAGCCAATCAAATCCGAGTTTCCCAGATTGCCGACTACCCATCGTGATGTCGTTAATAGCCATTATCCAAAGCACCTGTGTTTGAGTCTGTGTGTGGTTCTAACTGATGTCACAAAATGGTTGTTGCCATTTTTGTCTTTAAACAATATTTTCAGCTATCGTCAAAGGTCTAATTAATGTGTGACTTTCATAATTAAATACTTTGAGCAAGCATCATTTACACAAGGATTTTTATACGAGGTATTTTTCTTCATTTATAGAGCACTCATCTAATTCATTGTCATATATTGAGGCAGCTCATCTTCCAGTGCTCATTTTCAATGGCAGCCAAATTATTCACTTAAAAAAAGAAAACCTCTAAATGGTTTGAATATCCAGCTCCACAAACTGCAGCCTTATTAAAAAAAAAATCCAAATTATTATTTTTTAATTAAATTGAGTTCAGAATTGAAAAGAAAAAAAACTGTAAAAATAGAAGGGACATATCCCCATCAATAGCAGCCAATTGGCTTTTTGTTTGAATAATTTCTTTCAAACTTGGAAAATATTCAAACATACTAAATAAAATCATAATGAATTGGACTAAAGTTGCTGTTATGGCAAACAATGAGTAAATTAGAAATAATAATCTAATGTTCTTTATTCATTTTTTTTATGAATCAAATGAATTGTAAGCATGACCTAGTATCCAAAGATCTGAACACCACTAAATGGGTCATGTATAGACCACACTTAATTGGTGAGGTTTTTTTTTTATAGTTACTATAAATATTCACTTGCCCTTTTGGGGTTTAGGCCGAGTCACTCAAATGTTTTAAAAGGATCAAGTTTATTCTTGTGAAATTGGCAGGTTCGACTCATTGCTCTTCAGAACACTCTACATAAACTTATTTTTGGCCTGCTATTCTATCTAAAATGTCTTATTTAACTTGTCAAAAATTCAGCTGACATATTAGAAACAGTAGTCGCACCTCAATGAGAGTCTAAATCAAACTCAAGCATTTTCTTTGTATGGTTGGAAATGAAATGTCCCAAAGTGTACAAACATGGCTGGTCACTATGCACAGATTGCTTGTTGAAGCAATAAACCTCAATGACTTTAAGTAAATATATAGATATGCAAAAAAAATAAAGGAGCACTTTTGATCTCAAACAACAGAAGTAAAATTACTTCAAATGATTGATGAAGAGTATTCCTTGTGTTACATTGTAGCACTCTTGGGGAAAAAAAACAATCAGACTTGGCCTTGCAGTAATGAAGGAGTGCTTTCGGGTTGTGTTGATGCTTGGGTAAATAGCGATTGTTTCAGTGCCGGCTCTCCAAACACGGCCAACAATGCTGCCATTGTCCCGCCAGCTCTCATTAGGAGGAGCATCACAGAAGAACTGAAGGGAGTTGGGTGAAAATGGGGCAAGAAGGGACGTCAAAGTGCGCAAGTGCGTATGTAGCTGGCAGAGGGAGGAGGGTGTAATAGGAGGCGTTGGAAAAGGAAAAAAATGGAGGAAAGGGGAAAGATGCGTTCTTCTGCTCATTCCCGTTTGTTTCTTCTTTTATCATCTTTTTTCCATCCACATCCGCCCTTCGGTCCTTTGTTCGTCACTGCGTCTGCATTCGGGATGGTGAGGGATGCTTTGCCCGTCGTGCCATCACCTTCTCCTACAAAGAGGGAGAATGTCAGTAAGAAAAAGAGGCCAGGGTGGGGGTGAGAGGCAGAAGGGGGTGCAACAACAAGACAAAAGGAAAAGATTTCCCTGCTTCCTGGCTTAATGAACACGGGCAAAGAATGCTCACAATAGAATACATTAACCTCACATTAGTAGAAGCAATCAATTAGCAAAAAGAAGACTATTTCAACTTGGGGATTTTTTTTCTTTTTGGGGTTTGTTGCTTCGGGTCCATTCAGAGTAGAATTGAGTGACCCACACAAGTGCCATCTTCCCACACTAAATGCCAGGCCCCAAAACAATTGCTCACTGATAAATTCCTCGGAAATCGGACCCAAGATCCATGTAGAATATTTAAGAATGGCTACGCAATAATCTGGTGAAACAGTATTTGTTAATTTTGATCGATACTGTCAACTACGTATCCATTGTGAGTTTTTTTGTTCTATTACAATTGCATCATATAGAGCAGGGGTCACCAAACTACGGCCCGCGGGCCGGATACGGCCCGCCGGCACATTTGGACCGGCCCTCTGAACAATACCAGAGACGCTATCGGAATTTTTTTCCTATTTGGCCTTGAAGACTGGGACATTTTAATCTTGTGTTTGGTTCATTGCACCCCTGCTGAGCCCACAAATCATCCCAGTGAAGCGGGGCTTCGCATTGCTTCTTTGGTGACACGCACGGGGAGAGTGTTTCCCTTTGATGCATGCGGGCACGTCCACCGTTGCATGCACGAGCAGTGTTACCGAGACATCTGGACGATCGCAGGTGAAAGCGGAGCCCTGGGACCATCGCGGACTATTCAAGCATATTAAAACTGCAACCTGTTTGAGAACGGAATAATAGCGAAAAAGTTAGGTGAGAGAAAAATTGATTCAGAATGCAGGATATTTAACCTGGAGTGGACAAACGATTATTTTTTTGTTCAATGCAAAGAAAAGGCTGTTTGTCTCATTTGTCAAGAGACGGTGGCGGTATTCAAAGAATACAATCTTTGCCGACACTATGAATCCCGTCACAAAGACAAGTACGATAGATTGCAAGGCCAAATACGAGCAGACAAACTCTCAAAGCGAAAAAGTGGACTACTATCTCAGCAGAACCAGGCATCCGTTCAGGCCAGCTTTTGGGTTGCTAAATTGATAGCAAGCAGCGGTAAGCCTTTCACTGACGGAGAGTTTGTTAAGAAATGTATGGATACTGTCGTGGAGGAGGTGTGTCCCGAGAAAAAAGATGCATTTAATGCCGTAAGTCAGTCGGTGAGTACAATGACCAGACGCGTTGAAGAAATCGGGAGTAATGTATATGCCCAGCTGCAGCAGAAGACGAAATAATTTGACTTTTTTTCATTAGCACTGGATGAAAGCACGGACGTGCAAGACACAGCGCAACTGCTCATTTTTATTCGTGGAGTTAGCGCAAACTTTGAGATTTGCGAGGATCTGGCAGCCCTCCAAAGTCTCAAAGGGACTACAACGGGAGAGGATATTTTTGACAAAGTGTGCCAAACCATGGAGAAGTTGGACCTGGACTGGTCAAAGCTAGCTAGTATCACGACTGACGGGGCTCCTAGCATGGTGGCCGAAACTCGCGGTCTAATAATGGGACGCATGAACCGGGAGTTGGAAAAAAGGGGTCTCACCGCCCCGCTACGAGTCCACTGCCAAATTCACCACCAAGCACTGTGCTGCAAAATGTTGACGTGGGATTCTGTAATGACGGTTGTGGTGTCGTGCATAAACTTCAGAGCAAAGGGAGAAGATTGTGCATGGCACAACAGAAAGTTAATGTTCCATGGCTTTTTCTGTTACAAACTGACACCGGCCCCCCATCAGAGAAGGGAAAAGTTATGTGGCCCTCACAAGAAAAAGTTTGGGGACCCCTGATATAGAGTGTTGTTTTTTAAAAGATCGCATTATCCAAGTACACTTATTGAGAGAGGCCAAATATTTTCTTTTTGGATGAGATTGACGGCAATAAACATCCAATTCTACTTGAATTGGAAGGGTTAGAAATGAATGAATGCCAGCCCTGTTAGTCCTCCATTTTGGTTTTATTTATAGAAAATTTAAATGAATTAACTATGATTGGCTGGCCATCAATTCGGGTTGTCCCCCGCCTGTTGCCGATAGTTAGCTGAGTGAGGCTAAATTAATGAATAAATGAATGCTGTTCATTGACTTTTTTACTTTAAAAACGTGAAGGATTAAAAATGGAAAAGAAAAAAGAAAACATTGACTTTTAAGGGGCTCAAAATTAAAATTTGGACAATTTCGGGGTCAACAATACCTTGAAAGAAATCCTTGGCTAACTAAAATAGTTGTTGATTCATTTGCTAATTAATGAGTTATCAATTAATTGTGGGTCATATTTATTTATTTTATTTCAGAGTATTTAAATGAATGCCCCAAAAAGAGTTAATCCACAACTCTCAAGTTCTAACAGATTCTACCTACCTAATAAGACAACCAATGGGTACCTATTCTGACTGGTCTAAAGGTCCTTTGACAACTTAAGTTGAACAAATGCTGACAATTGCGAACCAAAATTTTCCACAAGTCCCATCAGCCTTTCACATGGCATTTAGATGAAATGTCTTTATCCGTTTACGTCCGTGTTATCTCAATTTGTATGTGTCATCTGGGAAAATAGCTCCAGATAATAGCAGCAATCTATAGTGTGTAAAAGGCAAAGACTTATGCCCTCACAAATGCTGGCACAAATCGATGTTGCTGTTATTTAAAGTAAAGCTTTGTAGGGGAAGGGAAAATATGCATACAATATAGGCTCTAAGGGAGCTTCATTGTGCATTTCAGTCACATCATAATTACATGACTTGCCTGCACACTTTGAATGATATTTGGAATTCATTCTTTCTCCACAAATAGTACTAAATATTACCAGTTTGTGACTTTGTCTATGTATGTGCATTTGTGTATCAACAACTAACCATGCTACTTCGAGCTACATAAGCACAAACACATGTAAGTAATGTTGCACAAGTGCAAGCCTCCTGGTTTGTTGGACAACATGGAATGAAGAGCCACTTCAGCATAATGCAAGATGAATGGAAGACACATCCCTATGTACATTCAAAGGAGCTGTAAAATCTATTTGATGTCGAGTGCATTGTCGGATGTATTTTGTTGCTCTTCAAAGTGCCTCAGATGGGTGGTGGGTAGTGTTTTGACCTTTCAAAAGAAAACGATAAACCTATTTTTCATACATTCGAAGTGTTTGTATTCTACTGCTGTGGATTGCATGCGTTTAGATGTTTTAAGTCTTGCAGAGGCAAGTGACAGAAGAATAGTAATGTTTTCTTTGAAGGGGGAATTTTTCATTTTAGCCTCTTGTGATGCACTGATGGCAATTGGCGCTTTACAGAAAACAGAAGGTTAAAGGTTATGGAGATAAACAGTACTTGTATTCAGCCACACCAAAGTCAGGCGAATGAAACACTACGCCGTCAGTGTTCTATGTTGTTGACCATGCATTGCAACTTTATGCTTCGGCATCCCTTCCAGTTGTCCTCCAGGTTATCAAGCTTCCTACACAGCTGCTATTGTAGACTACAGCTGGTTTGCTACTGGCGTTTATGCGGGAACAAGTGACATGGCCTTTACCAGTCAATGGGTCTCTCTTCAGTATGTCAGGCCCCCTGGAGTCACTTTTTAAACCACCATGCTCTGTTTCGTGGAGTAAATGACTACATGTGCAGTTCCTTGCTGTACTCAACCCGATCAGCCTAATGACCTACAATTTAAACTTACGGATTCTATACAAAATAAACCTATAAATAGTATCAATAATAATCATCTAGATTTCCTTAGAGTAAACTCACGTATATAGACACACGCAATATACTTGCCAGCCCTTAGATAGAAGAACAGTGAAGGTTCAAGGTCATTTCAAGTATTCAGTCACCCCGGGCTCTCCATTGTCAAGGCACCACATCCTTTGCTCTCAAATGTGCCCACAGGCTGCAGCAGGAGCAGCGCATTGTAGGTAGGCGGGTGTTGAATGCACTGCATCCCACTATCACGCTGGTCTGCAACAGTATATTGTCTGTCAGGTGAGACTAATGTAAACAAATAGCTGCAGGTGTTGACCTACAGAAGAATCACTATCATTTAGTAGCTGTACAAATATTGTCAGATTGCTATTTTCCTTTATAATTGCAACTGATTGCTTCTCTACTGTGCTGTTAACCTTTTTTCTGCACTATTGTTGGTATTGAATAAAGGGGTTATTTTGCTTTCTACTTAGTCGAGAGTTACACTGCATAGAAATCGTAGAGAGCGATTTTTGTAAAGGTGAGGCTGAGCAGGAAGGAGGGAGACGGGCTAAAAGGGAGTAGCAGCAGTGGGTGTGATTAGCTCCTTTGTTGGAGGTCTGTTGAGCTTCATTGGCTGCAGAGAATAGCTTCCTAATGAAGCCAGCCAAGCTTGGACCAAACTTTGTCCTGAAGACAAACTAAGTTATGGTGGTCCAGCGGCGCGCCGGGGGCCAGACAACTGATATTCAACGCCTGGACATATGGTGCCCTCCATCAGGGCCTCTCCCAGCCACTTTCTCATGCGCCGTCTATTTGTGAGTCTTTGCGAAGTCGCTCCATCTTTTTCAGTTACTACTAAAGCACAAAGGCAGAAAACCAGAAAGGAAACAGAGGGTGGTGACAGAAAGTAAAGGTTGTTGATGCTCACTGGACGCGACATAAGAACGACGCCTGCAGGCTTTGTCCATCCAGATGACCCCGATACACAATTATTTCTGACACGTCCTCCAAAAGGTGATGTAACGGAGTAAATGACACTAGATAGATAAAATCACCACGAGGCCATTCCATTGGAAACAAAATATTAAGTCAAGTGGGACCAAGCCTGATTGCAGTTTGAGGCTAATTGTTTGGGTCAGGGTGGGAGCGTGGGGGACGGGCAGCTTCCACGTTTCACCAGCAAAGCGCTCGGTAACTGAGCTGGCAAGGGGGAGAATGGGCCCACTCCAGGGCCACACAGCGGGCTTGAGCAACACTTATTTCTACTGGTCAAACTGTCAGCCAGAACAACTTCATTGTGCCCAAAATTGGAGTTGAAAGCAGGGCAGAGACTTGGGAGGAGAGGGGGTTGTCGAGGGGGTAGGAGTGAGGCAAGGATGTGGAGACACAAGACCCAAGAGGAAGCGGTCTGTGCGAAACTGGGGAACTGGAAAAGGGGGCGTACTGAAGTAGTTGCAAGATCTATTCAATGCAAAGAAGAAAATACAGGCTTTCCCAAACAAACCAAAGTGAGTGCAGCTCCAACCCAACACGGATGTTCTTCACAGATTGATAATGAAACACTATTTTGCCATAATATTCTTGTACAGTATTCAAGGGTTAGATTCTAACCGTTAGATTCTAACGGTTAGAAAAAAAACAACAATAACTTTCATAAACTCATGTCTTGTTATATATACAGTTGTGGTCAAAACTTTACATACACTTGCGAAGAACATAATGTCATGGATCCCTTGAGTTTCCAGTTATTTCTACAACTCTGATTTTTCTCTGATAGAGTGATTGGAACAGATACTTCTTTGTCACAAAAAACAGTCATGAAGTTTGGTTTTCTTATGACCTTATTATGGGTGAACAGAAAAAAAGTATATATATATATATATATATATATATATATATATATATATATATATATATATATATATATATATATATATATATATATATATATATATATATATATGTCCAGCACCCCCCACGACCCTAGTGAGGATAAAGCGGTTCAGAAACTGAGATGAGATTGAATATATATATATATATAGAAGACAAACAACCATTCACGCTCACACTCATACCTAGGGGTCATTTAGTGTCCAATCAGCCTACTATGCATGTCTTTGGAATATGGGAGGAAACCGGAGTACCCAGAGAAAACCCACGCAGGCCTGGGGAGAACATGCAAACTCCACACAGGTGGACCGACCTGGATTTGAAACCAGGTCCCCCAGTGTGAGGCCGACGTGCTAACCACTCACCTGCCGTGCCGCCCTATATTCATTCATTCAATTCAATTTTCTGAACCACTTATCCTCATAAGAGTATCGAGAGGTGCTGGAGCCTATCCTGGCTGACTTCAGGCACCAGGCAAGGCACACCCTGAATCAGTGGCCAGCTAATCCCAGGGCACAAGGAGACGAACAACCATCCGCACTCATACCTACTCAGCCTACCCTGCATGTTTTGGGGATGTGGGAGGAAACCGGAGTACCCGGAGAAAGCCTACAAAAGCCCGGGGAGAACATCCAAACACCGCACAGTGAGGACTGACCTGGGATCGAACCCTCGACCCCATAACTATGAGGCGGCGTGCTAACCACTCGTCCACCGGGATGCCAAGATTAGGTATTTCAAGATGTAAAAGTCAAATGGTACACAAAAGAGTACTTTTAAAAGTGAAATACACCATTATAGTTATAAATCTAAAGTAATATTTCTCTGTTTTATCAGCACAAACCTCTTGGGATGTACTGACACTAAAACCAATACAGATAAGCCTTAAACCACGTCCCTTCACTATTGTCTCCTTTCTCCCCTTCTAATTTAAATTTCCACTCCTGACAACTGTATGAAAACAAATTGAAGAAGTTAACTTTGTTAAGCCGAGTTTAGGGAAATAATGAAAGTCTGCGTCTCAGCGTGCAAGTGTGGGTGAAAATGTGTGACTGTGTGTGTGTTTGTGCTGTCTTTGTGCCGTCTTTTCCTGCCGGGTGCTAGCATGTGAATGTGAGTGAAATGCAGCAGCTGAGAGCGTGCACATGCACACACACGCACGTTTGATCCAGTGAAAGCCCTGCAGCTCCCAGAGACCTAACAAAAGGCCTCCTCTATCCATTGTATGAGCTGTGTGTTTCCCAGGAGAACCCACCCAGAGTCAGAGAAGAGCCCGAGATCACTTTCCCCTACCATAGCTTTTTTTTCTCTCTACATGGCCAACACAAAACTCTCGACAGAAGTGGCCTCAGTTTTTTTCACGTACAAGGCACGAAGTTTGGGAGAGAGGAAAAGTATGCATGAGTGTCTTGGCAGATGAACAGACGCATTGACAGACCAGAAGCAAGTATTTAAAGTTAGAATGTTAGCGATTGCAGTTTTCCAACAGAAAGACAGATTAAATGTGGTCCAGCAGGTTTTTGGTAGATTAGGTGGTTGAGTGACATTTCATTCACAAATATGACTACTGCGCACACCAACCAAGAAAAAAAGTGGGGGGATTGGCGTGAAATTACAGTAACAGAAAAAAGGTTCACTGAGAATGGAATGAGTAAATAGTGGGCTGCATTATGTAAAGTATTTTTTTATGTGGGGAAAAAAAGAGATTATAGCTCCAGCTGTCTGCCAATGTGGTCATTTAATCAGAGCAGTAACTTAATAAGTATGAGTCTTTGTAAGCTGTTTTTTGTAAATGTTTGGAGTGCTTTCATTCATAGTTTGTAACTCGTTCATTCATTTTACTTACTGCTTATCCACACGAGCATCGCGGGGGTACTGGAGACTATCCCGACCAACTGTGGGCAGTAGCTGAGAGACACTCTAAATTGGTTGCCAGTCAATCATAGGGCACACTTCGATAAACAGCCATTCACACTCACACTCATACCTCCAGACCCATGCAGGCTTGGGAGAACATGCAAACTCCACACAGGATGGTCGAAACTCAGAACATTGAAGGCAATGTGCTATCCACTCTACCATTGTGCCACCCTAATTTGTAACTTTCACCATTAATATTATCTCTTTCAATGACATTGACGATGATCAAGATCCAATCTTTTGGCTCTTTTCATCTTTGTACTGCGCATAAAAATAGCTTGGTATCCAGTCCATTTTAACTGAGGTATAGCATTGAATGAACGATTGCCAGCCCTTGGAGGTCAAATGGATTAGCTTTCTAACACCCTCAAAAGCAGGAAATGAGTTAAATAAGTGCCATATAAAAAGTTAAGAATGCCTTCACTATGGGGCAGAATAAAGAAAAATACTGCTCTCATGTCATTTTATATGGCCTTTGGAACTATGTTAACCAGAATCACAGGAGTCAATAAATTTGAACCGTTGACATTTCATCTCTCATGGCATTTTCACACAAATGTGAGAGCTGCAAGTTGAAGTAAAATAATAGCTAAAATTGAGATTGTTGATGCATGAAAGGTTTCTGTGAAGTTGCTCAATCTGTAGAATTAAGCAGCTGAAAACAAACATGGTATGCTGATACCATCTAATCTCTCCAACACCATTATCGTCTAAAATATCACCATACGCCCCTTCATACCACTGTTCACACACCCCTTGAACCAGAGATTTTTCCTTTTTCCTTCTGCTGTACATCCTTTGAGGTAAAAATTCTGTTGTGTTGAGGATAAGCGTGAATGTAAGTCATTTGTCTGGTGTAACTAAACGCTATAGCCAGTTGTTTGATCAATTCAATTCTAGAGCAAATCAGCTCATATAGCGTTTTTCCTCACTATCTTATTTAATAAGATTTAATTGCTTAAACTTTTACAGAATCCTCATTTAATAATATGTTGTTGTTGTTGTTGTTGTTTTAATTAACACCATTTCATTTATTATTTTACAACTGCAGATATATATAATTGACACCAGGCATGGCAACCACATATTTGGGGCATCGCATTTTAATAATAATAATATAATAATAATAATAATAATAATCGGACATAGGCCATGTCGTCATTATCACAACACAAAAAGCCTACTTGTCATCACACGCAGAAACTGCGTGTGACGAAATTGATGGTGCTTCTCCATAAGCTACGTTTAATCGGCAAAAGACCTAAATAAGTGTAAGTTACGGACTTGTAATTTGTCATTCCGCTGTTGTGGATACAGGTCGCTTACCTCTCGATTACCGCACACTGTCTGCCACTTACCTTCCTTCAAGTCAGCTAGTAGGAGGCAGATAACCAACCAAACATCTATTCATATGCCGCAGAAGGGAATGTGAAGAGCCACATACAATCATTCATTCAGTATTGCTTATCCCCACAAGTGTCGTGGGGAGTGCTCTAGGACGGGTTAAAAGAGGAGCTTAAACTGAGTTGCATATTAACTTTTCTTGCTTTCATGCTGTCACTTCAATTTTCTTGCTCTTTCTTGCCTCCTCGTTTTCAACCAAATTATTACAAAAACAAAACACCAGTGGTGGTTCTAAGTACCTGACAATTTCTAGGAATGTTCTCTTTTGTGATCCAACATCATTACATTTAAGAACACTACACACTCAATTTAATTGAAAGGCATGGCGATATACATACTTTGGTGCCTGGCTCAGGTCTTCTGGCCTCATGCTCTTATTTTACATCATATACATCTTTTACATCTTCAGTGTGCACATTGTGCATGCACATATCCATTGTGGCATGTGACTTTGTATGTCAACTATCTTTCCAAAGCAGTACAGATAAAGAGTAAGTTGTGGTGGGGTGGAAAGACCATGCATATGCACACACATGCACAGACCCATCTGTGCCTCCAACACATTTCAGAGGTGAGAAACTGTGCCATCATTTTCCCAAGAATAATTGACACTTCAAGTTAGCCTTCCAATCAAAGGGGATTATGTCTTTCCAGCATATGTGCAGCCACTGAGCACTGCCATATTGAAGAATATAAAAGGGAGGGCAAAGTGTAGGTAAGAAGGGGGTGCGTCATAAAAGCTTAACCCTTTCATTCCTCCTTCTTGAGTAGAGGAATTAATGTCACTTTTTTAGAAATACACATATAGTACTTGAACATACGGTGCAGTAGGGATGGGAAATTTTAAGATCGCAGGCGTAGGGATACATCATCGCTTTCACCAACTATGATTGGCTGGTGATAGAGTGGACTAGCCAGAGCTACCAAACTGTATCTGGAGTGAGCTGCACAAGCATCTGAATCACAGACTGATATAATTATAGTTTGTCCATGATTACTTATTAAATAATTCCAAATTGTCTGTTAGCTTCCTTTCATTGCTTTCCCCCTGGTTGCACTGCTTCCAGATGTGTGTTTTCATATTGAAGCATTTAACCAATCACATTTCAGCCATTGTTGCCAGGGTCAGAAATCTGCCTCAAGGCCTTCGAAATCAGTTCTGCAGGCTCTGCTACATTAAACAAGCGTCGATAAGACTGTTGCTTTAACCAACCAGAATTCGATTTGGTGACACCAAGGCCTTCTCATAGGCGTAGGGATACGTCAACGCTTTCCCCAACTATGATTGGCTAGTGATAGAGTGGACTAGCCAGAGCTACCAAACTGTATCTGGAGCGAGCTGCACAAGCAAATATATTGTTGAATAAATAGTGGTTTTGTCAACCCGCAATGGCTGAAGGAGGAGAAGAAATGGATTTGTTTGCAGATTTACTGTCAAAACCATTTTCAAGATGGACTTTTCAAGAAAAAAAAGCTGGACATCATTCAGAAAGGTCGGACAACTCCAAAGCAAGCAAGCCTGTCACAACCGGGAACGAACATTTTCAGCACTATATCGAATAAAAACGTATGCCAGAAATACGACGGGACAGGCTCGACTTTCAGCATTAGCTTCGACAGCGATAGAAAAGAAGGAAGAAAGGATGATGGATATTGTGTACAGTTAAAAAGGCTAAATATGGCTATATTCCTAAATAATATTTCAACTGTATGAGGTTATTCTTGATTATTTTTTATGTGTCGCAGCTGTAGCTGCAGTAGCGGTTTTATAGCCATTAAATAGTTTTTGCTGAAGGCGTCACTAGGAAATGGATGGATCGCCACTGCTCTCCGCTAACCTGTGAGCTAAAATATGGAAACCACTGATGCAAGAACTAAGTACCAAATGCACCAATAGGAGCGTCACATCAGCACTCAGGTGCTGACACTACCTCTAGCCCTGTTACAACCTATTATTTTTTTCATTTGACTCTTCTGCATGTATTATCCCAATGATTAGGAACAGCGTAACAAACTTGTCAAAGGAATTCAGAGACTTTTTGTACATTAAAAGTGGTGGAATAACAAAAGAATGCACACATTTTCATGTATTTTTACTTTGAAATTTTGAATATGGCACTCAAGGAATAACATTTAAAAATATGAATTGTTAATGGTTTCTCTGTCCTGAACACTGCACTACACCATTAGGTGGCTTGATATGATTTTTTTATATATATATATATATATATATATATATATATATATATATATATATATATATATATATATATATATATATATATATATATATATATATATATATATATATATATATATAGTTAATATACTATACTGCCACTTGGAGTCATTGGATTTTGAAGAAAATGTCAATTTAAATGAAATAGTAATGTTAAGTGGAGAATGAAAAACGTTCTTACCTTCATCTGTTTCATTAAGTCCTTCTTAAAAGGTCCTACATTTCAATTTATTGTTGTGTTTATCCATCATTGCTTTATTTATTTCTTTTTATTATGTTGTTAACAAATTATTTAGTACAGTCGTCCATATTTATTTCAATGAAGCTTGCAAGATGCAGATTATTCACAGATGTTAATTTTATTTCACATTTGAATCTCAGCTAATTATTTAAAACCACCAGTTTACAAAACCAATTGCAAAAGAAAGTTTTCAAAAAGAAATCATAGAGAATCATTAGTGAACTCAAGAAAAAAAGTTATTTTTATTTTTTAGGGGCCAGATCAGCCAGCTCTATGGCCCCATGCAGGGAAATTGTGGTTGTCTACCTTTTCTTGGCACAATCTATGTTTCCTTCTATCTTTCTTGGCAATTTTCCATGTTTATGCCCACTCATACTTCATATGGGTCTCTGATCACCCAGAGAGACGGTTTGCCCACATTAAACCATTAAACCAAGTGCAATGTTGAATTATTGATAATGGCTAATGAAAAGGATCAGTTCAGGATGAACTATGGACTTAACCAAAGCCCTAAGGCTAACACACCAACACCCTCTCTTAAGCCACACTCACACACGTACAATTTGCATTCTCTCTTTTCTTATTTTAGAAAAACTCAATCTGACTGGTCTTTCCACTTTCACTTTCCATTGTCCCATTTTCTCAACAACAACGTCCCAAAAATATGTTGCTCGTATTCAATTGCAAAAAAAGCAAGCAATTGAAGAAGCACAGCTAAGAACAGTTGTTATGCAAAGCTGCATTTGAGGGAGAATTTGGATTCAGTATTTGGGGGGTAGGGGTAGAGAATAGGGAGGGTCTAGGGGTACAGGCGCCAGCCCCTCTGAGGCGCTCAGCAGCATCCCCCCGCTCAAAGCATGGCGGATGTGTCTGGGGGTATCCATGACAACGCTGCTATATGCCAGATACATACCACAATAATGTGAGTAGAGGTAGCGGTAGTGGTGGTGCTTTTATGTGTGGCATTAGCATGTCACTGAATGAATAGAAAATATTCAAACTTTTGGACATTTTAGTGCCAGTGGCGATGGCAGACGTCCAATCCATTTTAACTAGGACAGGTTGGCAGCCAATGACTGGATTTGAGTTAAAGGAACAAACAGTACCTCTATCATGGGCATCCTTGTTGAAAGAATCTTTTCATTTATTAATTTTCTGAATCGTTTTATCCTCACTAAGGTCGCGGGGGTTTGCTGGAGCCTATCCCAGCTGACTTTGGGCCACAGGCGGGGGACACCCTGTATCGGTGGCCAGCCGATCGCAGGGCACAAGCAGAAGGACAACCATTCGCACTCACACCCATACCTAGGGGCAATTTAGAGTGTCCAATCAGCCTACATTGCATGTCTTTGGAATGTGGGAGGGAACTGGAGTACCTGGAGAAAACCCATGCAGGCCCAGGGAGAACATGCAAATTCCACACAGGTGGACCAAGCTAGATTTGAACCCAGGACCCCCAGAGCTGTGAGGCCGACGTCCTAACCACTGAAGCTGCCCAGCCGCCTGAAAGAATCTTGTTTAATAAATTTAAATGAAACATTGTGTTTGTGTGTGGGTATAGCACACATAATCAGAGTACATTTTTTTGTTTTAACATTTTCTCCATTTTGCATCTATGAAATTCCTGATTTACTTTTCGCTTTTTTAAGCAACCGTCTTTCTCATGGTTATTTATCATCGGTATTGTCACTCTCTTTAACTCATCGTAAGCCAAATTTGTGAGTCTGACATAAAACTATTAGATTGTTCCAATTTTTACAGTTGACAGCAATAAAAATATCCTTAATGATGACATCAATGTGAATGAACCAGTTCAAATAAACACTATGTTATACTTTTCACCGTCGCTGAGATCAAGAATCATTCTGACAAACAGAACAAACTATCACATTAAGTAACACTTTGGGTTCTAATAATCTCACCAGGGACACTGGAGATACGCCATTAAACAGTTTCTGCAGGTGTACCAGAAAGAGGGAGAAAAGACACTCCTTTCAGTGTCATAGGGTTGTAAAAGTTTTTATTTTTCTCTATCCTTAAATGTGCACAAAAGCTCACACCCACACACTTAGATGCAGATCCTATGGGAGTATATTTTTAACCCTGACAGCCATGTGCATTTGCAGAAAGGTTAAAGGGCTAGATGCCGAATCAAGTAAATAATTCACAATTGCTGAAACTATTTCGATGTAACCTCAGCAGGAATGGGGGAGGGAGCCCAAAGAGACTTACCAATGTTCGGACACATTTTTAGGTTTAATTTGATCCCAATTAGAAATGTTTCTCTTTCAAAGCAAAGTGGTAAACCTGATGAAAAACACAGGCATCATGTATTCTTGTGTGTGTTTTTGCAGCAAAACTGACAGAATGATGAAGACTTCGCAGAGGGCGACCCGGAAAAAAACGCTGCAGTGATGCTAGACTTCAGGCATACACTTCAAGGATATTCAGCAGATCGCAAAGGTGACTTTCTCCTTTTGTGCGTTACTGTTTCTGCCCTCTTTTTATGCGGGCCGTATTTCACAAAATCCCCCTACTATAGTTCAGCAGCCTATAGTAGCCCTTTTCCCCGAGAATTCACCATGAAACCTTCCATAAGACATTCGGAGTGACATTGCATGTGTCAAACTGTTGATTGAAGGAGACATGCAGAGAAATGCTGCGCTGATGAAATCATCTGACCCCCATCCTTTAGCACTATCCATTTCTCCAAAGACACAGAAAGGGCATTTATACAGGTAAACCAGGGGTGGCCAAACCGGTCCTCGAGGGCCGCTGTGGGTGCAGGTTTTTGTTCCAACCGATCCAGCCCAGGCACTTTGACCAATGAGATTTCTGCAGAAAACAAGAAGCACCTGACTGCAATCCACTGATTGCACTTGTAGGACACCAGATTGGTGAAAAGGTGTCCTCTTGATGGGTTGGAATGAAAACCCGCACCCACTGCGGCCCTTTGTGGAATAGTTTGGACAACCCTGAGGTAAACCATGACTGGTCCCCCTGGTGAAAAGAGGTGAAAAGGAGCATCCATTATTTACTAGTGGACGGCTTCTAGACACTTAGCAAATAATGCACTGCTTCAACCACAGTAAACATGAAGCCTTGTCTGTACTGACTAGAGCATTGTGGTTGTTCTTGTTTTTGATTTTTTTTAACATATATGTATGTTCTCCTCCATATTGACAGATATATATAAAAGATGTCTCCCAGAGGTTGAGAGGAGGTGACACGGGAAAAAAATGAATGTCATAGTGAAGTAATATGCATTCGTTGGTTGTATTTTGAGTAGGCTGGCAAATTTTGTGAATCTCTCTTATTGGAACTATGTGTACCTATTTCTTCTTCATAATGTAAAAATTGAAACCATATTTTTCACAATTGCTGCTCATGTGGCGCGTGCCATGTTTCACCTTTGCTATGGTGCTGCTCTGATGGTTCTTAATGTTGTTTTCCTGCCGAGCTACATTTTTCTGAGAACCGTTCGTAAAGGTGGAAGAACTTCTAAACCGTTCCAAATTCCTGTCATCTCGCAGGAAAACTATCTAACCTGGTAGTTCTCAAAATGTGGTACAAGCTCCACCAACGGTCTGATGAATATAGACTGAATTAAATTTTAAATGTTTAAATCTAATTCTCAACAGCACATTTAACAACTACTTTAACAAGAACTCGTTGACGATGACCGACGAAGTAGATTTGCTCTTAAAATGAAGCATTTTTACTTTCACAACACAGTGGAATTGGGTTAATACATCTTTTACAAGTCCCTACAACTGACTGGTGATCAGTCTAGGTTGTAGACGGCTTTTTGCCTGAAATCAATTGGATTAAGCTCCAGAAACACCCACAACCCTTTATGCAATTTCATTAATTAATGCTCAAACTGTGGCTTATAAAATTAAATAAAACCTTAATCTTTTTTTTCCTGAACATTTTGGCCTCTAACATATTTCAATGTTGATCCTGATGGTAGTTTGCATGTTCTCCCTGGGCTTGCATGGGTTTTTTCTGGATATGTCCCAGAATCATGCAGGGTAGGCTGAGTGAACATTGTAAATTGCTCCAAAATTTGAATGTCGGCATGAATGTTTGTCCATCTCATTGTTCCCTGCGATTGGCTGGCCACTAAATCAGGGTGTACGTCGTTGGGTGGGATGGATTATAGCACCCCACGTGGTCCTTGGGAGGATAAACAGTACAGAAAATGAATATATTAATGATCTAATCAAACATACTTCCAAACAAAAGAATATCTTAACCATAAAAAATTAGGTTTTTTTTCCCTGGATGAATGAGAATCTACACTGACATTTAGATATGTCTAAGACCCACATTGGAGAGATATCATGTTCTTAGAAATGTGTCAAGTCATTGAAGTGACATGTCAGCAGAAAAAAATGATGTCAAGACAGGCAGCTCCTGCTTCGACTAAGATCAGCTTCTCGCATTCAGGCCGACAGACGAAAGGCTGGCCAGGTAGAAAGTGTGTGCCCTAGAGGTGCACCAAGAAAGAGAGGTCTTGTACCCGACTAGGCTGACTTCACTTACCTTCATCTTTTGGTGATGGGCTCAGCTTGGCTGTAAATAGCTGAGGGACCGCCTGCCAACGCTGAACTTTTCTGTACTGTCAGCTAAGCATCAGAAGCATTTGTAGAAGAAAAAAGCCTGGCCTCAATGCTTTTGTACTCATTGAATTCCAGCAAAAATGGGAGCAGTTCTTGACGTATATCTGCCAGCATATGTCTTTCAATATTTCAAGTCTGTGAAGGGATGACTGTGGTTTAAAAAGGTCAACTTGAAAATGGTCAAAGGACTGTAAGGTGCATTATTGTTTCTATTTTAGATATTAGCCTTACTATATAAAAAATGTCCTGTGATATGCTTTGTAAATCATCTTGATTAGTTGGGAATCTATTGGTCCATCTAATAAAATAATAATTGAATACCAAATTAAAATGAAATTAATTGTATTCAATATATCTGGTGTTTTAACAAAAAATAGGGAAAAATTATAAATAATTTTATTTATGGGTGGCTCGGTGGACGTGATTGGTTAGCGGGTTTGCCTCACAGTTCTGAGATCAAGGGTTAAATCCCTGGTTGGTTCCAACCTTCCTGTGTGGAGTCTGAATGATCAGTTCCAGCACCCCTGCAGCCCTTGTGATAATAAGCGGAACGGAAAACAAATGAAATAATTTTGAAAGAGTTTAAAATTTATTTTCATGTATAGTTTTAAAGAAAAGAAAAGAAAAAACGGTATATAATGTATAGAAATTTATGTAAATTCTAAGTTGGCTAGAAATATAAAATGAAAGCACAAAATTTACCTTTGACTTTGACCTGTGCTCTGAATGCAGATTATTAAATATAAATTATGTGTCACCTTGCTAGTCAAACTGGTTCGCTCTAACGGAAAAGCAGACCACACCTTTTAAATGTTCTTTCTTGATGCTTATTACAGTTTCTTTAAAAGTCTTACTAATGCCCTGGCATGCTTAGCAGTATTTTGAGTCTCATTTGATTTTGTCATCCATGCACAACTAATGTTGTATTTGTGGTGTAAATATAAACCATCTGTCTACTGGTTTCCTGTGAAAGAGAATAATAACAAGTTGTAAACCCGAGATACTCCTGAGCCATGTATCGTATCTATAAAAAAAAAAAAGTCAGAGGCCAGGTTCTAAAGTAGATCATGTAAGACAATACATGTGAGAAGTGCAGCAGGAAGGAGGAGAGAAAGGTGCAGTGCGATATGAGGTGCTGGCTAATGTTTGCCGCTATTGTTGAGGTCATTGTTACCTACAAGTTTACTGAGAACTCACGGCTCAGAGAACGCTTTCATTGAGGTAACTCGCTCCCAGACAAAAATACACACACTCAGGTAATGTGTGTTAACAATTCAGATCACATGAGATAACATTTTTTAACACTTAGGGTAATTTATGTGTATCCATATTATGTAATATAGATATATTTTTGTGAATTGTATCGATAGTGTAGTGGTTCATCCACCTGACATTTTTACTGGCAGCGTTAGATCGATTCTCACTCGGTAGTGGTGTGATTGTGAGTGAGTGCAAATTGTAGTCTCTATGTGGGCCCTATGACTGACTGGCGACCAGTCAAGGGCTTAGGCCACCTTTTGCCCAGTCAGCTTGGGTAGACTGTAGCACAGGGGTGGGAAATTAATTGCACAAAGGGCTGTAGTGGGTGCAGGTTTTCGTTCCAACCCATAAGAGGAAATCTTTCCACCAATCTGGTATCTTAGAAGTGCAATCAGTGGATTGAAGCCAGGTGCTTCTTGTTTCAGGAGAAATGTAATTGGTTAAACTGTCTGTGTTGGTCATTGGTTGGAACAAAAACCTGCACCCACACGGGCCCTCGAGGACTGGGTTGCCCACCTCTGCTGTAGCACCTCGCGACTTTGACGAGGACAAGCAGTGTTAAATGAAAGAAGAAATTGCACTTTAAAGGGGAACAAGGAAGTTATCTATTTGGGTCCGTATGCATGGTTGTGTTTGTATGGGGGAGATAATTCAAGAATAAATAAATGAATTATTATCACATTTGCAGGATATTTTTTTCATGTGAAAAAGAAGACGTGACTATATTTGGTATTATTAATGAGGTCAAAGGTCTAAATAAAATGGTGTAACATTCAAAAATGCAGACTTCCACTGCCTTTTAGTTCTTAAAACTTCCTTCTCTCTACTTGGAATGCAGACAAAAATGTAGAATTAAAATGCCTAGTGCTTTTTTACTTTTTGACACCTTATGTCAAACAAGTTCTGACTCTAGCTTAACAAATTTTCAGTTTGGAAAAAGGTGTATACTGCAACAGCTGTCATCTTTCCTTCTCATATTTCCATTTTTTCTGTTTTAGGTGTATCCCTCCTGCTCAACGACTAGAAGAAAAGTCATCAATGATTTTGTCCCTATCATTGCAACACATTTTTTATCCTGAGCTGAGAATCAATGTGCTTCCGATCATATTTTCACTGGTAATTAAGCAAAACTGACTGTTTGTTTTTTGACGGTTAAATAAAATTCCTTTTAAGACCAGAGACGTTTCCTTGTTTTTTTCTTGAACAATAGGCTTGACATAATTGGGTCCTGTTTGCTGATGACAGGAGCACGTGCACTGATAAAAGGTAGCAGGTTGATCAAAGCATCCACATCAAACTGACGCGTCCGACAGTTTGGAGTTTATCTGGGGAGGGGGGCATTTCTCTGCCTGCTTGTGCACAATAAATCCCCTGCCTTGTAAATCAAATGTACCTATGTGTGCAATATGAGCAACACCATCTGAATATTTTCCTCTTGTATCGCCACTCAAATGCATACATATTTCATTGCATTTTTTGTATTTGCCTGGTGATTTTGGGGTGGTGAAAAAAATAAAAGCATGACGGGATCCAATCTAAGAAGATCAAAAGTAGGTTTCAGAAATTGTTTCATATGAGAAAGGCAGATAATTTTTCCTGCTCTTCTCTTCATTCATTTTCATGTGCCTCTTCATTTCCCCTCTCCTTTTCCGAACCATATTATTCTCCCTGTCGCTTTCTACTTAACATTCATTCTCGCCGTCCTTCTCCCTCCTCCTTGGCCCATCTTCATTTCCTTTAGAAACATCACTCCTCCCTTCTTTTCAGCCAGCGTCCCCTCCTCTCCTCACTTGTCTTGCTCTCCCTCTCAGATGTCACATCAGACGTTCTTGTATTCCGCTTGCCCTGTCATCACATTTTTCACACAGCCTCATCCTTTAATTGGCCCTGGATCATCATATCATGTAGAATACCTAATCGCAAGGAAGGTATGAAAGATGGTCTCCACCTATATGCTCACTGACATACGGTCACGCTTACACAAACAAGTCATTCGGTGGCCGAATTTCCCCACCTGCGTGCATTTTTACACCTTCTGTTTGCACCACAGATGTCAACGCCGTGACAGGTGAGATGGTATGTTTTTTCCCCACAGTGTCCAATGATGTTTGGCAGCTCGTGTGATGAGACAAAGGATGCCCCCGAGCCAACAGTCACATCTACAGCTAACAGCACACACACAAAAAAAATACCAGAAATATAGCAAAGGTGTCCTTGGGGTTTTCAAGTAGCTGAAACAATCATCCTCATTCTATTGTACTGAAAACAAATGCTGTGACAAAATAAAGACTCACTTTTTTGGAAAGAGGAAATGATTCAGGGATTTGTATAATTTCAAAACATAGTTTTTTTTATATTTTTGGGATCTCAGATTAAAAATTATAATAAAGAAACACTTTTACCTTTTACATTTGTCAAGTATAATTCTAAAGAAATGATACTGTTACATTTCGGAAATGGAAATACAACAATCAGGCAATGTCATTTACAATAACAAAACAACAAAGATGCCACAGGTGAGCAATTTTCTATACAGTAATACCTTCCGGTACGATCTTAACGCGTTCCGGGACCGAGTATGTATGTCAATTTCCTCGTATCTCAAATTAATTTTTCCCATATAAAATAACTAAAAACAAATTAATCCGTTCTCACCCTCTGAAAAAAAACACGCAACATAGGATATTACAATGGAAAACATTTTTAATTTAATGTTAGTTTTTAATTGTTCTAATTCACCACCTATGCTCAAAAAATGACAAATACCTATCTAGTGGTTATGATCTGCAATAAAATGTGACAGCATTGTATGGCTAACAGCAAAGTAGAGAGACTTGACATCTTCAGTTCGCTACACTCTTGTGACACTACGTATCATAACATAAAATTTAAATTTAACTTAAATGAACTTCGCTTACTATACAAAAACTTAAAAATGTATGTAACCTTGTTGTGCTATAACCGAGGCAAAGGTGTTAATGTATTCCGTCGCTACACTCTTGTGACACTACGTAACATAACATCCAATTTTAATTTAACTTAAATGAACTTCGCTTACTATACACAAACTTTAAAATGTATGTAACCTTGTTGTGCTATAACCGAGGCAAAGGTGTTAATGTATACCGTTGCGGCTTTCGAATTGGAACTAGCTGCTTCCCCGTGCTTCACAACCGAGAGTGTCCCCAGTTCGTTTTTTAAAGTTATCGAACCAGCCACGACTCGCTTTGAAGGTTTCGGCTGGCGCCGTATCCCCTCTCTCAGCTGCTTGCTTTACTTTCAAGTCCTCGCAGATTCCGCTAACTTTATCCATATTAAAAGATGCCCTTTCGTCATGATTATCACTGCGCAGCTTGAAAAGGACCACCTAGCGGCCGCATCATATGCTCGTATGTCAAATTTGTCTCGTATCTCAGGGCAAAAATTTGCTCAGAATTTTTCTCATGTGTCAAATTTCACGTATGTTGAGACACTCGTATGGCAAGGTATTACTGTAGTTTGTCATGTATACATATTTCCAAATACGGTGGCTATACGTAGTATTGAGATTGGCCAATAACAAATGTGTATATACAAATTCGTTGTCCTAAAAAACATAATAAAAAATAATAAAAACAACACAGTAAGTTTACTCTGACCAACAACATCTACGGATGGAAAAATGTATGCAATGGAACAAATTTGAAATCTGATTGGCTACAGTCTCATTGTTAATATATTGTGAGGCTCTTCATGTACTTTGAACTTTGAAAGTGAAATAATGAATTCATTTTTTTTTCTGTCAAACATCAAAATAGGGATATAACATTCCAGCTGATTTCCATATTATATCCATCACCATCAATGAAAAGGGAGTTACTATTATAGAAATGAAATTTCTTGGTAAATGTAAATTTAAATGGAGAAGTTGAAGCCGGATAACACAAGTTCTTCCTCTGAATGTACATGTGTTGGCCTGTGTGGACAGTGATTGATTTTCAAGTGTTGAATGTTGACCGAGTGTTCTGCCATCCCAGGAGGGACGACACCATGCCGCCGTCTCCATCTCACTGTCCACTGTCCCACCCCTGCCCTCTCATTGCCATCCTCCATCCACTTTCAATTGCAGTCTATTCCTCTCTCTGATATCCTCACCATCCCCTGATGGTTTCATTGATAGGGAACATTGATATCTATTGCCATCCAAAATGAGCTGCTGCCTTGCCACTGGTGGACATTCCTTTGGCGGGTCAATAAAAGATAGTCATGCTTGGTAATCTACTGTGTGAACTCATAGCTGCTGTAGTCTATACCAGTGAGATCAAGATATCTATTGTGTCAAACACATCTATATAAAGAGTGGAGGAAGCAGGAGTGATGGGAAATGGAAAGGTCTTGTGGAACATCACAGCTTTTCAATTTTGCTTTATTATAATCACTTCTGTGAATGCCCTGCAATCTGTACAGTCAGCAATTGCATGGTCCCTGTATGTGTTTTTGCAAATATACGCTATGGTGTGATATTGGATGTGGAGATAAGAAGGGTACACAGAGCTGCAAATTTATCAATTTGAATTACATCTGCTTTGGCATATTTTTTAAATCAAAGCTAATCAGAGTTGCTTATGGACCACTCAGGGACGTTAAACATTATAACCACCTAAAAGATTGTGTATTTCACATTACATGTATTAATTTACAAAACTGAAATTTCGCATTGTAAACCTGGGAATTGAAAATCCTGAATTGTAGAGTAAAAAAAAAAACACTCAAACCGTACCTTTTTTTACGCTTTCATGAGAAGGTTTCTCAGGTATGTATTTAGTAATGAACATGTAAGTGTGCAATGCAATGGATAGTATTTTTTATTATTCATACACCAGAGGACGTGACTTAACCAGTCACATGATCATGTTTCTTCGACACAAGTTTTAAGTATCCATCTTATTTAAGTAAAATCCTATGGGATGGAAAAATAGCGAGAATTACAAGCCTTTTTTTAAACAGCTTTCAATGGAAAAATGCTTCAATTGCAGTTACACTGCCAAAGTTTTGGAAATACCGCTTTTATTTTAGAAAAACTCTAAAGGAAATGTAACTTGTGTTATACTGTATCATTACAAACTCAAAAGTCAAAGTTAATGCCTTAAATATTGTATAGTAAGTTCACAGACAGTTTTCAAAATTCATGAGGGTAGCCATTGCTCAATAAGAGCATGTTATGCAATCTTTTAGTATTTATTGGGAAAAGTCTTTGCTTGCTATTTGATTTGTTTTAGTAGTAGAGAGCCCAATGTCAAAGCCCCTCTGATTTTCACACACCCAAACATTAACAATACTGCAAAACATCAACCTCTTCAATCTTCTATTTTAGCGAGCTAATAAATGAGAGCAC
This sequence comes from Stigmatopora argus, assembly GCF_051989625.1. NCBI lineage: Eukaryota > Metazoa > Chordata > Actinopteri > Syngnathiformes > Syngnathidae > Stigmatopora > Stigmatopora argus. The sequence continues at coordinate 15,290,756 of NC_135391.1, read as the reverse complement.
GTGCTGAATTTATATGTAAATTTTAGCAAACTTTAAACTTCTAAAAAGAATGGCAAAAAATTCTCTCTTTCTTACTTTTAATAATCGTATGACTAACTAAAAGGTCACGTCCAAACAGACGTCAACCTTAAACCTTTAAACCAAGGTTTTCAGTGAGTTTGCAAAACAAGGTAATGAACAAAAATAAAATATAATTAATTGTTGTGTACGATAGATTTGCCAAAATCAAAAGTTTTTTTCTACTTAAGAAAAAATGTATATTTTATCCGTAATTCATACATAAAAATATGTACAGTAAAATTGTACTAATATAAGTACCAATGAGTCCAGAGTGCATATGATTTGTAAAACAGTTTTACAATGCTTTCATAAACTCCACTTGCCACGATATAGTATTAAAAATAGAGTAGTGGTGGATGCTTATATTTTCCAATCAAAGAAAGTTTGATTTAGGAAGAAACATCCATGAGAGTCACATTAGATTGTAGAGAACTACAGCATGTCTGTTCAACTGTGCAAACTTCATATTTGAAGTACATCATCAACCTGCTGCTCATCACGATGACTGAGGGGAACAAAACAGAAGCAATGTTCCTCTGCGCTCTACTATTAGTGATGTCGCGTCAGCCGCTCCCGAGGCCCCCGCTTTGTTTTCCCATCATGGCCTCGCTGCCGCCTGCTTGGTTTAAACAAGCCGTATTCTTCTTCAGCCTTTCAATTATACCATGCCCTGCAGCACCTCTCTGCTCGACACTGCGTCAGCCATGATTGGAGCTGAGAGAGTGGGAGGAGTGACTGAATTTGGTGTTTGGTGTAGAGTGGGGTTCTTTTCCTGTATATTGGCATTGTCAATAGTTGCCTTTAACCTCTTTCCGCGAGATACTCTCTGAACGTATAAGGAGTTCTTTACAATGTCAACCTTTTAAGGGCATCTGTTGGAAGTGTTTTGAGGATATTATTCTAAAAATTGTTATATTAATTATTATTCTTAACGCAGGAGTAGGATGTAACCTGCAGAGATACTGTATTTATTCCCCAAGGGGAATAAATACAGTATCTCTGGGTCAAAATGACATATTCCAAAAAGATTGAGGTCAAGCTAAATACCGGTCATATTGCAATCTCGTCCTCCAGTCAAGTACTTGAACACGGGTTAGCAATCTACTGATTTAGCAGTGTGGAACAGAAAAACAAGGTTGTCTGAAAGTCACTAACGTCCTAAAAGATTGATAAAAGCAAATTGGAGTTATATTTTTGTTGCCAAAATGTGGCACCCATCAATTCATAGACAATTACTATGTGCTAAGTTATTTTGTGACAAAAACAATCATAAGGACTTTTGTTAAAATAAGCTTCTGATTTATGGCGGTCATATGTCAAAAGTCTATTGTATTCACACCATTAAATATTTTGGAGTCAACTTAATTTCTTTTTTGAAGCAATAGAAGAAGAACCCATGCTAGAGAGAACATGCAAGTTTTTTTCCCTCAGTATTTCCCCCGATTCCTTCTTCTCAGACACAGGTCAAGTTGTTCTATTGAGAGAGTGTAACCAGAAAGCAACTGTGGAACCACCAAAGCAGAGCGTCTAGACAAGCCCCCTCAGTCCTGATGACCTCTGTTAGCCCCCGACTCCCAAGGGTCCTATAATACCTTTGTTTGCATGTTGATCAATTCTGTTTTCTGTCATTATAGTCGGACCTCAAACATGGTAACATCTAAACTTGAACTCCACTTGGACTGCACATTGTTATGTGACTCAAGTGAGTTTTTTTTCAAGACATTACTAATGAGAATACTGCCAAACAAATATATCACACACTCAGAAAGATTTTAGGTAATTTCTTCCAACATATCATGGGAGTAAATCATATGAATCGTATTCTTCCAATTTTTAATGCTGCTTAACCAAGTGTGGAAGTGTCTTTGTTCTGGTGATGAATGTGTGAAGTTGACTTTGGGCCCTCGGTTCCCACACATTGACTACACGTCTGCATTGATGTTTCCGGGGGGAGCCGACGTCTGGTGATTTGGGCATGAATTATCGTCTAGTCGCATGCATAAATTAACGGAAAACCTCAGACGGCAGATATGAATGCCTTAAATGGCCAGCTTATGGCTAGATGTTATGCTAATTGGCTAGTGTTTGCACATCACATCTGTGCTTAATTCTACACAATAGATATATTTTTAATAGCAATTATTAATTTAAAATGTTCCTTTATACATATATATGTATATACATATGTATATGTATATATAGCTTTATACATGTCCAAAATTTGTATGTATGTACATAGATAAATAAATATAGCATGCCTGTCAACGTATATGTTTTCCCGTATTTTATACGTTTTTTATCATTTCAAATTATGTACGCCGTATAACAACTTTTGTACAGGATTTTTTTAAGTACAATTTTTGTAAAACCGATCTGGTTCTACCCATTTCGGCTCCAAACCGGATTGTCTTGGTCACTGGTAGCAGACAAAAATTTCTTTTCATGCTTTAAGTATGATATGCGCATGCGCATTCCCCTTTCACACGTCCGCCTTTTCACCATCATCAAGCAATGGACCCAGACAGTCAAGCTGTCAGCATCATACAGTGACATCTACAGAATCTTGAATTTAGTGCATACTGATTGGGCACCTCATCTAATTTTAAATATTTAAGTGCGCCCTATGTGAGTAAATATGTGCTGGGTTGCATTTGTATGGTTTTTTTTTCATTGCTTAATAAAGGGAATTGCAATTATCAATAAGGGGAGCAATTGGCCGAGGTTGACAGGAATGATATAGCTATGATAATATGGTGTGTATAGTCACTATATTTATTTGCTGTTCTGTAGATTGTGAGTTTCAAAGCTGTAATTACTGGGATTTTTTCATTTCATTTTGCCGGATGGTCACCCCTCGTTGTTAGTTTAATTACCTTTTCATACTACGTCCATCACACACACACTGATTGTGGGTTTGTTATGATACAAAAAGGGTGATTTGCCAAGTTTGCCATCCAATGCCAACAATGAAACTTAATTTGAAAAGGTCTGCTTACACATTACAATACTTCATTAAAAAATGAATAAATTAGATATGAAACATACCAACAACTAAAATACAAAGCAATTATTAACACCATATATTTGGCTACACAGCGCACATGTTCCTCTTTGACACTTCATGCTCGCATACTATAGCCATGAAAGAATCATGAAGGGGGAGAATTTTATTTTATTTTAGTGTTACACTTAAATTCTTAACTTTTTAAGCATGATTAAAAATAATCTTTGCAACCTCAATTGGTTGCGCAAAAATACTAATTTCTACATCTACGCCATAAAAGGATTTGCTTGTGGAAATAATGGAAAATGGTGAATGCTATACGGCCAGTGTCTTTGAGTTTTCTATGCACTTTCAAGGACTTTTCAGATATTTTCAGTCTACATCTTTAATTGCTTTATCCTCTATTTTGATGACATGCTAGTTCTATTCACGACGAATGTTAGCCTTGACAGTGCCATGAATTGTTTAGTCATTCTCAATAAGAGTGAGGACACAGTAAGCTTATATCTGAATTTGATTGGTGTAAGACTTGCACCTCTCTGTCTGTTGAGTCACCTTGCAAATGGTCACTCGGAAACCTGACGTCATCTGGCTTGGTGCTGAAACTTGTTGATGAATGAATAATTTCACTCCGACTAGGTGTCAAACATACAAAGCAATCAACCTTGGGCTTTTAATCCTCCCTGCATAATGAAAACTTTAAAAAAAATACAATGCTCGTTAAAATAATTATGAATCTTCAACTCTTGTTTCACAGACTTTCTCAAGTAGATTCACAAACGTGCGATGATAAAAGTGTCCTGTCTGAATTTACATAGTAGAGATTAAGTGTTAAACTGTCTTTGATTAGTACTGTTTCACTCATTTTTATTATTTCATGTATTTATTTTTTAGAATAGTGCACATTGACGTGTATGTGATTGTCTACTTGTAGCAGACCGTGTCTCATCTCAACGTGGGGTCAGTGTAAATATGTGCCGCCATGCTTAAACAATTATAGGGTGTGTGTGTGTGTATGCTGCCATGCAGCTGTTCGTCTCGTTCAATGAAGGGTCTTTTTTTTTCAAGGCGGGAAAGGGAATAACCAAGAGACGGTGAAATACTATATTAAATTACCCTGATTAGCAATTTAGCCACGATCAGGCGAGCCATGTGCGAGGAGAGGAAACTATGGAGAGGCCCGCGCACCATTCATCCCCACAGCACCAAGGTCGAAAGGTGCCCCAAGTTCACAGGCTCGGCTTCTTTGTTATGCTAATAACAGTCCCCAAATCAGCTGCCGGCTTCGTGGCCAGACACAAGCACTTGTCTGAGAACTTTCAGCCAGTCGTCATTCCGCTGTTCATCTTAGCACCTCATAGACAAACAATCCCCCTTGACACATTCCATGCACAGTCTGGATTTTTTTTTATTTTTCCTATAGAGAAAAAGGGTGGAGCACGTGAATGTTTGGATTGGTTGTTCAGCTAAATCTTCCTGAGTAATATATCTTCAGCAACACGCTTATTTATTTATATATTTATTCATGTATTTATTTATTTATTAACTTATACTTATTACCTATCTATTTATGTCTAAAATGCCTTTCCTATATCTGCATTCTCACCCTCTTGCTACTGTGACAACAAATTTCCCGAATACGGGATGAATAAAGTTATCCATTCCAATCCAATATAAATATTTTTTTGTATAAAGATAGTTTTAAAAAAGGGCGAATATAATTTTAAAAAAATATTTTTTTAGATTAGTTAATAATCTCTTTTGTTTAAACCTAATCTCAATTTTAACATGTTTAGGTATTACATTATAATATGGTGATTTTGATTTTGAATCATAAAATGCAACTATTATGTAAATATAACATTTCAGTATCACATTTTGAACTCATTAGAAGTCGTTGAGGGTGTGGTTCACCGGTCTGTTCCCACTCACTTTTGTGAATTTGATTTAGAATATTCATCTGTCTCTAAACAGTGATTGACAGGATAGCTTTCACCCCATGTCAGTGGGATCGGCACCAGCACCATATAACCACGTAAATATCGGTACAATACAAAATGGAGGATGCTTATAATTATTATATATTTGTTCAGCAAAATACGGTTCGGTACATTCCACACACACACACAACATTGGTGGTGCTTAATCTCAAGGGAGGGACAATCAATACACATTAGCAAGCATGTTTATAAAACGTGTAGTAGAGGTCAAGTGTCAAACTCTGGCCAAACACCCTTGACCAGAGGTCAAAGTCTTTAACGTAATTGTGCCTTTGATTCTATGCCTTAAGCATTATTTGCCACATTTGTAGACAATAGAGTTAATCAATGAATAAATAAAAAATAAACAAAGCACACCATACAATCAAAACAGTTAAACAAAATGTGACAAAAATAGCACATTTTTTCTTTTAATCTTTAATATTTTGGATTGAACTGGAAATGTATGTCTACTATTCATGCAAATATTGGAATATTGTTTATACACAGAATTACATGTACTGACATTCCCGTTTCCTGCACAATCATTAGCACTTTTATAATCAACATGAATAGATAAAAAAAAAAACAATAATATCATGCACCACAGTTATGTACACCTGTTCAGATGACACATTGTGGACAGCCATGTCGTCCTGAGTTGTAGCCATCAATGAATAACTTCTCTTGTTTCATTGACTTCCGCTCAAAACCCCCAAAAACTCCCCTTCAATGCAAATGAGAAGCTGGGAAGACAGACTTGCTTCTTCGAAAAATAGAGGAGGGGGAGAAAAAAATTCACAGGTTTTGTTTGCACACATCGCAACAGATGCTCCATGTTAACACCGCAGAGTTAGCCACATCCTTGGTTTTGGAATCTGTAGTCACCAAAGCGTCTTCGCACTCGCGCCGCCACAAGAGAAAATAAGGACGCTTCTAATTCTGCCAGCATAATTGCCTGATTACAATGAGCTTCTCTCTCTCCCCTCTGTCTGGCTCTGCCTTTATTTCTCTGTGTGCACACACCCTCACTGTATCCTATTTGCCAAATAAATCAGTCTTGATATGAATAAGGGGAAATATACATTCATATATCATGATGTGAGTCCGTGTTGGATAAAGCTCAGCACGTAGAATAAATCGTCAATACATTAAAATGACACAGATGACATGGAAATGAATGCTTAGACTAATCTTTTGATATTGTGGCAATGCAAACATAGCATTGACAAATGGTTGCTAATGTAATGCCCTGCTGAGAAGCTGAGCGTGTACTGTATGTTAGAAAATGAAAATATTTCTTCATGTACAAATGATATATTAGCATAAGCATGTGTTGAAGCAGTATATCCATAAAAAGGCCTGCCGTGATATTATAATTAAATCCTTTCTGCTGATAAATATGACTAAAATACAATGTAAAAAAGAAAAGAAGTTGAAATCTACACAGCCCTGGTCATCAGTCATATTTTTGTGAAAAGTAATAATCATTTTCCAAAATAACAATGTGACCTTTGACTAGTACAAGTGTTTTGAAAAGAAAATCTTTTTAGAGGTACATAAAATATATATTAATCTGATCTGAAATATATCAATCAGATTGCACAAGGGATTACACAACTGTTTTTTTTGCTTGCTTCAGATTTAACCACTCACAATCAAATGAGAATCAGCGCAAAATTTCTTTAATTACAGATGATTTTTTTTAACTTTCAAGCCAAAAGGTTTTAGGTATGAGTAAACCTAATCTGTTTTAAGAAAAACACCCATATGTATGGTCAAAATACCCTGGCAATGACTTTTTATATCCATTGTCCATTAACCTTGCAATTTGGAAGTATCAGAAAACACACTAACTTGCAAAGTAGTTGTCATTTTGTTTGCAGTGTGTTTCACTTTGGCTGCCGAGTTGTCATCGTGTTCCACCAGGGTTTTTTCTTCCGTCGCCTCAAAGCTGCCTAAGCCCAAATGCAGGCTAAATGAGCAGACCCACTCATGAATGCTCTTGTTTAATTACACTCCTAGATGGGAAAACCACTGAGGGCGAAGCCTGAACACACTAAATAATCCAGGCGGAAACTGAGAGAAAAAAAACACAGATATATGTTTATGGTCCTAATTTACAGACACCAGCCCATTCATTAGGCACACCTCCAAAAATAATGTCAAAAAATGTATATGGACAATATATTAAAATCATCTATCTATCCATCAATCTACACAATGAACATTTATTTGGCGCTGTTAATGGCATTCATGTTTAATAAGGTTCACAGAACAAAAGCATTTGAATTAAAAATAAAAGTGCAACAAAGTCATGTTGTCATTGCAGGGACACAAAATGAATTTTTGAACACTCCTTCCTAATTTGCGTGCAGTGAATACAGTTTTATTTTCTGTTATGTCAACATCTGTTTCAAATGGCACAATCCCCACTTCAAGCAAAAAGCTCCTCTGCATTCTGTAAAGGGGGCGTATAAAACGAATAAATAATTCAGTGGTATTTGCATTTGCATTGTAATTTGCATTTCTGTACAGTAGATTACACAGACTAGAGAAGGAGGCGCTGCACCAAAGAGAATTACATTCACAACCATTTTCAGTCCTGCTGTTGAGGAGTCGACTTTTTGTTCTATTTTCTTCCTGCGCTTGGAGCGAGTGCACTGCTGAGATCAGTGACACACATTTCAAACTGATGTTTGATTAATAAAAGAAGGAAACCACGTACAATGCGCCCCCACGAAATAAATGAAGCCTTGCCATAAAAAATGAATGATGACATTCAACAGTGAGTCTATTTGATTGACTAGGCTGAGATTTTCACTGTAATATTCCCAACCTCTTTATTTATATTGTAAGACGTGTGAGCCAAAAGCAGCAGCAGGCACTGAGGAGATGTCGTATGGATTAAACACTCACAAGAAGTATGGAAGTCTCAGAGATACTCTGAAGATTCGAGCTATTATGTTTCATCTAAAAATAACAAGGCTGACTAAAAAGACAAGAAGAAAAAAAGCAAAACTCCAGAGAGAGTCACATTCAAGTAGTAGTAGTAATGGTGCCAAGTGTGGTATAAAAGAGAGTGTACAGTAAGAAGAGCTAACTTTAATTATAAAATACTGAAATAAGGGTGGAAGGAATGGAAAAACCAGAGTTATCAAATAAAGGCAGGTCTCTCTTTCTTCAGGGAACCATTTTCTAACAGTTTTTAGACAGGCAGTCTTCGGCTTACGATGTCCTCAACCTATGATATTTCGACATTGACACGCCCATGCCTCATTTGCTATTACCGTATTTTCTCGCATATAAGCCATATTTGTAACTCTAAAAAATGATGACTGATTCAAGGGAACGGCTTATATATGCGCAAATTAGACCTGACATGCACGAAACTGCAAGGTGACAAAGATGAAACGGCATAACGCAAGACAATCAGACTCGACTGATATGGTCATTTATTTCAAAATAGAGAAAAGATAAACAGATAAAATGTTAAATGAAATTTATTTTGACGTCTGTGAATGAAATTCAAGAAAAAAATAAACCGCATCATGCCTAAAACGTGAAAAAAATGCACTTACTTGTGCCTGCCATTGCTCGCTTAGGGCGCCGCCATCTTACCTTTTACCGATAGTTAAATGTGCTCTGACTGGCCAAGACGCTAGTAGCCTTGATACATGTGTTCGTAATGTTTACGATGTCAGCACATCCCAGTAGTTGTTAAGGCTGATCAAAGGTCTTGCGGTCGATCATTAAAATATCAGCCTTGATACCTGCGTAATGTGTATCCCATGCTATTATTGCATCCAGAGACTCAGAGACCTGGTTGTACTGTTCACGTGACTTCCTTTTTTAATTTTTCCATGTGCTGGCAACACCCTTTCGGAATGTGCAATCCAGCAGACGATCCTTTCGATTCATACAGTATCTCAGAAACAGAAATACTACGTGCAATGATTTATCTTGAGATTTTCCCTTCAACGTAACACATTTGTCCTCCCTATTAAAACCATGAAAATGGAGGCGAAAATTGTGAATCAGGGGGTGTCTTATATGAGAGAAATTGTAAAATTCAACAATTTTAAGGCAATTTTAAGGGTGCAGCTTATACACGGAGGTGGTCAACATGCGAGGAAATATAGTAACTCCCTACTATAGTCTTTCTGCTCAGCTAATGCATAGTTCTTGTCTGTGTTTTGAAAAAGAGGTTTAACATCATAAAAAGATCAGAGAATGGAAAGGCACCAACGAACATGGGTAAACTTATACTGCCTTTAGAGCAGTGGTCTCCAAACTATTCCACAAAGGGCCGCAGTGGGTGCGGGTTTTCATTCCAACCCATAAAGAGGACACCTTTTCACCAATCTGGTGTCCTACAAGTCCAATCAGTGGATTGGAGTCAGGTGCTTCTTGTTTTCTGCTGAAATCTCATTGGTCAAACTGTTTATGCTAGAACGATTGGAACAAAAACCTGCACCCACACCGGCCCTCGAGGACAATTATCAAGAAGTTTAGTATGTCTTTCTAAGTCCGTTTTATTTTAACCTACTTTAGTAAGGCATCCTGGTTATGAGTGGTTAGCACGTATGCCTCATAGTTCTAAGATCGTGGGTTCAATCTTACGTCCCATGTTCCGACCTTCCTGTGTAGTTTTCATGCTCTCCCTGGCTTGTATGGTTTTGTACGGGTACTCCGGCTTCCTCTCATAAACGTTCATGGTAGGCTGGTTGAAGACTACCAGAACGGTGTTGGGGTTCAATCGCCCAACATTGGTGCGGGCAGGCGTGGGCTGGATTCTCCCGGTGGCGGTATGATTGTAAGTGTGAATTTTCTTCTGTCTTTCTGTGTGCCCTACGGCTGACTGGCGACCGGTTTAGGGTGCAGTCTGCCTTTCGGCTGAAGTCAGCTGGGCTAGGCTTCAGCATCCCCCACAACCCCTACGAAGATGTGTGTTACAGAAGATGAATGAATGGCTGGCCACCAATTTAGTGTGTTCAGTTGGTTGGGATAGGCTCCAACAAGTTGGGTAAGTAGTAATGTTCCATCACCATTGATGGTGATGGATTAAATGGATTGGATGTCTAGGGGCGTCAATGGCAGCCAATGAGTTCAGCAGAATCCAAAACGGATAGATATTTAAGTTGTCAACACACACACACACACACACACACACACACACACACACACACACACACACACACACACACACACACCAACTCGTCTAGTGTGTAGTCTGCCTTTCATCCGAAGTCGGACGGGATTGGCCCCAGCACCCTGACAAGGACAAGTGATGTTGAAAACTCACCAAGAGTAATGAATCAAATTCAATGCTTTTATTGTCATTATTCAAGTATAAGTATGCTTCATACACTAAGCTGCATTGTAATGACAACATTCTCTGTGTAGGACCTCAGTTTCTTAAGTATTGTCTCTCATCTCATTTTCTGAACCTTTTTATCCTCATTAGGGTCGCAGGGGGTGCTGGAGCCTATCCCAGCAATGGCCAGCCAATCGCAGGGCACAAGGAGACAGACAACCATGCACACCCACCATGCATATCTTTGGAATGTGGGAGGAAACTGGAGTACCCAGAGGAAACCCACAGAGTTCCGGGGAGAAAATGCAAACTCCACACAAACGGAGATGACCTGGATTTGAACCCAGGACCCAGAGCTGTGAGGCCGACGCGCGAACCACTCTATCCACAGCGGGCCATCCTTAAGTATTGTTTTGGCAAAAATTAACAATCAACACCCTTAGTAACGCTAATTAAACACATTATTTCTCTCAAGTGACGTCATGCGTGTGAGCGTGAATGGTTGTCTGTCTCCTTGTGCCCTCGGCTGGCTGGCCACCAATATGAGGTGTCCATACTTGGCTGTTTTAGGCTCCGACACCCCCCGCGAACCTTTTGAGAATGAACCATACAGAAAATGAATGAATCACTAATTCATACAGAAACTTAATTAATAGAAATCAAAACATCCAAGGAATAATACAGGAATATAATTCGAAAATAAAACACATACTTTAAAATGATGAAACAGTAATAAATAAAATATCTGAAATTAAAAAATCAACAGCAAGCCAATCAAAAACAAATGAGTTATTGTATTAAGTTTTTTTTATTTTAATTATTATAAATTAAGCAAAACAAAAATAAACCGTTCCTCTCGGTCGGTCCTTTTGATCCAAAACTCAAGTTTAGCTCTTTTAAATAGAGCCTGACCAAAAGTATGTATTTTTTTAAAATAACTGGACATACTGCATGCAAACATAAATTTAAAATGTTATATTTAGGATAAATTTGGTTTTTAAATAGTATACACTGACTTAAAAATATTTTGAAACCGATTTTCTAATTCTCCTTTTTCAGGCGCCACATCGAACACCTACATGCCCGGAGTTTCACTGTGACCTCTACTGCAGTTGAAATTACTTGGGAACGGAGCGGCAATCATTAGGGCTGATTCAAAAAAATGTAACCCCATCTACGGCGCAAACGGTGACATTTGCCCTGTTAAAATAATCAATTCATTCTGTATACAAACGTCTCAAGAAGGGCATATGTGCTCCTCGCTGTGTCTTCGCCGAGTCGGAGTGCTCAGTGTTGTCGGTGTTGTGCCTGTTTCAGCTGCACTGCATCAACATGGTAAGCATGACAGCGAGCAATATGCATTGTGTTATCTTGGCTGCATTGTTTGCATATTACGTATTATTCTTATTTTCCGTATTTCCATTACTACCCCGCATTAAATTCATTTCGTGCCAGTGCTATTGACTTAGCATCTTGCTTTGCTAACATGTGGCTAACTCTGAGGCGCACCTCTCTTCAATTCATTCTTTTCTGCATGCAAAGACAAAATATGTTTTAATTGAAAGAGCCTATAATGGTTTGGTTTATTAAAAGTTCCTAGTGATTATTGTTGGGGCTGTCAATTTTGTCCGATTCTTGGAATCTGCATGAGTTAGCTGATAGCTGACCTGTTAACCTTAAAGTGCACCTGACTCATTTGGTTGACCCCTGGATGACATTAAACTGACTGTGAGGTTAAATTGTGTATCGTGTCCCTTTGTGCATATTGTCAATCTATTCATTCGTTTTTTACTGCTTCTTCTCATTGGGATTCAATTGCATCTGATTTTGGGGGAGATTGAGTAGTTAATGTGTCTTACCAACTTCCATGTCTTTGCCAACGTGTTGTACTCATTTGCTGTCAGTCTTTTCCAGTCAAGATGTATCAGATGTCTATCGTCATCAATGGCACCGTAAAATTATAATTTACTGTTACCTCTGCCAGTTATAATGTTTGGACATCTATCGCCATCAGTGGTAACCAGTGAAAGATGTGGGAACGTTTTTATGGTGTCCCATTTCGATACCCCATTGGATTAAAAAAAGTTTTCTGTGTTGTTGCTGAAGATAGAGGCCCAATCCATTTTGAATGTGAGGACTGACAGTCATTGCGCCATAATTAATCGGTTGTCTATCGCTGTCAATGACAGCAAATTAGTGTAATGACTGCTTGATTGATGAACTGGTGATCTATTTCTTTCATTTCCATATTATAAGAATTTTTTTTAGAGCTACTCTGTTTTGTCTATCGGTGTCTTAGGCAGACAATAGGTTAACTATCGTGCTGTTATTTTCCATTATATCTATTTTAAAATTGTAGTCCCTTTTTATAATGAAACAAATTGCACAGACTCACATCTATTCATTAATTTTCAACAACGCTTATCCGTGTCAGGGTCGTGGGTTGCTGGAGCCTATCCCAACTGACTTTAAGCGAAAGGCGGACTATACCCTAAACTGTACGCCAGTCAGTCATAGGGTACACACAGAGACAGGCAACCAGTCACACTCACAATTACATTGCACCTGAGTGAAAATTGATACGACGCTGCACACATCAAAGTCAGGCGAATGAACCACCACACTAGATTCACACATGCGATTTAAAAGGGGAAAAAAAGTTTAATAAGATTCCAAGTCCATCTTCATGGGTGGAAAACTCACTGCCCTCTCCCACAGAGTTCAGTTGGTTGTCAGGTGGAGGAGGTCAAGCAGGATAGGGTAGATAAGAGAAGCCGTGCTGGCTCAATTTCCCTGAGGGCGAGTTCCTTGCAGGTTTCTGATAACCATTGGTCAGCAGCTCCCACTTGCAAACTTGAAGAAGTGTGCTTTTGACCCATATATCATGACCACGTCACACATTGGGATGATGTGAGGCGGGGGTCTTGAGCGAGAGATGTTATGTTTGGCAAGGATAATTCCTTATTATTGGAATTCTCTCTCTTTCGATGAGGAAAGCATATGGACTCAGGATTTGGGAGCTTAAACCAGGTGAAATAGGCATGAACTCTGACCAATTTTACAGGTAGGTCTAGTAACCTGTCATTCACACCTCTTTTGTATTGGGTGACTTGTGTTTAATACACATTAAAACAAATTTAGTTCATTTTTGATGTCAGACTGAATTATGTATTCACACGAAGTTAATTCAATTGTTCTGACATCAATAGATGCAATTGCATCAAATCTCATCTGAGGGAAATATGATTGAATTATTCCATATTAAGTCAATATTGATCCAGGTCTGTGTGGCTTTGTTGTTGAGCTACTTGTGTTTCTCTTTTGTCACAAATTGAGTTTGGTTAGCTTTTCCTGTTGTTCATTGTGATACAAATGATTTAGGATTTGTATTATGTTTGAAATTTAAAGCAAAAATAATAATGTACACTTTCTACCATGGTAAAAACTTATATAGTATTTAGGTGTTGGCCAAAACTCCATATATTCACCAATATTCAGTACAGACGCTCCCCTACTTACAAACGAGTTAGGTTCCGAGCGATTGTTCATAAGTTGAATTTGTTTGTAAGTTGATTCAGTGCTATATTTTGTATTATAATTTATGTTTAAGGCCTATATAAGTATATTGAAGGTTTATATAAGTGCATTTGTATGTTTAAGGCTTGTATAAGTAACACAAATTGGTTTGTACTGAAAAAAACATTTAATAAAATGGAGAGAATATGTACAGTACTGTATAGAGAGAGAGAGGGAGATTTATGTATTAGAAACTGGCCGAAAAAAGCAATCTAACGACGATTGCACAGTTTTCTTCTTTTTTTTCATCATAACTGATGCGGTAGCACTGTATGGCATCATTCAATTGATTTGAAAACTTTGTGCAACGTTCAATATTTGGGTCCTGCTGCTCGATCTTTCTGTTTATAAATGGTACTGACGGTCGAACGATTCCAGTTGTATGCCCGTGCAACGCTCGCCACTCTCACGCGCATCAAGCTTCGTTATTATTGCCACTCGTTTCAAATGAAATGGCTTGCCTCTTCGTTGCACCTCCCTCAATAGAAGCCTTTCGTTTTTTACCAACCATATTCAATAATGGATGCACGAGATATTTAATGATACAAATGAAAAAGGTTCTTTGCGCACTGGAGATACGTTCACGCACTTCCGCATTGCAACGAATTGGACAGAAGAAGGTAAATGCTGGGTGAGCTGAGCTCTCACAGCGCCAGGCGTCGGTATTAGCGGCGGAAAGAAGCACTACTCGGGGAAAAAAATACAAAATCGAACTTACGAACATTTTCCGACATAAACGCAATTTGCAGACATGTTCATATGTACCGTTGTTCGTAAGTCGTATGTTCGTAAGTAGGGGAGCGTCTGTATGTTGTATGCTGCTATGCTATGCCACTGAAATCCCATGAAGCTAAAGTGAAGAGTTATTTTCATTCAAATGCCATTTAAACCATTCTATTTTCACAGGGTGTGATCGGTGTGCAGCTGGTGGTTACCATGGTAATGGCCAGTGTTATACAAAAAATCATACCTCATTATTCCTTCGCAAGATGGCTACTCTGCAGTGGCAGGTAATTCACTTTGTCACACAGCATTGTTTGTTGTTCCATTTTAGTATCTTGAAAAATAGTTCAAAGAAAATAGAACATGTTGAAGTTGCTAACATTTGGCAAAAGCTGATTTTTTTTAACCAAGCATGATTTTCTAAATTAATTAAGATTTCTTTTTTTTTTCAAATGAAACTGAATTTAATGCTCTTGATAACAAAAAAGAGTTTTGCAATGCTTTTGTAAATTGTTTCGTGTACTCAAAGTGATACCATGTTTTTCAAATAAAACTTCTGATTTTAATTTGATACTTGTTACTGTATAACTGTACTCAAGTGCCTCTTATATTTGAGAATACAAATGATATAAATGGCTCTAATATCACAAACAGCTGCTTATCTTAAATTTCTTTGATTTTAATTTCAGAAAAATGCACTTTCCATTAAAGAGAATTTGGTATTGTATTGCTCGTTTTAAATGAAAGGTGATTAACTCACACATAACAATAAACTGTTGATCATTTTATGGGGTGAGCATATCGTTTACTTTATTTTTTCCCTACTAGCCAGCTGTCATTCTTTTCTGACATGAATACTTGATGGTGTCCTGATTTCTAACCCTTGTTCCCTCTTGGTCTATTTGTGCTAGTCTTCGGTGGTATCAGCACCCTACGGAAGATGAGTTGAGGAATCTTGCTGGGAAACAGAAGGGCCAGAAGAGGAAAGACAGGTATGCATGCTTGATAATGCTGAGGTTGTCATAATTTAAATATGCTATAGAAGCAAGTAAAAAGTGGACGCTTTGAAATTGACCACTAGTTATTTTTGGCATACAATTTTTTTGTCTCTGAATACGGAAGACATTCAAGTTACAAAAGGCAAAATCTAAAGAGAAGAAATGTGTATGTGTCTCGGCTGTGTTTTGACCCAGGAGTCTGACAATCGCATTGTCCAGTGAATGTAGCGCACATACAGGGCTTAACTGAAGAACTGCGGTGGCCCATCAGATAGTTCCTTATGCTCAAAGAGTAGCTCTCAATTACCTGCTGTGAGTGACTTAGTTCTGCCCATTTCTTTCATATTAACCTTTAATAGAACAAACACTCACTTAGCGCATTGGCTGACATTGATGGTGCTAAACACCCGGGAGAGGCTAGCAAAGTTCCCGATAAGTGTAAAAGTATCACTTCATCCCTTTTTTAACCTCTATGACATTTGACCTCATGATCCCCAGATGTAATTTCTCCCATTTCATTTTACAATTATACCCTCAAGGATAAACCCGTTTATTTGTAGTCGAGTCCATTTTTTTCTGGCTTATGTGAACTTTGACCTTATGACCCCAGAGTGGAACCATCTCTTCCGTTAAATATATTTCAACCATATGCTGCAAGTTTGATCATAATCCCTTTACTCATTCTGAGCTATCTTCGAAAAGAAAGATAACATTGACAAAAAATATACCGAACCAAATAAGCAATCTTTCATAGTTTTCACTTACAGACGATGGTAATTATAATTGAGAGGTGGTGTCCACGTATACATAACATTTTGTAAACCACACTTGTATACCAAATATTAATTTTGTGGACTACATGACCCAAAATGTCATGTCCAAGAATTTATCGGGTAGGTTTGTTAAAATAACCAAAATTCACTTATCCTATGAAGGGCTAAGAAAAGTGAGATAATTATTGTCTTACTATGCTCAATGTTTTATGTATGACTAATTTTGGAGTTTAAAATTGTGTGGAAAGTAGAATTCTATTTTAATTTTAATGATGCTCTTTACATCAGGAAGTACAATGGTCACATAGACAACAAACCATTAACGGTACCCAAGGACATTGATCTGCAACTGGAGACAAAATATATCACTGAAGTCGACACATTAGGTACTGAATTGAATGTTGGTTGTGCTTTTCAAATATCAATACCATTTGCAAAATTAATATCCCTCTTGTACCCTCAGCATTGCACTACTTCCCAGAGTTCCAGTGGCTTGTTGATTTCACAGTAGCGGCAACTGTGGTCTATCTAATCACGGAGCTCTACTACAGTGTGGCTCAGCCCTCAGGAGAGATGAACATCAGTGTGGTCTGGTCCATGCTCGTGCTCGCCTTTGTCGTGTATCCTTGGATCGGTCCTTACTAGATGTCACGCCAAATGTTCTCTCAATGGACAACATGCACGGTGCATTAGAATCAAGTGAATGCAGTGCTGTCTATCGTATGGAAACCAAAGACCATTTGAAGTGATCTGTTTTGTGTAGCCATGCTTTTAAAATGATGCCAGAAGGTCGTTTTTAAAAGCAGCTTTGACAAATCCCTCTAGTTGGCTCTCAGACGTTTCTCAGAGCAGCTGGAAAAGGGAGAAAAATATCACGGGAGTACTATGACAGCATTTAACAATAACCTTTAATATAATATGTATAAGTAGTCCCTAACAGAATGATAAAATAATTTATATACATGACTTGAAATCATGACTAACAGACAGTGTACCCCAGTTATTTGGTATGCTATCCACTTGAGACATAAATGCTTGCCCTAAAAATACAAGCCTTTAGGTTTCTTATGAATAAAATAGCATGTATCTGTAATTATCTTTAAAAAGAAAAACTGCCATCTTGATAAATTTTCTGAAAGCATTGATTTTTTTGGTTGGGAAAATTGGCTTTGAAATGTATTTTCCCAATAATTGGCATTTTAAAATATATCTTAAAAAGTCTTAAATTGAAATCTTTATTATTTCTGAATAAACAATTTAGGTAGCGGTGGGTTCCTCTTTTAATTACATAAAACATACGTAAAAACAAGCAGCCCTGATGATACCTTCTGTCTAAATATAACTGGTTAAGATTATTCTTAGGTGAAGATATAAAATAATTTTATGTTTCTGCCACATTGGAAAGAGGTTGCATTTAAATAGAATCAACTGTAGTTTGAACAAAAGGACATTATGCGCTCTCCCCCATGCAATCACATTTCCATCATTTTAACTTGAAACCTCCTATATTAAATGCCACAGGTTAGTGTCTCTTTGTCTGCTAGAGAGGCCAAATCATTTCAGCATGATTGTGTAGATCCAAGCAGCAGTGAAGGATGTAAAATGATGTGGAGATCTCCTACTAGGCTTGACTGCCAGCACCTTTATGGTCCACAGCTCCCTGCTATTTTGCTACGCTGAATGATGGCCTAATAATATGCATTATCCGTGCCGCCAACCACAGGAATCAATCTTTTCCGGTGCTCCTGGTCAACCTCGGCGCGCCGCGGTCAGATGGTGTGTCATTTCCTGGCTACGTCAAAGATTGGAGACCTAAATTTCCCCAGCGCGGCACCTGACGTGCTCAGTGGGAAAGGATAGACCGGAGAGCAGATGACTTAGAATATGAGGGTGCGTGTTTCTTCAATATATGTGCTAATGGAGCACTCGATTTTCAGTTTTCCTGTTTCGTCTATGATGACAATGTTTAAGACCTTCCGGGCAATACAGTGCTGTTAGCCTCTGCAAAAGTGCTGTGTGCTCTTGTAAGTACTTTGATAAGAACTACGTTGATAAGTTCAATGTTGGGAGGAATAGGTGAGCTGTGTCAAATGTTGCTTTTCCAAAGATTGGAAGGGGCTGTTTTGCAAGGTTATCATCGTGAACCAAAACAAATGAAATGATCAAAAGTAGAATTGAAAAATCCTTCTTGTGGGTAGAAATAAAAACTGCACTGCAATTGACTGCAATAGTCCACGTTCGTTCATCCGCTGCTAGCCCTCCCGGTTTTAATGGATGGCACATCTGCTAGTGACAAACACCTTTAAATTCACAACAGAAGGATAAAAAAGGTAGTTTATAAAAAATAAAACGACCACTAGTAAAATTTAAACTTATCTTCTAAACCAGGGGCACTCACTTTTTTGCTTCAAGATCTACTTTTCAATGAGCCAACCTTCAGCGAAATACTTTGTTGTTAGGGTTAGAATTCAGGGATGGGCAAAGCGGGCCTGGAGGGCTGCTGCGGGTGCAGATTTTTGTTCCCCAGACACTTTAGACAACATTGTGCTGAAACGAGAAGAACCCGAGTACAATCCACTGATTGCACCTCTAACATTTCACATTTGTGGAAAGGTATTACACATGACTTACTTCAGGGGTGTTCAAACTTGCTCCAAGATCTACTTATCTAGGAGTTAACCTTCCATGACCTTTCTTTTTTACAGGCCACTCAGCAATTATGTAATTATATACCTCCTATTAGACTATCAAAATGCATTGGAGTGGCAGGGAACAGGGGTGAAAATCCACTCTTGATGCACGCTAAAGTTTACTGCGGACATGACAAATTCATAGCTAAGGCAATCGACAGAGGGAAGGGATCAAGATGTTGTCGTGCGATCTGCCAATAGTTTCTTGGTCATCTACCGGTAGATCGCGATCCACATAATGGCCACCCCTGCTCTAAACTATGAATTCAAAAGCCCATCAAAAGTAACTGAATCCAAGGAAGGGGGAAAAATAAACAATAAAAAATGTAAAGAGATTGTTGATAAATAGTGCGAAAAAAACATCTTAACGTTGCTTTTTGAATTAACTCTTATTTTTAGTGACATAAAAAAACAGGAAACCTGATGATAAAATGAACATGTGAAATCAGAAACTGTTTTGTATATACAGCAATTATTGCTCGATCAGTACAAGGGGAAATATTTTTTCTCATTTTATCTCGTTGACAAAGACAAAACTGATTTCTATTAGGAAGACTGACAGATACTGAATGATCGCTGCCAGGCCCCTTAGTTCAACTGGCATTGTCAACGGCATTAAATTATTTGTACTAAGGTTTGACAAGGCTCTCAATTCAATACTACACCAACTTTGTATTCTAGAAAAATAAATCAACGAAAGCAGCTATTTCTCTAACATGTCAAATGTTCCGCTGATTTCCTTGACAGTTGTTTTAGAAAGATCCTGTTCTCTCTGACCACTCACTACTTTAAATTAGAGGAAGGCGGTGAACGCTCCCTCTGTATCACATTTGGTTTCTTCTTCTTCGTCAAAGCAATGGCCATTCTCATTGTTACTGAGAATTACTTGGAGTTTGGTCTGGAAACAGGTGAAATACCGCTCTGTGCTTTTACATCCTGTTGTGAGTCTCAAGTAAAAATGCATGTTTGTTTTCATTGCAAGGTTTTGCCAACTTCTCTGATAGCGCATTACATTTTCTGGAGCACCAGGGCTTGGAGTCGCAGTGAGTTTCTTTTTACTAAGCTGGTTTTCTTCAGAAATGATCATGATTCACAGGTTTAAGGTTGTTTTATATTTTCCACAGGGGTCCAATTTCAAAACTTACCTTCAAGCTAATCCTCGCCATTCTTTGCGCGCTGATTGGAGCCTTCTTAACCTTCCCTGGCCTGCGATTAGCCCAGATGCATCTGGATGCCCTCAATTTGACCACAGGCAAATTCACACAGTGAGGAGCAGTGTTTCCTTGTTTTCTTGTTTGTTCTTTTGTTGATTTGTGGTAAATGTAAGTGCTTTGATATCATTTAACTCTATCGTATAATCATTTTTTAATTAGGAATTCTGTCCACATATGCGCTTGTAATGTCTTTCCCTCTTTAGAACGTTGCTTCATATCAACTTCTTGTCTCCACTCATCATGGTTCTGCTGTGGGTGAAGCCCATTACCAAGGACTACATCATGAACCCCACTCTGGGAAAAGACAGCTTGCCTTTGTGAGTAAAGCACTTCCAAATTCTGTTCCACGGTTAAACCATACACATCGCTTTCAAATATATTGTTGTTTAACCTTTTATTTTTCTTGTTGTCATGCAATATTTTCAGCAAGTAAACATTCCTGCCCTACAATTTCCACTGCAGCCAAATTCAAGGCTTTGCCACGTTTGATAGAGTGGGCATTTTCTTTGAATATGAAGGAGGTTGTTGTGAAATTTCTTTTTTGACCTCATGATCCCTAAATATCAACACCTTCCCTTTCATTTTACAAACATATTCTGCAAGTTTGATAATAATTTGTTCTTCGGTTATCGTAAAATTCCTTTCCTGACTTATGTGATCATCGACCTCATTGCCCCAAAATGTAATCACCTCTTCTCTTCGAGGATACAAACATACTGAAAGTTTGATAACAATCCCTTTATTCCTTCCCGATTTATCATCTATGCAAACACACACAAAACATACAGACCTTTGCAACCTTTGACCTCATAACCTCAAAAATGAATCACTTCCATTTCACATTACAAACATCCTGCAAGTGTGATATTTCCTTTTATTCGTTCTTGAATTATTTTGAACACCAACATACAGACGAATGAAGCTGAATACATTATCTTCTTACATAACTTTCAACTATTGGCACAGACAATAACTTATTTTACTCTTTTGGGAAGACTTTCTACTAAACCGAATATTCATTCAAAGCACGTGGGTAACTCATACAAAGTATGTCCATATTTAAGGAAGATTTAAATATTCTTTAATTTGGTCAGAGCCGTGTATTGCGACTTTAGTCCATGTACAAAATCAATCATTCCCATTGCCTCAACTTTATTTCCCTCGTGGACCACAGTCCAAATGATCCATTGACGTCGCAGTAACAAAGAAAAGTTTTTCATGCGTCTGCTTCTCCCGTGAGTCACCAAAGTTTCTCTCTACCTCGGTGTCAGGATGGCTGAGCAGACGTACGACACTCTACGCTTATGGACCATCATACTGATGTGTGCACTGCGGCTGGCGATGATGAGGCATCATTTGCAGGCCTACCTCAACCTGGCAAAGAAGTCCGTGGAGCAGATGAAGAAAGAGGCGGGGCGCATAAGTACCGTCGACCTGCAGAAGATGGTGATTGACATCATACTCATTAGATATTCCCTAGGACAGTGTGTCAAACTGCTTCTCGGTCATTGTTACATTGGAAGTGTGCTTGATTTAGAGTCAAGCATTGTTTCAAGCTGTCATAACTGCAGACTTAGAATTTGACATCCTTGCCCTAAATTATTATTAGGGTTGTTAGTCTTTGTGTTCCATTAGATGTAGAGGAGTTCAAATGAAGCATCTCCACTTTAGTAATGTAATTAAAACAAATAGCAATACTTTTGCAACGTCAGAGGGCAAAAGTTTAATCATTGAGTGCGATCGATGTTCAATCCACTTGAACTGTAGGGCAAACAGCCCTGGCACTGAAAGAGTTAAGACTGTGCCTCCACCCTCCCTGTTTTTGTCCTCCAGGTTGCCCGTGTTTTTTACTACTTGTGTGTAATCGCACTCCAGTATGTGGCACCTCTGGTGATGCTGCTGCATACAACTTTGCTGCTAAAAACCTTAGGTGAGCCTGCTTCATGATTGTCCTAACAACTCAGCAGACACCAGTCGAATACAAGAGCTGTATCAAAATAAGAGAAGTCAAAAGTGTTGATAAAAACATCTCTCATAATATCAGGTGGACACTCATGGGGGTTTCGCTCCGAAGAGGTGCCTTGCACACATCAGACGGACTCTGTACCGACGTCAGCACCAATAGTGCCCCCGGCGGTGGAGGTGGGAGCACGGGCTTCCGTCGCCCAACTGTCTGTGGCCCTGGTGGGTCTGAAAGCCGTCTTCAGCCCCTTACTTTTCCGGGGTCTCTTGTCTTTCTTCACGTGGTGGATTGCCGCCTGCCTCTTCTCCACGTCCCTCTTTGGCCTCTTTTACCATCAGTATCTCATGGCGGCGTAAAACGAGGCCTGTCACGTTGACTGATTTTTATCTTCGGATATTTTTTCCCAGTGCTTCCTTTGCAGATGAAAACTGTGTTTTTGCATTCAGTAATTTTTGAACTTTCACAAAATTTCTTGTTTAGTAACAATCAAAATCACATGACTGACAAAGTAACAAAAGTGTTCTTTTTCCTTTTCCAGACATGACTTAAGTGGGTAAATTCTAAATCTAATGCTGGACATGGTTACAAAAACTGTAGTTTTTAGCTTTTTATTTTGTATTTTATTTTATATAATACTGAATTTGGGGGTGTATGTGTCAGACATGCATACAAGTAAAATCACATAGAATAGCTGCCCTACTTGGGTAATTGTATATGATGACAGACTAGGTCTTAATGTGATGGGGAAAATTGGATGTGTGCGACTGATAAGATTGTATGGGTGTGTCCAAATGAAGTTCAAAACAAATATGTGGAAAAAGGCAGCATGAATTGTTTTTGTGTTTATGACTGAGCCATCCTGAAACACGAGTGTGGAGAACTTTCCTAGCAGCTGTGACGATTTAAAAGGGAGGCAGGAGGGTCGGCCTGTAACTACTGTTGATACGAAAATGCCTTCATTGTTTTACTTATTCTAATCACTTCTTTTTTTACATTTTTTTTAACAAATCGAGTTCATATAATCAATGGTGCCAAGTGTTCTCATGGCTGTCTCAAACCACTTTCCACACCATAAAGGACTTCCAAGTTCTTTTAATACAGTATTTATGAAGAATGGTTTGCCTATATGAAGTGAGTAGAAAGGTCCAAATCTTTTAAGAAAGATCCAACACTGGTATGCTATCATGGTTGCTTACTGCATTTATGTGAAACTTTTAAAGATGCTGCAAACTCAATTTGATAATTTTCTTCTAAATAATACATGTAATCTGTTTGAAAATAGGTGCTGAAAACATTTGACTTATAGGCAAAAACCCTTTTAGTCTGATGGTTTTTTTAGGTGGGGTTTAGAATGCCAGATGTTGTCACTGCTTTTTGGCCCACCCCTACCATATATATAGTAGTAAAATTATTCATTTAATGCATCCAGATTTGTTAATAATAGTCCTTGCTTTGGCCCAATCCAACAATTTATTTGTTTTTCCTTTGAGTTTATAGCACCTTCAAGTTTTATAATGAGAGAGTCCCTTCATATCATGTTTTTACTTTACACAATGGGAAACAAACTGAATGTATCAAGCCTGCGTAATTTGTGAACATGAAATGATTTTTTTTATTATACCTCTAATCACCCCACACTTCCATTTTGCCATTCTGCTACACTGTGGTCACACTATTTTATTTGTTCTAATGACTGCTTTTAACTGATCTTTACATTGTATTTATTAAATATTTCTACATCTGTAAACATGTTTTTAAACCTTTATAGGGCAAGTGGTTACTGTTATTTTCTGTAATATCTGGCGCATATATATATATATATATATATATATATATATATATATATATATATATATATTTAAAAAAAAGAATGAATAAATACCATTATAAATTAATAAAATTTGTTTAGGAATTAAATAAAATTAATAACAGAATTACCCTCTGTTTATGGCCCTAACAACAAGATTTTGGGGTTTTTTCCAAAATTGTCTAACTCCCTGTGAATGCTCATTGTTTAGTGTCATTGTTCCAGGTCGGCGTCCAATCCATTTCTACTGGGATGTGGCAAATTCTTTCATCCACCAGTCAACATGGATTGGGTGTCTAACTCCGTTCATGGCAGACAATGATGTAAATGAGCGCCCCTATAAAGGGTTAACACTAGATCTTACTTGGTCACTTGAATCAGTTTTGTACATGAATGACAATTTTAATCATATTCTATCGGGTTGACTTGTTTAGTTGGGAAGTAGCTGGGATACTTTCAGAATTCACATTTCTTCAAATCATTAATTAAAATTCAATAAATGTTATTTTTATTCCGTTTCATGGATTTACAAAGTAATGTGCTGATGTTGACCATGTATTTATTTTGGCACCATAATTTGTCATGAAATAAATTATGTTCTTTAATTTGTGGATATGTTTATGTTAAAGGCGCACAAAGGCGCTTTATTTGTGGGATGAGTGATAAGTCCATCATAAAAAAAATATGACTGCCGATATTGGGCACAAGTCACTAGAGTCTAGACTCTAGACTCTAAAGCAGGGGTGGCGAAGTCCAGTCCTTGAGAGCCCCTATCCAGTCTGTTTTCCATATCTCCCTCATCTACCACACCTGAATTAAATGATCAACTCATCAGCAAGCTGTCCAGAAGCTTCATATCAATCCTGATTATTTGATTCAGGTGTGTTGTTGAAGGGAGACATGGGAAACAGACTGGATAGGGGCTCTCTGGGACCAGACTTGGCCACCCCTGCTCTAGAGTAAGTCATTTTTTATCCATATTGTTGTGCTAACATTTGGTCGGGACATCCGTCCAGTCAAATAATACAGGTTTATTGAACACTCATATTTGGCTCACATCTGAACTGTTTCAGCATTAAATGGTATTAAGATGTGAAAAATGAAAGAATTAAGAGACCTGTTATTCTTCACCTATACTGGGTGTCCCGTGCCTCTGGCCCAGAGTCAGCTGGAATAGGCTCAAGCACCCCCCACGACCCTAATGAGGATAAAGCGGTTCAGAAAATGAGATGAGATTTTCAGTTACATTTTGTTTGCTTCTTTGTAAAGTAAAATACTGCTGCATTAAAAAAATTGGTAAAGTTAATTATAATTTTTCAATTATTTGACAGTGAACTACTGTGTGCAGTTAAAAAAACATTAGTATTGTTTCTGGGTAATGTTTAATGTTTACTGTAACTGTAAAAAAAAAATAATTGGATTAGACATTCATTCATTTACCGCTAGCCCTCCCACTTTCAATGAAATGGACGTCTACTAGTACAAAACTAAATTCCAAGCAGAAAGATAAATTTCCATATGATTGGACCTCTGTTATTGTCAACGGCACTGAAAGAGTTAAAGGTGCATCCTATTAATGAAAAACAGAAATCAGGGTCAGGCTTTTCAAAAATCAGAGAAAGGTTAGAAAATTGTGATCAGTGCCTAGTTCTAGTATTTATATGGCTCTTGCCATTTATTTATTTATTTAACACCACTGGAGTCATGATATGTGTCCTTGTGTAAACTGCTATTGATTTTGACAGTCAGTGGATATCAATTTAGTTCCCTTTGTTTCTGTGTCCTTGCCAGAATTAAGGATTGGGTGTAGAAATGGCAAATGCTTGCAATCTCGACCTCTGGGAATTACATCGAGCTACATAATACAAGGCCTTGAGTGCCATTGTTGGGCCAAGTGGCCAAACTGGGCCATTACATTCATTGGTCGCTACAGATCAATAAAAGATTATAAGCTTTCCAAATAGACTCGACCAGTGAAGAGGTTCTTCTACTCACTCCCTTTAGTTCCTGTGTTTTGGAGACTTTTGAAACCTAAATAATCATTTTGAAGAGATTGTGGACCGAGCCTGTACTAAATGGCAGCATTAAATGAAATATCCACTTGTAGGCCATGATGTCTGACAATGCCCTATTCTAGGTTGTGGATATTTTTCCAGTTAGAATCAATACCACTGTTTTCTTTTGATAAATCACAAACCAGCACTGAATTAGACTGTCAACAACCTATCAAATGTTAACGGTAATACAACCCAAATGATTAATTCGTCTAATTGCCTTAAAATAGCCGTCATGTTGTATTGCCGTGCTTGCGGAAAACTGTTGTAGTAGATAGTTACATGTAAATCTATTGTTCATAAACCTTTTAAGGAGCACTCATTCGTGACTCGCTGCCAGCCTTTACCAGTCAAAATGGATTGGACATCTAGCACGTTCCATAGCACTTTAACGTGAACATTCTTAGCAATTCTCCCAGTTGAAATGAATTTGACATCTATCTTTGTCTATGGCAGTTTATATGTTAAATACCATGAACAGAAAATTCACGTTAGACTCTAACGTGAACTTTCACATGTGTCAAAGTGGCGGCCTGGGGGCCAAATCTGGCCCGCCGCATCATTTTGTGGGGCCCGGGAAAGTAAATCATGAGTGCCGACTTTCTGTTTTAGGATCAAATTAAAATGAAGAGTATATATGTATATTAAATTTACTGATTTTCCCCCTTTTAAATCACTAATTGTAATTTTTTAGTCAATTTTTTTCTGTGTTTTTAGTTCAAAAATCATTTTGTAAAATCTAAAACTATATGAAAAAAGCTAAAACAAACATTGTTTTATATCTATAAAAAACTGAATATTCAGGGTTTTTAAATCCAGTTCTTTTAATCCATTTATTTAAAAAAATCTAAATATTATATCTAAAATGGTCCGGCCCACATAAAATCGAGTTGACGTTAACGCGGCCCGAAAACAACCCGAGTCTGACACCCTTGCGTTAGAGCATTCTTGTGGTCCCTAAACAGAGTTCATTTTGTTTTTTATCAGTATTTTGTTCATTTAGAATTAAGGTAGACAACACTATACACAAATGTTAGTACTGTTGGCACCAAATGACTGGAACTAAGATGTCCATGTATGTGGATCCCCCATCTCTGTTTGTTTGTTTTTCAAATGTACTTAACAAAAATAGTAAGAACATGCAAACTCCACACAGTGAGGACACACCTAGGATCGAACCCTCAACCCCAGAACTGTGAGGCCGACACGCTAAACCACTCAGACTGCCATATACCGTATATAATCATTCACTTTCCATACCACTTATCCTCACAAGTGCCGTGCGGGGTGCAGGAGTCTATCCCAACTGACTGCAGGCAAAGGCAGACTATAACCTAACTTGGTATAGTCGGCGGGCGAGTAGTTATGGTGTCGGCCTCAGTTCTGGGCTGCTGGGTTTGATACCAGGTCGGTCCTGCTGTGTGGAGTTTGCATGTTCTCCCCAGGCTTGCGTGGGTTTTCTCCGGGTACTCCGCTTTCCTCCCACATTCCAAAAACATGCATGGTAGGCTGATTGGACACTCTAAATTGGCCCTAGGTATGAGTTTGAGCGTGAATGGTTGTCCCCTCTCCTTGTGGCCTGCCCTGGTCACCGATTCAAGGTGTCCCCACCTGGTTCCCGTAGTTAGCTGTGATAGGCTCCAGCAGCCTATATAACCCTTGTGAGGATAAGCGGTTCAGAAAATGAATGAATGAATGAATATACTCTACTGTTGTTGCATGATCAACCTCCCACTCACAATATCCACTAACAGTGGAGTGCCCCCTGGTGCCACCATCCATGTGTGACATTGCATGCGAGAGCATGTCATCCAATTACCTGAGCACCTCTGCAATGTGTTCACGGATGGAGTCTATAAGTCTTGGCAATGAATGCAATTGGTCAAAGATGAAGGTCTCACCTCTTGACTATTGTTACGCTCCCTTCAAGTCCCAATAATGATGATGAACCACAATTGGAGGATGGAAAGATTGAGCACAGTGTCACTCACTCGGCCTTTGAATGACACCTGATTTTAAAGAATTGGAGGCACAGTGCAATTGCCTGCATTGATTTTCTAATGTTTGAATTAGAGAGGAGTGCTTCGCTGCGTTGACTAAAAAACGTAACTTTGACAAGATGTGTAAAAGAGAGGGGACACTTGAAATAAAAAGGTCTACACCTCCCTGTTGAAATGAGTGAGTTCATGTATTCGTACACTGTATTATTTAAAATTTTTAAAAAGCAGGCAGACATATGACAACTTTTTCATTGTGAAATGTAACTCTCTTTTTTTGGTTCTAAGATAACTTTATGAAATGAGTTAGGAATACAGCAAATGAACCTATGAATTATGGTAGGGCGATGTTTAGAAAGTTTATATTTTTACAGTGTAGCTTTACTTTTTACCAAAAATAAAATCATCCCAGTGACCCTTGTGTGAATAAGCGATAATTGAAAAATGAATTAATGAATAAAATCATCTATTCTATTCATTCGTAGTCTTCTGGACTGACCTTTTGTTTTAACTGCTTTTCCATGGGTGTAATATGAAATTATACAACATTCTCTACACTGCTTCACCACTAATATGTCCGTAGTCAGTCATAGGACACCATATTGACACTTAACCCTATGTTGCAAAAGGCATCATATTTGACACATGAATATGAATTGGTATTTGTGATAATTTCCTGAGTGGTCGTGCGGACAAGTGGTTAGTGCGTCGACTTCACGGTACTAGGGTCGTCAGTTCGATCCCAGGTCGGTCCACAATGTATTGAGTTTGCATGTTTTCTCCAGGCCTCCGTGGGTTTTCTTCGGCTACTTCGGTTTCCTCACACATCCCAAAAGCATGCAGGGTCGTCTGGTTGAACACTCCAGATTGGTACGAATGTGAGCGTGATTGCTTGTCCGTCTCCTTGTTCCCTGCGATTGGCTCTCCACGTATCTGGGGTCTCCCCCATCTGGGGCCAGTAGTTAGCTGGGATAGGCTCCAGCACCCCCCACGACCCGTGTGAGGAAAAGCAGTTCAGAGAATGAATGAAGGAATAACATTCCTTGATAGATAAATAATAAAAAGCTGAATCATAACAATATCATACAAATTTATTTAAATTTTAATGACAAATTCTACTTGAAATTTTGTATTTTGTTTTCCAATGGACCATTATGGACTCAGAGTTCAAAGAATTTTAATTTGCTGATAATTAATTTTTAAGTGGTTGGTTGCACAATGTTGGTGGCACACAGATCTGAAATGAAGGGTTGCATCCTTGGAGGGTTTGGACCTTCTTGTGGGTAGTTTGCTTGTTCTCCCTGTGCCACCTTGGGTTTTTCTTGGGTACTCCAATTTCCACCCACATTCTATATTTAGCGGTTTAAGTTTTAAAAGGATTAACTGCGATGATCATTAGTCATAGTGTTATTAGTTGCATTAGTAGCCTCAACTCTTTAAAGTTTGTATGTGTTATTCTGGTATAGTCCAATAAAGGAATATTAAATTAGTAGTCAGATAAATTCAGCTCTGTGTATGGTAGTTATCAGAAACCAAACAATAATTAGTGTTATTGTTAAGTTATTGGCTGCCATTGGCAGTGATAGATGCAAATTCACCTCTGCCAGTCGAAATGGAATAGGCGTCTATTATTGTCAATGGCAGCACATAACACTAGTTTAGCGCGGTATGGGCCACGATGACCAACAACGAGGGCAGCAGGTCATCGGAGTGATCTCAGATGAGTCCCTCGGGGAAAGTGGGCCCTCTCGGGAAGGCCCCCAGTTTGGTTGAACGTACCTTAGCTCAAGTGATAATCTGGGGGTACACAGAGGATTTAGTGTCAAAGAATGTCTGGAAATTGTATTCATATATTCTTTTTTTTCCCTGCAGCCTGGAAAAGAAAATGTAGAAGTCTTTCATCATTATCAATTTAGCCTCTAATGAAAGGACAGAATTATATATCACTCTTAGCACATTAGTGAATAGAACATTAAATGCCTGGTTCCTTTTGAAGGCATTTCTTTTCTTCTTGTGACAAAAAGACTATTATCCAGCATTGGCGGCCGCATATTAGCAAGAGAAGCAAGCATCAGTCATCGCGCACAATGCATAGCTGCCTTAAATGACGGCATTATATCTGATGGTAGAGGGAAGCAGACTGAGGGGGAAGAGGAGGTAGGATGTTGAAAATAAAAAAGGATAATGTGGGGGAGGAAAATGGTACACACACACCCTTCAACTTCAAGCCAGTCGACAAGATTAACCAGTGCAGCAGCGGTGTCCAACTTAAAGCTTGGGGGTCAAATGACGCCCACCGTCTTTTATGATGCCGCATAGGATTTGACACACAGATAGTTTACTACTCTTAAATCATTGAATGTTTCTGTTTGCCAAATTGCAGTTCGGACAGATTGCACCTTCCTATATTAGGTCTAAAGACTCTTATTTTGTAACTTGTGGTCTTTGCTGACCAATTGTTGGAGATGGGTAGCTGATATCAATGAATGAATGGATATAACTCATTGGCTGCCCTCCCGGTCAAAATGTATTGGACATCTAGCGTCGTCAATGGCAGTGAAAGATGAGCATTTACCTATTATTGTCAATGGCAACCAAAGAGAATCATTTGAGTTGTTCACATGTCCCTCACTAATATAATGGTTCGGAAATCTTTGCAGCAAAAAAATGATGGATATTTTCAACTCGAAGGCATTCATGGTGGCCCGGAGTCTGCCTATCAGAGAACCCGTCTGAGTCTCTATGCGGTCATTGCTATGGTTGGACATTGCAGAAGGAATTTACTCAATATACGTATCGTAGTCGTGAGCATACTTTACTGCATTCCGTTGAGTCGGCATCAAAAGTAAAAAGGACTGTCTTCAAAATGAAAGAGAACCACTGCAGGCCCTTAATTTGTGTCCAAAAACGGGCACGGGCAGGGAATCGTCCTATCAGAGGCCATTTCACTTTTTATACTGCACAATACAGTCATACCTCTACTTATAAATGCCTCTAGGTCCAAAATTTTCAGGTTACGAATTTTTTTATATGCAAATGAGTGACTCGAGATACGAAAAAGATCCAAGTTACGAAATCCCCCAATAGGTAAATGCATTTCCTTACCCATTATTTTATTTGGAAAATATTGTCGCGGATGCATTGATTCTCACTTTAGAACATCGCTACCCTCTACTGGGCTCTCATTTCATCATTCTCATTCTAACTCCATATAATGACAATAAAAGCATTCAAATCAACGGGCTGTCTCACAACAACCACTATCCATGTTTCAAGATTCTCTCATACAAACCTGTCCACCTCGACGAAATGCTCCCCTTATTAATGTTTGCAATTCCTCTTATTAAGCAATTAAAAACTGTACAAATGCAACGCGGCACATATTTTTACACACAGACACACAGTAAAAGTCTAAAGTGTAGTATAAAGTGGACGGCTTTCGGCACTGGTAGAACGGTCTCTCACCGGCATCTGGTGGACAAACACCTGTATTACGTCTCCCATAATAACGGCCACGGAGGGAACTATTTCAGCGGCAGAGGGCACATTTTCATGTATTATTTATTTTAAGACATTATTAAATCATTTCCTTATAATTTTCTCTCATTTTGTGTGTTTTCTCGCATCTTTCATACAAAATTGGGACACTTTGACCAATTTTAAAGGGTTTAGTTGGTAGTTGTATGAGGACCATGGAACAAATTAAAGAATTTACATATAAAGTACACCTCTACTTACAAAATGTTCAAGTTAAGAAAAAACTTTTGTAACCAATTAATTTGGTAATTAGAGGTACGACTGTATAGTCCCATAGATGTAGAATTAACTTTCCGAACTGAAATGAATGGGAATTCCATTAATCCCCTCGAGTGCCATCCTCCAACTCATTCATTGCTATTGACAGCGACAGGTGTCCTATCTCTTGTAACTGGGAGGGCAGTCAGCAACATCCTCACATCTCTAATAGATCAGATGTCTATCGCTGTCAATGGCGGCAGAATCACATAACAATAAAAGGAAACAGTGAATAGTCTACTTTACAAAAACTCACATTCATTTGAGATTTAGAAAAAAACACAAGCCTTGTGGCGTTACACTGTTTGTTTGGAAAGTAGAGTTTTTAGCTTCCTTTTAGGGTTTAGGAAACTTTCTCCATTAATTGGGTCACTCACCAATATTTTCATGTAGTGCCTGTGGCTTTTATCACAGTTGCTGTGACGTTTTCTTTTCTCTTCAATCACAAATTGAGTCATATTGACTTTGTCTTTGTCAGTCGTATTCGACCCGCGGGCTGGAGGTTTCCCGTGCTTTCTGCATAACATGGAATGTGGTCGCATTGTTCGGTGCTATAACACCGCACACAAACAGAGGCGCCTATGCAATACCACTCTGCTCAGTGTAACCTAGCAACTATTTAATTAAAACAGCATCAGTGCATATCAGGTCGTTTTGCAGCCTTTCAATGGACATCCTCCAGTTTCGAGGTGTGTGCTGCCGCTTTGAACAAAAACTACAGCGTGCATCGCCAACCTCTGATTGGCCGGGGAGGCCCGATTTCACCCCGCTGTTACTTTTCCCTCTTTAAATGGCTAGAGATGGAAGTGCGACATTATTATGCCACAGAGGTTTACAAGCAAGGCCGTCAGCCCTCTGTCCTTCCAGAATAATACACGTGGAAACACGTAGCCTTTTTGTCCTTGTTTTTGTGGAAGCCATGCGTATGTTCACCGGGAACTTGGCATGCTGTACATGCGATGCGGAAGGGGCAATTAGTGCAAATGTGAGGCAGCTTGCACTCGCTGTCACTCACATGACTTATCTGACTGCACAAACAAGCAACATCGAGTCATATTCGGCATCAGGGCTGTCAGAACAAGAGGCCCGAGGGCTTGGCACTAAAGATCATATTTCACTGCCGCTAAGGGCGATTGACGTCCAATCCATTTTAACTCGCAAGCCATGAATGAGGAATATTTCACTTGTCTGATGATGTTGATTTATTCTTTGTTGCTTTTGCATTCACTTTTTGTGCACCTCAGAAGGACGCCAAAATCACATGTGGCAACGTTGGTTATTTTTAAATACACAATCTTTATTTGTCTCTTTTTTAAATGTTTTGTTTGACACTAATTGACAACTGGGAGTGGAATGAATCAAGTGAAGCCGCTTTAGTTTGAAAAAAAAATACATCTGCTAAACTGTTGCATTTTGTGGAGTTGAGTACACTGCCACAGCCTAGCACCCACAGCTAATATTTTGCTTGCAATTCAAAGAAAAACCTGAATCAACAACGGCTTGTAACTTGAAGACCAAAATAAATTTAGTGACTAATATCTCAAAACACTCGTCTTTTGCTGAAGCCTTGGCAATACACAAAGTCAAATTCATCAACACAGCCATATAACCAAGACCTAGACCAAGACAAGACAAAAGTCCTTCAAAATTTGGTCTTAAGACCAAGATCAATAGCATCACTGTATTTTTCACCTCCAACCCAAGATAGAATCCGTCCTTTCTTGATGACACCAGCAGTGATACAAGGGTTCTCCCCACAAGGACCATAGTGATTACACCCAAGTAATGCTGTGAAAGTAACTGTAAATGGCTTTAATGACACTCCCTGCAAATGGCTACATCACAGGTTTGACCTCAACATGAGATTCATTCCGTTTTTCTCCTCAGATGCAACGTATTTCCGTCCCTCACACCCTTTCTACACATCTACTTTTCCTCATGTGTGCATTTGCCGGTTTTCTAACATTCACAAGGTTTGAAAGTCAAGGAATGCAAAATAGGCATTCATCATCACTGAGAAAAATCACTTTAAATGCAATTTGAAGGGCTGTTGACATATGACCGTTTAGTAAGATCTGCTCAATCAGTCAAGTAGCTGAAGAGAAAAATCCTCTTTAGTTAAAAAATGTATTCAAATTTAACCAAATAGGTGTACTGTGCGGGCCGGCGGATTGATTGGTTAGCACGTCGGCCTCACAGATGGGAAGTCCTGGGTTCAAATCCATGTCGGTTAGCTGTGTGGAGCTTGTATGTTCTACCCGTGCCTGTGTGGGTTTTTCTCCGGGTATTCTGGTTTCCTCCCATTTTCCAAAGACATGCATGGTAGGCTGATTGGACACTCTAAATTGCCCCTAGGTATGGGTGTGAGTGTGAATAGTTGTCCGTCTGCATGTGCCCTGCGATTGGCTGGCCACCGATTCTGGTTTTCCCCCGCCTCTGGCCTGAAGTCAGCTGGGATAGGCTCCAGCACCCCCTGCAACCCTAGTGAGGGAAAAACAGTTCAGAAAATGAATGAATGGATGAATAGGTGTACTGTGTGGTGTATATGCATCTTATAAGGCTTAATAATGCAGAAATTAAAAATGTCAAGAAATCATTTTCACCTCTTACAAATACATCAAGTTACTGAATACTATAAATATTTAGAGATGTTCCATTGTTTAAAAATAACAAATAAAAAAAATCCCCCCTTAATTTAATTTTCAATCTAGTACATTATGTCATGCTATACCGTGTTTATTTGTGGTGTAGACACATTAAAACAATCACATTTTAACCCTTCACTTTAAAAGGAATTGTATGTTCTATAAATGCTTACAGTGGATACATGGTTAGTAGTCATAAAAATTCACTGTGGCTCAGAGTTGGTGAAAGTGTGTTCAACCATGATTTGCATAATGGTGCATGATTTTGACAAGCAGGACAAGAGAGAAGGACCCCTTGACAATTTTATAATGGTACTTTACAGTGGAGAACAAGGTCAGGTAGGGGGAGGGGAAGGGGGGCTGCTATACATGCGACTGTTCTAGCACAACAAAATAAAGGCACTTCTATTATAGCACATTCTAAAAGAGCTGCCTTAAAATGCATATTGGATTTTTTTTTCCAATGGATTTCAAATGATTGGCAGGAAAAAGTAGAGCGGTGATATTAATGTTGCACATTTACAGTGGGTCACATCCTGCGGGAGATTTAATGCTCTAGTCTAGAAAATCATTTATAGTTTTTTATTTCTGGTATGGGCGTAATTAACCCTTTATAGGGCACTCAAGCACCTCAATGGCTGCCATTGACCAAGCGAAATGACAATCTATTTTGAATGGGAAAGCCTGTGCTGAAAATGATCGCTGCCAACACTCCCAGTCAGAATCAATTGGACAGCCACTGCTATCACTAACACAAAAAGATCAGCGTTCACAGCCAGTCCTGCCATTGGAAATTAATTGGATGTCTATATTTGTAAAAAGATCAATTAAAAAATAAACTGAAAAAAAGCACAACAATAAGTTTGTTGTGAGTCATTTCCAAAATGTATATGTTCCTTTTTAAAATGAATGTTGACGCTATACATGTTTTTTCATTTTATTAATTAATGAATATATTTAGTCAAAAACATCTAAAATACAACACATAAAATACATATTTATTTTGAACAGTATGTATAAAATTATTACAGTGACAAACAATTGTTTTTTCTGTTTCTGTGTCTCTCCCCCTCTACAAAATTATCAATGGAAAAATAAAGTGAATTTACATTATTTTTCGTTTTCCATTGCATTAGGATTTTTTTCTGATTCTAATTTTCATAAAATCTGTATTATTTTTATTAAATTCTTTTCATGGTTTTTCACCTAGTACTCCTCCTGCTTTCGAACTTGGTCAGACATCCGTCTCCCCGTGTGCCCACCCTGCCATCTTGACATTCAAACACACTCAGACTCCTCATTAAAGATGCACAAGACCATCACACGTCCATGCTTGCTCAAGCCGCATGCATTAATTAGGTTGCTGGTAACAAGCTAGCCTCTCCATTCACACCCTGATTCTCTTTTATTAGCATGACAGTGTTTAGCAGCAGCCAGAGGCCCACAAGCTGCACAGTCCTCTCCTCGGGGGCCCCTGATTAAATAGGGAACCCCCTAGGAAGGAAAACACTTGATTCTTTTCATCAATGCCCCCATGCAGTGTCCCTCAGATGATCCCCAAACCTCAAACTGTCAAGTATACCTATTTCCCTTTGACTGCCCTCGCCGCCTCTTTCCATGATGAGCTCGGAATCTACTCTTGTGTTCTTTTTACCTTCCCAATCTAATTCTCACATTCTCGCGTAACCCCTAAAGCTTGTTTACTATATTTACTATTCACTATAGTTTACTATATATACCGTATTTTCACAACTATATGGCGCACCGCATTTAAAGGCGCAGTCTAAGTAACAAGTGCTATTTCTGTATTTGACACACACACAAGACGTACCGCACTAATAAACGCAGCCAGGCATGGCAAAACATACACCAGCTTAAACATACGGACACATGCTAAAAACACATTTTTAAAAAGGCAACAGAAGCAAAACTGAATTCGGTTGTACTTTATTTAGCCATTTTACAATGTACTCACATTTTTTGATCAATCATCACCCACAAATCCATCAAAGTCCTCATTTTCTGTGTCCCAATTGAACAATTGTCTAAATGATTCATCAAAAACGCCGGGTTCCCTCTCTTCGTTGTCAGAGTCACTCACATTGCCATGTGGCTCGACAGAAATGACTTTGGCAAAAGATCGAACAACAGTGCAAGCAGACACGTTAGT
This sequence comes from Stigmatopora argus, assembly GCF_051989625.1. NCBI lineage: Eukaryota > Metazoa > Chordata > Actinopteri > Syngnathiformes > Syngnathidae > Stigmatopora > Stigmatopora argus. Next base: position 15,253,991 of record NC_135391.1, on the reverse strand, counting down.
CCAAGCCCATATTTATTTATATATTTATTCATGTATTTATTTATTAACCTACTTATTACCTATCTATTTATGTCTAAAATGCCTTTCCTATTTCTGCATCCTCACCCTCTTGCTACTGTGACAACGAAATTTCCCGAATACGGGATGAATAAAGTTGTCCAATCCAATACACCAGGAACTAAGTCGTGCCTCTGGATGTCATTTTGGAGTGAGAATTACCCAGCAAACTGTCCGTTGATGTCTCGGCTTTGTTTGAATAAATTAAGAGCCTTTCTACACGATTCAATAATGGGCCAGTAAATTGTTCAACGACTTACTTATAATTTACGCAGCTGTGTCGACAATAGGCATAACCACGTCCACATTGTCCCGCCATATTGAATGTGGAAAAGATGGTGGCTTGCTTACCGTGGTCTTCAAGGTGTTTTGTCCTCCCAACTCAATGTCCATGTTTTGAGGATGACGTAGACTAGTCGTGATTTTTGTGGTCTTCATGCTATAAAACAGCAAGTGTCAGTACACAAATTCAGATGTATATACATGTGTGTGTATATGTGTGTGTATGTATATATATATATATATATATATATATATATATATATATATATATATATATATATATATATATATATATATGATCACAGAGGTATACTCTTAGGATCAAGATATAGGTACATACACTCACAAACCCATCTTTTTACATCTCAGCAGAGAAGTCCAACACCTGATGTACACTGCAGGTTATGATCTTCAGGCCTTGCCTACCAGAGCCTAAATTTCAAGGAAAAGTGTCTCATTAGTGGCAATCCTTGAAAGCAAAGGCCCTCCATTTGAAATTCAGTTACGCATTCTCTTTGAATGGAAGGACAGAGCAAAGAAAGGACCGAAGGCCTGGGTTGGAGAAGTACTCGGTACACCCAGTACACCCAGAGGGAGGCAGAACTTTGAGGGTGGGAAATCATAATTCCATACCATAATTACTTCATTGTGATTTGAGCAAAGTAGTGTCGGATCAAATAGACTGAAAGTGTCAAAAATAAGGAAAAGGTAGTGGTTTGGTCATAGAAAAGATTGTTTTAACCTACTTTGATTTGAGATTAAATTCATTTCAGTATGTTCTTAACAGCAGATAGTAGCTGGCACTTTGAGGTGGGTTGAGTGGCGCAAATTGCTTAGAATAATTGGAAGTAATTTTTGTTACACAAAAAAAGTGGCTTTCACCCGTTACCTTCATCAAGGGCGGATCTCATTTTGAGCCAAAGATATCCAATACAGAGACGGATTGATTGGCATGACCTTTTATGGACAATTTATAAATGGAATTTGTTTTAAAAGTCACACTTTCGTAGCCGCCAAGGGTGCCCTATTTTGGAAATGCAAAGGGCTCTCAGGTTCTCATTTTTGAGCCCCCCAAAAAATGCCCCAAATGAAGTCCTTTGAGGAAGATTGACTGAAACCAAATAAATGTTAAATTCCCTTACAACCATTTACTGCAACACAAGATTACTGTGCCATGGACCTTTGAACGGGCGAAATGGCAGTCAATCACGAAAGTGGACCCAAAGTCAAACATTAGCATTGCCTATCTTTTTGACAAAATGTAATAACACTGCGGAGCGCTGCAAAAAAGCTACTGGAATCAAATTTTCAGAGAGTGAGACCATTTGTGGGTCCTAACTGACAAAGCCTTAGACATGGATCATTGATTATAATTTTTTACTGGTTTTGTCGACCTTGAATTTATCTTTTATCGAGACCTGATAACCAATCTGGATTGGACTGTTTATGCTGATCATTGGTAGTGAGAGAAATTTTTAGAAACTTTCATACAAAGAGATGTTACAGATCATTTTTCAGGTTCAGTCCACTCTGTTTTACTCATCCCGCTAAACGCTTAAAAGTCTTTATAGATTGCTAGCAAGGTAATGTTTATGTTAGAAAGGTGAAAAGTGTACGCTGACTTGGTAAACTGGAATTCTCATTCAGTTCGACTCAGCCAACCAGTCATCGAGATGTTAGGTAGGTTTAACGCTTTGCTACATGTTACACTATGGTTGCTTTTATCTACGTATAAGCTTCTGATTTAGAAACCCCATCGGCTCCGGATTGCCTCCTGGAGCTCGGTCCGGCAGCTTCATGGTGTGCCAGGCACGTACAACATCCCATTCAGTATTGATGCTCATAACGCAACAGATCCCCGCAGCGGGAGGCAAGCTGACTTTTTTCTAACAAGGACCGGTCTCATAGAGAGAAAGGTCAAGGGTGTGAGGACCAGACAGCTATCACATCGCATACAGATGTAGAAAATGTTGTCATCTCTTCTACAGCAAGCGCTCAGCTAATAAGTAGGATTAGTTGACGGTAGCGAGAGCAGGCGGGGTGTCGCTACCCCTGCCGCGTCTCATAGATAATGACCGACACTCAGCAAAAGAGGTTGTAGTGCAATAAGGTGGGAATTGATCAACGATGACCTCTCAGCTGTTTCTAATCCTGACCTATTGATTCTGAGGGCCACTGATCTCCCCTTCTTCTGTGTTGTGTTCTAGGCACAGATATCAGAGGAAAGATCAGTAGAAAGTTTTTTGCCCTGTGAAATTTAAAAAAAAAAAATCATCATGACTGTCACTAATCAAAAACCTTCAATATCACACCACAATGTTGGATTTATATATATACAGACGCTCCCCTACTTACGAACGCAATTGGTTCCGAGCGATTGTTCATAAGTTGAATTTGTTTGTAAGTTGATTCAGTGCTATATTTTGTATTATAATTTATGTTTAAAGCCGATATAAGTATATTGAAGGTTTATATAAGTGCATTTGTATGTTTAAGGCTTGTATAAGTAACACGCATTGGTTTGTACTGAAAAAAAAAACATTTAATAAAATGGAGAGAATATGTACAGTACTGTAGAGAGAGAGAGAGAGATTTATGTATTAGAAACTGGCCAAAAGAAGCGACCTAATGACGATTGCACAGTTTTCTTCTTTTTTTCATCATAAATGATGCGGTAGCACTGTATGGCATCATTCAATTGATTTGCAAACTTTGTGCAACGTTCAATATTTGGGTCCTGCTGCTCGATCTTTCTGTTTATAAATGGTACTGACGGTCGAACGATTCAATGCCCGTGAAACGCTCACCACTCTCACGCGCATCAAGCTTCGTTATTATTGCCACTCGTTTCAAATGAAATGGCTTGCCTCTTCCTTGCAACTCCCTCAATAGAAGCCTTTAGCTTTTTACCAACCATATTCAATATTGGATGCATGAGATATTTAATGATACAAATGAAAAAGGTTCTTTGCACACTGGAGATACATTCACGCACTTTCGCATTGCAACGAAGAAGGTAGATGCTGGGTGAGCTGAGCTCTCACAGCGCCAGGCGTCGGTATTAGCGGCGGAAAGAAGTACTACTCCGAAAAAGGCGCGAAATACAAAATTGGACTTGCGAACATTTTTGGACTTAAATGCAATTTGCAGACATGTTCGTATGTACCGTTGTTCGTAAGTTGAATGTTCGTAAGTAGGGGAGCGTCTGTATATAGTAAGGCTTTTTTCTTTAAAAAATCGACATAGTATAGTAAGGCTAAGAAAGTCGGAGAATAAATCTGACTTCTGATTCTTCTCCTAGTTATTGCTGTGGTCCATTGGCAAAAATATTGGTTCAGAACTTGAGGTGGGAATCAGGAGTGAGTTCAATTCCACTCTTTGCAATTCACAAATTGTTTATTGAGGTAATCAAAAGGATAAATATAACTTCCAATCACTTCATTTCAGAAGTCACTGTGGTCCATTTGCAAAGACAAATGGTCAGAACTTCTGGTGGACTCAAGTTCAAATCAGGAGTGAGTTCAATTCCACTCTTTGCAATTCTCAAATTGTTTATTAAGGTAATGAAAAGGATAGATATAACTTCCAATCACATCATTTCAGAAGTCACTGTGGTCCTGTGGCAAAGACAATGGGTCAGAACTTCTGGTGGACTCAAGTTCAAATCAGGAGTGAGTTCAATTCCACTCTTTGCAATTCTCAAATTGTTTATTGAGGTAATGAAAAGGATAGCTATAACTTCCAATCACATCGTTTCAGAAGTCACTGTGGTCCAGTGGCAAAGACCATGGGTCAGAACTTCTGGTGGACTCAAGTTCAAATCAGGAGTGAGTTCAATTCCACTCTTTGCAATTCTCAAATTGTTTATTGAGGTAATGAAAAGGATAAATATAACTTCCAATCACTTCATTTCAGAAGTCACTGTGGTCCAGTTGCAAAGACAAACGGTCAGAACTTCTGGTGGACTCAAGTTCAAATCAGGAGTGAGTTCAATTCCACTCATTTGCAATTCTCAAATTGTTTATTGAGGTAATGAAAAGGATAGATATAACTTCCAATCACATCATTTCAGAAGTCACTGTGGTCCAGTGGCAAAGACAATGGGTTAAAACGTCAGGTGGACTCAAGTTCAAATCAGGAATGAGTTCAATTCCTCTCTTTGCAATTCTCAAATTGTTTATTTAGGTAATGAAAAGGATAAATATAACTTCCAATCATGTATAGGCGGGCCGCCTCGTGGTGTAGTGGGTCAGTCACCTGCCTGCGACATGGGTGTCGAGGGTTCACGTCCCGGTGTCGCCAGTCAACAACTGTATGGTGTCGGCAGTCAGCCGAAGGCTGACTGTCGAACACCACCAGGAACCCCCCCCTCCCAACTGTCTTCCGGTCAGCCGAAGGCTGACCGGAAATATTGTTTTGCTGAAAAAAATGACTAAGTCTTTATTTGAATGAAAAAAGGATTACCCATTTACTGAACTACTAGTGTAGTGATTAGTCAAACAAGAGCGGGATTCGAACCCCATTTTCCACATGGCAGTCAAATCCACTAACTTGAGGTCTGTCTGACCCATTGTCTTTGCCACTGGACCACAGTGACATCTGAAATGAGGTGATTGGAAGTTATATTTATCATTTTCATCACCTCAATAAACAATTTGAGATTTGCAAAGAGTGGACTTGAACTCACTCCAGATTTGAACTTGTATCCAACTTCAATTTCAACCCATTGTTCTTGCCACTGGACCACAGTGTCTTCTGAAATGATGTGATTGGAAGTTATATTTATCCTTTTCATTACCTCAATAAACAATTTGAGAATTGCAAAGAGTGGAATCAAATTCACTTCTGATTTGAACTTGAGTCCACCTGAAATTCTGACCCATTGTCTTTGCCACTGCACCACAGTAAAGTTGGAAGTTGTATTTATCCTTTTCATTACCTCAATAAACAATTTGAGAATTGCAACGAGTGGAATTGAACTCACTCCTGATTCCCGCCTCATGTCCTGACCCAATGATTTTGCCAGTGGACCACAGCAACAACTAGAAGGTGAAGAATCAGAAGTCAGATTTATTCTCCGACTATCTTAGCCTTACTTGCTATGTCATTTTTTAAAGAAAAAAAGCCTTACTATACTATGTCGTTTTTTAAGAAAAGAAGCCATGCTATACTATGTCGTTTTTTAAGAAAAGAAGCCTTACTATACAATATCGTTTTTTTAAGAAAAAAAGGCTTCCTCTACTATGTCGTTTTTCAAGAAAAAAAAGCCATGCTATACTATGTCGTTTTTTAGGAAAAAAAGCCTTACTATACTATGTCGTTTTTTAAAGGAAAAAAGCCATACTATACTATGTCGTTTTTTAGGGGGGAAAGCCATACTATACTATGTCGTTTTTTAGGGAAAAAGCCTTCCGCTACTATGTCGTTTTTCAAGAAAAAAAGCCATGCTATACTATGTCGTTTTTAGGGGGGGAAAGCCATACTATACTATGTCGTTTTTTAAGAAAAAAAGCCTTACTATACTATGTCGTTTTTTAAGAAAAAAAGCCATACTATACTATGTCGTTTTTTAAAGGAAAAAAGCCATACTATACTATGTCGTTTTTTAGGGGGAAAAGCCATACTATACTATGTCGTTTTTTAGGGAAAAAGCCTTCCTCTACTATGTCGTTTTTCAAGAAAAAAAGCCACCTCCAGAGAAAAAAAGGCTTCCTCTACTATGTCGTTTTTCAAGAAAAAAAAGCCATGCTATACTATGTCGTTTTTTAGGAAAAAAAGCCTTACTATACTATGTCGTTTTTTAAAGGAAAAAAGCCATACTATACTATGTCGTTTTTTAGGGGGGAAAGCCATACTATACTATGTCGTTTTTTAGGGAAAAAGCCTTCCGCTACTATGTCGTTTTTTTAGGGGAAAAAAGCCATGCTATACTATGTCGTTTTTTTAGGGGAAAAAAGCCATACTATACTATGTCGTTTTTTTAGGAAAAAAAGCCTTACTATACTATGTCGTTTTTTAAGAAAAAAAGCCTTACTATACATGGTCTTTTTTAAACAAAAAAGCCTTACTATACATGGTCATTTTTTAAGAAAAAAGCCTTACTATACATGGTCTTTTTTGTAAATAAAAAGCCTTACTATACTATGTCGTTTTTAAAGACAAAAAAGCCTTACTATACTGTGTCGTTTTTAAAGAAAATAAGCCTTACTATACTATGTCGTCTTTAAAGAAAAAAGCCTATACTATGTTGTTTTTTTAAGAAAAAAGCCTATACTATGTTGTTTTTTAAGAAAAAAGCCTTACAATACTATGTCATTTTTTAAGAAAAAAAGCCTTACTATACTATGTCGTCTTTTAAGAAAAACGCTTTACTGTACATGGTCGTTTTTTTTTAAATAAAAAAGCCTTACTATACATGGTCATTTTTTAATAAAAACCCTTAATATACATGGTCATTTTTAAAGAAAAAAGCCTGACTATATATACATAGTATTTATTTTTTAAACAAATAAAAGCTTTACTTTACATAGACCACTTTTTTTTAAAGAAAAAGCCTTACGATGTCCAGCCATTCAAGTCATTTTGCATGCCAGCTTTACGTTTGTACCAAATCTCGGGGTATTCTTTGCTCAGTTATGAAGCACGTCTAATAAGATGAATAAATATTTGACATTATCGTCGACAAGGAAAAAGAGTGTCGCCAAACTTTCGTCAAAACATATATATATATATATATATATATATATATATATATATATATATATATATATATATATATAACTGAGAAATAATATTTTTATAACTCTGCTTCTTTTGTCAAAAATGATGATTGCCTGTCATGAAGCTTGAATTTAGCACCAGAGGATCTTAGCTTTTTGTACAAGTAAGTGTCAATCATGATAAGGCCACACATTCACAAGATGAATGATTTCCTGCCAAGCGAGGCACCCTCACCTCCAGACACAGATAAAAATTTGTAAAAGTGTGCATACTTTACTATAATGGCTGTCAAAAGTCAATTTCTCCCTCCTTGAGCCATCTCTCATTGCTGCAAATTGAACCGGGCCCCACAGATACGAGGCCACAGAGAGAGAAAAAGTGTGTCAGCCCCACACCGGGTTCGTGCTGCCTGCTAACTAAACTGAGAACTTGTGCCCTACAGCAAACTGCAGGGGCTAAAACGCTTCTCGCCATCCATGCGGGCAGTTAAGCGACCTGAGGCATATGCTGGATTACATTCTGTTATTGCCTGAGGCAGTAACCACAAGACACCATTGCGCATACGGCACCAACATAAACACACACAACACATGAACCACCTTTCTAAATACCCTACAAATAGATAGTTGGTATTAATGCTGACTTTTTCTAAGCACGTTTGTCTCATCTCATTTTCTGAACCGCTTTATCCTCATCAGGGTTGCGGGGGGTGCTGGAGCCAATCCCAGCTGTCTCCGGGCCAGAGGTGGCAGACACCCAGAATCGGTGGCCAGCCAATTGCAGGGCACAAGGAGACAGACAACCATAACCATGCACACTCACACCCATACCTAGGGGCAATTTAGAGTGTCCAATCAGCCTACCATGCATGTTTTTTGGAATGTGGGAGGAAACCAGAGCACCCGGAGGAAACCCACGCAGGCCGGGGAGAACATGCAAATGTGAAATATGGAATGTATTTCTCTTGTATTCTTAGCTTTAGCAACTAGAATAGAATTTTACACAGACGCAGCCTTGTGAAATTTCAGGCCTGTGTGGGTTTTCTCCGGGCACGCCGGTTTCCTCCCACATTCCAAAAACATGCATGGAAGGCTGATTGGACACACAAAAATGCCCCTTCGTAGAGTGTGTGCGTGGTTGTCTGCGATCGGCTGGCCACCTGCCTCTGGCCCGAAGTCAGCTGGGATAGGCTCCAGCACCCCCCACGACCTTAATGAGGATAAAGCGATTCAGAAAATGAATGAATGAATGAACTTACACACATATTCTAGAGCAACTCAGTAGGCACACCTAAAAATATTCACCCTCCTGCTGTCGGAAGCACTAAATACAGTGTGCTTTTACACTTTTTTAAGTCTTCCAGTACAAATGAATATGGCACGGTGTGCTTTGGAAAAGGTTAAGGTTAGTTTATGCTTTACCCTCCACCTTATGATGCATTCTAGTGGCAACTCCAAGAGAGATATAAAAGAAAATGTCAAAAACGTTTCTCTTCCTCTTCCAACCTTGGAGCCCGTGAACACTCAGCGCTAGGAGTAGTAATTGTGGAATGAATGTAACCCCAAATCGGTTTAATGAGCACAATGATCCGTGGAGGGAGCACAGGTAAAGTGCTTTTAACGAGAGCGTCCTTATTTTACCAGCCGGAGCGCTCCTATTTCACATTCAGCTTCAAAGCGCTGCTTCAAATTGTGCCGACGAGACTTCATTTCCTCTTATCTGCTGGCGTGTAGGCCCTTCAGAGTCAGGACGCATAGAGTCAAAATGTGAGGGAATGGCCGCTACAGACGTAAAGAGAACGCAACGCCACGTTAAGAAAAGAAAAAAGGCAAGTCAGTTAAACACAAGGAGGGTTGTTTGCCATTACGGCTTGCTCTCGAGAGAGTTATAACCTCTTAATAAAAATATTTAATGGCAAGGGGGAAAAACACTATTTTTACTTAGAGATTGGACTGCTCAGTGGACATGGTCATTAAATGGGTCATTCATTTAAAATATCCCAAAATCGCAAAAACATGCAGTTTCTGGGTATATCAACTTGAAAAATACATTTCCTTTTCTTCATTCCTTCCTCTCTGCCCCCCAATTATTTTCAATCTCTTACTTTCTCATAATGAACAAAATAATAAAACATACTAGCTTTCATCTAAGAAAAACGCTAACATGACCACAGATTTGCAACCCTGTTATTGTAATTACACCCATTATTTTGGATATTACATTAATCATATAATTAAATTTTACCATCAAGAAAACGTAAGATCAGCCAAGGAAATCTTTGATTGTTTACGACCGATTATTGATGATTATGTAGCAGAAATCTGAAAAATGGGTGGCCTGGTGGAAAGTGGTTAATGCATCGGCCTCATAGTTCTAAGATTAAGGGTTCAATCCCAAGTGGGTTCCGACGTTCCATTGTGGAGTTTTGCATGTTGTCCCTGGGCTTGCATGGGTTTCCTCCCACATCTAAAAAAAACACATGCTTGGCTGTTTGGACACTCTAAATTGCCCTTAAGTATGAATGTGAGCGTGAATTGTTGTCCGCCTCCTTGTGCCCTGCGATTGGTTGGCCAACAGTACAGGGTGTCCCCCGCCTGGTGCTCAAAGCTAGCTGGGTTAGGCTCCAGCAACCTCTGCAACCCTTGCAATAAGTGGCATGAAAAACAAATGAAAATGCAGAGAAGTGAAGGGAAATTTTTCAAAGAATGTTTTAGAAGAAAATGGCTTTTAGTTCTATAAAGCCCAAAGGCACATGTGGGACCCCAACTATTTACTATACTATACCATCCGAACCACTTCATAATATGGGATTTAATCAGCGGTCGAGAGAGAGCACCACTGTCAAAAACAGCCATTTTGGTACGAAAGTCAAGTGATGCACAGCATGAGAGTGTATACAAATCATGCAGCAGACATAAAAATGCAGATTCGGTGAGTAACATCCTTGCCAAAATCTCCTGGTGTTCCATTACCCCGTGATGGAAATTCTGCAGGGTAACTAAAGCCAACTTGAATTCTACCCTGCACACAAAAAAAGCACTTTGGACGGAAAAAAGTAGCGCCGGAAACCTTTGAGGTTGGATTAAATGAATGAAAAACGAGAAAATGTCACCAATTCTATCTGGGAAGATTTTAGATAGAGTCTGACAATGAAACTACATCAAAGCGCCACGCGGACTGCACAGTCTTCAAAAGGCAGCGTGAGCACCATATTCGGGGTTATTAAATAGATGAATATTGACAGGCTCTTCCTGTTTGAGCTGGAACGACACCGCAGCTATCACCACACATCCGACAGGACCAGAGAGATGATGGCGAGCGCATTTCACCTCAGGCATTGACAGCGGCTTTAATTGACAGTCCTAAAAAACACCAACCCCCCCCTTCCAAAACCACCCACGTACCTTGAAAACTTTGCTCATTGGTCTGAGTTGTCCCTGAGCCAATCAAGAGGGGTTTTGTTTGCTGAACTGCTGAGTCCTTCAGCAGTTTGGCTGCTGTCAGCTCAACAAACAATAGTTTAAAAATGTAACTGCTGGGCAAACACACACTGAGCGGGAAATGAAGGGGGGGGCACCTTAGATTGGTGCATGGATTTATCCCATCATCAATGGAGAGAGATGCAAAAGAATCTTCACCTTTTTATCCATGTTCAGATGGTAGCTCTGTTAGCATGAAAAGAGAATGGAAATGTACGCATTTAGTAGGATTGGATATTATTTAAAAAATGAACGTTGATTTAACCTTTTCATTGGGTACTCACTGACCTCTTTGGCTGCCATTGCCAGAACTGAACAGGGCCGTTTCCATTACCCCAGGCGTCTCAGTTATTGAATTTTCACTTCCCTAATCAAGCATTTTAATCAGTTGACAGCATAATTATTTAGTGTACTCATGGTAGACATCTGGTAAGTTAGCGCTATTATACCAATGGACTATTTGTGGCCCATCTCTTTCAGGTGTCGGCCAGGTAAAAGAAATTTGGCATAAACTAGTTTGGCTTCTGGGTTAAATCTGTATTTTGGACCCAATTGGTTTGTGAGCCACATAAGAGCAAACTTTTATCAGAACTCTATGATGCCTAGTTAAAGGCAATACGAAATCCTTTGTGGTTGGCACAGCTGTGGTAGAGGCCTATTTTTTACTCATTTATATTTTGTATTATTACTATATGTCAAACAAGTTACCAGTAGGTGCTGTCGTAAATTCTCAGAAAACCAACAAGACCAAGCATTCCTTTGCGACTGAACTGTCTAACTTATAACTATGCCTTTTCTTGCTACTGTCACAATGAAATTTCCCAAATACGGGATGAATAAAGTTATCCAATCCAATATACACAGTCTTAGGCCTGTGGAATTTGGCAATTGGTTGAAAGAGGTGTATAAAAAAAATAGCAGTCTCCTGTTGACTTTACAATCTCCAAACTATTTTGTATAAACTTTTTTTGTTTCTAGGATTCACTCAACTAATATTTTGATGTATGACCAGTTTTTATAACTTGGCATGGAGTCACCCAACTTGTATCAACGTTTACTGTTTATTCCACTACAAGATTGTGTAATGACAGTCCACAATACATTTACATTTCCTGTTTTGCTGGAGATTTCTTTCATGTCACCCCAAGAATTCTCAATTGGATTAATGGCTAGGGATTGGGCGGGCCACTCCATGATGTTAACTTTGTTGGTAAATAACCAAAACTGCATGTTTACTAGTGTTTAGAGTCATCCTCTTCAGCATAAGGCAACCTCTTCAAGTATTTTGACATATGCAAACCGATCCATGATCCTGAGTTTGGGATGATGCTTACACCACCATCCTTCATGCTTTTCACTGCATGCTGTGGCTTGAATTCAGAGTTTGAAGGTCATTTCACAAACTGTTGTGGGCCTTGAACTCAAAAAGGAACATTTTTATTCTTATCAGTCCACAAAATGCTGCTCCATTTCTCCTTAGGGCCAGTAAATGTGTTGTTTGGCAAATTGTAGCGTCTTCTGCATGTGCCTTTTTTCACGGAGGGACTTTGCAGGGGATTCTTGCAAATAGATTAGCTTCACACAGATGCCTTCTCATTGTCACACTACTTATAGGAAACTCCAGACTCTCTTTGATCATCCTGGAGCTGATCTTTGGCTGAGGCTGAGTCTCTGGTTTTGCGCTGCATTTCATGGCATTAGAGATTATTTTATCTGAAAAACAGGGGCTACCTGATTCACACCTGTTTTTCATAAAATTGATGAACTACCCCATTGAATCCCACACTGCTGCTTTATTGAACCCACCTCTTTCAACAAATTGCCCAATTACGCTGTGTTATGAGTGTGTATGTAATAAATCCTGGGTACTAATGGTTTTCTGAAAATCTACCGCACCTACTGGTAACTTGTTTGAAATGTAGAATTGTAAGAAATCTTAGAGATGTAAAATGTTCACAAAATGTGTATTAATCTGGTTAGTTATTTTGGTTAGATTGGACCGCAATTATTTTGAACACAAATGTACATATACATGGGCAAGATGTGGGCCGTCAATCACTTGGGGACGGACCTATGGTGGACGATACCTTTGCTGTTGATATGGGCCAGATCGAAGCCAAAGGAAATTTGCTATTGGGGAAATACAGCGGCTGAATGATTTGTCATATATTATTGGTCATTTTTGGGAGGTGATAAAGAATACATGCTTCTACTGTGACATACATGTACAAAAACCTGTTGCAAAAACCATTAACCATTTAACTTCTCCAAGCCAGCCATTTGTCTTAACATTGAAAATGTTTTGAATTGTACGTTAAATGGTTGTTTTTATTTATCTCAATAAAAACCCGCCCATGGATACACAAACTATCGGTGTTTTCTGTATGATCACTTTCATTATTCAGTGAGAGAATCACGCAATGAACATATGTTGGTGGTAACATGAAATTTCCTACATGCATAATTCAGTCAGGTAGTGAAGATGAATGGGTAATAGGTGACTTTGCAACAATGTAGCAATGAGTTGGCGCCATGTAGGTATGGCATTTCACCCACCTACTACTGGTACACGGTCGATTGGCCGCCGGTCTTTTGGTCGCCGATCTTTTGGACGCCCGGTCTTTTGGTCGCCCGGAAGGTAAGTGATAAATACCATTTAAATCATTGCTCAAATTCCCTAAATACAGACTGTGAATTACTATTTAGTCATACTTAATGCCCTAGTAATTATTAGGCTAAAGAAAAGCTCAAAATTTCCTGGACTTTTATTGTTTTTTGTTGGAGAACTTGTTAAGACCCTGACTGACGTAGCTTCTTAAAGGGACAACACATGTACATAAAAACTCTTATACACACACGTCGGCTCAGTGAAACTGCTCATGGCCATTGTTGGCTTTTATTGATGCGTAGACCGTGTTGTTTTACCTTGTTTTGGCGCCGGTCTTTTGGTCGTTGGTCTTTTGGTCGCCGGTCTTTTGATCACCCGTTGTCGCGGTCGGGGCGACCAAAAGACGGCGACCAAAAGACCGGCGACTAATCGACCGCACACGCCTACTACTATCTCGTTGGCAGTCAAATAGTTAAAATACCACCAAGTAGAAGCAATTCTTTACTCAATAAAAGCAATTTTGCAATCAAAGCAGATTTATGTTACTGTAAATACATTGTGAGCATCTATGTTTATTTTATGCAATAAAACAATAAAATTCAACTAAAGAGATGAATACTTTTTATCATAATAATTCAGTATCTCCCATTGCCAGCTGCCTTGTGTCAGAACCTGTGAACACCCACTCGTCTCACTTTTGCAAAGCTGCGTGTAACATTACTGAACACAAGCAGACTACTATTAAAAAAGAATGGCCTCATTAGAAGTTGGAATATGGACCCAACATTTTTTTCCTTTTGCATGGAAATGTTGAAAAGCTGGATAATGGGAGGATAAAATGTTTTATTTATTCATTTTGCTGACGTCCATTTAATATTCAAAAGCTCAGTGTTTCAGCATGCTGTGACACCCTCGGACTACACTTGGTAAAATGTTAATGCATGTCTACTTAGGGAAAGAAAAATGAAATATGTGTTCGGAGACAATGCTGTCTTATAAATAAGTATGGCGAGAAAATTGAACAATACACGCAGGTATCATTTGCTTAATGTGTAAATTACATACTAAAGCACCATTGATCAAACTTAATTTGTGAACAAAGCATTATGGATTCTGTTTTATAATGACACTGCAAAAAAATTGTGTGGTGTGTGTGTGTGCGTGTAAAAATGTGCTGTTTCACAGTTAATGTTTGACCGACACATTACACAGGATTGATTGTAATGTTAAAGGTAAAACTGGAATCGACAAAGAACTAGATCATTGGGCTTTCCATAAATCGCTGAATAGACAGAAAATTTTGATCGATGCACCCTTTAAAACAATCTGGTTCGTCTATCAACATCAATAGCAGTAAAATCATATCAAGTTAGTTGAGTCATTTGTATTTAAGACATCATGGTATAATCAGAATTTTATAGCACCCCCTTGCTAATTGTTCAAATTTGTCTCATGAATAAATTAAACTCTTGATATCCTTGTTCTTCACCATTGCCATGGTATTATTTTACTTCCTCGGCAGTAATGACAATTACTGATTCATGAATTCCAAACACGCACACACACACGTGCAAACAAAGCCCTTTGTACCATCTTCCACACCATCTCTTCTCCAGGGGCCAATATAGGGCTCCAAAGCCCTTAAGAGGGGCAGCAAGCCGGAAAATGACCCCATGCTGTCTGCGGTGGCCTCAACCCCGCCTGGTTACGCCCGTTTCCCAGGGACCCGCTGAGGGTCCGATGCCCCGAGGCCTCCCTCTCACGCCACACTACCTCCCAGGGCCAAACGTTAAAGGGGGCTCCCGGCAGCAGACAATAGGTGCCTAGAAACGTGGGAAAGAAATGTCACAAGGCTCTCTGACAAGCTAGTTTCGACCCGCTAACCCCCAGGCCTGGTCCCACTGGGCGTCTTTATGTAAACACTAAACAAAGGCAAACCGCGCCTTAATCAGATTCATAACCCATGTGAAGAGATGGTGATGAAGGGAACACTAGCTAAGATGAAAACTAGCCTTATCATATGATTGGAAAAAAATCCACATGAAATGCTTGAATTATTAAAAATGTACGAGTTTAACATAACACTGGATAACTACATAAACAGGCCTGGTCAATTAACCTTTGACCCCGTCTTGTCCACTATCCACGCCAATAGGAGCGTGGCCAGTCTCCATATGGCTCGTAGGGATCAAATGGGGATACTCGACGGCATCCGAAGGGTCAAGGGGCGCCACACGCGATTGACGCAGTCAACCTTCTTACTGATGGTCAAGGTCCATTTTGTTATGCAGTAAGGGGTTAATGCCGTAATGATTAGCATGACTCAAATGACCACCATTGCTTGGTCAATGTTTGGCTTGGACACGTTTTCATTTTGTTCTCACCAGTACTTATCAATTACGCTACAAAATGTAGAAGTGAACAGTTTACGACGTAAATGTTGCAAACCTGTAATTTTCAGAGAATTGTTATATTTCTCCTTGCTGTGTCCCTGACATTCAAAAGTATGAGAAAATAAAATTGTGGGAGAGCGTCATTATTTTATGACGTTAAAGTGGGTGTATTAAGGGAAGCATACCGCAATAAATAATACGTTTCTTCTTGTTATATTGTCATTTGAATGAAAACATACTTAAATGACCTCCTAAAAGATGGTTGTTTGAAGAATTGAAGGATAACACTTAAACAAAAACATAAAAGACAGCCAAAAAACAACAGACAGCTAAAAAACAACAGCCAATTTTACTGTGCACATTACACACTAACATAGGTTCATGTCATAAGGGTATTAAATATGTAACAACGAAGGATGGCTCATCTGGGATAGTTGCATTTGGCTGGCTAAAATGATAGTGGCATTGATGATGTTGTCGTCACTTCCTGAAAATGCTAGCCTTTATCATGTTTTTCTCCACTATTACACATTGGAAAAAAAATCAATTATTTAACATGATTCTGTCCACTGGAATAAATTAGTATTATAAACAACCTCTCAGCCCTTTAATCTGTGTAAGAACACAAATCCTCGTATCAAATGTAACTTTCCTTTTTTTTAATATGTAGGCAAATACTGATTCTGATTTTTTCTTGTAGTACTCATATATATTTTTTCTTTTCATTCAAAAATCCATATTCTTTCATTCATATTTATGAAAATACAAAAGCATGTGCCTGCTCCCTTTCCGCACGGAATGACAGCGATGGGCAGCGAGGCAGCTGGTCATCCTATTTAACAAACAATGGACTTAATCGGTTTTCTCCAGGCCCTTGACAAGGTTCCATTGATGACCTCATTGCTACACGAGCAACATGTGTGGGTCAAACTACTGTGGTCATTGCAGGTCAGAGTTCGCGAACCCAGCACCACGACCTCATTCCCAGAAGGATGCTACTGATGGACTCCTGTGTCGCCTAGTACACATCATTAACCTTTACATCGTGTTCGGGTCAAATTTGACCTGTTTTGAGATTTGACAGCAGTAAAACAATGCCCCGTGATTGGCTGGCAACCAATTTAGGATTTTTTCCCCCCAACAACTCCCCACAGTTAGCTGGTAAGGCTCCCAAGAGGAAAAGCGACATGGAAGAAGAATAAATAAATGCATAAAATACTGCCATTTCTCCTGCCTAAAATGTGATTAATATTTCTACAGTGACACAAGATACACAAAGAAAACCTTTTCAATGTGATTTTCCTCTACAGCTTCGACAAAGTTTTCTGTCCGTGTTAAAGGTCCATTGTTGAATCATCAAGAAGTAAAAATTTAATTTCTTTTCCTAGTAAAAGTTTTTGGTAATAAATTAATATGTGATAAATTATTCAGTTAACTCATTGGTTTCCATTAATGCCTCTAGATGTCTAATTCTTTCAAATTGAGGCATTGGCAGCAAATGAATGATAATGAATCTTCTAGTTATAATTCTCATTTAATTTCAATGATTTAAAAGAAATCCACATAATTGGATCCTTGTCAATCTAAAAAAAGTGTTAATATTGTCAAAACAATGATCATTTGTTTAATATATTTTTTGTTTTGTGGTAACGTTTTGTTTATTTATATATGTATTTATTCATTTTAAAAACGATTGTGAAAATTCAAACTAGAGGGTGAGTCAGAGAGATAGTTCAGAGTTTAGACCCTTGCCTAAGCAACCAAATTCAAAGCCTTGGCATATTTGAGAGAGTCGGCACCCTACCTTTTGGCCCTCATGACCCAAAATGTCTTTATGTCATTTACTGTCGAAATTTGCATTTAATAGGCTAAACCATTATCATGTTATTGCAAAATTCATTTCGGACCCTGATGATAATTTGACCTGTTTCATAATACAAACATATCATGAAGTTTGGGTTTCTTTTTTTGTCATTGTGTTTTCTTATACAAACAGGTTCAAATGGATTGAGCATCTATTGCAATCAATGGCACCCAATGAGTTAATGACTGTGGATGAGCAGCTCTATTTTAAAGTTGAAAAAAATCACAAAAATCTCACACATTTTTCATGGGCTCCAATAATGACTCAAAAATAATAAGCCAACATTAACCACATGCCATAAATTAGCCTTACGTTAGTAGTTGTACCAAGCTTGTGTTTACCTTAAGATGTGACAAAACCTAAATCATAGATTACGATACAGTGGCTAGGAGGGCAGATATGCACTAGGTACAAAGAGACATTCATGCATAAAATCATCATCATCCATATTTTGGCGAGAGGAAAATAAGTATTACTTTCGAAAAGATCTTGGGTGGTAGAGTTTTGAGTAGAGCAGTTTTCATCATTGATGTGGAGGTTAATTATCCTACTCGGAAATAAAAGGCCAAAAGGTGAAGTATTTCCTGACCATTAGTTATTCTAATGTGTTGGGTGTTCCACATGAGCATCCACAAGGCACTTTGAAAAGGAAATAGCACCAAATCAGTCAGTCATTAAGCCAACATCATCATAACCAAAGCCCCTTATATTACAGACGGGCCCTCCTCACCTCATCATCGTTATCGTCCTGACCGCAGACAAACCCCAAACCTAGCTGAGTGTCCTGTTTATGTGAGTTTAGATGAGATGGCGCATTGTCCCAAATCTCCTTGTAACCCCACACCAATAAATCTGCCCGCGTGGCCTGTGAGCATTTATGAGCACTTTACATGAAGATCACTCTCACAAACAACGCCCTTCAAGATGGTAATGAAAGGGCGAGCGCCAATAGTGGAGATCAATGTCAGGTTTGGAGATTGTTGACAGGGTGAACAGATGAATTAAAAGAGGAAACCCCAAAAATGAGAGCATAAAATTAAAACAAATTTAGATGGCACACATTATAAAAGATACATTATAATGCTAAAGTTTGGACATTGTTCTTTGTTACTTTCTGGCAAGACATAATGGAAAAATATCCTGCATGAGCAAGGGATGTTGTTTTTATATGACATGGTCTTTGATTCTTAACCCATTCAGTTGGCAGGAAATGAATGCTCATTGGCTGAAACTCTTCCAGTTCAAATGGATTGGACGTCTACTAGAAAAAAAATGTAATCGTTTCAATTAGTGACAGAATGGAGATTGGGTACCAAATGACTGGACATTTATCATTATTGATGGCAAAACAATAAATGAATATAGGAATAGGTTTGTACATATGTCGTACATAAAATGGTATAGAGTATTTTTATTTGACAGAATTGGACAAATAAATTCAAAATATTTTATCTCTTTCACAGCGTTTTTGGACTTCGTGCTGTGACTATGTGTCTATTTTCAGGCAGGTACCAGCTCAGATCAACCACCCGGCCGCAGATTAAATCACATCTCCACTTTCATCTTCAGCCAACAGTCCAGCCGAGCATACCCCTACGCCTCCTCTTATCCCTCCCCGCGCTGGGGGCCTGAGGGTGGCACGCAGGGACAAACCTGGTCCCTGGAATAAGGGGAAGAAGAAAACAGGAGGGCAAGGACGATTGAAGGGGTGGGGAGGGCGTCGAAGAAAGGAGTCGAGGTGAAAAGAAGAAATGCACATTGTACTTTTCAAATGGATGGGAAATGATTCGCTGGGATTTGCTGACAATTATACGGTGGGGTTTAATCAATTCGGAGCATTCACAGCGTGGAGAGGGCTGATCCCCGAGTACAAAGGCGCAGACCGTGGGAGGGCGGTACCTGAGAAAGCGGCGGCCTGGTGTAAGTAACATGAGGCAACACTCCCCTCCCCGCACATTGCACTGCAGCATATGGCCCCTTTCTGAACTTATTATCTGGCGGATTAAGGCCAATTGCAGAGACCCAAGGGCCTGTGGCTACCTCTCCCTCGCCCCTCGACACCCCCCAGGAATGAGACTGACTGACAAGGGGCATTGTGTCGGGCACCGAGACTGCCACACCCCACACTTACCCTGTCATGCCGAATAGCGTGATGAGGTTATTTGCTAGCCAGAACAGGATCTGACCGTTAGCTTTGAAGCTACACAGCCTTCTGTAAATGTGCTTTGAAAGAGTGCTTTCTTCATGTTTCATGAAATCATTTCACTCGTTTCTCCCGGGCCTCCTTGATGACGGGCCTAATACCCTCAAATTAGCAAGAAGCATTTGGCTACGGAGTGGATTAAAAGTACCTGAATGTGAACACACAGATTAGACGGGTAGATATGAGTACTAATTAGCATATCATTGCAACTCGACATGCGGGATCCACGTGAGTGCAGACACGCTGAGAGAAAAGACTCCATTGGCCACAGGTTGATTATGGCTCCATTATGCACGCGGTACTTAGTGAAAGGCTGAGAGTACGAATTAAGATCTTGATGACCACTGTGAGGGGACCTCAGCTCCAATATATTGACGTTAGAAGAGGACAGGCTGAGGGGTCCATGGGAGGTTGAGACAGTGGGAGGCCGTAAAGAAGTAGAGCTTTGACAAGGGAAGCGCCCCTCTCTAAGCCCTCATTTGATCTGCCAATGGGCAGGTGATCCTGCACTTCCTTTTGTATCCCACCACAGGGATGCGTCCACCCCGCGTGACCTGTCCTACCTGGTGCCCTTCGGGGCACCTCATTTAAAACGAAGCTAATTCAGGCTTTGCCGTTCTTCTGTCTCAGAGGTCCACCTGAACATAGGCTGACAGGGTCAACTCCACATTGAATCAGCAGGGAGACCTGACGCCTGCTTTGCTAATCCCCTCACCTGCTGGGAGGTGTCACAGGGCCAAAGTTCAGAGATGGTGCAGTGAAGCCATCTTCCAGGTTCTTTTAGACAGGATTAGAGGGCCCAGTAGGGGTTTGTCAACAGAAGCAAGCTCTCACTTGGGTCATCGTGTGGCCATATGTGGGTAGAAGAGACCAAGGTCCAATTGTGATATTTTTCCATCCACAGACCGTCAGCATTAAGAGCTACTGAAAGGTCAGAGTGGTACATTTAACTTGGCTTGATTTCCTGCCAAGCAGGACTTTTGACAATGCAAGCATTTAGATCATTATTTTTCCATCTACGTACTGCATAATTTCTTCAAGCCTTTGCTGACCAAGCTAATTTTAAAAACTGGCAAAGGCCATAAAGATGAGGGTGATTGCATTTTCCTGCACAAACTGAAATAAACAAAACAAAAGCTCTTCCGGGAATCTCATCTCTCTTTTTGGCCAAATTCCCAAGAACAACCACACACTTTGAGCCAATCAACACTTTGTTCTTGCACCCTTTTTGACCTCCCCCAATCCTTGTTAAGAGTGCATCTGATGATCTTTATCTAACCGAGATTGCCTCCAAATCAAAGTAGTCACAGTATGGGCCAAAAATATGCTAACAATGACATCTATATGTTCATTTATTCATTCATTTTCTGTCACGCTTATCCTCACAAGGGTTGCGGGGGGTGCTGGAGCCTATCCCAGCAACTCGATCTCAGAACTGTGAGGCCGACACACTAACCACTCTTCCACCGGGCCACGACCTCTGTATGTATCTTTCAAAAACATTTCAAATGCTAAACTTCGTCTTGATTCTCCTGTGTAAAATATGCGATTGGCTGGCAGCTATAGTGTCTATAGTGCCTCAAAGTCAGATGGTACAGGCACTCTGTTCATAGCCCTGATGAGGTTAAGCACAAGAACATTTAATGACAGCAGCCAGACCTGCGCATGTGTTAAGAAAACAGATTAGCAGCCTGCTCAACCTTAAGCTTCATTTGCCTGCATTTGCTTCCATTATAAATCGAATGAGCGGATTTCCCTGGCAAAGATCTGTTACACGCCGCAGCACTCTATCTCAGCCCACTCAAATCACGTTAGTGCGTCAAATTAGTTTAGCCAGCGCCTTTTTAAACATCAAACACACTTTTAATTTCTTATAGTTGTCAGAGCTGCTGAGCCACATCGTGCAGGGTCAGGTGTGTGTATGCAGGTGTGAAATTTTAACAGTCGCCGACAACGTGGCAGTCCTTCACGCTGATGTGTGTGTTTAATGGCGCACGCAACCCGTCGTCGTTTCGGTGACCTGTGGCTGTCACAAAGGGTCGAGGATGTGACAAAGTGCTACTGTTTGTGTGGCAAAGGACCATGGTTTGTTGAGTGCAGAGAGGTGGGGGCAAGGACAAGGGTGCATGGGGGGAGGCGAGCTGGTACTCAGGACAAGGGTTGTGTTGAGAGTGCCCGTCTGTGGTTACTGGGAAACACAACTGCACCCTAAAACACATTGATTTTCAATTTCCAACCAGGGAATTATTGAATCAGTAAAAACAGTTTGTCCTCATTAGAGCTGTGGATGATCCAGCTTATAGGGGTTACATGCTGGTCTTTGTTAGTTGAGGGTAGTAGTTGTAGAAGAGGCTCATGAGCATGGTGGGAACACGCAAACTCCTCATAGATTCCCACCCAAACCGAAAAAAAATGTGAGTCAGACATGCTAACCATAAATGTTACTATCCGTGTGTACGTAGCATGGTGACTATTTAAAACTGACTAGCTTTAAGCATGTGAGCACTCATCAATTCATTCATCTTCCAGACCACTTATCCGCACAAGACTGGTATTCCATTCAAAAGCACATTGATGCTATGATTATTTCTCAGCTCAATTTCTATGGAGTTTCGCTATTAAACTTATGCACCAAATCTAAATGAAACAATGACGTTCTCCCATGTGAAATGAGAACGGCAGTCATTGAAACTCATGCATGCTGGTAGGTGGAGTCAGTCAGTCTGAGTGTTGAAGGTTAATTACAGGAGAGTGGGAGGATGAGGTGCGCCGAGTTTGAAAGGGTGCAAAGAGTGGGTGTAGGCAGGTGTGTAAGTGGCTTTAAATAAGTGTGTACCTCTAGTATGGAAACTTTATTATGATAAATGTACATTGTAAATGTGATGGGCCTTCACTGAGTGAGGTGCTAAAGATCAGTGTAGAGCAATTTCTGTCCCCAGTTCTGTAAAATAAAAGTGTCTGAAAAAGCGATTTTATAATATTTTTATATTTAAGTATTTTGATCGTTTTTTTAGTCATTTGTGCATCTGCTTTTTCTCATTTCTGTGGCTTGATTTGTAAAAAATACCTTCAGCTTTGTGTAGTACATAGAAATGAGGCAAAATGAAGCCATTTTTTTCCTAAGGCCCTCACATTGACAAATATAGTACATATTCACTCATTCATTTTCTGAACCACTTTATCCTCATTAAAGTCGGTGCTGGAGCCTATCCCAGTTGACTTTGGGCCAGAGGCGGGGGACACCCTGAATCGGTCGGTGGCCAGTCGATCGCAGGGCAAGAGGAGACAAACAACCATTCACAGTCACACTCATACCTGGGGGCAATTTAGAGTGTCCAATTAGCCTACCATGGATGTTTTTGGACTGTGGGAGGAAACCGGAGTACCCAGAGAAAACACACGCGAACTCCACACAGGTGGACCGACCTGGATTCGAACCCAGGAACCCAGAGCTGTGAGGCCGATGCGCTAACCACTCAGCCCATAAGTACATATTATCATAGAAATTAGACATTAAACGTCTGATGCTTTTCTGTCTTCTTAAATCTGTATGCGGCACTCAATGAACTCATTGGTTGCCATTGAAAGCAGTAAACATCCAATCCTTTTTGACTGGTAGGAAAGAATGAACGAGTGTTCATTTACCCTTCCTAGTTCAAATACATTGGCTGGCTAACATTGTCAATGGCAGGCGAAGCATTAAAATACTTATTATTTTTTTAAATTCAACATTAGTATAATTCTTATTTCATTTATTTAAACTGTATTAATTTTGTTTTTATTAACATTTTATCAATTAACCATTTAATTCATTCTTAAAAAATAAAAAGTCACTAGCTCTATAAAACCTTTCATCAACAGTATACAGAAAATATAAATATAGATAAAAAAAAGATAAGAAGCTAAGAGTTAGTGATCGTCCAATATGGGGTTTTCAGGACCCATACCTGTCAACCTCTGCCGATAACTGCCCTTATAAATGATTATGATTCCCCTTACAAACCCCCCAAAAACCTTACAAACACCGTACGAGACGTACGGTGTTTGTAAGGGTTTTTTGGGGTTTGTAAGGGGAATCATAATCATTTATAAGGGCAGTTATCGGCAGAGGTTGACAGGTATGAGGACCGAAACCGATTAATAGTACATGGCGCAGGCCGATATCTCATATTTGGAGCTTATATTCACTTGCAGTAAAAGTGTAAAAAAAAAAAAAAAAATGCATGTATATTAAATAACGAAATGATCTATTCTACCCCTATATTCATTAAGAAATAGTATATTGAGGATTTTTACAACTTTTTATGTTATTGAATGTACAATTGAACTTAATTTTTATGGCAGCAAGGCAACAGAGGGTTATGGGGTTGAATTTGCGTTGGTGCTAGTGTGTCTTTGTGTGCGTGTGTTTATAACCAATAAAGGCCGCCGCGAATTGAAGCATAGCAGTAGCAACGACAAAGCCCTAGACTTAATGAGCAGCTGGTCGTTTATGTTGGAGAGAGAGAGAGGGGAGGCAGGAGAGAGAGAGGAAAAGCGTGGCTACATCTGAGCCAAAATAACCCAGTTTTAAATTGATTTCTTCATATTACCCAGTCGGATTTATATATTATAAATATATACCGATATATGTCAAATGTCCCCGATATCAGCCCCATCCAATTATTGGTTGATCACTACTGTCAGATTCTGAAATTCTGATTTAAAAAAAAAAATAATAGCATATCTGACATCCATAAATCGTTCAATTAACCTTGTTAGCGGTATGATCATCCTTCGTTTTCACATTTTGACTGTTTTGAGATTTCTCAAATACCATTGAAAAATAAATAAAAGGCAAGAGTGGTGAATAATCCGACAGTTTCAAAATGTTATTACTGCTCTCTTGTCTTGAAAAGAGGAAATAGTCTCGCACAAAAGGCATTCAGACTTTACCAGTCTTTTTTGTGTTACCACTATTTTTTAAGGCAACTCACTGGTCCCAAATGGACATTTCAAAGTACATTATTTTTTATTGCTATGAAAAGTCAAAATTGTTTGTAAGTGAGAATCGCATATATGGTTACAGGTTCAAATTTGACCTGACCAATATGAAAAATAGACAGCAGTGCTCTAACCATCTTTGTAAAAACATAATTCCAGGCATTGTGAGAAAATAGCCCATCAGCCAAGGAAATGAACTCGATTTTTTGTTACAATGCTTAAAAAATAAAAAATAAAAACATTCGGGGGAAAAAATGTATAAAATGTAAATGACGCAAACATGCTATAAATCTATTTATAGCAAGAGAAGGGATGAACAACAACATAAAGAGTGTTGCAATCAAATAAAGTATGTGGAAGCAACTGAGTATGATGAAGCATACGTGCAAGGGTGTGTTTGGATTTTTTTCTTCAGGAGCTTCTTGAGGATAATTGTCAGGCTGCGCTGTTTGGAAGACGGGTGACAAAATCAGACGTGCAACACTGAAATTTGTAGCAGAAACATGAAATTGTGTCATCCCCAGAAGAAATGCAATATTTATGAATCTCTGAGAACTATCCGTCTTGCAGACACACTCACATACAGGGTTTAAGTATTTTTGGCGGCTTGTCTGCAAATCTTTTCCCACATCTTGACCCTTATGGCATTCCTTCATAAAGGGATTAACATGCAGAACGGGCCGTTAGCATAACAATGAGGGGAGTGTTTAAAAATCCATATTTTAAAACGGGAATGTAATAAGCACCGTGTGAAAGTGACTGTACATCATAGGATACTGCACGTCTGGTGTTAAGATTTATATAAAAAATATGGCCCTCATTTTCTATGGTTGTCAGCATAAAAATAATACTAACTCTCTTGAGATTTTCCATGTGTTCACTGGACGCAAATTTCGGTGTTGCTGCAAAATGTAATAGCTACACTTGGGGACCTTTAATAAAAAATTAAATGCTAACATTTGTGCTGTATTGAAAGATTATTATTATTATTATTTCCTGTATAACTGGAAATGAGTAGTTTGGAATCGTAATTGATATTTCAGTCTTGAAACGCAAACTGCCCGGCCATGCAAAGACAAAAAAGGCTTTTAATTCTATACGTGTTCTACCTGAGAACGCGGCCAATAAACATTTCTGTAATTCAATGTTACAAGACATATAACACAGACTTCTCATACACATCTGAAAAACGAACACGTACGCCGTCTCCGCTAATTGGACGGCAGCGCTTGTAAGTAAAGCGAGGAATGGATATTACAGATTTGGAGCAAAGCTGCGATTAATTGGAGCTATCTGTTTGAAGACCTCCTGCTATGGTTAGACGAGCACTGCTCCGTCTTAAAGCACACACACGGGCAAGGCTACTATGAAAACAAAGCCCCGCTAATCATTTGAAGCCTGTGCTTTGTAGGTGGGACTCCATCATTATCAGACAGCAGCAGTGTGGGGTTTTGTTGGTTTTAGCTTTGCGTCCTCAATCAATGGCTCACAGGAAGAGCTTTAATCAGCCTTCTAATGCAGCTATACAAGAGGTGGGCCGGCCTATTGTCTGGCCCTGAAAGGCCGATCAAGCAAGGGGGGCTCCTCTCGCGTTTCTTTACATTCACCTGCTGGGGCCTATTGGCTCTCTTTCTGGGAGAAAAGGACAAGGGTGTATGAATAAAGAACACAGGAAAAGTGTGGCTGGGCTCAGTCGGCCTTTGGGCTCGTTTATAGGGCAAGTGAATATTTTGGGTGGTTTTTTTTAAGTAACTTAACACTTTAAAGGCCTGGCGTCTACATATGTTGACATCACATTTTGGATAATGTAGGCCACAGTTGGATAAAAATGTCTATATTGTGTGTGATATCCACACGTGGATGCCAGGTGTCAATTACAATTACTGCTGCCACGAAGTAAAACCACGGAAAGCGGATTTTTTCTTTGTCTGTATGTTCGTGTTCATGATAACTCAAGAACAGATACAGGTATTATTATCAAACTAGCAGGATATGTTTGTGATATACATTTGAAGATGAGGTCAGAAAAGGAATTTTGTGCAACTTTGATAAAGAATGAGCTAATTTAACTTGTGTGTGAGGCAAGAAATGCTCAGTGTATGGCACAGGTGTCAAAGTGGCGGCCCGGGGCCAAATCTGTCCCGCCGCATCATTTTGTGTGGCCTGGGATTTAGGATCAAATTAAAATGAAGAGTATAGATGTATATTAAATTTCCTGATTTTCCCCCTTTTAAATCAATAATTTTTTAATCATTTTTTTCTGTGTTTTTAGTTCAAAAATCGTTTTTTTTTTAAATCTAAAAATATATTTAAAAAAAGCTAAAATAAATGTTGTTTTAGATCTATAAAAAAACTGAATATTCAGGGATTTTAATCCAGTTCTTTTAATTCATTTATATAAAAAAAAATCTAAATATTATATCTAAAATGGTCCGGCCCGCATGAAATCAAGTTAACGTTAATGTGGCCCGCGAACCAACCCAAGTTTGACACCCTTGCTGTATGGAATATGGTGATGCTTTGCATTTGGCTGCTTAGGCAACTATCTACCCTCTCAGAGTGCTCCCTCCTTTATATAAAGATAACTATACATTTTTCCTACTAGTAGTCATTTTTTGTTGTTTTTTTCTGTTTTTCTTCTACAGTCATAAAATGGCAAAATGAGACGTACAATTAATTTTGACTGTCACTCGCTGTCAGTCTGTCCCAGTCAAAATGGATTGAATATAACGATACATGGCATGTTTTTCTTTTCAACAATTCAAAACTACGCCTTGCCTTTTTCTTTTCATTTGTGATATTATGAACAACAAAACCAAAGCTTTACATCTGCTATTTTTAAGCAATAACAATAACATTTGTTTAAGCCATTATTCAAATTCATTCATTAATGTGATTTTTTATGTGGACAATTAAGACAATAATTAATTAGAGGTTTTTTTTAGATGTTTTTTGTTAGATGTATAATTGAGGAAGCTGATATTCAATAAATTCTACCATGTTTTCTTCCCTGTTTTTTGTATGTTTTTGTTTTGTTTTCGTCTCCTTAAAAAAGAAAAAGAGAGAGAGAAAAAAACGAAAAAAAAAATAGCAGGAAAAAAATCCAGCAGATTTTGATTTTATTGTATTATGATTGAGGGTTGGTTGTTTAAAAAAATAAAAACAAAATACTATTTACTTGATACACCAGCTATCATTTAAACATACACCAGCCTTTTCTAAAAAAAAAAAAAAAAGACAAATCAATCTTACCTCAGTCGATTTTCAAGAGTGACAGTCATGCATGAATTTATGGCCATTCTAAGAAAAAAAACAAAAAACAAAAAATCAGAGAACATTCTCCCAGTTTTCACTTATACAGGGTGATGTTCTTACTCCATCTAGTGAAGACCAAGAGAAGTTCAGGTATCTATCTGTAAGTCATTTCAATGTTTTCTCTTAAAATTACCACGTTTAATTTTAAATACGCAGTCATTTCTATCAAATGTAACTCATTTGAAAATACTTGCAAATACCTTTTACTTGATCATTATTATTTGTGATAGCACAACGAAACATATGGATAGTGTGGCCCAATGCAGATAAAATAATGGTTTAAAGAGCTGGAGGCAAATATTTGTCTGGTTAAAAATGAGAGTATAAGTGCTTTGGAAATATGTGTGTGCTTTAAATGTCAAATTTTCCAGACACAAAGAGCAGAATGACTAATGGCCATGACCACCCGACAGGGCTTTTTGTGAGGAGAGTCCACAGGAGGCCCGTGAAAATCTCAAGCACTTACAAGAATGTGTCCGGAAAAAAAAGGATGGCGACAATTAGGAAAACAAAAATGAAAGGTTGCCAACTATTACACGGGAATTAAAGCAGCAAGACAATAGGAGCAGCACAACAAAAATGCACTTTGTCAATGAGAATTTCTGACTTCGTTATTTGCTTTTACACTGACTCCAACAACAAATAAGCGGCTTATTGCAGGACAGAAAAATATGTCTCATTTTATTCACTGAAATGTGTACACATTTAAAAGCTACCCAGTCTAATTTGTTGTGTTGGTGTGTGATTACGACACCCACTTCCTGAGAAGGTCAGCCTTTCACCAGGAAGCAGCAAAATTACCCTGGTCTAATTCCTGCGGTCCTTCAGGTGCTGGCTGACAAGCCCGTTTTACATTTTAATGCACACAACCTGATTATTAAATCAGTTTTTTTTGTCTGAAAAAAAAAGATGAATTTGGTTGCCAGGCAACCAGACTTGATCAAACAGGTCCCCTCCCCCATTTCAAACGGTGTTATCTTAATATTCAAGTGTGAAGCTTCTAATTCAAATTGAATTCAAATGCTGTGTACACTTGTTAACGTTCACATTTACAAGTTTGGAAATTTGGATTATAGAAAATAATAATGCAAATACCCCATTTTTATAAAAAGTAATGCTACAGGGCACTCATTTCAGTCATTGGCTGCGCATTCAGTTCCTTTTGATTGGAAAAGTTAAAGACAAAATTGACGTCTTGTTCCGTTAATGGCAGTGGAACAAGATAATTCACAGCCAATACTCCCAGTTTAAATGAACTGTGTGGATAATAATAATTATAAATTTAAAAAAGACTTTAGACTTATTGGAATGTATTTTTGATTGGTTGTGTTCATTTTGTCTTCAATTAACATTAACTAATTGAGTTGTATAGGAGGACATTTAGACCACATTTGTAAAATGACTAATTGTAAAATTGTGGCCCTCATGACCCAAAATGTCTTTATGAGGTTAAATTATTTCTAAATGACCAAAAAGAACTACTTGCCTTATTTAACTAAATGACTGCTATTGGTAGTTATAGACGAATCTACTTGAAATGGCATGGTTGGCATTGAGTGATCATGTTTCACTGCTACTGACGGAACTAGACGTCCAATTCAATCATTTAATTGCTGCCAACCTCCCAGTGAAAAAAATGTAATGAACACTGAGCGGCGTCAATGACAACCAATGAGTTAATTGTTGAAATTAATGATTAATATATACTTTTTGTGACATAAAATATTGCCATTAAAAAAAATTCAAATGTAACAAACGTTAGAATACATTGATCTCCCATCCAAGCAGTTAAAAAAAATCCTCTCCTGTAAGACCTGAACATTTTATGTCAGAATTACATGACATCTCATTATAATGCCAAATGCCAACGCAGTAAAACTGAATTATTTAGGCCATTATGTACCATTATACTGTGAGTTTGTTGTATTGCAATACACATTCATACATACACTCCAACACACACTGCAGGGCCTTGAAGATGATAAACAAAATTAACATGTAAAGTAAGGAATAGCAACCTTGGCGGATCAATTTGACCTTAATGTCCCCATTTTAAAAGGGTAACAGCATTTACAGTGTATACGGTATTTGTTCACTCGATATGTGCATGCATGTGTTTTCCACCCCCGTCTTTATACCACACTGGCAAGCATTTACATATAAGCATCAATTATTGAGATTTCAAACCTTTGCCATGTTAAGTTCAATTCCCATTTCTCCCATGGATTTTCCACACTAAGAGCATTTGCCCCCTAAATGCAGCCACACCTACTCCATAAATCTTAAAACCAAAGAAAATGTCACCAATGTCTTCTAATAAGTACAAAAAATGTCCTTGGGTTGATGCCCATAATAAAACATAATATTCATTTTTCTTTCACACATCTAGTCATTTAGGCATGTTTTTTGCGTGTATCAAAAATGTCTATATTAATGTCTTGAATGAAATGTCAATGAAATTCGATGGATTCATTTGATATACATTTTCATTTTGACTCCAGAATATTCTTTATCCAAAGAGGATATTTAGTAAAGTGGAGATAGAAATTTCATTACTATCAATTAATATTAAATGTAGATTTTATTTCATGTAGTCAATGTGTTGGGATGTTAAAGAATAGAATGGCTTGTTAAAGAATACATATAAGAAAACCTCTGGGTGTATATTATTTTCTTTCAAAAATACCGGCTAGCAGCTTTTATGGTATTTAAAATCTACAGTTCTTTAGTATTTAACATTTTATTGAATACTTTAAGGGACATATGACCATTTCTGGTCATTTAAAATAATAATAAAAACATTAAGACAGGACGTCCACATATGTGTGCTCATATCACCTACACCATTAAGATACATATTCAAATGACCCAAAATGAGATGTCAACGTATGCATAATTGTATTTTCTGTTATAGTCAAAATAGATTGAACATTCAGCGCTGCCAATGGTAATGGTGAGCTAAATGAGTACCTTATATAGACCTAACTGTATTTGCATTTTATATTAAACTTTATTACCACATTAAGAAACATTGCTATTTTCATAAGAATCATGTTAACTCCATTTTAAGTTATTGCTACAAATTCATCAACCCAATGACCCTTCCCTAAAATGAAATGATGCTATACTACAGTGAAAGATTGTGTTATTCTTGTTGAATTAGTATTTTTACAGGCAGTAATAGAATTACTAAACAAATGTGCTAAATAGTTTTGACATTGTACCAAACTGATTAAAAAGTACCCCTGAGTTTGAATTTTAGATTCACCCCTGAATAGCACGTTTTATGACTCCTTCGCATCAATTTATAGACAACACGGTCTGAAATGTTTTGTTTGACATACAAAATTGTACGTGTCTTTCCAGTTGGCTCAGTGTGAATGCTCATCTCTCAATGCTTGTTATATTTTCAGAAAACACTGACAGGATGCGAAGGCTACTTAGTATTCACTTCACGTTAAGTGGGGCTGTGTTCCTCATTTACTTCTCTACTGTACAGCTGGGGAGCTGTCCGTGGTGCTACAGTGCTATGCAAATGAGCGTGTTTGAATGAAAATGGAAGTAGACACAAAGCTCAATTAGAGAATGGGGGAAAGGGGGTGGGGTTAAGAGCCTGCACGGGTGGAGGATGGGAGGGGAAAACAATGCCAACCAGAGGAAACCAAATGCAAACATGCGTTTAAGCAAATTTGTCATTTTTGTCTACAAACCTATGGTTTTAAAAGGCACTTCTTTTAGGTGTCAGGGTAAGTACAAACTTCCCAATGTGTCTTATACACGAGATGGCAAAGGTGATTGGTGGCCATCTTGGTTTTGATGCCCACATTCAGTGCACATGACGGCACGAGTGTCCTTGGAGATGTCTCTGAAATCAAGCAGCGGTTGCCACAGCGACGGAGGCACGGAAAGAGAACGGGGCTCACGTTGTAATAGGAAGGAAGTGTAATTAATATGCACATGGGGGGATTTAAAATCAGGCTTTAATTGTACTTGTTGACACGTGAAGCTGAGCTGCTTAAGAAAAATGAAAACCGTCAAATGAGATTTAGTGAACTACTTGGTCAGAAAAATCATTTGCGTGGCTGCCAAGGTTATTTCAAAATGATTTCTTTTTATACATGAGAGGCAAGACGATAACTATCACCCGAGATGTGTACAGCCAAGGTGACGATGTACCGATCCATTAGTCGGTGTTTGGATTTCAGGTGACATTGTGTCCAAGAATTGCAATCTTTTACACTGTGTGCCTGGAAAGGTTTGTGATATGTGAGCAAAGGCACGATTCAGTGTGTGGAAGTGTAAATTGATTAAAGGGGCAATAAAGTCAAACATCTGACAACAGGGATGGCAACATTGTAGAGGATCAATCTACAAAAATAAAACTTTTCCTGGCATTGAATTGTATATATATTCACTCAAAGTGTGAAATTAATGAAAATATTTGCTGCACTGTTTTATAAATGCACTTTATCTTAAGTGCCATGGCAGCATCTTATGGTTGATATTTTACCAAAAGAATTCGAAAGAACTGAATTTGATTTCCTCCTGTGGTAGTGCAGAATCATGCAATTAAAAACGCAAAAAAACACAGATATACTGTTTTAAAATGCCCCACACATTCAACCCACACAAATAATAGCAAAAAAGGAAAATCATTGATTCAAATCCCCCAAACACCAATTTGACATAGCACTCTGAGAACGTTATAAAAACTAAAATGGGCTATTATAGGTTGTTGAGTGACAAATTATCCTTACTTCTATGAAGTTGAAGCAAATTCATCTTGGATTCTCAACAGCTTCTGTTTGCAAGAATTCACCTCTTCAGGTGTTCAGGTATGTTTTCAGGAGATTTTTAATCCCTACAAAGGAAGCATGCAGGTTATCAGCCTTGAAAATCTATGCCACATCATCCTGTGGCAAGTAACTCATTTCTCATGGCATAGGATTTGAACCCAGGTCCCCCACTGTAAGGCCGAAGCGCTAACCACCCAGGTACCGGTCACCATTTGATAAATTATGGTACTATTTTAGCCAATAAATTGTGACTATCCCAAGTTTCCCTTTTAAACAGATATTAATTCCTCAATTTAAAGACAAAATTTAGATATTTTGTCAATATACTGGTACATGACAATGTGTTTTGTTTGTTTTAGGGAGATAATAGCGGATATGTCTCCATTATGGTGGTAAATGATTTGAGATTCAAATACACTTTAGAAACAAGTGTGCCCACTCTTTCACTATCACACACACACACACACACACACACACACACACACACTCGCACACACGCACGCACGCACACCCACGCACACACGTACACGCGCGCGCACACACACACGGACACAAACGCGCGCACACACACACACTCGCACACTCGCACTCACGCACGCACACCCACACACGTACACGCGCGCGCACACACACACGGACACAAACGCACAAACGCACACACACACACACACACACTCATCAATAATGCATGTTTCCTTATGTTTACGCAATGGAAGGCTGGAGCAAATGACTGAGTTGAGGCAAAGGTGCAACAATCCTCACATAAACAATCCAACCACAAACAGACCCCCCTAAATGTATTATTGGCATGCACTACAACGGAATTATTACAGACGCACGTACCTGTTTAAGATGTAATTCCTTACTTGTGATTTTAGCTGGCTTGCGGGGCTTTTTAAGGACAATAAGCACCGAGCTAAGAAATCAAACCAAAGCTAGGCTCATGTGCAAATCAGAGGCTCTCGCTGAACGCATGTGTATTCATTATTCATAAATGATTCCTGTTTATGCAAATTATGGTCTACGGAAACACGGGTGGGGTACATTGAGTAGCAACGTTTCTAATACACTGCCTTTAATTAAGAACCAGCCTCTATTAAATGTGCGGATATTACATAGTCTAAACAATAAGGAAATGCAAAGGTTATTGTTCTGTAAATAAATAAATACATAGTAGAAGTAAACCAGTCTAAAAATATGGATCATGATAACTTCTGGTGCACTGTCTCACATATGTTTATATGTTTGTATTTTCATTTTTTAATAAGGACTACAAAATGAAAATGAATGGTTTAATCCAGAAACCAAGCTCAAAAATATTCACGCACAGTCTGTCGGTTACTGCTGCGTCATCAGAAAGCGACGAATTGGCGTGCTGAAACCTGACGTCATTTCTGCGACCAGTATTTAATGGCATGTTTTTTCGTGCGTATTACGGACCCAGAAGTTTTTTAATCTATATACAATTGTGATCATCAAAGGTATTTGTTTTTATTTTAAATCTGGTACTTAGCATATTTTCTTTGGTAGATATCTTGGAGTAAACGTAATTTAACATGCGCGATATCTTCGTTAAATGCGTAAATGAAACCATTATAGTAATATATATACATGTATTGCCACAAGTGTACATGATCTCACGTTCGGACTGGTTTCAATCACCTTGCTTTTACAGTATTAATCAAGCAGATTGATGAAATCAAAATCTGAGAAAAAAAATATTGTACCTTTTCGTGGAAAGGTAATCTATATTTACAGTCGTACCTCTACTTACGAAATTTCTGTATGAAAGATGTGAGAGAAACAGAGAAAATTATAACGTCCTTTTTTTGCAGACATGTTCCATGACAGCTCCCAAAGAAAATATTGGACATTTAACAACGAAGCTGAGTTGGAACAGTTGCGCCATGAAGCCAACCAGAAGTTCAGAACAAAGATAAGAGAAAATGGAAAGGTTAAAAATGATGATTATAATTCTATCAGTATTTCTCAAATCAGACTGCCCACACCCCCTTCTTTTGTGCTTCCACAGCATATGTTCAATGAGTCTAGCTTACTGGACCCTCGGGAAGAAGATATTCTCTTCCGAAACTATGAGAGAAGGCTTCTGGACTTCTGCAATGTGTTCAAACCAACAATGCCTAAATCTGTTATTGTATGTATCGTCATTTCCAGACTTCAAAACAGCGCTGTAGATATGAGAAAAAGTATCTATCATGCAGGGTACGGCCATCATGTACTTCAGAAGATTCTACATGAACAATTCACTAATGGAATATCACCCCAGGATTATCATGTAAGACTAAAAAGAATGAACTGCAGTGGAACTGTGTTCTTCCCTCAATACCTTAAACTATGCTGGATTTTTTTTCTTGTATTTCAGGTTGACTTGTGCGTATCTAGCCTGCAAGGTGGACGAGTTCAACGTGTCAAGCATCCAGTTCGGGGGAAACCTGGTTCAGCAGAGTCCCGCGGAACAAGAACAAGATTTAGAACAAATCCTGGAGTACGAGCTGCTACTTGTCCAGCAACTCAACTTCCACTTGGTGGTCCACAACCCATACCGACCCCTGGAGGGGCTGCTGATTGACCTAAAGGTGTGTTGAGCGCTTTTACATACTCCGTGTTGTTAGATTTGACCTAATCACTACTGAACTTTCATTCTTCAGACCAGATATCCTACACTAGAGAACCCAGAGTCACTTAGGAAGAATGTGGATGACTTTTTGGCGTATGCGGCCATGACGGACGCTGGGCTGCTCTTTCCCCCATCACAGATTGCGCTTACCGCGATCATGAGCAGCGCCTCGAGGGCTGGCCTCAACATGGAGAGGTAAGTCATTGTTTTGCTTTGTTTTTCTGCACTATAGGATTATTATTGTCATTCAGCTTGTTTTTTTAAAAATCTTTTCAAGATTTAAAAATAATTATTTTTGTTAAAAAGTGATACGTTTTACAGTTATTGCAAATCCATGACATTTTTATATACTTTTTTATTCTAATTGAAAACAGGTATTGACCGCTTTTTACATTGTCTTATTTGTGTAGATACAGACCAGTGACTTCTTTTAATTTAAATCGCTACATTTCACTTAAAAATGTGGTTGATTTAAAAAAAATCAACTGAAGTAAAAAAATATCGCAATGATAAAAATTATTATCCTTCATAATTAAATTAAAAGTAACATGTTATAACTACCACTAATGCAATTTTGACTGTTGTTGATACTATTTTCTAATAGCAAAAAATAGCCCACAAGTATTGGTATTTTTAGTACAAACCAGTTCATTTCCTGAAGTACTTTTGTATTTATATATTTATTTTTGGCATCTATGGCATCATACCTACACTGTCAAAAAAATGTGACCAGAACTTGGAATTTCAAGTCAACCTGTTTCACCAGCATTTGCAGGTTTGATGGAAAACTTGATAACATTTGGAGTAAGATAAATGTAGGTCAGCATTCATAATAAACTTAATGGTGTTAACTTGGTGAGTTATGAACACTCAAAAGTTACTAAAGAAAATTTGAGGGTTGCCATACTAGTTAACAACTCTGGTGCATCTTCTTTCCAAGCATTATGAAAAGGTCTTTCTATTGGGTTTGTTTTCTAGCTACTTGACTGGATGCATGGGACGGAAAAACGACCAAGAAACGCTGTCCAAGATGTACGACACCATGAGACGTGAGTGACTTGTCACAGGATGATGTGGCATAGATTTTCAAGGCTGATAACCTACATGCTTCCTTTGTAGGGATTAAAAATCTCCTGAAAAGATATCAACTTCCATCACCTGAAGAGGTGAATTCTTGCAAACAGAAGCTGATGAGGATCCACGCTGAATTTGCTTCAACTTCAAAGAAGTAAGGATCATTAGTCGTACAAATTACATGACAGTGTCAGTCAAAGCACGCCGAGTGAACCACTCCCCATCCGTGTCACAACAGTTGCTTTTATTAGTATCAGGTTGTCGTATCTAAGATGCAAAAAGGTTCAAGGTTCTGTTCCAGGTAGAAAAATAAAAAGGAACACATTATCCACAATATAAAATAACAGGAAAGTACGATATACCGCTGAGCTCAGATGTTGACATTTAATGAGCTTGGCAAGGTTTGTGGTATTACATGCCTTGAAGGTAAAACTGCTTTTACCTATATGACAGGCATTGATACAAAAAACAGACTTGTCGAGGTGGGAATTTTCAAAAGTAGAACATTTCCTTGGGACTAAAATATGGATGTACAAAAATGGAATTTGGCTAATATCATCACCAATCATACCCTATATAACGTCAAGACCCTTAACTTTTTCATCGCTAAACACTTAAACCTTCATGGGGAGCTCATTTATTTTTATTTATTTATTGAAACATAAATTCACAGCAAGTCCTCCCAGTAATAATTAGCTGGATGTCTATTGTTGTCAATGATGCCAATTTTCGAGTGTTATTGCTCATAATCAAATTGTATTTCTATTCTTAAAGTCTCACTATCAGATTTTTCCACACTAATTAAATGATAGAATCTTGGCAAAGTTTTCAAAAATGACCCATTAGGACTCACAGAGATCCAGAAGTATTGACATTGTAAAAAATATAGGTTATAAAATATTTTGGATCGAACAATGGCGTAACGGGAGGACAGGAGCAGCAGAAGCCATATGCCTCAATGGGGGAAAAGAGTATATGGAAGGGTTCCTTTTGGTTTTACCATGGAAAACAAAATTGAAAGTGGGAAAATGGGTCCCGAAAACATATTATTGCAACGTACAAGTTGGCTAGAGCACCATAACACACTTATTAGGCTCCATTCACATTGGATCTACTGAATGGTAAGTACATATCTTACATGCAAATCTGGCGATTGAAAATCTAAGTCTGTCATTGGGAATTAAATCATGGATTTTTCTATTTTATTTTATTTTTAATGGTCACTTTTGACGTTGTGGGCCAGGAAAAAAAATCATGGCTAAAGCCTTGTTCTGGTTCCCACGCCAATGTTAACTACAGCAGCAAGTGTGTATGCTAACCAGCTAACTACACAGTTTAGTCCCAAAAAACTACCCAAATTATTGGCCGTGTGTCATTTCGTCAGAGCAGCCTCCAGTAAAATGTTTGGATGAAAACAACAGAATAGGCTACTCATCAGCTGCCCCACTTCTAAGTGCCCAATTCACTCAGTTTACCGTTGGGTTGGACGGAATAAATAGAGGCTTACATCAGCAATGTTTGTGTTGTACAACACCTTTACAATTTTCTGGTAAATCGATTCAACTTTAAAGGGGTATTCACAAAGGTAACATAGTATGAAAAGGCATTTCTTGATCATTCAATAGCAAATAAAAGATTATCAAACCTACAGGATATGTTTGTTATATAAAACGAATGAAGTGATTACATTTTGAGGTCATCAGGTCTGAGAGATCAAAAAAGGCATTTTACAATGACTAATTAGCCTATTTCATAAATATTTGCATGGTAGGTTACGTGATGAGAGAAAGCGTCAAAGGTCATAGAGATCATAAATATAGTGAGGCTTTGATTTTGGCTGCTTAGACAATGGACTATTGTCTGATTTATAGTTGACACTTGCCACATTTTGGGTCATGGAGCCCAGGTCTTTGAGTTTAAAAGAAATAAAATAAAATCCCCAAATTCTAACTTGCCCTACAAAGGTTAAATATAACAACCGGATTTGCTGCAAGTCAGGCAGTACCTTGATTTGTCTTTTGCAATCAGTTGACTGTTTTGTTTTGTTTTAATTTGGGAGACTTTGATTTTTGAAATACCAATTTCATGAAAAGTTTCCAATTTGCATTTTAGTATTTTGAAAACTATCTTGTGGAAATTCCTCACTGCACTCACGCTTTTCAATGTGGCACGACTACTTGTTAAAAGGACACCAGCCAAAACTAACTAAAGCGGAGTACACGCATACTGATTTCAAGAAATATTAAAGCAAACCCAAGTAGTGTCTCAAGTGAAAGAACTCTATGCATAGTCAACATGTTATATATACCCTAACATAATGTTGCTTAAAATTATTATATTTGATTATGATTGATTGACTGATGTAGAACACAATTGAATTTAATTAACCACTACTCTTCCTTCATTCCAGGTTAGTTAAGTTAGTTGTAATATGTTAGTTATCTGAATTACTCCAACTGTAGAAATAGCAAGCATACTTGATTTGGTTATGCTGATAAAATATTCCCCGCGTGTACCCCGCTTAAGTGAAAGAGCAGTGATGAACACATGCAAAAGACCGGTTACACACTCACATTTCCTAAACGAGACTAACTTTCTGCCATTTAACTACATCATACAAATACATTTCAATCCAATTCCTAACCCTCGACAAAGCAGCATACAAAAGAAATAGAACAAGTGTTGTGAGAAGGATGGTGTTTAGAAAATGGGCTTAAGGCGGTTTATGTGGTCGTGCTCACATTCCCTGATCACTGCAGGTGATGCTACTTCAGCGCTTTGGTTGCCCCCAAATCCATAGTAAAAGGAGGTCGTAGAGATTTGCGGCTGGCGGCAGCTCAGGTCCATCATTAATCGTTCCAACACGGTGTCTAAAGCATATTTGGGAAAAGCTTTGGAAGGACAACGTTCACATATGCAGCAAATGTGTTTCCACCCTATTGAGGGTGGCCATATTGCATTTGAAGTATAAAGATAGTAGGCCACATGCTGAGAGAGACCAGCGAACTTGAGGCCTTACTCTTTCTGGCTGGCACTTTTGAATCTCAGGTGGGATTCCGGGGGATTCACATAACCTGGATGGCGGCTGCCAGTGACATGATGGTGCACTCTGTCCTGGAAGATAAAGTAGACTTGTTGAGGAAAGGTAGATGTGCGTGGAGTTTAGTTTTTTTTAACACAAAGCTGTACTCACTTGATGGAGTGATATGGAGTGGGAGGTGCAACTACACCTAATGAAAACTACACATTTAGAGGGAGGATCTTTTATGACATTGTTTCTCGCGTTGCATCTTGATAGCGGGTGGCAAGAACCAATATTTTACATGAAGTTTTTATATCGGAGATTTTGCCCGCTAACTGTCCATCGCGTCATTATAGCCGGGCGTCATCTTTGCGACTTCTTGCTACCCAACAACCTAGGCATGCACCGAAAATACGTCAAGAAAGATCCTCTTATTGTTTCAATGAAATGGAAGGTTTGCTCAGAGCTCTACGATTCTAGCATGCTCATGATGCTTCAGATTCTTGGTCTAAAACACACACATCCCAAACAAATCATGTATTGTGTGTCACAGTAAACGCAAGCGAGGATACGAAGAGGACGGCCACGTGTCAAAGGAGCCGAGAATGAAAGAAGAGGTGAGACCATCTTCAGTTATTTTCTTGTTAGTCATTAAATATTTTTCTTTAAATATGTTTTATCATAGGACTGGACTGACGAAGACCTAATGTGACTGTTAAAATCATTCCGTGTCAAATATTTTCCTTCCTCTTGCTTTAAAAATAAAAATTATTTTTTTCTACATGCTGTGTTAACACATTGGCTACCATTGACTGGATGTCCTTCCCCATCAATAGCACTGAAAAACATGATAGAGTTTAGAATAAACAACTCCAACTATTTTACAAAAACTGTTTAATAAGTGCATGCACGTTTGATACAATCTATTTCCAAAAAAAAAACAGCTGTAAACACTTTTGCATCATATTTAAATTCTGAGATAATGCTTTTCGCCACAATTGCAAACTCTTGTGGGGGGGAGCGGAGCTTAACCAAAAAAAAATCAAAACAGCCCATACAATCAGACTGGGAGGAATTCATTTCGCCGCACCCCTATACTCATGATTCCAGCAAGAGAATTTTATCTTATATAAAATAACCATATTCTTTCAATCTAAAAAAAACAACAACAAGAAAACCATGCTAGTTCAGCACTTGGCGGATATTGTCACAAACTTGAAGTCAGTCACTACTTACAGTATAAAAGCATCCTCGCTTGCAATCCAGTTACAATAAAAGAGACAACTAGCTTCTTCATGTCAGTTTCCTCAAACCAAGCAGGAACGGGGGTACACTTTGGCAATTTGTGCTGCGTGGCAGGTACTGACAAACCATTTAAAATCCAAGCATTGTCCCTCATGAGCAAGGCATGTATATACCCAAAGTTGGAATCACTCACACAGTTTGTAAAAAGGTCAGTCAGTTATTACTGTGCAGGCAGCTGTCAGTTTCATGTTGCATAGCTCTTGTGGTCTACATGGATGGTCACCGGGCGGAGCTACCGGACGATATGATGAGGCGTGGTGGTGTGGGATGGGGTTGCCATGGAGATGAGGGTAGAACATGCGAGGTCTCCACAGTGTGGCGCCCCCATTGGGGGATGGAGATGGGAGTGAAGAAGGATGGATGCAGTACTACCTGTTGCTGTTGGACATGGCATACTGAGCCTGCTTCTGCTGGAGGAGCTCCGTGATGGCCAGCAGCTTTTTTAATACATGCTGGAACACAAAGAAAAAGGAACCACCATTATTTTTTCCTCCCACTTATCGTTCAATATCGATTCCTTTGACATGTTATTTTTAATTTGTTTATTGTTATTTAAACTGGTAATTTTGAAGAACATCCAATGTAAACTTGAGAAACTAGAGAATAGTCACTTTTTTACCCAATATAAATTAAAATTAGTAGTGAATACCACGCCTCTTGCAGAAATAAGTAAGAAAAAAGCGTAAAAATTATTTGTTCAAAAATGCAAGAATGGATATACATAACTATAGATTGCAAATCAAGAACTTATAGGAGGTATGTACAATGGAAATAGACAAGTGTGCTACAGCATGCTGGCTAACTCTTAACCTAGAGGCAACAATAATTTGACAATTGATTTATCAGCCCTGAAACACACAAATAAATAAATAAATTGGACTATTAGGTAATGCCACATGATCGGTTCACGGATTACATAGGCACAGGACTTGAAAGTTAGAGAAACTCGGGTGACGACTTGCCAAGCCTGAAGTCTTTAAAAAATATATTTCTTCTTACTATTCATTTGATATGTGCATCTTCCTCAAATAACTAGTGATCGACAGTCACGTAACATATCAAGTCACTTGTAAAAAATAAAATAAAAAAAAATGAAATCTAAATAATTCTTAGAAAAATTAAGATTCATTCTTCAATATTGCAGTAAATTTGTAAACCAACTACCCGAGCGCAGGCACATCTCGACCACTGGGGGGTGGTGCTTCACAGAAAAATGCCAGCAGTGGGAAGATAGTGATCCCTTGCTGTAACACGGTTTACTTTTCACGGGTTCGCTACTTCATGGATTTGCATCGTGCATTGTGTTCTGCATTCTGATTGGCTAACAAGTCACTCCACTTCTCTACATTTGTGTCAATAACGTTACAGTTTAATATGTACCCGTACGTAAAACGGCGCACCAAATTTACATTACGTACGTGCAAATTCGAGTTTCTCTAAAACCCATAATGTTGAAAAAATGCTCTGAGCCGACAAAAGCACCTGCGGCAGGGAGGATGCAATCTATCACAGATAAAGTTAAACTTCTGGACATGCTGAGGGAAGGTAAAAGCTATGCGGCTATGGGACGACATTACGGAATTAATGAATATTGATTTGATGATTAAAATTATTATTTGACAGTTCAATACATAAGTTATTTGTTGAAAAAAAAAAACGTTTCTAAAGTACAGTACTTTTATTAGTGAAACAAATGATTGAGCCTGTAAAATGGTTTGTTCTTTCTTTTCGATGTATAATAGAGTATTTAATTGTATAATAATTGTAAATAAAGGTTTCTACTTCACTCTTTTTGGAACGTAACCCCGCGAAAAACATGGGAATTCTGTAGTGGATTTTTTTTTAAACAGTAGTCACAATGATTTAAATTTTTGGGCTGTGTACTACATTGTGAGTGATTTTTGTATCTGGCAAGAAATGTGGTGGTGTTGTTGTGTGTTAATGTTTATTCTTTGGAGAGCTAAAGAAAATATATTCTAAGTTTCATTAGCTCTGGAACAACATATTCTTATGTACCATGTAAATGACAAAGATAGTGGACACACTACAAAACAAAGTCTCTTTGGTATTTTAATACTGAGTATGTGTAATTTTCCTAATGTGTGTTTAGTGTTACAGTTTACCTCAACAAGTGTTATAAATGCCTTGAAAACCATCAACATTGGATTGGACTGTTAAAAAAAGTCTTGCAAATTTTTCAGTTTCCATCAGCACCATGTCATGTCCGATTGAATATGAAACAGCTGTTGTTAAACCCGCGGCGCCACTGATATCACCTACCTGCTGAGCCCCCCTATCGTTACTGAGCGTCCGAAGTTCGTCGGAGTGCGCGGCGCAGAGCTCGTGCAATGCGGCCAAGTCTCGGGACAGATCTGTCCTAAAGTGCTCTGTGGTTTCGGGAAGATCACGGACATTCTGCAAAAAGGGCCAAGAAGTTGGTCGAAATTTCAGTCATTTTCAAAATTGGCGATTCACAACGAATCAAAAAGTGTACTCACCCCCAACTCGTCCAGAAACATGATCATCCTATGCTTATTGTTTTTGATGAAAGGGTTTACACCCTCCATATAAGGTTCCTGCATATGGACGCAATCATGTCAGACGATCACCCTAAAATCGTCATTGTGAAGGTAGGAGTTACCTTAGCACCAAATTCAACCAGGTTGGCGAGATTCTGAACAGACTTTGCCACCAGTGTGAGGGTCCTACCGGCCGTTGAAGATGGAGGGTCTGCAGAATTCACAGATAATATGTAAGTTTATGTTTTATTTTGTAAATAGGTACTCCTGATATTATTTTTATTTGCATGTAGCTTTGGATGAATGCTTACCAGCAATGATATTGAACATTCTAGGATTGAGGATTGCGGGACCGATGAGTCTTAGAAAGACAAAGCCACTGGAAGACAGTGAATTCAATTCAATGTATGCAAATGTTATGAAAACATTGCAAAAATCTAAAACTTTGTTAACTTGGGTTAAGTTCATCCAACTTTTTACAATTTTAGTTTTTTAAATTGCCACATGTATGGTCAACAATTTACATTGTTTCTTTTTATGAGGCTGAAAATAGACTGCTTGCAAATGGTGATGTCTTCAGTTGATAATTTTATTTATTTCACTTTCCACACCAACTTTTAGTTTAAAGGAAAACTTATTAAAAAAAGATGACTCCAAATTTCAGCAGGTTTTATTATTCATTAATTTTCAGAGTGTAAGGAGGCAGTTGTCTAAGGCACAACAGAACAACAAAAAAACTTTTTAAAATCATCATATTATATTTATATATTACAAGTAAAGTAACATAGTGACTTTACTAATTGAATAACGAGTAAAGTAATGTATTTACTACTTATTCACAAAAGTTTGAAGTTTCAAATTTGAAAGACAAAAGATGTGATGGTTATCATGAAAATTATCAATTTTTTAATTTTCATTTTAAATCAGCATAATTTTTGCCATTGCCCAGACCTATATTCAGCTCAGTGAGGTGAATCAGCACCAATAATCTTGTTGCGATTACCTTACAACTCTGGTCCGCATGGTGGTATTCGCCGGCCATTTCTGCTGCACTGATTTTTGCAAACAGCCATAAATGAATCGAAGTGTCCTGGAACGATAACACACGCAGCTTTATTAGATTGCCTCGAAGGAACAAAAACAAATCCACTGTTGCTTGCTTACGGTGGCAGGATCTCAGCAGCCATGAAAATCTTTTCAACCAGTTCTGACAGGATGTTGAGGAGGT
This sequence comes from Stigmatopora argus, assembly GCF_051989625.1. Lineage (NCBI taxonomy): Eukaryota > Metazoa > Chordata > Actinopteri > Syngnathiformes > Syngnathidae > Stigmatopora > Stigmatopora argus. Next base: position 15,209,505 of record NC_135391.1, on the reverse strand, counting down.
GAGCCAGGTTGAGGTTGACGTCCTCATTTTTTTCCAGTTTGGAAGGATTCAACTTGAAATGAAACAGATGGATGGAAATGTCATGTTGTGTGGTATGATTGCTTGTAACAAGAGGGGGAAAAAGGCAGTTCACTTATATGAAACCTAGCTGTTATAGTTCTATTTAAACTTCCTGCCTGAGTTTTTTTTGAATTGAATGGCTATATGTTTCAAAGAAGTTAGTTTACCTCACAGGACTGTTTACTCTCCATGATCTTGAGAATGGTGTCCTTTAGTGCATGATGGACGAAAGGCGTAGCCGTGGCTTTCATGTACTGCTCCATTAGCGTGCTGGCCAGCGTGGTGGCCCGGAACAACGTTGTAGCTTCATCTGTCCAAAAGAAGATTCAGATTTAGAGACTAGACTTAATCTAACTTAGATTATATTTCATTTTCTTACCCTCCATGTTAATCTCCCTGTCATTGAGAGTCCTGAGAAGTGGGGCTTCAGCCTTTTCATGTCTGAATATCCTCAATAGCAGGCTCGCCAGTAAAGTGCGGTCCTGACCGCACACGTGGGCCAGAGCATAGACGACAAGGAACTCTTTCTGCAGTATCATCTACACAAGGACACAAAAACATAAGATCTTTGTGGACAGTAGGGCTGCCACAAATGATTGTTTTGATTAACCACTGGTTATTTCTGGGAATTAGTTGACTACCGTAATTTTCAGGCGATAAACTGATTTTTGAGTTGCTGTCTTTTAGTGTGAAAACCTCAAAATGCGATGTGTGCACTTGTGAATTATGTCCATTGACGCAAAATCATGGCGCTAAAAAGTTTTTAGCAAGTTTTTGGCAAGAGGTACAATTACGTAAACTATTTGACAAAATCTTTCCTATTGATTTTGAAGGGAAGTAACATTTAACATGTAGAAGTAATAGTCAAATAACAAACATTAAAGTTATCAACTACCAGCTCATACATGGAACTTTAAGGATTGCAGGGTCAATAGCTAAAACACAGAGTTCCTTTAATTTCCAACAGAAAATTTCAACTCCTTCAAAAATGTTTCCATTCACTCTAATTGACTGTCTCCAGAAATGAACCAAACTTAACAAAAAGTGACCCAACAATGCCCACAAGTGGAGTGGAGACTATTCAAAATGTACAGGCAAGTGACTCTGGAACGCTGCTAAACCAGATTGGATGAAAATGCCCCAAAATTAATAGAAAGTGATCCATGGGATCTGAGAATCCCCACACAATTTCACCAAAAATGCATGTTGTACTTTAATATACTTTTAAATAAATCAATAAAAAATCAATATTTACAATTTTTAATCAGAAATATCAATGATAAATAAAAGTCAACCTTGCCTCGAGATGATGAATCGACTTAAAACAGTTGTGGATGAGCCATTGAATTCGTGTTAGTCCTAGTTCATATTGTATGAATAAGTAAATGTTAAATCGTAATGGTCTGACCTCTTTAAACTCGCTGTATTCTTCTTCAGGCATGATTTTCTCCATCGAATAGCGTGCGCGTACCCGCAGGGACCCCGGCTCAATGCCCTTTAAAGGTACGTGGGAGCTGAGAGGGAACCACTCGTCAATCATCTGGCCCTTCTGCAGACGGCTCAGCTGGCAGCGCATGAATACTACCAAAATAGGAAAATGTTCAAAAGATAAGAATTCCCCCAAATCTAAGAATAAATGTCATATTAAAAATGAACATACAGATGTCACTTTCTTTGCTCTTTTTTGTTTTGTTGCTAAGGCTGATCTCAAATCTGTTGATCTCACACGACAGGTCACTAGAAAGAGACAGACGTGAATTTTAATTGAATAAACAAGGAATCAAATTGTCAAAAAATTAAGTGTGAATGGAGACTTACTCAAAAATAAACTCCTCGGTGAAGACAGGGTTTGGGCCTTCCCTCGGGTGCGTTTTGGCTACCTGGACGTTGTTCAGGTAGATATTACAGTAGGGGTTGGTGAAGTATTTCACTGGTAGCTTATGGGCCTCCTCCACATAGAGCACCAGACTGCTCACCTGAAAAAAAATACAAATTCCATGATGGTTCCGAAAAACTAATGGTGGAGTTAACTCAATGGGTGCCTGCGACGACAATGTATGTCCAATCCATTTTGACTGATTGTTTTGTGGCCTTCACTCAACAAAATTTATTGGAGTCCAGATCCGGACCGCCACATCATTTTGTGTGTCTTGTGAAAATAATTATATCTGTAAACTTAAAATGCTGGCCATCCTCAATGAAATATTAAGGACTACAGAGATACAACAATATTTTACTTTTATTTTTCTGCTTTGAGAGTAAATTAGGGCTGTGCAACAATTATAAATTTTGATCGCAATTAATAGCTTGGGATTCTTCTGATAAAAACGCATTCTCATAGGGTTTATTGTGGTGATTTTGAATATTCTTGACTTTTTCCCTTTGTGTAACCTGTGCGCATGTTTACCCCATTGATTTAATTTGTTGTTACCTGCCCTTTGTGTCTCTCCTTATTCGTTGTCTCTCGGATCACCGACCTGCTCCTCATTGTCTTGTCAAACCGTCTGTCTGTCTATTCAAACCTTTTTTATGATAGCCTGCGCCTGTCAGATTGTCTGCAATCGTCTACTAAGTCATGCTCAGGTCTTGTTCTCCAGTGCTCCCCTTGTAATATATGCTGGTATAGCTCAAGAAGGAGGATGCGTATAATTTTGAGATTAACAATAAATTTAAACAATCTATTGAATATTTGAAATAATTGTTTCATATAATCGCTTAGTGTTCGTGTCAATTGTGTTAGCCCTTGTTGGCAGACGTAACGGCCCTCCAAAGAAAATAGCAAATACGATATGACCCACATCAAAGAGGAGTTTAATCCCACTGATTTAGTGATTATTGACGCGTACCTGTCTCAGCCTTTTGTTGGAGGTAGGCTGAGTTGTTTTTCGTAAATTACTGCAGAATGTTTGAAGGCATTTCATCCAATCCTATCAAAAAGACATCAAACAAAATTAGCACAGCTGCCAACCGTGTCATAAGAAGTGATCAAATACACTTATGACTGCATTCTCCTGAAAACTGAAGACTTGTATCACTTGCTGTCATACCTGTGCCTGCTCTGGAACCTCGCCAGCAAAGTAGAAAATGTATTGCTCCTCACTAAAGTGCTGGACAACAACCTGGAAACAGTTTGGCCTAAAAGGGTTGATTAAAAAAAAAAGAATAATGAATAAAACGTTATATCTACTCACACAAGTTAAAAAAAAAAAATCGGAAAATGCAATTGCAAATAAACTATTTTCACTTGACCTTACAAGTTTTAATGGAAATCTTGCAAAGTCAAATGACCTCAGAAAACACAAAAATTGAAAATTCGTCACAACATTTTAAAATTAAAATTTGCAATGTATGTTATCAATTTAAGCATTAACTCAATAACATTTTTAAGAAAACTTAAATATTTGAGTTTTCATGGCTTAAGTTATCATCACTTATTAGAAGTTTTGTTTTTAGCAGTGCAATAGCCTGACTTTACCATAGTCAAAATAATACTTAGTAGTATATATGTATTTTTTACCCCTTACCTGCCAAAGAGACTGTCATGCACACCATAAACCGAGCACACACTGAGGTCGATGAGCCCTTTGGGCTTGGTGGCTCTTTTCTCACTCTCAAAGTAGATTAGCTGGGCATCGTTACCCTCTAGAATGAAGTAAAGGTTCTTCCAGCGTTTGCCTTTGCCTAAACCCCATAAGATTATAGAAAATTCATGATGATACGAAGAAAAATGCTAGAATACATAGTAAGACTAATCAGGTGACATACCTTTGTTAAAGAGGAGGTAGCCTTTCTTGACAATGTTTTTGTAGAATGCATCTTTTGGTTTACGTCTGATTGTGTTGTAAATTTCTCGCCCATCCACAGTGTCAGTAATAACTTGTTCTTTGTGCTAAATGAATGCAAACACAACCTTTGTATGTTTCGTAATAAAGCAATGTAGGTGACGTGACATCTTTTTAAACATTACCTGTATTGAAACAGGATCTTTTAAGTTGTAACCCTCGACAATCTGCTCTTTCTTATAATGCTCGATGATGTCGTCAACGCTACCAAGTGAGAGCACAAGACATGTTTTAATACACTTATCGTTTAGGATGTTTGTAAGCAAGTTAACACAAACCTGTTGTAGTACCTCCCTCCCATCATGTATTGGTTGTTGGGGGTGGGAGAGACCTTAAACCTTTGGATGTTTTCATTGGTGCGGAAAAAGAGGGAGTAGTCCCCGGGTGTGTTATCGGATGGCCGGACGAGGAAACTGGACACCTGGCCAACTACGTATTAGTTGAAAAGAAAGTGCGCACTTAGGGCTCAAATCTTTTATACTTTATGAATAAGTCAAGTGTGCTACCTGTCATCAGCAAATTGTAGGCCTCTTGTTTGGTGATTTTTCCATGATACCAGCTGCACAAGATCCAAAATTAATTCAATTAGCCTCTTTGTGAACGCCTTAGCTTCCATTGATGCTGGTAGATGTCCAAACCATTTTGAATGCTTCACAGTTAAAATGGATTGGACATCTATAACTGTCAATGGCATTAGTTGATAACATTCTCTCAAAATGTCAACCAAATAACAATAACAACAACAACAAAACTTACATTTTTCCCTCATGTGGATCCTCTTCCCGGCACTAGAAACGTATTCATAGAAAGTTATTCATCAACACATTATGTTTTTATATGTTTGCTTGGGAATGAGAACTAATAATGCATTTTTTTCATGTGTGTAAAAACAAATTAAAAAACTACAAACACAAATTATTTCAGAAAGGTTAATAAGACAAAATATCCTAAACTAAATTCAAAGTAGGATGCGCTTACCACCTCCTCCACCAGATCATCCACGATCAGACCCTGTTCCTCCGTTCGGACATTGGTCACCCACATCCAGCCGTCGTCCAGTTCATTGTGGACGATGAACATGTCTCCCTTCAAGAAGCTGCAGGCACGTTTAATCAGCATGTTGTAAGAGGGACTAAGTAACATACGCATTTGTTCCTGTTATAATTATTATTTGAAGCGGATCACTAACAAATCATTTTCTGGTGTTACTGAAATAACGAAGACTAACCAGCAGAGGACAGAATTGCGCTACATTTAGGGTTTGCAATATTACAAGATGAACGTTTACCTGATCTCATCAGTATCTGGCACTTTGGTGTATGGCAGTATGGCCCTTACTCTCCTCCTGTCCTCTACTGGCTGTGTAAAGAAATAAAAAAATAAGATGTTAAGTCATTATTCTCACCTTCAGAATGGCACTACGACACTAACATTTTTAGTATCACACAAATGGACATGTGTTTGACTGGAGTTTATCGCAAATAGTACAACGTTGGTGTACAATGTCAATAAGTTTTCATCTAACCTCAGGAGGGGCCACAGGCCACTGCAGCTTTTCTCCTTTGAGCAGGCAAGACACATAGCTATAGTAACCAATCAGGTCTGATAAGGAAGAGAACCGCCTCCCTCCTATGTAATAATCTCCACACATGGCAATTATCCTTGAAGGAGTAAACACAACAACAACAACAAAAATTAGACCAATCGGACATGTTTACATTATTGACACCACAATAAATCGTCTTTGACGAAGACATAATAACCAAATGATTAAAATGAGTCAGTAAAAATCAGACATTAATTTTAAATTTTTGTCCAACAGAATTAGTTTAAAATACAAACTTGTGGTACTCAAGGTCCTGAAAAAAGTGAATCTTAAAAAAAACTGTTGAGAACACCATTAATTAAAATTTAAAAAAAAGACTGGACTGCTAAACTTCATGTTGACAAAGATTCTGCAAATTAAAACACCAATCTAGAATATTTCAGATAAAATTTATATTAAATCTACATTCTCAGACAAGATGTTCAGCCTGAAATTAAAAAAATGGACCACAGGTTACCAAAGTTCCTTGCCATGTCACCACTTTGCAGTTTCTGTGGTTTTCTTAAGATTACCGTATCTTATTAAACTCAAGAAAATGGGTGTAATATATGAAGTAAAACTAGTCAGCTAGTATTGCCTTAAACCATTGAGAGCAATAGACACCCAATCCATTTGAAGTAGGAGACTTGGCAGTGTATGAACTTCAAATGAATTGAATGTCAACTAATGATAAACTCTTAAATTCACAGCACAAGCATAAAAAAACCCACACAATCAGATGTAAATCATTGTCAATGACAGTGTAAGACTTAATTGTGTTTGTCAAAATGAACATAAATGGTGAGAAATATGGTAGCCAGATAAATACTGTGACCTTTTTATTTAAGACTTGCTACAAATTAAGGTATCTTCAAACTGTTTTTATTTGACATTCAAATTAAATGGGTCTTAAATTACCTGAAGTGGTTGACCACGTTGGTCATGCTGAGAAAAGACAGAACAAAAGAACCGGGCCGGCGGTCACTCTCCCTGATGAGATAGCTGCCATGGGTCCGGGCCTGGCGCAGCCGCTCCTCAGCAATGGTTCTGTCTAGCTTGCCATGGTACCACCTGAGATGATCGTAAGACAAAAAAACTTGATTAAGATAAAATGTTTGCAATTCCAATTGTACCAGTGGAATTCAAGATTGTTCCAAAACAAAACACAATTGTTCCAAAACAAAACACAGTTGCACATGGTTTCCACCACATTTTACCAGCAACTAGAGGTGGACGATATGAAAAAAATTGTCATCACGATAAAAAAAAATTATCAGCCGTTATCGATAATTATCACAATAACTATCACATCTTTGTTTCAAATTTGAAACTTCAAATTTCTATAAATAATTATATGAATTACTTTCTTCTTTATTCAAATATGAAAGTAACTGTTACCTTGCTTTATAAGAAAAGAGAATATGAAATATGATTTTAAAATTTGTGTTCTGTTGTGCAATAAAGACAAGACAACTCACTGCTTACACTATGTAAAGTAAAGAATAAAACCTGCACAAATTTTGTAAGGCGTCATTATCTTTATAAATTTGCCTTCAAACCAAAAGTTGCTGTGCAAGATGAAATAAAGAGAAAAATAATAATAAATAAAATAAAAAAGTTGGATGAACCAATTTTAACCCAAGATAGATGTTTACATAAACACCTTGATCTCAAGTAAGAAAAATATTACAGGCTGTCCTCAAATGACGATAGTGGGTTAAGGATATTTTCAATAAGGCTGCTCTTTGCTCAGGTATTTACGGGGCATTTAAAAAAAAAAGTAAGAAAATGCCAGGGATAATTCACTTGGATCTTTTAATGGATCGGCTCTGTGTTGTCCTGCATCCTATAATCGCTCATTTTGGCCATGTTTTTGTCATTTTACGTTCATGCTCCGTTAGACTTTATTGCTAACCAAGCTGTCTTAAAATTTTCATCAGTTGAGGCTGAATGTTGATGTCCCTTACCCAACTGAGGTAAAAAAAAACATGCGGCAGGGGGTGACCAATACATACTTCTTGAAACAGTAAAGCTAGATCGACCCCTGTGTAGTTTTTGGACTAGTGGGTTTCTTTTTGGGGGGGAAAAGGGCAATAAACCTGCCACCAAGAAGAGTTTGCAAAGAAGAAGCTAGAATCAGGAAAGTGAAGTGTCTCCAAGGGCTTTGTGTGATAAGAGCATTGAAGGAGATTCAGAGCAGCTTTAAAGCCTGGGCAAGCCACATCAAGGAGCCAAGGCAATGGTGGGAAATAATGCTGAAGGAAGATCTACAAGTGCAGACGAACAGACAAAATCCAAGTGTCAGAAAGCATAGCTCAGCACATCATTTTACGAGTATTTTGGCAACAATTATGACCACGTGATAAAGTTTAAGCACTTACTATCCCAGAGTTGTGCATACACTGCCCACAAATAATTACAAATGTAACAATTATAGAACACTAATTGTATACTTTCCATTTGAGGCTCATTTAATAGTCAAACTGCATTGTGACATGAAAACCAACAAATCCTTGGCTGTAACCTTCACACAAGCCGTTAATTTTGTTCCTGGCCCGAACAGGAACCAAACAGGTTCACCAACTTAGCACGCAGACTAAAACACAGTATATCAGCATTACTTAAAGGAACAATAAATATGAAAGACCTGTGGCCCAAAAAATTATACTGCAAGTTCGATTCTAAGTGAAACTTTATTGTTGTGTTTTCCATCTTTCAATTATGTTGCATTATAGAATTACAGAAGCAACGCTAAGATGAAAGTTTTGTATGCTTTTTTAAGTAACATCTTGTGCGATTGAATGCCTTGAATACATGCACAAAATGTGCTCAGGGACCTGCGCTTAACAGTAACGTGTCGTTACCCTCGCTATATTATTGGCCAATGGTTGCCTATCAAATGCCTGTTAAAAAGTGAGCCAGTCGTTCTTGAGAGTCGTAATGCGTTCGCAAAAGTGCCCATTTAAAAATGCTTATATTCTAGTGAGTGACGAAATCCCACACATATTAACAATTTTATATAAAAGAACAAACGTGTGCACACATTTCCCTTTCAACTCTTACTCTCTAAAATGACATTTCATGGCTTTTGTCCTAGCAAATCATGGACAGTAATTTTTTCCCAATATGTGTGGTTTTGAAGTGTGTTGTTATGTGCACTCCAACTATTGGTGTGACGTCAGAAGACGCAGGGGGCCCAAGCGAATTTTGCAACCTTGTTTACCTATGCCAGGGGTTTGCAACCCAAACTGTTGACAGCCATATTGGACGAAAAAAGATAAACCTTGTAATGAATGAAAGCCTGGGTGAAAATGATCACTATAAAAAAACATTATCAGTCGTTATAGATAATTATCAAGATAACTTTTTGTCTTTCAAATTTGGAGCCTCAAACTTCTGTGAATAAATACTGCATTTAAAAGTCTAGAATTCCCTTTAAAATTGACGCAGCGCCCAATCAGTCGGTGTGCGCCTTATGTTAGCACTAAGTTCCAAATTTTGTACGACGCTGACCGCTTGACTGACTGGTTTTATTTCTTGCCGACACGCTACTTACTGCGGTCAACCAAGTGGATGTTCATGTTCTCTTGGTCAAATGAGCAGACCCTAAAAATAGCCTGTTCGCGTACTCCAAGCATTATGGTAAATCCATTCAAAAGATTCCAGACGAGTGGCGAGGCAGTTGACCTCCACGTGCTTTTCGTGCTTTTGACCCTCAATAGTCAAAGAAACGCCACCTCATAGCTATACAGACAAAAGGGCCTAACATGAATGACAACAGGATGTGTGTAAAAGCTTGGAAGATGGACTCGAGCCATGGACCGAACACGAAATAACAGCCGGGAGAAGGGGTGTTGCGAACACCTTGGGAGTGATGGATGTCGGATGGCAAACAAGTTCCATACAATGTGTGGCAGGCAACGTCGCACGAGTTACGTGATAATTTGAAATGGATTGTCAATGCTCTGGCAAAAGTGCCGGTGAGCACTTAAGTTTGAGTTTACGTCAAAGCAAAAAAAAAAAAATGCTTTTGGGGACAATCAACTTTTGAAATGGGGAAATCTCAGCATAACCATTAAAGGGTATTTCCAAAAATAGTCTTTCTGTAATGTCTATTGATATTTTCTGAGCATTTAATGAATAATAAAAATAGCAATCTTACTTATATTGCTCCTTTAAGCGCCTGTAATCATTGGACCATATATTACAGGTAATTATAATTATTGAAACATGTCGACTTAAATTGTCAAATTTATATTTTTCCTTAATATTGGCCACCTAAGCAATGACCGAGCAGTGATTATGGGATTAGGCTCAACACTGAAGTTGAGGAATTCCCAGTCATGTCTGAACATGAACAGTGAGCAGCACAGTGATGCGCAGTTTATTTACTTGACTGACACTACACTCAGGATAAAATATTATTCTGGATTTTCCCTTACTCACCAAACAAAAGCACAACAAGAACAACTATAACACAATAAGTATTTGGTCATAAAAAATGACATTTCCCCTAAATAGCAAATCACCGCAGGACAGAAACACCAAAATATGCAAAATGGCCTACAATGTCCTGTCATCTTGAGGTAATATGAAAAAGATAATTTTAGCATTTCCTGTGAGCAAGATGGTGTGATACTGTTGGCTGGCAAGTAAAACTCTCACTGAGGATTGTTGAAACTGAATACGAGATCCCTCACTGGGTGGTCAAAGACCCACCGCAGGCACTCCGTTTCAAATTCCGCATCATAGCAAAACCAGTGACTGAGTGATCAGCCATTCATTCAAACAGTTGCTTAAACCCGCTCCCTGCGAAAAAGTTCAGTCAGGTTGGGCTACATCCCTCGGTGTGCAACGGGCTTAAAGGAGCTTAACATTAATTAATTATAATGAACATTTTGAGGAAACTGCTCTTTGCAAGTCGACTTGACCTAGAAAAAAATCCAACAATAACATTTTAATTTTTAATTGTTATTGTTATAAATAAACAATAAACAAATCTGTTCTGTTTGAGTCACTTCATTGTTATATACATAATGTCAAAATGTATACATTTATACACTCGAATATCAAAAACAGCAAGTAATTTCAATTGTGCAAGTATTACATCCACACAATTAATTATTTTTTTAGAAATATCGACAAGTTGTATGCAGCCCAATAAAAGCGATTAGGCAATTGCCAATAAATGGAATAACTTAAAATTGAATAGTTTACCTACATAACTAATCAAGAAAGAAAACCCAGTGGCGTGATGAAATCATGTCTGTAGGTTTATCTTGGGTTAGCAGAAAGTGTTTCCAAACTATTTAAATATATTTTTCCCTCCCATAAATACAGGCAGGTCTAACAATTAAGTTAAGAATGTAAACATTAAGATCAAAGAGTAATGAAACTGTAATAAGAATTATACTAAACACTAGGCAAAAATATCATTTGAATTTGATTAATACATAAGAATACATAGTAATAGATCAATGTATTGAATCCAGTATGCTGCCATTCATGTATCATTTTCAATCCAACATCAGTGGACCTAATAAGCACGCTCTGTCATACGCTTGTTTTGGAGTTGAAGTATGGGTTGTGGATTTAACAGACGCCCCACTTACGCCGAGTTTACCCTCTGCTGCATCTCCCTCCACTGCGTCCCGTGGTCTCGCAAGCTGCGCCCACTCCACTGATGCGGCTACCGCGTGGCCAACTGTGACGTTTGGCGTAGAAAGCTGAGCCCAGGCAGCTTGAAATCTAAACAAGCCATGATGATGTGCTGCCGCTGTCGCCTTGATGCATTCATCGCTATCAACATCCGCAAAAATAGCACGAGGATGCAGACTCAGAAAGTCGTCACTCTTTAATTTTTTTAAAACAAACAATGGCGGTTATCCATTATCATCAAAAGAGGGTTAGTCATTCTCATGAACAAGAAGGAGGCAAAGTGTTGTCCGGCAGTTGTTGCTCTTATTCTCCTCTGACTTTCTGCCTACTTCTCGTCCCATGTTCCCCTCATAAAAACCACGAGCGTGAAGCCGATTGGTTTGTGACTCGGTGAGACAGAAGCAGCAGGGAGTGGCAACTCTGCACTGAAACATATGTATGAATACGCATTTTGCTTCACATGATGATCATCGATGACGCAGATCGTGTTTAAGAAAGCATTTAACATTCAACTCTGCACTGAAACATATGTATGAATACGCATTTTGCTGCACATGATGATCATCGATGACGCAGATAGTATTTTAGAAAGCATTTAACATAGCTTCAGCTTTGCACTAAACATCTAAGAGAGAACATGTTTATAATGACATGGGTAGCAATACCCAAGTGATTGAACATATACTTTGATTATAGTGTGAATGATGGGCTTGTCATCTTTCTATTTTCTGTGCCAATAGCAGTAGAAACCACTTTCCGAGTAAATTAATGAATAACAGGTTAACGTGAATGTTTGAGCAAGTATGTAGATATTTAATTCTGCTTATGTCTTCATTTTTTTGAGACGTGATACATTCTAAGAAAAACAAACTCAAAATTGGACAATGCATGTAATGGTTTACTGACAATTTCATATACAAAACATGCTGATATAAACTTATATATTTTGGAAGATAGCTAACCTGGCATGCTAAATCCATCTGTCGAAAACTCGTAAGAAGACCCTTTTCATTAGCGGAACCTTACCTACCAAAAATATGGATGCCGATGGCTCTTCCTCTCACACTCGCTACCGACCAATCCACATTAAACCAGAGTAAAAATTATCGCTCGGGAGGAGAGAAAAAAAAGATTGTTTCCCGTCAAAAAAAAATATGTCACTTTGTGTTGACTATTAGGTTGCAAAAAAGGTGTACTGTGACACTGCAAATCATTCAATAAACCCGAGAGCAATGTTAGAATGTAATAGGACACATTTTCCCTTTACAGTAAGACAACACTTAGTTACGCTGATTATGATGCAGCAAACCACACCCACGTGAGAAGCTCTTAAAAAGTCAAATGTAAGTGAAACTCTATTAAGGTTATGAATGGCTCAGAAGTGTTGAAAAACAGGATGTTAGAAAGAACGCAGGGCAGAGTGGGTATTGGAAGGGCACAGGACATTGCATAATGTCATGAAAATATATGGAAACTATAGGCTTCATCCTTATCAATGTGCAGTATCCAGATTAAATAAATTGACTTGTTGAAAATGTAAGATGTAGACAAACTAATTAAAACATATCTTAAAAGGCTGGTATTTTTTTCTGTCACACTGTATGCAGCGCAATTGCCTTTTCTACATGCAGTTAGAAAAGTCAGGTAACTCATTCACACTATTGGCAATAATCATCAAATCCACCACCCCTTTCTCCTCGACTAACAACTGTGGGAAACCCTTTCTGAATTAGGCAGGCTTTAATCTTCGTGGAAACTTGAAATCTACCACTCATTTCCCAGTGTTGTTTGTTTAAGCCCAGGCATTAAGCGCTCACTTTCGCCATGCAGTAGAGAACTTTTGTGGGACAAATCATAACTTCACATTGTTAACCATCAGTATGATATTCGTACTGCACACGCCACGTGTATGAATGGCAAATGGTGTAAATTAGTCTTTTTTTTCTTACTTTACACATATCCCACCTTGCTCTCTCGCACATATTTGCACTCAAAGCACAATGTGCTGAGTTCAGCATTCAGGGTCAGGGTGCAACATGCAGTTAAGACCACTAATACCAGTGCAAATATTTTCCAGTGTCCACTCATGTCAAATGTATTTCACGAACTACTAGCTCAAATTAATTGAATATCCTCCTATCCTGGTCCAAATTAGAGAAGACATTGAAGACATGGTGAGTGAGAAACTGTGCTACGACTGTTGAGAGAACAATTCTTAGTGGCCTATTAAAATATTTCTAAATAGAAAAATAAGCAATGTTGATTTTTTTTTGCACTGTCGCAGACAGTCTGTCAAAAACGTCCGTCTTCCTCACAGTGCATTATTTCATTATTAATGTTCAGCATTTGGGCGTCTAGTGTCGTCAATGGCAGCCAATGACTTAACACTATTCTAATGGAGAATTTCGGTCAAAGTACAGAGTGCAGCTCAATCATAAAAATAAATTATGGTACTATTACAATTTACAAGCGTTCTAAAAATCACTGATGCTGTCATGTTCCCATGACATCAGAAGAGACTGAGCAGAACTAAAGAGAGCGGGCAAAGATTATATAAACTATCACGCTGCAGGATAAACTCATTCATTTTCCATACCGCTTATTAATTTAAGAAAATTCTAAGGCATAAAATATTTTGTGTATAAATCCTCTATTGAAAACCGTACCGTATAACAACAAATATATATTTCATGTAAAGGTCAAGTGTCCAGAGAACTTGTTTAATGGTTTGATTAATATAAATGGTCCATCATTCATTTGAAAAAAATACACCAAAAATGAACAGCTCCCTGTTAGTTTGTAGGTCAAAATAACAAGTGGCTGCAATTACCTTTACTAACATGGTTGTTAGTTACCCATTTGCTATTAGTTTAAGTCTTGAGGCTCTAAGCAAAGTCTGCTTACCATTTCAACACTGATCCAAAAAGAATTGGGTACTGTCAGCATATGATCATAATGCTTAAAATGAAAGGGATGATGCTTTCTCACATGATGAACTTCAAAGTCATCAGGAGTGACTAAAGTACTGTAGTAGCAAATACCACCCCTAAAAATATTGGTAAAATAATTCCTGAACTCGTTACTCATAAAACTTTACCAATTTCATACTGTCTGGAAAAAGTACTATTAGCAAGGGAGGGTAAATTATTGATCACTATATTGCAAAACATTTTGCCACAATTCAATATCTATCAAGCAAATCATCTAGTGGTGACTAACTACATTCTGATTTTACAGCAGAAGGATGAATAGAGGCATGATTGGACATCTTTCATCATCACTCAAGTGACTGAGGTAATTACTGCAACACCTTAAATATTTTTACATATCTATATATAAATGTAATGATAATTGCATTAAAAAGTGTTGGTGGAGAAAGGAACAATTCTTGTGGATCGAAAAAAAAATGTAACACTTTAAATAAGTTTAGCACTAGGAGATCTAGGCTGCCTAATATTGTAGTGGTTCAGTGCGGGCTCGATTCCAGCTGCAGGCGTATGATTGTGAGTGTGAATTGTCATTTGTCGCCCTGTGTGTCCTACAGCTGACTGGCGACCTGTCTCGGGTGCAGTCTGCCTTTCGCACACCCTTACAAGGATGCACGGTATGGGAGATGAATGAATGGATGTCTAATCTATTTAACCTAGCAGGGTGGGAGAAAATGAACAAATGCCAACTTGTGCAACACTCCCACTTAAAATGAATTGGATGTCTAACACCATCAATGGCAGTCAATCTGATTTCCTCAAGCAAAATGTCCACCACTTAGTTTAAACAAGTAATCGACATCCAATCCATTCGAAGTGGGAGGTTGGCACCGAATGAATTTTCACTTATTTGCTGCCTACCCTCCAGCACTGTCAATAGCAGCCACCGAGTTAACAGGGAAACTATCCTCCATTGCCATCAAATGCATGACAACGGATGCTTTTGCAATCCAATTTCAAGATTCCAGTTCTGAAACTTTCTAAATGTAATTGTTGTACTCACTGGTTTGAGGGCGGTGCAGAGAGGGGAAAGGCCACCTCTTCCTCCTCGTACTCTGGTCCATCTTGCAGGTCACTTTCATCCGCCGTACCTCCACAACCTGGAGGAGGAGGCGGAGGGGGAGGTAGTGGGGGGAACTCGGTCACCCCCGTGTCCGATGAGGGCGAAATCCGACATGCCGGTCCATCCGATGTGGGAGATCCGCACATGCCGCCCACGTTCCCTGAGCTTGTTCCTTGGAAAAGCGAATGTCCACCACCGCCACTCCCTACTGTGCACAGGGCTGTTACGCTCACATCCCCACTCGACATGGGATAAATCAGACTCATGTCCGGGAGCGAGTCCGGTGATGTGTTGGAGTGTTGACGGAGGACCGGCACCGCTCCCAAATCCGACACTCTCTGTTTCGTTGGCCTGGCATAGACAGGGAAAGGGGCCGTCTCCAGGCCTCCTCCGCCTGTCCCTGCCGTAACCGAGGCTGTCTCCTCGCTGCTCACCTCCGCTGCCATGGTTCCGGGGGGGACTGTCGAGGGGTGTCGAGGGGGAAAAGTCCAGAAGGGAGCCCGCCCTTCCCCTCTCTTCTCAGAACACTCCCGTCAGTGTTTGGGCTCCCGGGAAACAATCGCAAAAGTTGAGCGCAACGCCGTTAGCCCCCAAGCTAACTAGCACGCGTTAGCTTTCCCTCGCATTCGTTCTAAGGCAGGAATAGCCAAGCTAACGGTAGCAGGTCCGAGACACTTGATGACTTTTCTCTTCGCTACGTCCTCATTGTTTCCCGATCTTAAAGTTCACAGCAAGAAAGCACATGTTGAATACTCCAAAACAGGATAGCACGCCTCAATACTCTTTACTTCCTTCCTCGCTGCTCACCTTCGCCACTCGTTCTGTTGTTTTATTGTCACTGTAGTGTATAATCCTCCTATTTTCTCTTTCTTTTTCTACCACTGTTGTTGTTTTCGGGAGTCCGGCCGTCCCGAGTTTTGTGTAGACACGACCCGCTCGTGTCGCCTACACCCACGGCGTGGTGCGTTGTCGAGCGACCCCGTGCATATCGCTATGTCAAAGTAGACATTTTTGCCTGTTCCGAGCTAAGTTTACGTTGTTTGCAGGTTTCTGTGCTAGTGGCTTACCCGCTCTCTCACTCCCTCTGCCCTCCCTCGCCCACTCCCCTTCACACACCGAGCAGACAAAGGCAAGCGAGCACAGAGTTTGCAGCCTTACCCCTTCGATCCATGCCTTCTGCAATCACTGGAAGGCCTGAATTCTTTTGTTGTTGATGATTTTGTTTTTCTCCAGACATTCTTCACTGCACAAAATAAATGTAATTTTAACAGCGACCAATGTGATGGCCAGATCTAAACAGAAGCTCTCAAATTAGGGTGGTGGTACAGCCTGATTTAGGCAGGATAGTCCTATATTGACCCTCTCATTTTCTGAACCACTTTATCCTCACTAGAGTCGCGAGGGGCGCTGAAGCCTATCCCAACTGACTTCGAGCACGAGGCGGGGGACACCCTGAATGGGTGGCCAGCCAATCGCAGGACACAAGGAGACGGTCAACACATTCACACATACCAAGGGGCAATTTATGCATGTCTTTGGAATGTGGGAGGAAACCGGAGTACCCAGAGGAAATCCACGCAGGCCCAGGGAAAACATGCAAACTCCTCACAGGTGGACCGACCTGGATTCCAGGACCGCAGAACTGTTAGGCCGACGCCCTAACCACTCACCCGCCAGACCAGCAGGTTGTGTCTAGTAGATGTAAAATAATTTTGAATAAATGAACTTTCATTCATGCACTGTCAATCAACCTAGTTATAAGGAATGGACGTCTATTGATGTCAATGGCTACCAATGAGTTGAGAACTGCAATTTCTGTTTTTGCATTTATCTATTTTCAAACAGATTTAATTTACAGAGTAAAAGCATACATTTTTCGTGATATTGTGCTTTACTTTGCAATATGCATGCATAGACAAAATAGAAATATTGTGAATAAATAAAGTCCACTTTCCCCAAAAAACTTTGTTCTTCCTTTTCTCCCAAACTTGGAATCAAAGGTCCAAAATTTGAATGTCAGTGTCAGCCATGATTTGCCTACTTGCAGTGATGCTTCTAAGGTCAAAGCTTATACATTTGGGCCATTGTTAGTCTTCAGCCACTAACTTCAGTAGTAATGCCCTGAGGGCAACTGTCATCACCTTATTGCAAGGGTGTCAGACTGGCCGCTTTAACGTCAAATTGATTTCACGTGGGCCGGACCATTTTAGATATAATATTTAGATTTTTTTTCATGAATGGATTAAAAGAACTGGATTAAAAGCCCTGACAATTCAGTTTTTTATAGATCTAAAACAATATTTATTTTAGCTTTTTTTTATATATTTTTAGATTTTACAAAATGATTTTTGAACTAAAAACACAGAAAAAAAGGATTAAAAAATTACAATTATTGATTTAAAAGGGGGAAAATCAGGAAATTTAATATACATCTATACTCTTCATTTTAATTTGATCCTAAAACAGAAAGTCGGCACTCATGATTTACTTTCCCGGGCCACACAAAATGATGCAGCGGGCCAGATTTGGCCCCTGGGCCGCCACTTTGACACATGTGCCTTATTGCAAGTACGTACAGTAAACTGATACAGTCTTTCAAATGAAATACAAGAATGTATCCTTCTCTTTGCTCATTTGGATTCTGCTCTTTATTTCTAGGGTTTTTAGAGCTGGCAATTATTCGCTGCCAGCCTCTTCCAGTTGAAATACATTGTGAATGTCAAATATGCATACAGACAAGCGCTACCATTTAAATGACACTGAGGCCTTACTGCTTCTTGGCCTGTTAGTCACCATCTTCCCTCTGAATGTGACAGTGTCCTGCTGTGGATTCTTAAACTGAAGGTAATAAGATTTTAGACAGGATTGCAGATAATTGGTTTTCCCTGACTGACCAAAGAATAAAAACAGTGGACTTCACATCAAATTGAAAATCTATTTAACTATAAAAAAATGTTTTTGACTTAGGCATGTATTTCCCAGAATGCTCCCTTCAACAAAATATGTTCAATATAAATTGTATATGCTATGAGTTGAGATTTTTATCTCCACTAGTGGGTAAGTTAATCCAAAAACAATAAAAGAATTGTGATCAAATTTGCAGGATGAAAAGAATATGAAAAAGAAGAGCTGCTTAAAAATGGGAAATGAGGTCAAAGTTCAGATGGAAAAATGAATTTTGCAATAACTTGTTTTTCCTGCTGTAATACTGTTTGATGATGGGAGAAAATGCCTTTGTGGATTGGATGGATGAAAACTGAATAAACAAATGATGATACATTTTTTAATTTATTCTTTCAATAAACAGGACACCCAAAAGCATGACACGGGTCACAACTTTGCCACACACTGCTTTGGCGTGTTATTATGCTCAATCCTTAATCAGGAGCAGCACCAAAACTGATTATTTAAGTCTTATGATCAGATGATATCTCATCTAGTCTCATGAACATATAAATAAACTGTATTGTGGAAAACTTAAAATAACACAAATAGCAATTCTAGCCAATAGACATTTCTAGATGTTTTCCTTGTTGTTACATGTTGCCCTACACACTTTTTTTTCTGTATTTACAAGCATCTTCGTGTTTTTTTTCCAAGTAAGTTTCCTCGATAAGGAGATCTTGTGTTGACTTGTTGCCAAAGAATGAAAGGCATTTCAAGGAGAACAGCTGTGCCTCTGTTTAAGTCTGTTTCACTATAACTGGGACATTTATTTTAGTCAGAGTTATATTATTTCTTGTAAGTTTCTACAATGTATGTAAATATATACTTCCAGTCAAAAGTTTTGAAATCCATTCTCATCCCACTGAATGGTGAATCGTACTTTAAACTCCACGTCAAGCAATATAGTAGACAAGAGCGCCATTTCAATGTTTAGAACTTTAGAGGCACTTCCGAAACGTAGTGAATGGTAAAGTCTATCAAAACCTGAGTGCAGGTATATAGAATGAAATTGGAATAGACAAGTTCCCCATCAGCCCTTGAATTTATTATTGTCATAATGCTGTTTAATGTAAAAAATAAAATAAAATAAAAAACAGATTGATACAGATCCTGCTGGAACAATACTTCTTTATTTTGGCCTAGCTGTTCCCTGAACAGTGAGTGTTTAGCGGGTCGGCCTCACAGTTTTGAGCTTGAGGTTCAATCCCAGGATTGGACGTTCCCATGTTCTCCCTGGACTTGCGTGGATTTTCACCGGGAGCTGTAGTTTTCTCCCACATCACAAAAACATGCATGCTTGGCTGGTTGAACACTCAAAATTGCCCCTGGGTATCGGTGTGAATGTGAATGGTTGTCTGTCTCCTTGTGCCCTGTGATTGGTTGTGCACCGGTTCAGGGTGTCCCCCACCTTGTGCCCGTAGTTAGCTGGGATTGGCTCCAGCACACCCGCTACTGTTGTTGAGTTGTAGACTGGGTAGTAATTTCTAAGAGGAACAATGAACAATGTTCATTTATTTGTTTGTATGTTTTAGATAATCTGATAAAACCTTTGTATTTTTGTGTGTGCAGCATTTCTGTAAAAAAAAATACTGCAACACCATAATATTGTGGCATTTGTTTAAACAAATGCTTGTCTGTCTTAGCTCATTGACAACGATAGACGTCCTGATTTTTTTAAATTGGTAGGAATGGCTTTCAATGCTCATGTTTGAGTGGTATTGACACCGCGAGAAAACAATTAATTTTGACTGCGAAGGATTTATTTAGAATTTTATTTTTGATTTTGATTGATCTATGCACCATGGGAAGAGATTTTTGCTATCTTGTTCATTGATTTACACACACAGCATTTTTGTGTTTCCTGGAATTTGAAACTAACTTTTTGAAGAATTGCTTTTAAGGTCCATTCCTCAACTGTGGTGCCATCGTGATGTCATCCAATCATGAACTTCAAGTATGGGCATAGAGCCACACTGTACATTATCAAATAAAGGGAAAGACCTCATGTAATCAGGAAATGTTTCCCCCTTCAAGTATTGATCCAAATGGCAAATGATTTTACATTGTCTTATGAAATGGGAATTTGGCAGTGTTATATATCTTAAAGTAAATTAGGCTAACCAGCTTTAATAATACAATATTACTTCAACCCCATAAAGCTTCACAGAGCTTGTCTTATTGATGTTGTCCATTAGTTGTAATTGTAGTCACTCTTTGGAGTATCACTTGTCCATCTATTTGTACGTGAGTGTGTTTAATCCCCCCTTGAATTCATATTGACAAGACTTTTTTGGAGCAGTATGACAAAGCATAATTGTGCAAATGTGAACCTAACTTGTTTTTCCAATAGAATGTTATTTTATCTTGTTATGGACAACATTTTGATTTGATAAGCATGGTCTATAGCACAGGTGTCAAAGTGCCGGCCTGGGAGCCAAATCTGGCCCGCTGCATCATTTTGTGCGGCCCGAGAAAGTAAATCATGTGTTTCTATTTTACATTAAAATTCAAATGATGATAAATGTACGACACATTTCTTTATTTTCCCCTTTTCAAAATCAATCATTGCAATTTTTAATCCAATTTTTTCTGTTTGTGTTTTTAGTTCAAAAAGCATTTTGTCAAATATAAAAATAAATATTCAAATATTTTCAATTTTCCACTTGAAAAAATATTTTGTTTCCATTTTAAATAAAAAACATGATTAAAAGACATTTTTCAATACTAAGAAAAAAAAGCTCATATAAACATTGCTTTAGATCTATAAAAACGGACTATTTAGGGCTTTTGATCCAGTTCTTTTAATCCAATTTTAAAAAATAAAAAAAATCTAGATATTAGATCTAAAATGGTCCAGCGCACATGAAATGGAGTTGACGCTAATGCGGCCCGCGAAGCAACCCGAGTGTGACACCCCTGGTCTTTAGAAACAATAAATTGGTAATAGGTGAGTCCGGTGAGAAGAAATAGCATGTTCTTGTCTGTAAAAAAATAAATGAATAAGATGACACTTAGTTTCTGTTTAATTTCTGTTTTATTTTATTTTTTTCAACATCAAACGCCAATGCACAACTATGTATGTGATTGTCTTTATCAGCAAAGACAGACACCACAATGAGTTTTAGATACCTTGGCAAATGTTAAAAAATGAAATACTAATTGTTAAAACAGAAAGCTGTAAGAATGAAAGTAGAAACTCTCTTGGTGACAGTTTGAACATTTGGAAAACAGCCATCACTTGTGAGTAAAAGATGACATCATGAATGACATCATCATGTCTTGTATTAAGGTTGTTCCCTCCAAGACACTCTTTCTATGAGAAAATTATGCTTGGACAGCCACCATCCCTTTCTGACAGAACAGGACATGTGCATGGCCAATCCCCAACCCCCAACCACAGTACCACCTCCACCACACTGCCCATTTGTGCACTCAAGTAGCAGCTGCAAACTTCCTCATTTGCAACCTTGAAAAAGCAAAACTAAGAAAAAACAACTGTTACTTTATTAGTTTTTATTTTAAAAGAAAAACAAAAACCATTATATATGTACACTATGGAAATTATTTAACTGTCGTGAACAGCAACAGACATCCTATCCATTTCAACTAAATGGATTGGATGTCTATCACGGCCAATGGCAATACATTTCAATAATTATTAAACATTCATTCATTCATTTTCTTAACCACTTATCCTCACAAGGATCGCAAGGGGTGCTGCAGTCGATCCCATCTAACTATGGGCACCAGACGGGGTATAAGGGGAGCAATTCGCAGACATTGACAGGTATGAGACGGATAAGCAAATGCCACACAGTGAGGACCGACCTGGTATCTAACCCTCGACCTCAGAACTGTGAGGTCAACGCTCTAACCATTAATAAACAATGGAATTTAAATGAAAATGCATTTCACATAAATGTGAACAGAATGCACCTAATTTCTATTTAACAAAAAACAAAACACTTAAAAACCTTCCACTTTTTTTGTGTGTGGGCGTCGTGACTGGTTGCCAACGGAAGCTAGCACGCAGTCTTGACGCCTACACGTTTAATCTTTTAAACAGCAGTAAGGAACTGCTGTCTTTGCTGAAATTTGGAAATGAGGAACCTGTATGACCATGCCAACAAACATTCATTTATTTTCTGATCCGCTTATCCTCACCAAGGTTGCGGAGGGTGCTGGATCCTATCCCAGCTAACTACAGGCACCAAGCAGGTGACAGCCTGAATTGGTGGGCAGCCAATCACAGGGTACAAGGAGACGGACAACCAACCATTACCAACTCATACTTAGGGGCAACCATGCATGTTTTTGGAATGTGGAAGGAAACCGGAGTACCTGGAGATTACCCACGTAAGCCCGAGGAGAACATGCAAACCCCACACGGGAGGACTGACTTGGCATCAAGCACAGGACCCCAGAATTGTGAGGCAGACGCACTAACCACTCATCCACCGGACCGCCAGGTTGTGACTAGCAGACTAAAAGAATTTTGAATAAATAGACTTTCATTCATGCACTATAAACCGTCCCAATTATACAGAATGGACATCTATTGCTGTTAATAACTACCAATGAGTTGATAACTGCAATAAACATTAATAATATATAGGATATTAGCATAATATGACAAAAGCTGGACCAGGCCACCTTCTATTCATAATAAGTAATAAGTATAACATAGCATTTGTGTCAAATTTGGATTTGTACTGTAACTTTAACAGGAAATTGTCAAAATACTGTTTTAAACAATCTGTGTGTCCTTTTTGGTGGATTACTTAAAATTGCATGTCCTATTTGAACAATCCCAGATTACATTAAACTTTAACAGTCTGAATGATACACAGTACACAGTACACGGCATGGGCAGATTTCTACAATCCCATGCGAGCAATGACACCCTTAATCCCAAGGATCTTCGCTCACGCCATTGATGGATTTGTCACTTACTGCGTTTTTAAACTTTCATGTAAATGCTGTGAATTATTCACTCCCAGTCCTGATATGACCTTCTCCACCCATCAAGATCACTGACTCTAGTAAACCCTGAGCAAAAAGTACTATTCATCATTCATCTTCCATACCGCCCATCCTCGAAAGTGTTGCGGGAGTTGCTGGAGCCTAACCCAGCTCTCTTCGGGCGAAAGGCAGACTACACCCTAGACTGGTCGCCAGGCAGTCGTAGGGCACACAGAGAGGCAAAGACCACCCACACTCCCAATCATACTGCCAGCAGCGGCAATTGAGCCTGCGCCTGCCCGAACCGAAGTCAGCGAGTGAACCTCCATATCACAATGGGGTTTTCAAAAAGTAATATACTTAAGTATTTTTTAAGTATGCTCTATTATAAGTACAGCAAGTATACTGCAGACCATTTACTTTTCGCGTACTAAAAAGTATACCTAAGTATAAGTTTTAGTATTAAAGCATAAGTGTAAGTATTAATATCTTAGACTTTTGTTTATACTTTTTGGTAAAAGCCAGGTTTACCTCACTATAATATCAAATATATTTTATAAAATGTAAACTATCAAGTATAGTCTGTTCCTTTAACACCATTTCCAAACAGTATCCATCTTGCACAAGTGGGCACGTTCTACTGTTACTCATGTGTGGCTGTGTAATGCACCTTTCCTGTTCATACTATATACATGTTAAATAAGGGGCTTACACAATTTACGTTCTTTTGGTTAACCCAAAATACATTTCAGGCCTTCTAGTGGGCATTTCTTTTCATTATATAGCTTTCTTGCAGAAGTAAGTTTTGTGTTGATTGCTGTCAACCAACCCAGTAAAAATTCATTGGACATCTAGCACCGTCAGTGGCAGCTAATGAGGTAAACGAGTGCCCTATAGCAGGGGTGTCAGACTCGGGTTGGTTCACGGGCCGCGTTAACGTCAAATCGATTTCATGTGGGCCGGACCATTTTAGATATAATATTTAGATTTTTTAAATAAATTGATTAAAAGAACTGGATTAAAAGCCCTGAATATTCAGTTTTTTTATAGATCTAAAACAATGTTTATTTTAGCTTTTTTTTATATATTTTTAGATTTTACAAAATGATTTTTAACTAAAAACACAGAAAAAAATGATTAAAAAAATTACAATTATTGATTTAAAAGTGGGAAAATCAGGAAATTTAATATACATCTATACTCTTCATTTTAATTTGATCCTAAAACAGAAAGTTGGCACTCATGATTTACTTTCCCGGGCCACACAAAATGATGCGGTGGGCCAGATTTGGCCCCCGGGCCGCCACTTTGACACATGTGCCCTATTATAAAGAGTACATTCACTTTTTGTTCTTTCTGTTTGCATCGTTTGCATCATTAGTGGTTAGGTTATTTTTACACACTGGTAATAGTATGTACTTCAGTTTCCCTCATCGCTTTTATATTTCCTGTTAAACCAATAGAAAAAATCTCCCAAGCAAGTACACATTGTATGAGTTTTACAGGAATCACGAGTTCACCACAAAAGAAACATTCAGCTTGATAAGAGACGTGCATTTGTGTTAGAAACCCACTGGTGTGTGGACACAAAGCGGGGAGAAAAAGTCAGCATCCATCAAATTGCAAGTGACCTCAATACCCATTAGTCAAATTGTATTACTTCACTTAAAGCAGGGGTAGCTTTTCCCCTCCTTTTTATGGGCCTTAGTTTCTACATTCTGGTTTTCTGCATCAGTGAGTAGGAGTCTAAATGAGGTTATCCCATCCATCCATCCCGTCTGAGCATGCTGGATGACACCAGAAGCCGCCCGGTGCCGGCCAATTTGAGCAACAGCTGAGACATCACACTCCCTGCTGACTGTCGGCTCTATGTATGACATCATCTTCGCTGCTGTATTTTATGTGCATCAGGAAGGGATTAATGTCTCTCTGGCTAAATTAAGGCTGCTGTTGCTGGTAGGACCATTACTCTTCCCTGTCTGATTCATTGTAGCCTCCTAATGAAAGAGTGTGTACAGTATTTGAATGTCTTGCCATCTCCTTTCTCTCACATCCTCTCTTTTTTTTCCATCTTCCTCCTGTCCCTGCAGCCTTTCCTTCCTGTCTCACCTCCCCGTAGCCCCTGGGGCCATGTGGTTGGCGCATTGCAATCTGTAGCCCCGCTTCTCTGCTGTCTCCGTCAGGCTTTGCCATCACACGGTACCTTCCCCCTCTTGTGCTTTTAGGCCCCTCTGTTTAATTTATGAGCTTCCTGTAGCTCCTGTCATGTCTCATCGGGGTCACAGGAAGACACTGTAAATAATGGAGGGTCCCCAAAGACGTGCTGACAGTCACAGTTGCAACGTGCGCTCCCATGGAGAGGACATTTAGCTGTGTATTGCCTTACTTACCTTCACACATATGTCATGCTCAAAACATGTTCTAATGTGGGACTCACAAAGCATTGCTAAGGTACTCAAGTATAAATAGTATATTCTCTTTACTATTACTCATCATTTTTAGACTTTTTATTCACACTATTCAACACAATGGTAAAATCAATTGAACCTCTCCATAGATCCTCTCAACACAATGGGATGCTGAGAATATTGATTTGCATTCATTAATTCATAAGGAGACAGACAACCATTCATACTCGCACTCATACCTAGGGTCAATTTAGGGTGTTCCACCAGCCTACCTTGCATGTTTTGGGGATGTGGGTAAATGAGTCCTGTGTTGGCATGCATTACATAAGAGAATCATGGTGACATTCTCTTCCCACCATGAGAGCTCTCTTCTTTACCCATTTACCTTTACCTGGAACTCAATACCAATTAACATACGTGAAGTCCCGTCTCTGAACCTCTTCGCCAATCATCTTAAAACCTGGGTGTTAGACGATCAAAATTGCGATCACGACGCTGTCTAAAATTGTGCTACGTGTGTATGTATATGTGTCGAGTGTGTGTCATCATTTATCTTGTACCTACACAAGGGACTAAAGGTAGAAATTAGCCCACGGCTACAATTTTACATATACATATTAATCAACATGTTTATATTTATGTGTATATATTTATGTCTATATATTTATGTGTGTATATTTCAAATCAAGTGAACAGCTAACTAAAAAGATTACATCTCTAATTCCGATACTCATAGCAGCCTATTTAACGCAAATTTGCAGGGCAGGTAATATGATGATTAATAGAGAAAAGGGTCAAAGGCCACAGAAGTCTGAAATTTGGTTAGACTTTGAATTTGGCTGTTTAGGATGAATAGACTCTCTGAGGGTCCGCCTGTAGTTTGTCCATTTTTTTTCCTCCTTATACTCTGAGAATGAAGTCATCATGCCCAAGAGACATCTTTAAATATATGTATACAACAACAACAAAATACCAGCCGAACAACAACTTTGGACAATGACAATGTCACATTGACACAACCTTCAGCCCAGCGGTCCACTCAACCAAGACGTAAAACATTAGGGGCGAAACACGGGTGCTTCTCTAAATGGTAATGATGGGAGGATCTCTGCCAGAACCTCCCAGTCGAAATGGATTGACACTGAAACATGATCATTCACTGCCAACTCTCCCAGTAAAGACAGATGGAATGTCTTTCTGTTTTAATTGCACCCTTTTCTGCGTTGAATGTCCATATAATGTCAATCAGTGTTTTGATGATGTCTCTTAGAGCAGGGGTCTCCAATCTATTCCAGAAAGGGCCGATTTGGAGACATGATTTTATTCCAACGTAACAGGACTTTTCACCAAACTAGAATCAGGTGTTTTTTGTTTCAGTAGAAACGTCAGGTTGGAAGAAAAACTAGGGCCACAAGGAACCGTGACCGGACGTTTGGTCGCCGGACGTTTGGTCGCCGGACGTTTGGTCGCCCGGACGTTTGGTCGCCGGACGTTTGGTCGCCCGGGTGAATATAATTTTGAGAGCTGGTTTACACCGTAGAAATTTAGATATTAAACTCTCTCTCTCATGAATATAATTTTGAGAGCTGGTTTCAACAGTAGATATTTAGATATTAAACTCTCTCTCTCATGAATATAATTTTGAGAGCTGGTTTCAACAGTAATTTCTCTGTCATGTTGTCAAACGTCCGGCGACCAAACGTCCGGCGACCAAACGTCCGGGCGACCAAATGTCCGGCGACCAAACGTCCGCCGACCAAACGTCCGCCGACCAAACGTCCGCCGACCAAACGTCCGCCGACCAAACGTCCGTCGACCAAATGTCCAAGTACCAATAGGAACAGTTTGGAGTCACCTGGCTTAGGAAGCAACAATCTGTTCAACAGAACATCCTTTTCATAGATCAGTAGAGGCTTTTAGTAAATTCACTACTTATATATACTCTATTTTATTATCACTTGTGCAATCTCCCCCATGTGCAGCTCTGCTTTGTATGCTATTACAACTGCTTGATAATGACTTGTTGCTTCCCTTTTGACCAGTAATATGTTTCTATATGTGCTTTATAAATGTCAAGTTTTATATTAAAGTTCATTCATCTTAATCCCTCTCATTTTGGTCCCACAATACATGAAGATTAAAGCCTAAAACCTGGCTCTTTTGTGCATTTTGTTAATTCTCAATTGAAGCAGCGAGAGGAGCCTTCAAAAAGTAGGTCAGAGAGCAACTAGGAACAGGAGCTGTAGCTGACTTGATCATTCATTATTAATATTTAATTTTAATATGAGTTCACTTATGTTGCACATTTGTGCTTAAATGAGGTCAT
Organism: Stigmatopora argus; assembly: GCF_051989625.1. Taxonomy (NCBI): domain Eukaryota; kingdom Metazoa; phylum Chordata; class Actinopteri; order Syngnathiformes; family Syngnathidae; genus Stigmatopora; species Stigmatopora argus. The sequence continues at coordinate 15,181,668 of NC_135391.1, read as the reverse complement.
AGCGATAAAAAGCCATGTGCCTAAATCATAATTATGCATCAACTAAATTATGAAAATCAGTGTACCGCCTGACTCGCTGGCTATTGTTTCATTTATTTCTATTCTTGGAATGTCAATACTATAGCTTAAAGTATGTACTTACAGCACCTACAAGCTCTAAAGACTCTGTTTTGATGCTAATGTTGTTTTTTCTCTTTAACAGGAGCAAAGGTAGATATGAGTTGGAAAAAAGGACACCGCAGGTGAAGAAATCTAGGACAAGCTTTGAGATGAGAAATACTGCTTATATTTTTACCCGCAGTAATATTCTCAGAGCATCTCCATGCTCCAGAAGAGGATTTTAATTTAACTGATTCATGAAGAGGACATTAATCCTGTGTTCTGGATTCATTATTTCACTGCTCTATTGAACTGTAGCAAGCTAAATTGCTTAATGTAACATTTGTTGCTCTCATGTACATTCTATATCTATATCTATCTACCTAAACAAACAAACCTCATCATAATGCAAACAATGAAAACTAAAGCTGTGCATTAAGTCACTATGCCTTAGGGGTTTCTGAGTACTTTTTCATGTCCAATGTCTTCCATAATTAGAGTTGATCATACACTAACAGAAAAATATACTTTAACCCTTTAAATGGCAGTCATTTAAATCATTAACTTCCATGACAGTGCTATAGATGTCCAATCTATTTTGAGTGGGAAGGTCGAATGAGAAACGTCAAAATGGACTGTGAAGGGTGAATGAAGAAAGTCAAAGTCAGTTAAATGGAAGTTTGTCATTATCAATGGCAGGTAAATAGTACATAGTACATACATTTGAATTTATTTTTAACTATTTTCATTTTTAATTAAAAAACATTAGAATTTATTTTTTAAATTGATTAAATGGAAAAGATAAAATTCCAATCATTCCCTGTGAATTTAAGTTGCTCATTCATTTGTTATTTTCTTAAAAATTGAATTAAAAACATGTTTTGTTATCAATGCTGTTTTTATATATTATGCATTGAGAATCCTGGGGGAAAAAAACTTTTATTATTTTATAATTTCTTTAAAATATTTAAAATTAGGATTACCATAATAGTGGGGAAAAAAAATCACATACGTATTTGCACATCAAGTCAGAAATGTTCATTTTGTAGACATGACTCAAATTGTGATGTTTCTGTATGTGGGTCTTTTTTATTTTTTAACTTAAATATTTAAAAGTTATATAATGCGTTTTTACTATACATTCTGTCTTTATGACCACAAACTATACCAAATGTAGAGTTATTGATCAGGTGTCCAAATATAAAGAAACATTTTCATTACACGCAAAGAAAAAAATTCAAACAATTGAATTGATGCATATGTTGTTGTTGTTGTTGTTGTTGTTGTTGTTGTTGTTGTTGTTGTGCCAACACAAAAGAGGCATTGGCCAGTTGAGATGATCTGGTTATTGAAAAAAGAATCAATTCAAAATGATCTGAAATGGGTTTTGTGTTTTTTCTAGCGCGTGACGCCCAAGGAAAAAAACGGTAATACAGCGTCCTCCTCTGGTTATATTTGGAACTAACATGAAAACTCTTACAATACTACTACATTGTCCTGTTTGACAAAAAAGAAAAGACCATTACTGAACATTTATATAAATAAACCATTTGAAGAAACATTATTATGTTAAATGTATTTGAGTACCCGTGTACGGAAGCTTATTGCATTCACCTTAAAATAGAAAAAAAGCCCTGGCCGTTTTTCAAAATAATTTATTTTTGAAGTTGTTTTTTGAATGAATTATTAATTTGGCCAGGGCTTTTTTTTAACGTTAATGCAATAAGCTTCCCTAGTGTCTAAGTAAACGAGCATGAACATTTGCACTGCCCAGTAGACGGCACTGCTGCATCTTAGATGATTTGATTAGCTCATGCTGCAATGCCAAGATAATGTGCTGTAGTGGATGGAACACGTTACCGCCTCCCATTATATACTGTAATGGAGGCAAAAATGCGGCCCTCGAGCCGCATGCGGCCCTTTGCTTCTTATCATATATTGTATATATTATGTGGATCTTCACCTCGTTTCATGTTTTTTTTATTCTCACTTAAAACACTCAAATTCATCAGGACCCATTAAAAATAAATAATCTATACATATTACTATTTCTGAGAATGTGTGTAGTGTGTTTGTCTGTTAACATCGGACAAAATGGAGACAACACTGTACATCCGATTTGAATGCGGTTTTGAACAAAAAATTGCAAATTTATGGCTCTAGGTTGTTACCGTGCTCGATTTTTGAATTTGGGCCCCAGTTTTTCCAAAAAATCGATTTTTCTAACTGGGAGTCGCATTTTTAAAGTCAAAAAGTGCAACTTTTGGCTCATTTTTTCGATACATGCGAAACTTGTAGAGAAAAATTACTTTGTTTTTTTAAAGCACAATGAAGACGCAAACATTTTAAGCCTATCTTTTTCCAGGTCAATGGCTGCACGTAGCTAAGAATCGATAAAAACCATCGATTTTGGACACTTGAGTGCATTCTGAAAAACAACCTATTACTAAATTCGGCACCTTTTACGGCTGCATTGTACATCTAACAAGCAGAGGGCCCCGGCTTCTGTTACTTCAATTGGAGCTTCATGTCCAGGTGAAGATCAAGTGTTGATTTCCATTTCAGCTCCTTCAAAAAATCGATTCATCCAGGTATGGTCAGCAAGTTTGAGGATAGCCTTTTACAACTTTGAGTCAATTTTTCTGGTACACGCAAACCAGCGAGACCAATAATTCTCAGCTTTTCCATAGCACAGTACAGAGACAAACATTGCATGCATGTCCTATTCCAAGTCATCTGTATTGCAAAGCTAAAAATCAATAAAAACACTCAATTTTGGATTGAAAGTGGAGAGGCTTTGGCGCCAAACAGGTGGGACTGGCGACCTCTCTGCTTGTAAATTATATTTTAAACATGGCTTGGCAGATAGAATCTTTTTTATGCTGCTTCTGACGTAAGGTGTGACTCTTTGACTCTCACAGTTTAAAAATTTGGCTCTTTGTAGCCAACTTGTTCGACACTCCTACTAGCTTACGCAAAAGATATTTCGGGGTTGCAACCTGCTCGACTGTTCAGAAGATCATGAATATTACTGGATCGTATCGAAACATCTACTCAAAAAAAAGGAATGAGCTTCTATGTACAATTATTACTCAGATTGGGATTACATTCCATAAATCCAATTTGTCACTCAAACAATGCACTTCTCATATCTTGTACAATGAGAAGAAAACGATAGAAATCCCAACCTTTTTATTTTGAGCCCACTGAAACTGTTTCCCTTTTGCCTGCTGTCACAACTGTAAATAAAGATAATTGCGCAAACACTTTCATTAAATGGCATAAATTCTTTTTACAATGCCTGTGATTTAGTGAACTATAGATTGTAAAAGGGGTTGCAGCATTTAGGTGTTTAAGTGCATCAATCTCTTACCTCCACTGACATAATTTTCACTGTAGGCCTTTTTAAAGCTGCACTTTTACACAATGGCATTAAATTGCTAAGTTATATCAGGGCTGAAGGTGTTATGACCTGATCTCATGACCCCCTCAACCCAACAAGAACTTGCTGAGCAAGTGCAGAAGACAATGTCTGCTCTACCTGAAAGCATTGATCAGCAAAATAGCACTTTATATATACGATCTCAGCATTTTCCCAACTCAGCACCACTAATGATTTAGCGATATGAGATGATTAAATGATCGATTGTACTGTTGTTTCAGGACCATTAGAATACTGATTGGCCTTCAATTTTTAATGAAAACAATCCAAAGTTTCCGTTTGGTGAGTTCATGCAATGCTGTTTTGCATCATTAGCGATTCCAAAAGAGACAAATTGGTTACATTACCAGTCATCTCATGTTCCAATGTTATTTGTCATAATAAAGTTTGGAAAAAAGGTGTGTGCATGTCTCACAATTTGTAATGATATATAGAACATTCACACTACTCATGCCAGTAGTTTTTAAGTGTTAATGATGAAAAGCTATCATAACTCATTGACTGCCATCGGTGGCAATAGACGTCCAATCCATTTTGGGAGGCAGGGTTGGCAGCAGATTGGACATATATATGGACAAAGTACATCATTGTGGGATGCTCTCTTTATACCTAAATCTTTAACGCAGGGGTCTCCAAACCAGTCCTTGAGGGCCGCTGTGGGTCCCAGACTTTTTTTTACCCCCACACAGATATATAAAGAATAAGGTTTTTGCTGAAGCAGCAGCCTCTGACTGCAATCAACTTATTTTTTTTTTTTTTATGACACCTGATTGGAGAAAAGAATTCCTCTTGTTCAGTTGGAATGGAATCCAGAACCTACTATGGTCCTTTGCAGGTATTGATTCAATAAAAAATATTTTAAAAAATACAATACTAAATTATGATACCGTACTAATGTAATAATAATGAGTCATATTAGAGTTACATTTGTTAAATTACCAAAAATAGTCCCTTGGGCTATAAAAGTTTATAGGTAAAACCTTCATCAACCTGTGTGACAGTAATGGCGCAATTTAAAATGATTAATACCTTTAATAAATTATGTTTATTTACTGAATTTTGGTTAGGTTATGAAAATTACAGTAGGCTACTTCCAACACCAATAAAATCACATTCTAATTCTGCATATTTTAGCAGTATAAGGGCAGTTTTTGAATCCTAATAGATCGTGCGAGTATACCTAACATTGTGGTCCGTGGTTGAATAAATAAAATCATTACGTATATGTAACCTCAACATAACCCTGAAAAGCAAAGGCAGATAAAAATAAGAGCACTAAAAAACCTTTTTTACAGCATTATACTTTAATTCAAATTGAGAGTGGGCTGTTTTAAATAACACATAAAAGGATTTGGGCGATCCAGCAATGTATCTGGATCATTTTTTTTGTCATGTAAATGATGAATAATTCACATCCAAGAATAGTACAGCTTTCTCTTAATTCATTTTTGTCTATATTGTCGCTAATAGCTCAGTGGAAGAACTAAGTAGGAGCCAAAGCCTAGAACAATGTAGATCAAATTTCAATAAACACTACAGTGACAGGCACGCACACTTACTAGTCAGTGCTCTTTATTAGCAGATGAAACCTTTGCAACACCGCTTTCACAACGCCACAGGCTATATCTCACATTCACTGTGGCACAAAAAAAAGAAAACGTGCAATGAGGGCAAGTTAAGTGGGAATCGCCGCATTGGAAAACCTTAACTCACTGCTGGCTGGGAGAGAAAAAGTACAGCCCAAAGCAAAGAAGCTGGAACAAATCTTTAAACTGATTTGAGCATTCTTGGTGAGCCGAGGAATCCTGGCTTCTTTTAAGGGAGAAAATACGTAAATGAATTCCAACATAATCACCCAAGCTCCAAGACTAAGAGATACATGGGTTACAAGAGCAGAACTCCGTAGGGGTGATGAGGACTACATCCTTCCTAGGCTTATCTTCCTCAGCATTCTGTTCACTTCAGCCCAAACCCTCAATATTAAGACCTGCTCAGCTTCTCCATTCAGTGGATTATTATTGTATGTTGCTATTCTCTCAAAGGTCAAGAGAGGCGATTAGTCTCTCTACCACTCAGAATCCCAATTGTGTCTGGGCAGGGATGATAGAGTAGCCTTTCCTCACTATTTCCTCTTTTTCTCTCATTCATTTTTGTTCTCCTTTTATTATTTTTTATTATTCCAAATAATGTAAAGTCACAAAGCACATTTGTGACTAATATGTCGCACCATTGACACCAATGGACGTCCAAACGATTTGAACTGGGAGCGGTGGAAGCGAATGAACGAATGCTCGGGAGGATGCTGGAGCCAATCCCAGCCAACCAGGTGAGAGACACCCTTAAATGGTTGCCAGCCAATCGCAGAGCACATCGAAACAAACCACCACTCACGCACACAAAAGTTAGGGTTCACCATTGGGTGGTCCTTCCACTTTCAATTCACAGCACGACGATGATGGGAGGTCCATCATATGGCAGTGAAAGAGTTAAGTTGAGGCCACATTCCCGAATGTTTGTCTTGTCGCATTACACCTTGAAAGGTGCCAGTGTTTGTCTAAGTCGAGAAAAAGTTTTCTCTACTACTTGCACTATTCTTTTATTCGCTTAGCTCCCTAGCCACCCCAATTCTTTTTGTTTTTTGCCACTGCTGCCACAGATTGGATTCAACATTTCCAGAGTCTCAACATTTCCAAATGTTCATCCTTCCCTGTTTCGTTCAAGGATGGCAGCTGAAAGGAATTCCATAGCTGGGGAATCTTTGCAGGGTTGCATCCTCTGTTGTAGTAAGTACTTCACAAACACAAAACATTCCCATAGTTCAGTTTGTATCCTCTTTGGCTAACTCTAGCTGGAGTCTTTTATCGGGCAAGTAATAACTACCACAAGAATATTGTGCCCTTTAATCACAAAATGCAATGACAAAACAAAATTTAATCCTCATTTAAGGCATTGGTGGCGCTAGATGTCCAATCCCTTTTGACTGTAAGAGGCTGGCAAGAGCAAGATTGTCAAAGGCAATGATATATATATATATATATATATATATATATATATATATATATATATATATATATATATATATATATATATATATATATGTGTGTGTGTGTGTGTGTGTGTATGTTCATTAACATGAATATGAATATGTGCTGTCCCTTATTAAACAAATCAAACTATTTGGGCATTCACATTAAACTCATAATTTGGATGTGTAAAACACCAAGAAACAAACAAGACAACAACAACAAGTACAAAATATACTTTACAGTGTTACACTCCAATCCACAAAGAAACATTTTGATTTTGGAGGTTGGAAAAAGTATGTCAACCTTAAGATTTAGTAACTGGTTGAGCCTCCTTTTGCAGAAATAACCTCAACCAAACATTTCCTTTAATTGCAGATCAGACCTGCACAACGGCCAGGAGAAATTTAGTTTCAGTTCAGCAATATTTTTGGTTATCTGGTGTGCATGGTCTCTTGTATGCTCGTTTGAGGTCGTGCCACAGCATCTCAATGGACTCATTACGATTTCCCTTACTGATGCGACACCATGATGGGAGGGGATGCACCTAATAATCAAAAGGAGAGGAAGCGGGATAATTGGACATATCAGGATATGAAAGAGCAGGGTAATTGCTTAAGCAGTGCTAACTATGGGTAGTGAAGAACCAAGCATTGACACCAATGGACGTCCAAACGATTGAGCTTCTTCTCTACAGCTGTAGTTTGATTGCATGTTTGATATATCCAACGAAAAGATGATACCAGGGATAAATTGTTTGAAAGGCAGACCACTATTGATATTTTATAATATGATAATGGATTAAAAAGTAGAAGGAGAACTGGCTAACTGCCACTCATAGTTCAAATGGATCACCGTCAGTGGCAGCCCATGACTTAACTAACTTTTTGTTAAAAGAAACATAAATAACAGGCTCATTGGACAATAGGGGGATTAATTTCACCTTGCAGCAAAGGTATTTGCCGAGAGGGCAGCTTGTGAATAGCAATACACATGCTCCCCAATAAATGCCCATTACATACTGCTGAACAACTCCTGCTGAGAAATAAATTAACTTATGAGAATAGACATTAAGAACAAAGGCACTTGAGACCAAAATCACATTTAAAGTAAAAGAAGTTTGCTTAATTGCATTTGCCTAACTTTGAAGAATAGGTGAAATGCAATTTCAAAGTAGAAAAGAACAGAGCATATTGAATTGGTTGGACGTGTCCAGTGAAAATGACGTCAAAGTATCGAAACACTTTTGATACAGCAAAAGGTGAGCTTTGAAGAATGGATGAAAACAATCACTGACATTAAAGGGACTCCACTCTAAAATTGGATCGCATTGAGATAATACTACCACTGAAAATTACAAAGCAATAATAAAAATATGGGGTAAAAAGCTCTTACAAATACTGTTTGTATCTTTACTGCTTGGCTAAATTGCTATATGTATGTATATATATATATATATATATATATATATATATATATATATACAAACACAATAATTGCTTGTTTTATTGCATTGTGCAAGGGTGCTATCTGGTCTACAGTATGTAGGTCATTACTTTTGGCAAACATCAAATTATACATTAAAATGCAGACATTATATGTCAAAGAACGACAGAAATGCAGTGTTCTACAAAGTAAAATAGGCTGACAAATCTTAATTGGAGAATATCAGTGATCATGTCACTGGGGGTTGTGTATGGGCCTTTGTTTTCCCACCATCACACCCGTTTGGAGCATTCCCATTAGAAATTCAGCAGATGTTTCTCTTCGCTCGGCTTCCTCATTTGCCATGCAAGCTGAGCTGTCAGGAAGAGACCCGCAATCTTTCCCTCAGTCCTTATCGTGCTTCCTCTCATCCATCCCATTCTCTTTGCTTCACTTTTCCCTGAGTCGCTGGCCACCCCTGCCATGACTTTGTTCACCAAATTAACTTGGGCACCTCCTGTGATTGGGATCAGCCTGTGGAAAGCCAACTTTAACCTTACTTATTAATTGGATATCACAACCTCTTCAACAAGAGTAAAGAGTGTCTAAAGCAGATAAAAAACAAGCACACACACCTACACAAACAGGCAACCTATCAGTGTATTCGTATGAAAGAAGACCAATCATTTAATTAGATATTGTAAATATTTAACAGTTTTCCAAATCATTCAGAATTCATAATTCATTCCATACACTGTCCAAACGGGGATGCTATTGAGCTGTTCGACAAGAGTAAAGGAAGGCTTCTAACCTCTCTGGCTCCAGAGAGATCACAGTTGAGCTCTTTCAAAGATCCTTAGACTGAATAAACGGTCAACTCAGTTGCTACAATCATAAAAGTGCTGAGTCTCACACTTCACAAAAGTTGGAACAAATAGAGGGCAATGACACCGCGGTTGAGGAGATCTATACTTTATTTGAGTTTGTATTTTCTCACCCTTCTTGCTTTCACTCACGACATTTGGAGATAAATAACTGAGATTTTACTGCTTTTCTGTAAACTCAATCGCTGTTGTGATCTTTATGGAATAGGATTTTGGGGACTTAGAAGAAGGAAGAATCCTTTTCTAACCTAATAAAAGTTTAAATTGAATTGAATTGAATGCCTTTATTGTCGGGGGTGCCGGAGCGTATCTCAGCCAACTGTTGGCCGGAGACAGGGGGCACCGTGAATTGTTTAACAGCCAATCGCAGGACACAAAGGGACGAACAACCATACACGCTTACACTCACACCTAAGGACAATTTATAGTGTTCAACAGCCTAGCATGTATGTCTTTGGCATGTGGTAGGGAAATGGAGTACCCCGGAGAAAACCCATCCATGCATGGTGAGAAAATGTAAACCCTATACAGGAAGGTAGTAAACCACTGGGGTTTGAACCCTTGATCTCAAAACTTTGAGGCAAACATGCTAACTGCTGCAGTTTTAAACATATTTTGAAAAATAAGTAAAAATTTACTATTTATTTAGATTAACCATTTAAAAAAGTAAAAATTAAGACAATATTTAGTGTTTCAGCTTTTTAAAATGTAATAAAATAAGCAATAAGATATTACATTTACAGTTTTGCATTAGATTAAAAAGGTAAAAAAACATTTAAAAAATTTAAACAAACTATTTAGTGTTATGACTTTAAATGCTACTGATTGGACATCTTACAACATCAGTGGTAGCCAAATGACTTGAATGAGTGCCTTGTAAAGGTTTAAGAGCGTGAGCACCTTAGGCACATCGGAAAATTTGGCACCTGTACACCAATTCAACACCAATTTCTGATTGTTGTCAATGCCCGAATGACTCGTTAATTTATGCACCGATGCATAAATAGATGTGTTCACAAACACATGGCTTTGGCATAAATGTGACAGATTATAGTGGGCTGTTTCTGTTTGTTTCAGCACAAAAAACACACACCATTTTAGTGGCGTGTCTGTGGATGTACTAGAGTAGTGTTTGTGCATTTGTTTGGGGGCTTAAATATGTGCAAACACAGATGTGAATATGGAGGTGCGTGGCAGTGAGGGCAAGAAGACAGTAGGCTCTGCTAACGAGGAGGGTGGTAAAAAGAGGAGAGCTGGAGACAGTTCCAATCTTTCAAAATGTTCCTCACTAAATGTTAGTAAAAAGAATAAGTGGCAGTGAAAAAAACAGCCGTTCAGCTTTTCTGCCTTTTATTTTCATTCGCCATCTGCAGTGACCTTACATTTTTAGACCCCATTCCCACGCCGCATGCATGCTGTTCCTGTACATCTGACGGTTACTGAAAGGATGTTTCACTTGAGAAAATAATATAACTCGCTGTTGGGTTTTTATCGTCTGTGCAAGTGGCGTGGAAGCAAACAATCACATTCCTAGTGGGCCTCTTGTTCAGTACAGTATATTAAAGTGTACCTGCATTTTGGCTTAGTGAACAATTGTTCTCCCAAAAATATATTCATGATTGCATCAGTGGTATTATTAAAAGGAGCCCTGATAATAGCACTGCAATACAGCCATCAGTGACAAATAATGAAGTAGAAGTAGAATATGAAGAAAAATCAGAAATTGAAGAAGTATTAAATGTAGAAAACGTTTAGATTTTGTAGATTCATCTTAATATTGAAATGACTTATTTGAGCTACCAAAAATAAAGGACAAACATTTTATGTGATTGTTTTTTAGTGTGATAACAATGACCTCAATCCTTTTTATCCTTCAAAATCGAAGCACACTGGTAATACTCAAACTTCAGCTTTTTTCAGAACATTTTGGCCAACACCAAACACTGCATTGTTATGCATCCATTTTACAAGCAGAGTCTTGATGTACCATGACAGTCTCGTCGGCTTAGGCTTCTGAGCCAAAGTAGAATGACGCAGGTGGCTTCATGTTTCTGCAAGGAATACTCTGCACTTCCATGTGAATCAGCATCTTTGCTTGGTAAACAAAGACAGTAACGGATAAGTGGATGTGATTAACAGGAAACTTGAGTGTGTCCTTGAAACTCAGACGGAATGACAGAAAATCCTGTGAGACTGTTCAGACGCTGTAGCTCACCTTTACATGATGCCATCAGCTGTCCCGACATTAAATTAAACAATCAATTGATTTCCTTTCAAAATGACCACACATTAGAGTTTTCCTAACTCACTCCCTGTGTGAATCTAATCTGCAGCGAATTGGCCACTGAAAAAAAAGGAAAAACTAAATTCTGTCCTATAATCCTTCTGGCTACATGAGAGAGGAAGCGAATCGTATAATATTGAGTCTTTGTGTTCGATGGCTGCACTGAGCCAAGCTCTGTGTATTGTGCTCTGAAGTGCAAATGAGTCCTATAATTAGATTGCACATGTGTGATGTGGAAAAGGCGAGTGCTGAACTCTCCACAATGAATGGCCCAGATGGTACGAATATGGTGACTTATCAGGAAGGGCACATGAAAGTGCATTTAGCCACTTGGACAAAGATTTGAAGTAATTGCTGCAACCGAGAGATTACGGTGTGAAGCCTTACCTTTTTGGCTTGCTGCAGTAATGAGGATAACCTACTTATTTTATTAGAATGCATGGCATTAAGCAATCAGTGAATGAGAATAAACTGCCATGGAATTGATCTTTAATGACTATACTTTGTTTTAATTAGAGCCCGGACGCCTGGGAATGCAGAGCATTCGCCACAATTACAATAATGAGTTTACTTGCTTTAATGAAGATGCAAATGCCGGGATAACCTGGCAAAAAAACTGTAGAAATGTACAAGCGAATGCAATGAATGTACCATGACGAAGTCTAGCAAGCCAACCGTGCTTTGGGTTTTCAGTGCTACAATTCTCCAAGCTGAAATGTGTCATGGTGGCTATTGGAGGCTCCATAGGAGCGCCAGCTGCAACGTGCCCTCCTGCCGACTTTTGCAAAATCGCCCGCAATGCACTGCAGCCTGGCCCCTATATGGCGGATTACACCACAGTGCCTAATTTTTCCTCAGTGACAGAGTGAGAAGTCACTTAGAATTCTAAAAAAAGCCCCACTCAGGAGCATAATGGTAGATAATAGATCAAACATTTATAACATGATTGCACAAAGAGTGCACTTTTCTCTCGCAGATGCAGAAAAAAATGTATTTCCCACTTCATTTAATCCTCGAAAATCGACATTTGTCGTCATATTTAGGTGTCCAAATATGGAAAGAGGCGGCCCGGTGAAGTGAGTGGTTAGGGCGTCGGCCTCACAGCTCTGGGGTCCTGGGTTCAAGTCCAGGTCGGTCCATCTGTGTGGAGTTTGCATGTATATACATATACACATATATAGGATAGTCAATGGAAAATATTTCCCATGCCACTGTTTTTTATTTATACAGAAATCATGCCGTGATGTATCGTAAAGTATTTGCCAGTCGCACACCGCTAAGATAATTTGGTCCCCCATAATGACAAAGTGTGGACTGTGGACATGAAAACCAGGTCGGTCAGTGTTCTCGCATGGATTTTTTCAATCAACAAAACCATAGAAGTTTCCAATTTTCTTGTATCGCAGGTTCGCGAGATCATGTGCACAAACATGAAATTTCACAAGCACCACAAGCATTAGTTTCATATAAAATTAATTGAATGCAAGCAACGTAACCTTCTTAGTGCAGAGCCCATTACCTGTACTTTTGATTGGCTGAAAGAATAACAGGCTGTGATTGGCCATCAGGAAGTTAATCAAGAAATTGCCTGTAGGTAACAGTTCTTATTACTTTTGTGCTTTTATAGAAAGTCCAGTATTTTCATTCATTCATTCATTTTCCGAACCGCTTAATCTCACAAGGGTCGCAAGCCTTTGGCCTGGGTGTGGGACACCCTGAATCGGTGGCCGGCTAATTGCAGGCTCAAAAGATGAACAACCATTCAGTGCCATTGACTGCACTAGTAATTCAATTCCTTTTGACATAGAGAAATGGCAGGGATCATTGAAACTTATGTCGGAAGTCATTCATTAATTGACCCTAAATTTAACTGCCAGTTAAGGACATGATGTCAAATGGCAAAGAAAATGCCATTAAGCCAAGCATTGCATATGGAAGTTTAGTTCTTTCTGAGCAATACATTGTCAAAAGTTCAGGGAACAAAAGTTCATCTTTCGAAGATTGCGCATATGGACTTAATCGACTGGCTGCTGTATTTCTTGTCTGACAAATAGCATCATGAAAAGTCGCGTATTCACAGCCTCTTGTGTAGCATTCAGGGGAGGGCGCCCAGATGAAACATGACTTGAGAGAGGCATATTTGTCTCTGATGCCTGGAGAGCTCTTAAGAGGTGTCTGCAAAAAGAATGAGTGACATGAAGGATGGCTCATTACGCACTGATATGAGGGAACATTCTGAAAAGAGATTGTTGTTGTCGGCGGCGGGCTCAATGCTGTCGTCTGTAAAAGCACAGAAAGATATGGCAAGATCACAGAGCCAAATTTCAATGTCATGCATTATGTAGTGTTGACAATTTCTCATGAGACGCTACTGTTGTTTCCTCACGTGTGGAAACAGGAAAAAATTAAAGGTTGCTATCAGAGTTAAACGTGGCCTGAAGTGAAAAGGCTATGGAGATTTAGAATACTGCAAAATTGTACTTTAAGACCACACATCCTCTCTCCCCTTGAGCTATACACAAAGGACAATCTATTCTAAGTGAGACATATATAAAACACTCTCTACTCGTTGACCCCATTAGATGTCTGATACTTTACTAGCGCTGAAACACCGGCTTGCTGCACAATCCAGCGGGCCAAAGGCACGCAATATATTACATATCACACACACACACAAGCAACTGGCAGGGTTACAAGTTCCCATTTGGAGTTTGTGAGTCGTACAAGGGTGACAGGTTGTTTTTCAACATTCACATCAGATCTACCTTTTACACGCTGCAGAGAACTAAAATGACTACATACTTTTGGAATATTTTGCCCTTGGATAATTATTTGTCACAGGGTTAATTGAATGGAAAGAAGTCTCTGAGTTCAATTGAAGTGAGCTGTATTATCAGGAAGCAAGTCTAAATTTCCCTCTAAGGATTAAATGTTTAATGTTTCAAGCTAGTTTAGATCAAGGATGTTGTACAGGACTTGATTAATGCAGACTTGCAGTGAAAAGGTAGGTGGTATATATGCATAAGGTGTTAAGGTATGTTAGACTTCTTGTATACAAAGTGCAAGCAAATTGTTGAGCTTTTAAAATAGAGTTGAATCTACAATTATAACCTATGTTAGCCTGTATTTGTCATGTGGGAGAAAAAAAACATGGTCACATGCCCACAAAAATTTAGAAAACATTTTGGCTGAGGTTGAGATGAAAAATTAAAAAATGTAATAGCCTATTTTCCCCCCAATAATCAAGTGCATGCACCTCTTTGACTACAACTTGTCAGTCAACATCATGTTTAAAAAATACATTAAAAAAACTTGAACCAGTTTTTGTAAGAGGTTTTCCTTTTGGTGTTTTTCTTAATTTCAACTACCTTTTGTATTTGGCTGGTAACTGTATTTAATTTGTCATTGTGATAAAGGATTTAAAGGAACATACTTTCCAGAAAGGAGTATCCTAAAGGTATGCATTTTTCCTTCATACCAAAACAAATTCATAGAATTAATGAAAACGCTTAGCTATCAATAAATAAGATTGCAAATTTGTCAAGAAATGGAGAAAAACACAGGTATGAGGACATTTCAGATAATTTTATTTACAAAGATTGAAGAGAGTCCCACTGTTCTGCATGTGGAGAAGTGTGATGGTGAGAATATGCTCCTGATGCTGGTCTGCAAAAAGATGAAACAACAAACTTAATGAGTACAATGATAAATATGACTTGTTTACAAGAATTCACAAATAGCAAGATCGTGAAACTTACCTCAAAGTACATTTTACTTCTTCAGAATCTGATGTCTGACCACAATAAAGGGGAATGCAAAGCCACTGCCAAAGAACAGCACCATCATGCCCAGCAGACGCCACTTGTTTTCCACGGAAAATGGAAGGTTCTAAAAATATGTGGTGCCACAACTTAATTATTTTATTTTCAATCGGTTTTACTAGGTGGGTGCAAAGAACACATTGAAGCATTTTATGGGCTGAACATTATTACATGAGCTTGGGAAACAAACTGTTTACAACTCAGACACTACAATTGGCGATGATAGTACATTTAGCGGTTTCTTTCTATGCGTGTGCTGTGAATTTAAATTAAGTTATTCACCAGTTCATTTGAACTGGGAGGTTTGCAGCAAATGCACAAACAATTTGTAAATAACACTCCCACTTCCAATGGACTGGACGTCTACCATCGGGAATGTAAGCAAATTTGTTAAAACATGTGCACTTGTTTAAAAACATGCACATATTGACATGAAATATGAAAGAAACGGGCATGACTAAAATGTTTATACACATCTAAGCCCACTAATAGAAGATACACCAGGATAGATTAATGAACATTTAAGAGAGCCGCTTCTAAATTATTTTATGCGTGCTACTCGTCGTACATAGGGTTGTACAGGTTGATTAGCCACGAAGCTAAAGGAATGCAGCCTGTCAAAGACAAACGTTGCAGTGCTTCGAACAATTTTAATTACTACGTTACGACTTAAAAACTTTTACAGCTCTTTACATGAGTTTGCTTTGCAGTCTAATGGGCTTTAAGAACCATGACAGGAACACTATTTAGAACTAACTGTTCGCCATGACCTCCAGGTTACCTTAGCTCGCAAGCTCGGGACATAATACAAGGCCGCAATTTAAAATGATCACATATAAACGAGTCCTGCTCTATATATTTTTGTACCTTTCCTGGTCCTTCAGCATAATGTGAAGAACGAACAGCAGACGTCGTGAATCGCCTTACAGCTTGTCCCAACATGGTGAGCTGTTGATTTCAGTAATACGCAGCGGCGACCTTCTTGTTTCTGAGCTGAGAGAGCTGGGATGTGACGCAAAGGATGCTGGGAAAGATTGGGGCTTATGGGAAAAGTAGTTTAAATAAGAATGCTCATCCTACCCGACAGGCTGCACTATTTCTGACTACCCAGTGCCAATTATTTGTTATAGAGAATTATTGTACCAAATTATTATAAAAATAAATAAATAAAAATATATTCTTTAAATTTAACTGGTGGCCTGGTAGAAAAAAGTGGTTAGCGTGTCTGTCAGTTTGAAAAAAATATATGATCTTTACTATATATAGGGTTATTTTTTTTAAATATCCAAGCCATTGTTTGGAAATTTTTGGATTGAGTTGTGGGTAAAAACTTAAATTAGCATTTAGATGGTTAACATTTCTTCAACAAAAATGCCCAATGCTTGCATCATGCTGTGTTTTTGCCACTATCTTTTTATTCTCAGTCTATATATATATATGGGTATTTGACCACAGTCATTGCCATTTCATCAGTTTGTGCCACTAATTCATAATCCTTAGCCTATATATAGACATACTCATTCATTAATTTACTGAACCCCATATCTTCACAAGGGTCGCATGGGGTGCTGGAGCCTATCCCAGCTGACTTCGGGCTCCAGGCGGGTGACACCCTAAATTGGTGGCCAACCAATTGCAAGGCACAAGGAAACGGACAACCATTTACGCTCACACTCACACCTGTTCAACCATCTTACGTTGCATGTTTTGGACATGTGGGAGGAAACAGGAGTTTGTGGAAAATACCCACGCAAGCCTGGTGAGAACATGCAAATTCCACACAGGAGGACCCACCTGGGGTAGAACCCTCGGCTTCAGAACTGTGAGTTGAACATACTCTTTCACCGGGCTGGGATCTATCAAAACAGATTACTAAAAATTTGGAACAGAAGCTCCTTCAGCATCCTTTCAGGAAGCAGCCCTAAGTCCACATGTCCTCGAACCAGGTCGTCCCTGAGGAGTCACCACTAACTCAAGTAAGCTATAAGATAATATGCTTATCAGCAAAAAATGCAAATTTGAGCCTATTTCTGTCAAATGAGAGATTTTCATTTAGACAAGCTTCACTGTCTCTCATCTTTGTATTGAGCCATATCGTCATTTACTCATTCATTTAGTCCAAATTTGAGGTTCATTTTGTAGCATATTAAAAATTCACTATCTGAATTTAAATTATACTAAGCTACAGCGAATACTTTACTATACCCTACTTTCAGCATATTGCATGGCACAAAAACTATATTTTTTGTTCTTATATGAAACAAATTAAAACAAAAGGCTAAAACCATTATAGGAATGATCAAAATCTCAAAGCTGTCTTTTTTTAAACTAATACTAATGTGGCCATGGAATGGTACTCAATCATGTATAAAATAGAAAATTCCAAGGAGTTTAAAACATTTAATGATGACAATGATGCAGTCATATTTAAATGCCACTGTTTGCAATAGACTAGGGGTGGCGAACACACGGCTCTCAAGCCTCATGTGGCTCCCGGCCAAAATAAATGCGACTCTTTGCTTTTTATTATGTTTTGTATATACTTTGTCTCTCACAGTTTAAAATTTTGGCTCTTTGTGTCTAACTTGTTCGCCAGTTCTGCAATAGACTTTGACGTTCATGACCTAAAATGACAGCCAATGAGTTGAAATTGGGTGAATTTCATACAATTTGAATTGTATATTTTTGAAATGCTGATGAACAGATTACATTTTTCTTTTATCCATACGTTGGCGGTGTAACCTGAAATTCCGCATAAATCGGATTCCGCCATTAAAGGTGAAATTGATGTGAAAACACTTAAGAAACTAACATGCATTAAAAAGGATGTTGTACCTATCATTACTGTTGAGAGGTTGAGAGAGAAGAATGAGGGGAGACTGAGAAAGCGATGTGCACCGCTGCACATTCTGCTTTTGGCGTAATATTAGAAGCCTCGATTAATATAACAACAAAAAGTCATAAAATTATGATATTAAAGCTGGTCCTTAGTCGTACATCAGTAAAAACATTAATTGAAATTCGTCGGTGTCTCTCCTTTTGCCCATCTTTTTTTCATTTTAAGCTTTGTTTCAATGGTAATTGCTTTTCATTTTGGCTGGGCCAACTTTCTTCTTTGGGGCCATAATGTAAAAAAAACTGTGAAAAGGGGAAATATTCTCATTGTGCACAACAGTCAAGCTCTATGCAATGGCTAAGCAGAAAGACTAGTTTTGGGACTAAATGGCGGATGAGGCACATGGGCCATAACGTCAAAATGTCATAGGTCGAGGACATCGTATCCCGAAGACTCCCTCTCATGATTATGATGACTTCAATGTGAGCATAAAAAGAAAAGAGCTGATTTGAAGTGAAGTTTTCATTTCAAATGCATCCCTAAAGTGTGAAAAAATATAAGTGGGATAGGTTAAACAAAGTAAAATACCTTTTATGCTCTGGCCGGCTGCCATGTTCCTGCACTTTTATTCCCTTTGCTGCAATGCCTTGAATAAATAAAACATTTCTATCTGCCACCTGAAATTGAATTATTTGAATTTACTTTATTCTTTATATAAAGCCATTCAATTCTGGGTTTACTATTGATTTGTTGGGTATTTGTTTTCTATATTGCACACTGTGCTTTGTCAGTGGTTGTGTGGGCGGAGAGACAACGTGAACAAATACAAAACAAACAACTGAACTAATCATTCATTCATCTTCCGTACCACGGATCTTCGTACGGGTTGCGGGGGTTGCTGGGGCCTATCCGAGCTGAGTTCGGGTGAAAGACAGACTACACCCTAGACTGGTCGCCAGTCAGTCATAGGGCACACGGAGAGAGCTTGCGAGTCGAGGATGGGCCTGTATGCACCAAAGTCAGACGAGTGAACCATCAGGCGGCTTTGAACTAGTCATATAAAATAATATCCTGCATATGAATTTGAGACAATTATTTAATTAAAAACCAACCTTTAATGAGATAGCCTTGCAATGATTATGTGGACACTGTTCATTATCTTAGAACATTTAACATTTCCAGTTTGATCCACGTAGTCACCACAAAAAAGGGCCATATGCATTAAATATGCTAGATTTAACTATGATTGGAATTTGATATTCAAATTGCAGGTTTGAAAAATACTATATTGACCTGCCGAGGTAAACAAACTTGTTCAAAAGAGTGAGATAGAAGATGATGTGTGCATAATGATAATCAATAAAGACAAGAGTAGGTACAGTTCATTTTATGCATGCGTTTAAGGTCTCCGCCATAATTGCCATTGATGGGGCCTGACTTAGACAATTACAGCATCTTTAGGTGCACAAAAAGTGAATTATTATGAGTATTGATTTTCTGTTGAGTGGTCGCATTCGTGAAGTCAATAAAAGAACATGTAATAAGAAGACTGTCAAACTGGTTTTAGGCTTCACTTTCCTTAGTATGCCAGAACATTTTACCCAGAACATTTTTGGAAACGTGAAGGAATGAGCGCACAAAAATATAGACACAATACGCCGATACACCCGGCCGGCCGGCAGTTAAACCAACAGAGGAGTCACTGCATGCACACTGCACTTTGATTTGGCATTAATCTTTATTGCGGATTAGCAGGGGAATTGCAGTTGACCAACCCTGTGGCCTCCTGTATTCTGGGTTAGGCTTCTTAAAATAGCACAACTCCTCACCTAGATTGGAGTTCATGCCCTGTGCAGTCCACTAACGCACAATGTTATTTCAATACCGCTTAGCTTGACATATTACCTTGACTCTCCTCACATTACTCATCTTCAGCAAAGACACACCGATTACTGTAGTCTACCCCCATTTATAGTATCAGGATGTAAGGCAATAAGGCCATTTCATTTCCTTGGCTCTGAATGTGAGTGCTGTGGTTGCTACGGTAAAAATAATATTCTTAACTCTTTTTGTGCCGTTGACAATGATAGTGTTACAAGGTTCTTTTCATCTTCTTATGGGAATTTAAATGAGTTTATCACTAGTAGACATCCATTCCATTTGAAGTTCACTCTCAGTTCCTCTCACTTCAAATGGATTAGATGACATCTGGCACAGTCTATTGGTAGGTGATGAGTGCTGTCAGATTACTTCATTTCGGTCATTTCTGACAAACATACCTGTTAGAAAATTGTTCAAAAATTCAGTAATCTATTTGTTTCAATGACACCTTCCATTGACCATGTTGTTTTTTCAAATGGCACACCACGAAATGGCCGACGAGTGACTCACAGCTTGCAACAGTCACCAACCTTTATACAAGTCAAATCTGTGAGCTCAATGATGACAACATTCAGCTAAAACTAGCGGTGTCATCGATGATCTCTATGAGATGATTATACTTCTGAAAAAACCTAAGGCGTAGACCACAGGTTTCAAAGTGGTGGCCCGTGGGCCAAATCTGGCCCACCGGATCATTTTGTGTGGCCCGAGAAAGTAAATGATGAGTGCCAATTTTCTGTTTTATGATGAAATTCAAATGAAGATTGTAGATTATTTCCTGTGTTTCCTCATTTTAAATCAATAATTGCAAAAATTTGTACTAATTTGAATGTCCAAAAAGGATCTATCGATTAGCACGATCGAGAAAGCTGTCAATTTATTAATCGATTAATTTTGGCAGCTTAGTTGGAAGACATAACGGCCCTCCAGATGTAATCGAAACTACTAGGTGGCCCGCGACAAAAAATGAGTTTGACACCCCTGGCGTAGACTGTCACAAATCAATATCTACCAAACGTAGCGGTGTAACTTGTTTTGGTTGGTTTTGATCATTTTGAATTAGTGTTGTGGCTATTGATTTTTGTGATTTTTCATTCTGAATGCATTTGGAATTTACAATTTACTGTAATTTGCCATATTAATTTTTTTTCCAGAAAAAGTCTATTCAAACAAGGGCAGATTCCTTTTGATTTAATTAATCTGACTATTATAGTTAGTGTTTTCACTCATTGTACGTATACCTTATGTACTGTGATAGTGTTCTTAATTTTGTTCTGAAGGATTTTGTGAAATTATAGACAGGACAGACATAGTGAATCTTCTTGGTCAGTTCTCAAAACAAAATCCTTTATTTACAAAGAGAAACGACGACCTCTCTTCATCTAACTTGTGTTTATAAACTCGTTTTCCAGCAGACAGAAGTGGGCATTAATTTGAATATTAGTGGGAGGGCTTCAGTTACAAAAGAATGTCCTTTGCTAGTTCGATCAATTCAGTCAACCCTCTGGCTTGCGGGAAGGAGAGTTTTATTATACCGCACCCTCTGAACAACTGCCAGATTCAGGAACTGTTTGTTTATAAAAACAAATACCAGTGGGTTTTAACCACAATTTCGTCATACGCAGCTGGGTATGATGACAATTAGGCTTTTGTCTAGATGATGACAAGCCTATGTCTGATTTTATTTTATTTGTATTTAATTTAATTTAACGTAAACAACTGTTAGGGCAGAGATCTCAAGATGTAACTCTTCCCTCTGACTGAACTATAAGAGCAGGATGTTTGGATACAGGTCGGGAAAAGTTTTACTAAATTGTTTCGCTTTGCTGCGACTGTCAGAACACAGGAATAATTGGTTATAAAGCAAACACAAGTGCCATATACTGTGGACACACATTACTGTGACCAGGCTACACAAACCAATGATCAAATAGAAGCAATCACTTTGAGCATGGTGAGTTCATGGTGAGCAAATTCAAATATTGCTCAAACTCAAGTTAATTTTTATAACAGATCATTCATAACAACTGTCATCAAACATCTGGTATTCTGGTCTGGATCACAACTGCCAAGTTCAATGACTGTTGTCTGCTTCGCTTGTAGTGTAGACTTGTTTTCTTGAAGTAATAAAAATTGGGGTGAGTAAACAACCTCTTTGGTCAAAAAAGAACTGGTAGCTTGAGAAGAATTCTATCATGCTGACTCAAGCTGGTGAAGCTGAGAACATTTAAGCTTCACACAGAGCAAGTGATCTATAAGAAGATTCAGTGACAGAAATGTCAAGCTGAGCAAATAACAAATAAAGTTCCATGCAAGGGTCACTCAGATTTTTGGCCTTGTCTTTTCTCTTTCTCTCTCTCTCTCGCTTAGACTGTCCCTTTCTCTCGAGCTTCTTGACATTCTTCCCAGTGACTCTATTACATTTTAGAGTCATTCTGTCTCACCCTTGAGGCTTACAAAAAAACTTCTAAAAGGTGTGATGGAAAAATAATGTAATTCTTTTGTTCTGACTTACAAAACACCAGTGCCTCTAGCTTTGCTTTTTCATTTTTTTCAACTTCTGCTGGGAATGTAAGAAGTGAACTTTTGGTCTCTTTTCTGTGAGAAATGTTAAAGAGAAAAGTTACTTTAAAGTTAAAATTCTGTCTCTGTAGAGTAACACTAGCTCAGAACACCTTCTGTACAGCTTAATATATGCCTTCACCATGGTGTCACTTACATTTTTGCCTAACGGTACAGGTATTTTAGATTTTCTATATTCATTTATTCATCTTCCGAACCGTGTATCTGTACAGGGATCTGTAAGGGTTGCGGGGGTTGCTGGAGCCTATCCCAGCTGACTTCGGGCGAATGGCAGACTACACCCTAGACTGGTTGTCAGTCCGCTGTAGGGCACACAAAGAGACAGATGACCATTCGCACTCACAACCATATAGCCACCAGCGGGAATCGAGCCCGTGCCTGTCCGCACTGAAGTCAGGCAAGATCAGGTGACTAGATGTTATATTTATATATGGTTAGCCTGTCCGCTTAAAAGTTCTGAGATCTTGGGTTCAATCCTTGCCCTTCCTGTGTGGTGTTTGCCTGTTCTCCCGAGGCCAGCGTAGCTTTTGTCAAGGTACTTCGGCTTCCTTCCACATCCCAAAAACATGCATGATAGGCTGGTTAAACCCTCTAATTTGCATGACAACCAAGGAAAATGAATACATGAATAATGCTCATACTCAATAAAGAAACATTCTCCGACCTCCCTGGCTGAAATGCTTTACGGATGTGACACAGTGATTTCGAATATGAGTATTTAAGTTATTAGTGTGGTTATGGAAGAAATTACACTTACAGTTTATCACTAATATATGTCACATCCAAGACATAACAAATGTTTGACATGAATCCCATGCAACCTTATAGGTTACAATGGTGTAGTAGTTAAGTAGTTAATTAAAATTCAACCTTAATATGTGAAATCCTTTTCTTGTGTCTTTTATTTATTGAGCATGAGGGTTAACGTGTGGAAAAAGTCACTTGTCTTGGTTAATCCCAATAGTCCATTGAAAATGAGCTTCTTTTTTTACCACCCTGTCAACCATAAGACAAGGCCACAAAGCCACCTGTCAGTAGGCTGTTATGCAAAGCTCCGGGCTGACTAAGAAATGACCGGGAGCATCTGTGCTACCGTTTGCATCTAATACACTAATGAGAGCTGTCAAGCTGTCATATTCTCCACCGTCACCCTCTTGTGCTAAGAATGTCTCCTTCCGTTTGGCTGTCGGAAGTGACATTAACAAATACGTAACCGCTAGAACGCAAGGCACGTGTCAACAAAAATCTGCTTACAAGCATGTTAACCACACACGTTGAATTATAAACAAAAATGAGAGAGAGACTTTTAATATTTTTTCATTGCAGTCCTTGATTCGAGCAACGGTAGATTTCAGAGTGTGAAGGTTTTCTCTGCAGAGAGGGGAGCCTGAAGTTGCTTGGTAAAAAACTGCTGTAACTTTCTACAGATAATGGTAAAACGCAATTCTACAAAACGTCATGTTAAGTGTGCGAGGCGTAGCCACCGGGGTTAACAAATAAAACAAAGCAAACCCTATCTTTAATCATTTGACAAGCGATGTGCCCTGTCGCTTGAGTGGTTAGCGTGTCGGCCGCACAGCAATGGGGTCCTGGGTTCAAATCCAGGTCGGTCCACCTGTGGGAAGTTTGCATGTTTTGTGTGGGTTTTTCTGGGGACTCAGGTTTCCTCCCACATTCCAAAAAGTATGCATAGTAGGCTGATTGGACACTCTAAATTGCCCCTAGGTATGAGTGTGAGTGTAAATGGTTGTCCGTCTCCTTGTGCCCTGCGATCGGCTGGCCACCGATTCCGGGTGTCTCCCACCTCTTGAAGTCAGCTGGGATGGGCTCCATCACCCCTGCGACCCTAGTGAGACAACCCTAGTGAGACAACCCTAGTTGGGTAAAACCAGCGTAGTCGCATCTATTTAGAAAATAAGAGACAGTAAAGGATAGCATCCGTTGACTCCAAATTTCAAATAAACACTCACCATTGATGCCATCTGCCAAGCTGCGCCTTCCCCCCAAGCCCACAAAAAGAGCGGCGTTCACTAGTAGAAGGCCAACACTTTGCGAGCATGCTTTGCTGTCAAGCTGCCAAGCATCCATCAAACACATTCTGCCTCCTCTCATCTCACTTTACGTGCTCTCCTCATGCAGTATCCTGGGTTCTGACCTTGTTTTACTGTATGTTATAAACACCCCCTCAATCCCAAAGAAAAAGCTAGGATGAAATGGTCTCAGTAAACTTGTCTGTTGTTTTGTGTAAGGTTTGCCGTTAGACATTCCCAAATTCACGCATAAATAAAGAGGAAAGGACATTTCTTCTGAAATTTTCACTTGCAAGGAAAATGACCGCTGAGACCGGTTCCCAACTGCATTTTGACCTTACACACGATTGCCTGGACATCTCAACTCTAAGGGGAGGGGTGAGAACACAAGTGAGATGCCAATAGTCAAAAGTCAAAACAGACGAGGACTGAAGCATCAGGAAGCCTTGTGGAGTGTTTGTGGTGGACGCAGGTGCAGTTCCCAGACCAGATTCCCAGCACGGCAGGGCGTTCTGGCTTCTCTTTGTTTTGTCTTCAAGGAGTAAATTTAATAGCAAAACTAAACTTCTGGCAGTGTCCGTGGTGAAGGCAGATGACGCAGGTGCAGCTGCCAGCAGTTCGTTTTGGCTTCTCTTTATTTAGTCTAACCAAGGTTTTTAGTATGTATTTTCATGTATTCTTCGTTGCAAGCAAATGTATAATAATATGAAACAAAATCCTGACATGTTTCTTTAAGAACTACAGTTTGTATCCCAGTTAAACCTTTAAGAGGTTTCATAGTTCTAAATTGAACTAAAGTATCCATCATATCAGGTGGGTTTTAATGCTACAACCTTCTCACTGTTTGTCCTCCATCACCCAACTGGTAATGATTAAGCACAAAAGTTTTATTTTTCTGTAAAAAAAAAACCCTGTAATACTAAGATAATAACCTAGTATTATGAAATCATCCCACAATGAGAAGAGGTGACTATTTGGGAGGTTTTGTTCTTTGGAGACCTTCAAATTCCAAACAAATGACAGATATTTTTTTTGAACCAGCAGGGAAAGAAACTCATTATCACTCTGAGAGTAGGCTGAAGCTAATGCCTACTGAGACACAGGTGGAACTGTCACACACCTTTTTTGGCAGGTCATTTTGACCTACTCACATTGTTCCGCCTGCTTTGGAGTGATCAGACTTCTTAACATACGGCAGGGACAGGTGCAGGAAAGGCCATGTGAGTAAAAAGCATCTGTGTTGGCTCCTCATTTTGCCACTCTAAGGATGCTTGGATGACATCAGCGGTGCACATGAATCACAAGTGGCTTCCAGTGGATTGGATTTCAGCAACACTGAACACTGCCAGCTTTTTTCGACCGTCATTTCATGAACAGACAATGAAATGTCATCTTAAATGTTGAGGGGAATCCACGTGAAGTATTTATGAAGGCAGAGTTAGCCATTAAGCCTCTTTTGCTACAGTTTGTTAACCAAATCTCAATAACATGCAAATTCCATTTTTGATGCACATTAATCTATTCTGTGTTAAGGGCTAAGACATAAGGCAAGTGGTTTACAGCGTACTTCAAAGAGCCAAGGATTGTTGTAATTAAAGCAGACACTTGATTCATTATTATGCCCATAAATCTTTCCTTGATTTCCCCTTGCGCAATATAACTGGCACATTTGCTTTCATTGGGAAAATTGGGGAATTAGGAAATTTCTTATGACTTACAGAGAAAGCAGCGATTGGAGTAAAGTTGTGCTCATCCTTGACTGCAATGGTTGTAGGATGTGAAAAACATGATTATTTACACAAGTGGATTTGAAGGTTTATCTGACTACCCACTGGGGAACTTGAGACAAGGTCAGGGGAGGAAGGATTGTTGATATAGATGAAAAACTAATCTAGGATAGAAATATTTGACAAATACGTTTGATCTACTATTTATTTTCACAAGTGTATTAATCCAAATTTCAATTTACCAGATGCAGAAACGTGAGATTTTTCCATTTTATACATTGAGTGAGTGTCAGTTGTTGAACCTGCACAAGTTCCTTTTGTTTTTTTTCATGTGTAATTTATTGCTGTGTAACATAATAAGAGACTGGAAATGAAAGAAGATAAAAGGCAAAATAATTCTGTAGGTCAAGCAATATACAGTATTTTTATTTATTTATAAATATAAATAGTTTTGGAGGCAAGCTGGATGACTCCTTGGTCATTGGAAATATGTAACTGAAGCCCAAAACTAATGCAGAGATTGCTTCTACAGCCCGAGTAAGCTAACAGACAGTTGTGAGCAGGCTATTGTCCAAAACTGTGAGAAAAGCCTCTGAAAAAAGTTCCTGAAATGACTGTTGTTGAAGAAAGGCTGTGACATAGTTTGCTAATTCCCCCCAAATGTTGTCTTAAAATTAATACTGCAGCACAGTTCAAACTGATGGGTTTGAAGGTGGGTTTAACGTCAAGTAATGCTTATATGAACACATTAGTTGCTAAACATAAGATCTCCACTCCAAAAATTATAGTCCGGTGCGACTGTAGAAATGTATAGGATCTTTAATAGGCTTTTTGGGAGATTGGTGATAAATTGATCATTTGATTCAAGGGAGTTTGAGGACAGAGACATGGAAAACAGACTCGATAGGTGTCCTCAAGGACCAGAGTTGGTGACCTTTGCAACCGATCTTAATGTTCATTATCAAAATATTCAAATCATTGAAAATCATTATTTCCTAGTATATTCTAACAAAAAAAATTAAGTCATAAAATAAGTATACAGTATGGTGCGAAGCAACAATATTTTAAATTTTTTGAAAAGTTAATTTTTTTTATTCTACATAAATGTGCTCTCACAATGGCGAAAATGTAAAGAGTAAACCAACCATCTCATCTCATCTAATTTTCTGAACCACTTTGTCCTCATTAGGCTCGCTGGGGGTGTTGGAGCCTATCCCAGCTGACTTTGGGCCAGAGGCGGGGGACACCCTGAATTGGTGGCCAGCCAATTGCAAGGCACAGGGGGACGGACAACCATGCACACTCACACCCATACCTAGGGGCAATTTAGAGTGTCCAATCAGGCTACCATGCATTTTTTGGAATGTGGGAGGAAACCGGAGTACCTGGAGGAAACCCATGCAGGCCCGGGGAGAACATGCAAACGCCACACAGGTGGACATGACCTGGATTTGAACGCTAGACCCCAGAGCTGTGAGACCGGCACGCTAACCACTCGGCTGCTGGGCCGCCCTGAATTTCATTATTTTAAAGGAATTTAATAACATTCAAATGATTCATGGACATTTTCTGTCCACCGTTTCAGTAAATCACAACATATTCCTTGCATAACCCTGAAAGACTGACAATATCTAATGGAACTTAAAGTTTACCTGATAATATATAGAACATCCATCATTTCAAAAGTTGATTCAGTAGTCTAGACTTTCACAGTAAAATAGACTATGACCTTCTTCTGTGACTTTGAGAGTCTGGGAATGTATGCAATGTCCGTTCGGCACAGGGCAACTCTCCGAGAGAGTGCAAGTGGGCGATCAGTCAGCGCTGTGTTGCTTAGAGGAGAGAGGCACAAATATTTTATGAGTATGCTGCATTAAAGTTGCAGCATAGTGTGCCAACGTTGCTCAAGGAGTGGTTGCCTCTGATCAATCGTCTTAACAGAAGAAAAGTAGGTTAACTATTCATAGAGAAATCAAAGGCAGTAAAGTTCAGCGCTGCTTCTAAGCAGATGAACAACATACACATGGTAAAATATCATATTGCCAAACTCGGATTTTGGACTCAAACTAGGTCACTGCTACCCAGTGGTGGTAATTGGCAAGGGTGAAGCATGTGACCCCTCAAGGCGGCGTGGCTCGGGTGCGGAGAGGCAAAGCAACCCGCTGTGATTGAATCACAAACTTACACTGCAGCAATTTTTTTTAACTAATGGTGGCAAGGCGACAGAGTGGTTACCACATCGCTCTCACTGTTCTGGGATCAGTGGTTCAAGTCCACGCTGTGGAGTTTCTGGGTGGAGTTTGCATGTTCTACCTGTGCTACCTGGTACTCCGGTTCCTCCCACATACCAAAAACATGCACAGTAGGCTAATTTAATGAGTGTGATTGACTGGTCATTGGTGGTCATTGTGCAATTAAAAACGAAAGTGACTGTATACTTGTTCAGTGCTTTACCAACTTATGAAGAAAAACTGATTTAAAAGACAAAAGAATCATCATTAAGTATGACTGCCTGAAATCCCAAGCATTACATTCAGGAATGGCTTTCTCACACTGCCGCCACTCAGAATCAGCCTCTTTCCCGAGCCTTTGTGATGTCAAAGAGCCTTTTCAACCATCTCCCCGTTTGACCTAAGGCATTTCTGCTGTTATTTGACTGATATAAAAACACAATATCAAAGTCGGTGAATAATAACAAGCGTCGTTGGAGTGCTTAACCTCCCTGCACTGTAATTAATGGCACGCATTCGTTTTATTTATCACAACATTATTATGCAATACCACGTCAGTTTTGCCCTGCTAACCCAGGCCCACTGAGCTGAAACTGATATGATGGGTTGCCAGAGAAAAAATTAAGCATTCCACTGGCGTATCAGGATGTAGCTTTGCAAAAAGGGAAAAGATCAAGCATGCAGGATAAGGATGAGCCAAGTACTTATCAGAAAAGGGCGAAGAAGTGGAAAAATTCACGCTCGTATTCTAAACCACAGTTCTATTTCATTTCATACAATTATGCCCAAGCATTTGCCTGCAGTTACATTCAATGGAAAATCCATGCCTGTGTTAATGGAATTATAATGATGTAGTGTATACTGAGGCACCTAATCAAATTGAATTGATTTAAGTTTCTCTTTCGCCTTTGGCTCTTCCAGCCCATGGGCTCTCCCTGTCTTGTGTGCCTCCACAGGACTTTAGTTTAAGGCTCAGACACGATCAATGTGTGCATTTACACTTGTGTGGGTGTTACAGCTATTTTCCTGAGTCCTGAATGTTTTGCTTTATGTTCCCTTAATGTGAGCATTTTAGCAGAAGTAAGTGGAAAAACCAATGGCTTAATTACTCTTTGTGTAAATTGTTTTCACTGTACAGCTCATTCTGTTTTGGAAGAGAACCAAGTGTGTATGAAATTGATTTGCCCATTAACATTGATTAAGTCTTCATGAGGTATACATTAAGATACTTGAACAAATACTGTATACCACATTTTTTCTCTTATGTAGCTGTAAGTGACTAAACATAGAAGAAAACAAACTGGCCACTAAAAATATATTTTTTTATCTTTCTTATATCACCTGAGATAATTAGTTGGACCATTTTTTGTTTTACAATCTTTTTGCTTTTTTCCAGCTCATTTTTAATGAATCTGCAACAATGAATGAAACTATGAAACTAGAGAGCAGTTCCACATTTCGTTTGAATGTGAAGTTAATGTTTTAAGAAAAAAAGAGCAGCAGTGGATACTTAGTTACCTGATAGTATGGTACTTCATTTGCCTGATGGTGCCTGCAGCGTGGGATCGATTTCCTCTCAGTGGTGGTGTGATTGTGACTGCCAATGGTTGTCCGTCAGCGTGTGTGTGCCCTATGACTGACTGACGACAAGTGTAGGGTGTAGTCCAACTTTGGCCAGAACTTAGCCGGGATAGGCTCCAGCGCCCCACAACCCTGACCAGGATAAGTGAGTAAGTAACTACAATAAAAAGCAAGCAAACTCTCCATCAGAGATAAATGAAAGAGTTAACATCTTTCACTTCTCCAGTTACTGAAGGAGGCCCGGTGCACGAGTGGTTAGCGCGTTGGCCTCAAAGCTCTGGGGTCCTGGGTTCAAGTCCAGGTCGGTCCACCTGTGTAGAGTTTGCATGTTCTACCTGCCTGGGTTTCCTCCGGATACTCCGGTTTCCTCCCACATTCCAAAACATGCATGGTAGGCTGATTGAACACTCTAAATTGCCCCTAGGTATTGGTGTGGGTGTGCATGGTTGTCCGTCTCCTTGTGCCCTGCGATCGGCTGGCCACTGATTCAGGGTGTCCCCCGCCTCTGGCCCAGAGACAGCTGGGATTGGCTCCAGCACCCCCCACGACCCTAATGAGGATAAAGCGGTTCAGAAAATGAGATGAGGTACTTATAAAGGAAAATCTTGAAAATTATGAGGTATTGAAGATGGCGGCGTGCACGGGTGCAGCGGCTATTTGTTCACCAGTTTTCACCAGTTTTGTTATACGCAGCTGTGTATGATGACAATAAAGGCTTTTGATTTTGATTTGATTTGATTTTTTGTCCACACCGTTTCATTCTACTGTATGCTACTACAGTATAAAATATGTCTTTAGCGCAGGTCATTGCAAAACAATGCATTCCACCCTACACAGAAACAGTCCATGTAAAAGTAAACGACTTTTTCAGCCACTGTTGTTCAGCAACAGTGCATTGACGACAATGCATTTGCAAACATGCTGCCATTTTACTAACATGAAAATTGCAGTCTAACAAGGAAGCAGTTTCTTTATTAAACATTCATTCAAGCAAAGGCAAATGATTGTTGAGGGGCTAAAAACTTCCAGATTGAACTGCCTGGAAAATCGGACATTAAATGACTCTGAATGTGTGAATAGGTACATGGTGAAGAAAAGCCACAAGGAATGGGCGATGTGAGGATGGTTGAAGGAACACATTTTCAAAAGGTCATTCAAGCAACACGATCAGATAAAGGATAGAGCACACATGACAACGCACCTCCCTCTGAGAGGATCCAGCCAATTGCAAACTCTCTGTAAAAATTACATTTTCTGTATCACCTAGCAGCCAACACTCCCATTTTCTGCATGCCTTGCAAACACAAGAACGCAGTGACATTTATTGGTTCTCGTGTTATTTGTATTGCATCTCTGACTTTGCCACATGTCAGCTTTTATGAGCTTGCTCAGGCGAAACATTAAAGAAAGTCATTCTTTATTAATCCTCACCCTGACAATTCAGTTCTCCCAACACACAAAGTTTGCCATGTGCATTGGAGCAGCCCCCTGACTTACTTATGGGGATGTGTTTGCAACCTGACTTTTGACTATGTCGAAAAGATAACGTTCAAATACTGTAAGCACTTTGCATGTATAATGTTGGAGAGCGGGGCTCCTAATACGTATTCAGAGGAGAATGCAGCTAAGAGACTTTATCTTGTTATCATAGAGTGAGTGGCACTCTAAATCTTATATGCGGGTACTTTGTCTTGTATTCATACAAATTCATTCAAATGGAATTCATTTGGGGCTAAAGCCAACGTTTTCAGGCAGCATTTTTAGGTGGAGTAAAAGAGCTGACTCACACGGATTTTAGCCACTTTGTAATGGCCTTGAATAAAGTTTTGTAGCTTAACTTTTGCGCTGACCCGGAGGAGAGATAAGCAGGCATGTCAGGTGTCACCGAACTACTGTGTGTGGCAATACTAACTGAGGTGTTTGGTGCAAATTTCCGATTGGAGAGCAATGAATGCACCTATTTGCATCTTTGCAAATGCTAAATATATTGAACTTATTCGGTATTGGAGAATAGAATAGAGCAGTATACAGTGGTGTCACTTGTATATTCATTCATTCATCTTCCATACCACCCATCCCCGGAAGGGGTGTGGGGGTTGCTGGAGTCTAACCCAGCTGTCTTCGGGCGAAAAGGCAGACTACACCCTAGACTGGTCGCCAGTCAGCCGTAAGGCACACAGAGACAAACGATCATCCACATCCACAATGATACCGCCACCAGCGGGAATTGAGCCTGCGCCTGCCCGCACCGAAGTCAGGCGAGTGAACGTCTACAGTCTACTCTACTCCGCCGAGGGCCGCAGTGGGTCCTGGTCTTTGTTCCAACCGATCCAGTGCCGACGTTTTAACCAATCAGGTGTCTTCTAAAATAAGTAGCACCTGACTTTAATTAACTGATTAAACTTGCAAAAGGTATCCTCTTGTTGAGTTGGAATGAAAACCTGCACCCACTGCGGCCCTTTGAGGACCAGTTTGACACCCCTGGTCTAGACCATCAAGCGGCTTACCATGCAGTATAGTAAGTACAATTCTTGTTTGGGATGCATGTCTAAAGTGTCTAAATATACTATTTAACTCTTGCCAACCATTGATGGCAACAGACGTCCAACTGATTTGAACAGTGAATACATTCACATGCTACTTTATAGTATTTTCCAAACTAATTTTAAACAATGTCATAACTACACTTTACTTTCTAAATGTGCATTAGGGACTAATTTAATTGACAGACGACAAAGTGCGATGCTAGGACAAGTACTACCTCATGGCATAATGATGGATTATGACTAAATGAGGCTCCATGTGCATTTGCAAAATCAGCTAAAAGTATGCCAAGGGCTGCCATATTCATAAATATGCAAGCTATCGTCCATAGAGCTTGTCCCAAATTATAACCCATACGTATCTGTATGGAACAAGTATATCATGCCAAAGTAGTTTCTCAAAGTGACTAACTTTGTAAGATGCAAATAGGGCAAACTATATTTAATTGCTTCACTTGACTTTCATGTGCATAGAGAACAAGTTAAGTGACATTTCATCCCTGAGGTTTCCACCTATCTGCAAACAAATGAACAAATCTAAAGGGACTTCATTACCCCAAAATAAAGTTTCAGAGATAAATTGTTTAACGTCCAGACGTGCGGTTGACACCATGGAATACAATATCTGTGCCAGCAATTCTTGCAATTTAATTTTTCGTGTCTAAAGCAATCACGGACCAGCAGAGCACAACTCCACCACAATTAGGTTGTCTGTGGTTTTTAATTAAAACTAGGAGGCGTTACCCTTCTGAAATGTTGTTTGCCTTGCAGCCAATGTAGGTTTGCATCTTCATATATCAAAAAATAAAATGATCATATTACCATTCCCATTTTCAAATTATACAGAGTGCGACTGAATCAGCCTTGTTTCCTCCCGAGCAGTTTACCATCAAAACATTGGAACAATTAGGACAATAAACTTAATGCACTAATGAATTATTCATCACAGTGAAAAAGCTTGTGCTGTACCCAATAGGCACAATCATTAAAGCGTGTGACGCCTTCACCAAGGCAAAGTCCATTACACGTTGGAATGCATCAGAGAAGCTTCTGAACTAAAAAGCAATTTAATACTGATATCTCCCGGGAATGCGCAAGAGAACTTGAGAGAAACAAATAAAACGAATCAGTTGCACCGCGAAAAATGTTCATTGTACAAAATCGGTTGACTTTGACATTTATTGAACAGTTGAACATAAGATTATGGCTACTTTGGGGTTTGTCGTGATAAAAAGATAGCTGGATTGGAGGAAAATGATCACAAACAGAATAACTATTAGTAGTGGCCTTTCCTTTCCTTTTTCTTTTCTATTCTGCACTGATTTACTAGCCTCTAGAAGTCCCAAATGCCCCAAAATAAATAGAAAGTGACCCAGATATAACACCAAATCAAAAGAAACTGACCCACAATCAACAGAAACTGCCCTACAAATGCCTCTGAATCAACAGGAAGTAACCCAAAATAGGAAATGACCTAGAAATTAACCAAAATCAATCAAAAATGATGCAAAATGTGAACTGTGGAGGCCATAAAATCTAGAGGAAAGTACCAAAAATAGGTGGCTTGGATTTATATCTCCTCTTCTTTAATTATTATAAGGAAAAATCCATATTCTACGGAGGAAAATGAATTTTTTTCAACACTTTGGGGTTCCTTTAGCAAAAGGCTTTAGCCTGCTGTGGCCATTAGGAGCCTAGTAGAATGGGGATCAAATATAATTCATCTGGACTGACACCAAATCTCCAAGATGACAAGGTGTGTGCAGGACTTAGGACTTTATTGGCTAGGAGATGAATGGACACAGTGAGTAATTTAAAGTGAAAAATCATTCCCCGGAGAAATGTCGGCCCTTTTTCAGCCACTGTGAAAAATTCTGATTAGAAAATGGAACCGTTTTTCTTTACAATCCTAATTTATATTTGGCAGTTAGATGACACGCTCTACCTTAAAGCTGCAATCCAATCATGTGGAACTAGGCTGATTTTGAAAGCAGAAAATAACAATGCTAATTTCTTCTACTGTCTTAATCGAGGCGCGTTTTAGTGTGGAGCATTTTAATGTCTAAATCTTTAATGAGTGACTTTCTGTGAGAGATTAAATTCTTTCAGGTCTGAGACAATAGATTAAATCATTTCCAGTAACAAATTTGGTTCAAAGTGCAATTGGAATAATAATCGGTCTGAACTCAACAAAAGAAAATACATGTCCCTATAAATGATGAAGGATGACACGCTCATTGAATCATCTTCTTAGATGGTAATTTTAGTTGGAAAACTTTTTTTTTCTTGGCCAACTTTTACTGTTAGGAATATATTGAAAACTTTTTACATTAAATTCACAGTGGAGCTGTGAATCTCTTTTAGATATGTGCCAATGTTTTGGCTTGCCAACCGTGGCTGCCATCATCATTTTAATTTACCAGTCAACAACTAATCACTTATCAAATGAACTGTCAACAATTATTTTAATCGATGAATTGCGGAGGAACATTGTCAACATTGATTGTCTGGCAACCGATTCAGGGTGTCCTCTGCCTACTCCCTGTAGTATGGGCTCCAGCACCCCCTGGAACCATTGTGAGGAGAAGCAGATCACAAAATGAATGAATGAAGGATACTATCATTACTATAATGTGTTTCTTTAACAAAAATCTGTCCTGATCTGAAATAATGATTTTTTTAACACTGCATGCTCTGTGCTATCAATTATATTAGTAAAATATTATAAAATAATTAGGTGGCATGTTTATGTTGATACTGTGACAATATAACAGAATTTTGTAATGTACCAACCTTTCCCACTCATTTAATAAATGCGCCTGAGCCAATATTCACTGCAGGCCACTATCAAGGTACGGAAAAAAAAAAAAACATTTACTGCTGGCAATAAACTGCACGGTTGGCGGAATTAGATTTATTGCTGATGTTGTGGGAGGAAAAACACAATTTTTATTGCTGAATGATAGGATCATTTTATTTAAATGCTTATTTGCACAAACAGGAATGTGTTTCGACTTCAGGGAGTAAAGTAATAAATAGACTGTTTTAACATTATGACATCATAAACTAATAACAGGAATCATATACTGTGTCTTTTCTTATTTAGGTAAATTGGACAGGCATGTTAATAAGCAGCCACGACATGAAGAGCCACGCAGATGTCGAACACTTTGTTCATTTTCTCTTTTGATTTGGACACCTTTCCTGTGAAAAGTAAAGTACATGTAAAGCCTCGTCATTTGTCTTTAACACACCGAGGTGAGCTTAAAAGAAGACAAGTGTCAAGTAGACTTTCTCCTTATGGTCCAGCGAGACCAATCACAATCGGCTTGCATTTTCCCCCATCGTTGTATGAGCCAACTATATTCAAATATGACACACTGCATCAATTCACAGTCTGATGCACTCATTTGCAATATGCCCGAGGAAACAGCTCTCCCTTGTCACCTGTCGTCTGTCAAAGCCTTTGTAAAACCAAACCTGTCTGGTTCATGTGAAGTTCAGGCTTCCTTTTGACTTAATGGAACCCTCTTTTGGTCTTAACATTAATGATTCAGAGATGCTCAACGCAACCCTTGGGTGACTGTTCCTGTAATCACCATTTTAACATGAACCATTGTTAGTACGATGAGTCCTGGCAACCAATAACTTAAAGATGCCGGAGGCCGATTTTGAAGATTTTCTAATTAAATACATGATATCTGTTTGAAAATAAGTGCTGAAAACATGGGTGCAAGTAGCGAACAAGTGCGTTATAAATCTCAGAGTTATGTCATGAACTCTTTCTGTCAGATTTTTTAATTATTACTCGTCGTACTCACCACGATACCACCTCATATCAGCTCCATCTCCTTAACTCAACTCCCCACTCAGACATGACATCTAAAAAAAATGGGTATACGTTGATATTTGTTCCTTTATTAATATACTTAGGCATCGATTTATTGTTAAGTTACTTAGTTATTTAATTCACCACTGTTTTATATATTATACTAAAGATGGAAATTCACAGTTTAACCCAAGATGTGCAGACAATAGAATAGATTAAATGTCTTAAAATGATAAAATACTGTACCATTCCACTGCAGAATCAGAGAAACAATCAGAAACATTCACGATTGTGTTGATGGAGGAAACATGCTTTACAAAATTAGCATGAATGTTGATATTTACTGCTTACTTCAGCTCAATATTTTGTTTCTTTTTGTGCATTTTTTTGCCATCTTTGTTCAACTGCTAGAAAAATTAAAAATACTTTGAAATTCCACTCTGATAATACTCCAATGGATATATACATCTGAACAATTTCACACTTTCAATTAAAGGCGTATTATGTATGATTTGCAAATAAATTATTCATTAACTGGCCCTAATATTTGAATAGACATGAACATGTTTTTTGGAAGTACCTCGAACATGTTTCTCAATGGTTACACTGAGATTTTCCTATTTTTAAAGTCCATTGGTAGCCTGTAAAAGTTGTTATTGTTTTGAATTATAGTTTAAAACAGATGACCAACCCTTCACCAGTGAACAAATTAAGAAATCACTTCTTTGTGTAATGTACATAAGTTGTAGACACCACATATTCACATGATCTTTGCTAATGTTACTATAACTTTGTTAGTCTCTGTCTTTTCTGGTCCAAACATAAAATTGGTATGATAACGCAGCATGATTCTCTCATCAGGCAACTCAAAGGCAAAGGTTTATTGTGTGATTCAATATTTTTATTCTTGTCGCTGTACCTCTTTTGGCCTCTTCAATAGTATCCTTTAACAGCACAAGGTGGTTTAGCATGTGAATCCCAAGGCTAATAATTTCAACAGGATGTAATTGGAGTCAGGAATCCGCCAACCCGCGGACCAATCAATACTGCAAGAATTACTTTCCCCTAAAAGAAA
The DNA here is from genome assembly GCF_051989625.1 of Stigmatopora argus. Lineage (NCBI taxonomy): Eukaryota > Metazoa > Chordata > Actinopteri > Syngnathiformes > Syngnathidae > Stigmatopora > Stigmatopora argus. The sequence goes on along the minus strand of NC_135391.1, from coordinate 15,144,374 downwards.
CACACATCAATTTTGTGTTTCTCCTAAAACATTGCGAGGTCTGAACTGTGCCTTGCACTAAATACAAAAAGTTATGCCCTTCCACTTTTCTCCAAAGGAATGCCCATTCAATGAATTTTTCAATGAATAAATTGCATTACATACTGAAATTAGGATAGTACTGGTAGCAGTTTGAAATCATTGTCATTGTTTTATGACAAACTTAGATTGATATGATTGTCATGTTAGGTTAGTCAGTCTGAACCGCTTTATCCTTGCTAGGCTCGCGGGGGGTGCTGGAGCTTATCCCAGCTGACTTCGGGCCAGAGGCAGGGGACACTGAATCGGTGGCCAGCCGATTGCAAGGCACGAGGAGACAGACAACCATTCACACTCACACTCATACTTAAGGGTAATTTAGAGTGTCCAGTCAGTCTACCATGCATGTTTTTGGAATGTGGGAAGAAAACGGAGTACCCGAAGAAAATCCACACAGGCCCAGAGAGAACATGCAAACTCCACACAGGTGGACCTACCTGGATTTGAACCAAGGACCCCAGCGCTGTGAGGCTGACGTGCTGATCACTCAATCCACTGGGCCGCCCAGGTTAGTCAGTCATTTTCCTAAATTAAACACAAACATAAACCTTAGGAGTGTCCAAAAGCAACAAGGCAGACATGTAAAGATGCTTAACCAACAAAATACTGTTAAGCAGTGCTGGTCCTGTGAACAGAATCATTAATGGTTTCGCACTGTGCAGGAGCCCAGAGCCCTGGCCTGCAGGGAGGGGAGTGCCGTTTGTTTTATATGATTCACTTCAGTCTATAAAATCAAAGATAACATCATCACTCTAACTAACTGATGTGGGATAATTTAAATGTGCTTATCCTTTTATTCCTCAGGTGACCGCTGAGTAAGCGAACACAGCAGGTCTTTGTTGCAGTTTCACAAATGAACGCTGTCCTTTTCATCAGTTTTTAGGAAAATTTGACACCTGACGTTTGTTTTTTTCCTATGGAAGCTTTTCCAAACAACAACTGACCTCTATTATCTCATTGGGTGAATGTGTGAGGGGTAGACAAACTACCGTATTTTCTCGAATTTAACGCGCACTCGAAAATAACACGCAGGTGTCCAAAAACATCTGGAAAAACGCAGTAATCGAATAAAGTGCGCACCTAAAATTTCCCGTAGTCCTCCGGCATCCTTTGGGCAATTGACGTTCTCTTTCTTACAGATAGGTCGTGCCGTTGCATAAACTTATAGCACCAACATGCAGACGATTTGAAGCCGGAATCCTTGTTGGTTTTTTTCATGATTTTCAGGGCGAGGATACGCAGCTCGACTGTGTTGATGGCACACCCTGCAGCTCTTCTCTCAGCAATCGTTTTAAGAAGTTCTTTCTCTAACTCTGGGAACATTGCTTTTCTTCCACGTCCTGATGCTTTTGCTGTTGCTTTTTCTTTCAATAATGAGTCTTTCTTCTTCCTCCAACCACGGATGTTAGCTTCACTAATATCGAATTTTCTTCCAGCTTCTCTGTTGCCCAATTCCTCTGCCACTTTGATGACTTTTCTTTTGAACGCTGCGGTATAACTTGCTCGTTTTGATGCCATGTTGCTTGTACAATGTCCAAAACTGAACTGAGAGAGGGTGAACTGAGACGAGTACGAGGCTAGAGGGGGGCAGTGGTGGTCTCGGCTTTCCGATTTTCGATCGGCTTTACGAGATGACGTAAAACCGAAAATTTTTCGATCGAAAATTTGTAATTTATTTTAGTTATTGATTATAACACGCACCCCATCTATTGGAATTAATTATATAGCAAAAATCTGCGTGTTGTAATCGAGAAAATACGGTATTCCAGAATTGGTGGCCAGCCAATCTCGAGGCACAAGGAAATGGACAACCGTTCATGCTCACACTCATAGCTAGGGGCAATTTAGAGTTATCAAGCAGCCTACCATGCATGTTTTGTGGATGTGGGAGGAAACTGGAGTACCCAGAGAAAACCCACACAAGCCCGGTGAGAACATACAAACTCCATACAGTGAGGACTCACTTGAGATCGAACCCTTGAAATCAGAACTGTTAGGCAGATGCACTAAGTACTCTTCCACATTTTAATGAAGAGTATTCTTTTAAATTGCACCTTTTACTTAAAGAAAATATTTAACAAGATACTGATAAAGGTTACTTTTAGTATTTCAACAAGAATTCTCTGAGCACTATCAAGGTCATTGAAAAAAGGAAACCTGCCATATTTTGGGGGAATTGCCTGTGGCAGACTTTACCATTCCTGTGAGATTCCCACAAGGAACGGAAATACTTTAAAATTTGTAGCCTCTAACCTTGCTGAGATGACGTGGTGTAAATTTACTCGGAAGGCAATCAGATCAATAAAGAAGTTGGGTCCACGGTCCTGTCAATCAAACCACTGCCAATACAAATAGAGAAGTGCACTTTCAGAAGAGGCTGAGTTGGGAAATAGGATTTCTTTCTAATACATACTTACTGTATAAATGGTTGGCTGGATGCTGTTGGGAACAGGGATGAGGTGTGGATTATTGAATTCTTTGCCCTAGGATGTAAAAAGGAGAAGAAATACACTGTGCTCTACCTGTCAAACGTGTCTGGTGATGCCTATTACAACTACAAATTATTGATTCTTCTATAGACTGCCCTTCACACCACAATTCTTGAATTTATCATAAAAAACTTGACTTTATGTGGAGTTCCAAATTATTCATGGTTGGTCAACTCGACCTTTACGCAGCAAAAAAGTAAGCATGAAGCCCAGACAATAAAAGCAGGGCAATCAAACATATGGCAGAAATGGCGCAAGGAGCAGCACATTCATAAACTAGCCTGGTGTCTAATTAAAATGGCCCCTTTGGAAACAGTCCACTGATTTGCCAAGCCTTAGTTTTGTGTATGAGAAGAACACTCATCATCAAGTTTTACAATAGTAATATTCTCTCCCTAAATGCTCTTTACTGTTCAATTGACTCTGCAAGTATGACACAATAAACTGTCAACAGCATTTAATTTCCAGTTTGCAAAAGAAATACATACTTCCTTCGTCACCATTGAGTCACTGCTGCCGTCCAGGTTTGAGCTTTGAATCACCTCAGCCTTTCACATAATCGCGTTCATGCTGCTTTTCAATTTACAGGTCAGTCTTGCTACTTTGCCTGCCATGAGGTTATGGGCACAGGTATTCAAGATTTTATGAAGAATTGATAGCGCATAGTTGGTGATTTTTCGAAGCTGCTTTTGTGTATCACACCTGCTGCTTCTCATTGCCCTCATGGTGGCATTTGACAGGTGACCACCTGCCCTGCCCTCAGCCCTCCATGGAAAGTCCTTTGTGAGACCTTCGAAATAAAATCACACATTCATACGCACACACAAACACTATATTCCCTGTTTTCTCACTAATGATTCATGCTGACCTGAGCGTGCGAAAGTATATCATGTGGATTGACTTCGTGTTTCTCCCTAAAAAATATTCTACTTCTGTAATACTCGATAAAATAAAATAAATAAAAAAAAGACAATATTTACAGTTCCAACCCTTTACATTAAAAAAGAATGAAAGAAAGAATACTTTATAACCTTTTTTATTTAAAAAAGGTCAATTAAAATGTGTATACAAGAGAATATTTTTTGTTATGAGACTCTCAACAGAGAATTAGGACATATTTTCATTTAAAAAAGGCTCTAAACGAATAATAAGAATAATTGTGAATGAATAATGAATAATTTTGTCAATTCATTTGGTAATATGAGTAATCGTGGTAGCCTAATTTATCTAAAGACTATCCAGATAAAACCATAATTACAATGCAGCCCGCAACGTTGATTAATCTGCCACCCGTGGTCTCGATCATACATGCAAGAAAGCATGACAGCAAAGCATGCACGTTGTTGTTGAATTGTAACCCTGATCACGATAGCATCAATACATGATGACATAACCAGTACAACATTCTTGAAAAATCCAATCCACAAAGACAAACAAAACCTCCTTCCTTATGTGTTATGGATTTTCATACTGCTATAAATCTAAAAAATAGATTAATATTGCAAAGGCTTTGACACAACACAGACTGCCTTATATATTTCCAAAGGTAATGGCTGCATAAAAGATGTTCTTAAAGTTTTCTGCTCTGCAGGTGGCTCTCAACACGCTCAGCAATCAGCCTCATTACTTGAGCAACTACAATCAGATGCACAGCTGGTCATCTAAATTAGTGTCGAGGACAGTTTAGCGTTCATAGCTGGCATCTATGCCTATATTTGCAAGTTGAGCTGATTTCAACTTTGTTGATGCACTGTAATCCTGATTGCATTTGATTGGATAGTAGCCTTACTTATTTACTCACAATTACCGTTTAGCTGTGTGATGGAGCAATTCACAATCAGTAAAATAATTAGCTCCTCAATATCATCTGGCAAGATTCAAACTGTGTCTGGTTTGTGTCAAGTAGTTTTTATTCCACTACTTTGCACTAAATTTAGGTCTTAGACATATTAAATCTTGCATACATTTAGTATGATGGCAACAGCCTAGATTGGTTGGCAGTCAATTGTAAAGATATATGTAGTGGGATGAAACATTTTGGTTCTTTTGAATGTTAAATGAGATGTCACTGTTTTGCCACTCTAATTGTTCACATGTGCAGAACTTTAAGGTAGACTACCCTCACCATGCCAAATCTTGTCACTTTTTATTACTTAAAGATGAGGGATATTTATGAACACACTATTATACAAACACAGACCTAATTGTGGCTACATTAACCTGACCCCCCTTAAAAAATCAATCACCGATGAAAATTAACATTTCAACTTGAGGTAAATAAAAGTGTCAGTTCAATCAATATGACTTTAACTGCTAGGATAGGACAATGGGAAATTTAATTTAGTAATATATGTTTATGTATCAAGTTTAAATGACCTATGACCGCCCAATGCCCTCATTTGATTATATATGTCCAAAGATGTGTTTATGACAATGCGCCTTACAGGCAAACCAAAAAGTAACAATTAGTCCACAATATTATCATTATCTGCCGTTGACTGCCATAGACGACTGTTCATTTGCTGTCAACCCAAATTAAACGGATGAATGTCTACAAGAGACAAACTCATTTAAAATTCATAGCAAAATAATACAAACAGCAACACATTTAGTTTTTTCATTGTTGTACAAGAAATGCAAGCTTTTCTCCTTTCAAGGAGGAGAATGAGATTGAAATGGCTCTACAATTTTCTGCCAAAACATGATGTGAGGGCCACTTTTCATGCCCGACCAACATACACATTGAATGGGTTTCTGTGCTACAAGCTGCACTTGTAAGACAAAAGTGGGCAGAGGCATTCATCAGCACTGAGCCGGGTGGACGTGGGGAAGTTCATTCATTCATTCATTTACTGAACCGCTTTATCCTCATTAGGGTCGCGTGGGGTGCTGGAGCCCAAAAAATAAAAATCTTGAAACGTGGCACAATCACAGTGCGCCGCCATCCATCTTTGTTGCATGAAGTGAAGTTGCACGGGTGAGCATTTGGGTGCGTAGGTGCAGCAGTGTTGACAGATTCAGGTTCCCATCGAATTGGGTAGGTTTCACTTATAGTTAGGTTGAGACTGTCTTTTTCATCTGGCAACAATTTCTTCTTTTTTTTTAATCTCAAATCCAAGTCCACGAGCAGAAGGATTAAGAGACAATTGAACAGCTTTCCACGGTAAGCACTTGGAGAGGTATCTGTGAACATTTGACACCACCAGGAAGCAACCAATATCAAGGGTACACGTCCTTATAAAATAATCCATTAACACGGCGGTTGTATTCAGTCACCAGGGCCTCATTGACAATATGCACATCAAAATCAATTGGGAGTTTTCCATGTTTGAAATTGGAAAGGTGTCTCTTTTATTGACATAGTTTTCATGTACAATTTCAATAACTTATCTTGTGAACACATGGGGAGTTAATGCAATCTTCTGAACATTGTCTACCCATTATAAATACATCTGGGTTAATTCAGCTCCACATAAGTCGATCCACAGTCTCCTGAGGTATTAGAATATTCCATTAAGTCTCTGCATGTGCACGCGTTTTACATGCTAATAAATGTGATGATGTGTGCATCGTTGCTGTCTTCTTTGTTATGCAGATACTACCTGAGGAAAAAAGAAACGATGAGAAAGGGGGATTTTCTGTATTGACAATTACGGTTCTGTTTGGTCATGTCTGCAATCTCATCATGAGGAAAATCCCTGTGTGAGTACACCTTTGAGCAATCAAAGTAATGGCAAACACAGAAATCAAATTAAGTGGTACAGGACCATAATCTGTTGTAGCCCATTTTCAAGTGTCTTGATGACCTTGTTCCATGGAGACAAGCATTTAGCTTGTCTTCACTGTGATGATTTTAATGCTCTTTAGAGAATATTGTGGATTAAGTTACTTTATATCATGTATTGCAATGAAATACTTGGAGAAGATATCTCAGCGGAGAACGTGGCCATTTGAGAGGCCTAATCTGATGAAACGTGACAGCCCTCATGTGCAAATTGATTACAATACCCCCCACCAAAAGGGTTGAATTGGAAAAAGTTCAGAGCTCTCACATAGGCCGTTAATTAGTTGTGACCTTTTTGAGCCTTCCTCATCTTTAAGCCTGAGTATGTGATTATCACATCTAGACTCATAGTTTCATCACATTTTTCCAGAAGGCAGACATCTGGCCGACACAGTATAGACATCAGCTTCAAGAAGAGGAAACAGAGACCAGGTTGAAGCTTTTAAAAATGTTACAATGTGCCAGTGAAAAGCATTGCATCGTAAGGTAAGGAATCTTGAGTGGTCATAATGCACACATAAAGTCTGAAACCGGACTAACAACTTCTGAACATAGACACAAGGAGAATCTGGCAACCTAGATTCAGATATATTGTTTCAGATCTATTCATTCCTTCATTCATTCATTCATTTTCCTCATTAGGGTCACGGTGGGTGCTGGAGCTAATCCTAGCTGACTCTGGGCGCAAGGTGCAGGACACCCTGAACACAAGGAGACAGCCAACCATGCACACTCACACACATCTCCATACCTAGGGGCAATTTAGAGTGTCCAATCAGCCTAGCAAGCATGTTTTTGGAATGTGGGAGGAAACCGAAGTACCCGGGGACAACTCATGCAGGCCCGGAGAGAACATTCAAACTCCACACAGGTGGACCGACCTGGATTTGAACCCAGGACCCCAGAGCTGTGAGGCCGACACGCTAACCACTCAGCCGCCGGGCAGCTGGCTATATCAGATCTATTGGAAGTAAATCAATTAACATCAGAAATCTTAATAATGTTAAGGCCAGGAGACAAGACTTTGATGGGCTTTAGTGCCAAAAAAATTCATTACATAATGAGAAACAAATCAGAGGATTGAAAAGATTTTTGGAGATCATCACTTAGTTATGGTATTTGTACTTTGTATGGCTGATATTGGAGATTCATTATAAATACCAAAATATGCAGGCAAATAAATCACATCTCCACCTAGATGTTCTGACAGTAAAATGCTGTCTTGCTAATATGGTGTTTTATTGCTGCTATTATCTAACCATGTTGTGGCCAAACTGCCAAATGTCTCTGAAATTGGAGAAAATATTATGTATAATTATGAGACATTCTGGCTGAAAATGACCTTGGACCCTTTGTTCCCTGCAAGTGTAATTGCCTCCTTATGGGTCATTAGTTATTGTATTTCTGCAGTGCTTTGAAACCGTCACTCATGACAGGTATTGCACATCATTAGCAAACAGGTCAATAGTGAGGTGCTGCTTCAACTGCTGAAACCGAAAACAGCCTCAACTATAGTAGGAGCTGGTTGACACATTTAGATGCATTAAAAGATCTTATAAATTATTTAGGATTGTGTCTGCACATACACGCATATACTGCTATGCCAAGACACCTACAGTATATGTGTTTGTGTGTGTTCTAATCAACATTAAATTTGTCATGTTGCCTTCTCATTTTCTTCTCACTGCTCTGCCATCTCAGATCAGGTCAGCAGCTGCAGGCATTTTGTAACTTAGATTTGTTTGCAGCTCGATGCAGGAAACGGTATCATGGTCCATTTAGTCATGTCCATGTTGATTAATGTAAGCAGAGAACTCTGAGCGTTAGCCTAACATGCTCCTGCACAGCTTTATTACTAGCCATACATTTGACCGGCGGTGTTGGTCCATTTAAGATGCTGGCGTTTATAATGCTGTCGGTTTACTGAGGTGTGGCAACCAAATGAAACACAATTTATGTCCATATTTTTTTTTCATTTTTATTGAGTTCAATATAAGTCTTCATGAAAGCCTGATATTAGTTTAGTGGCCATGTCAAGTAACTTATGAAGATAGAGTTTGTAATTGTATTTATTTGCTTGAAAGAAATGGTTCCAAAACAAGAGCACAAATTAGAGATCAAGTAAATGATCTTAATACGACCTGACACAGGATAGCGTATGCCTCCATCTGAGGAAACTGTAAAAAAAAGGAACATGCAAAGTACACTTTCTCTTGCCAATGTGGGGTCTGACAGCAGCACTGTGGTAGTCAATCCCGCTCATACATTGGATTTAAAGTGAGATGTTTCCACCGTTGGGGTTTCTTAATATTGTGCCCTGACTTTTCTTTCAGCATTGGTGGTTTATGTGGCTCTTTTGCATGTTGGCTTGTTCATAGTGATTCATTCATTATTAGTACCGCTTTTCCGCACAATGGTCGCGGGGATGCTGGAGCCTATCCCGGCCAACTATTGGCACCAGGTAGGGGACACCCTGAATCGGTGTCCCAGCCAATCGCAGGGCAATAGGAGACAAACAACCATTCATGCTTACCTTCAAACCTAGGAGCAATTTAGAGTTTCCAACTAGCCTACAATGCATGTTTTTGGGATGTGGGAGAAATATTTGAGACAATGACCACACATTCATATATATCTACATGTATCCATAAGTGAAATACGGCACCACTGTTCGACAAAACAAAGAACAGATGCCCAATGGCGGATAAAGGTTTACTGCCGACGCTTAAATGCGCTGAATATATACAGTTGCCAATGTGAATCTACCTCATTTGTTATGCATGTAATGGTTTATTTTAGATTATTAATGGATATCACCCCCAGAGGAAACTCCAGCTCATTAGGACCAAACAGGGCACAGCTGTGGCGGTGCCACTGAGCTCATGATGACTGCTTGACTCACTTTATATGGAAAGCAAAGGCCTGTTAGAAGTAGATGGCTTGCATAGTATTGTCCTGCTCCTGGTGAGGGTTGACCAGATCTGTTGTGCTCAGTCAGGGCCCTGTGGATGCATGTGAACTGTACAGCAGGTTTTCATTAATCTTTGCATCTTTTCGTTTGCCATGGCTCTCATGGCAGACTGCCATCTCTAGGCAGCACCCATCCGATTGTATATATATATATATATATATATATATATATATATATATATATATATATATATATATATATACATATATATATATATATATATATATATATATATATATATATGTATATATATATATATATATATATATATATATATGTGTGTGTATATACATACACTATATATGTTACTTCTACCAGATGGTTGAGTTCCCCCTACTGTCTGGGGTACACTGTCACTCTACCAGGAGCGTTGCTATGTTCTGGGCTGTGCTGAAGGGCGTGCCATTGGAGGACATTTGTGCTCATGGTCGTTACCTGGCACATTTTTTTGGTTTGAAGTTCCTGTATGTGACATTTCCTCACCCACTGGACATGGTCTTCAAGTTGTCTCTGGGATTGGTCAGCGGGGATTAAATAGAACGAAAGTTACACATGTTACTATGAATGCCAAATATACTTGTACTCACGCAAGAAGGTTCATTAGGGACATGAACTTAGTTGTCACCAGAACGTATACCTTTTCTGGGCGTCAACATGGGTACACAGGTGATTTTTTTTCGTATTAGTGCTTGCATTGTGAATGCGTGAAGGGATCATTCACTGCTTTCACCGTAGCGTGTGGCGGTCTTTCAGGATTCATAGAACCATTGATATATGCAGAACTTTCGTTTTAGAGTTTTGTTAAAATGATCAAATTGTCAACATGTAGGGTTGAGTCCAAAATGCATTCAAATACACCCTTTACTTTCCACATCTCCTTAAATGTTTGATTTGAAATCCTTTTTGGTGCGTTTCAAGCCAAGTTCCCCCCTTTCTCTAATTGTACTCTAACTGTACCTCTCACCACTTCTTCTTTTTTTCACAAAGAGGTTGCCTGCGACAATATGTAATGTACTTTGCTCTCAGGTACAGCATGTGGCCATGTCATGTTCACTGTAAGGGTTCTTTTATGTTCTTTCAGTCAGCATAAAAATCTTCCCAACGCCAGCATGTGGGCGTCTCCCCTTGGAGCCCAAGGGTATAAGGAAACTTTCATCCATTCAATAAAAAATGAAACAGATAAGCTATCCAAGTTACTGTGGGTGAAATGCAAGCCAAGCAGGAGCTGTCTGATCCTGAGAGCCCTCTTGAGGTCAACAAGACCTTGGTGGTAGAACCCATAATCGGGGAAAAAAGGATGAGACGGGGGAATTGAGACGCCTTGAGGGCTGGTTAGCGCTACCGAGAAGATGAGAGGTTTGAGGAATAACAAAAAAAAAAAGAAAAACAACCTCCCCTATAGAAACTAGTGGATTATGGCATAGTTAAAATACTGATAGGCGTAAGTTTTTTAAACCCTTATCTTTGAGGTTTAATGTGATGCAGGTCTCTTTTTTCAAAAGTACTCTCACTCTGTACATAGTCCAAATTAGACTTCCATAATATATAACTTTGGTTAATGTTGAAGAGATGTATCTTTTTTATTTTGCTAACACAGATTATTAATAAAGGCTAAAGTTGCCAGTTTTTGCCTGAAATTACTGCCACAAGAATTTGTAAATGGATCTTTCCTAGAGCAATTATTTCTTTGTCGTGAGGGAGGGAAATTGTGCTCCTCTGTTATGTTGGAGAGCCACCTGCCATTTCAAGATATTTCTAGTTAATTGCACCAATTGTTAGTGCAGGGTAAGAATTGAAAAAAAAACACGTGATGCAATGGTGAAAAATAGGCTATGAGTGGGAGTTTGAGAAAAACAGTCATGGGATGAGAGCTAAATGAATATAGTTGACGATTGCCTGTGAGTATCCGAGCGTGACAAGTTATAGTTATAATAACAATTTTCATTGTGCAGAGAAAACTTTCTGTTGCCTTTTTTGTTTGTTTTGTTTTACGGCACGTTGAGCATTGAATTAGTTACAGATCCCATCCAGAAGTAGGGCAAGAGCCGCAAGCACACCTGTCCCCTTGATGGATTTACAAATGAACACCGATCCATGTACAAAAAAAAAAAACGCAGCGACACTCCGAGGCAATTCAAGATAAGCTGCTGAAACTGCTGAAACATAAATGAACACTTGCCCTTTAATACCTCTGTAGATGTCAGGTTCTAGGCTGCTTCATCTCTATGAGGACGAGAAAGCCCAGCTGTTTGATGTTGATTTGTTTGGAAATGGTGACAGCAGAAAGACCCCAATACATTCATTCAACACAGGAGCCTTAAAAATGTCACCATTTGATACTTTTTTAAAAGACTTTGTAAAGTTGCTTCAACACATATTTATGCAAAAGTAAACATGGCAATTCACACAGTGAATTTAGAACTGATTGTTTCAGCCTCAGAAAACCAATCTTCTCTTACATAGAAAAGTGCTCACACACAGTTGCTTTACACCCCGAGCTGATTTCTGACACATTCTGGCAAAAGGGTAAGCGAGATGATTCAATCACCATAGACAGTGCAAGTGAGAGGCAGGCAGAGAATGTTAAAGGTTAGAGGACATTTAAGTGCATTTCTGTAATACCCCAGACTAGCTGTGCAATCAATATTAACATATGTAACCATGAAGAGAACCTATTGACTCCAGTAAGATGTAAGTCACAACACAAAATATAAATATATCCCATATACATTCATGATAAACTCGCCTTTAGAAAATCAGTTTGATTATGGTGGTATTCAGTTAAACTTAAAATGAAATAATGGCATGTAAGACATTTGGTAGCCAAAGACAAACCTGAGTTGCTCCAAAAATGAGCTCATTTTACCTTGAATATCCAGTAACTTTGACATATTACCACTTACCACACTCAAAATAAGGATTAAAACATGAGACTTATTTACTTTTTATGATGGTTGGTTGGTTGAAGAACTCCTTGTAATCTATGTAATTATATCATAACTATAAAAGTGCAGCTTTCGGAAATGTAAACAAGGTTCTGATGAAAATGGATATTCTTGATTTAGTTTCTGCCTCTCCTACATTGATATTGACACTTAATTTATGCATATTTATGCAAATTAGACTGAATTTATTTGAATTATGTGCTTGTCCAAGTGGAAATACCAAATTAATGTATGGCTGCTAGTCACTGAAGATGGGCTGAAATTACCTCCCAGCAGACACATGGTGTGACAGAAAATAGGAAGAAGTGGCAGGGTAGGGTCATGGGAGCAGCATGATCAGTGACAGGTAGGAACTCCCTCCCTTGAGGAAGGCCATTACTGAGGGTGGGGTGGTGGGGCTTGGAGGGAATAGAGAGAAGGGCAAGTGAGTTGGTAGTGCCTGCCACAAAACCTATTGGCAATCTATTTGCAAAGCTGCCGGCACAAGAGGGGGAGGGGTTAACAGGATAGGGGGGCAGAAGAGAGACAGTCTACTCTTTTCAGAATTCCAGGAAATATAGAGCAATATAGTGTTTGTGTGTGAATAGTTGCGGGCGACAAGATGAGCAGAGAACAGCCCAAGAAAGACTTGGGGCAAGGATCTATAGTGTCATTTGTTGATGCGAAGGCCAGTGGGGAATGTCCAAAACAGTGAAATCGGCATTTGAATTAGGTGCAATACAAGAGAGGTGAGAGAGGTGATTTTGTATCTGCGAGCACGGAGTACGAAGATGAATTGCAATAGGTGACTTTGGAAGAAAAGGTACATAAATCAAGATATGCACTCATGTGTCAGGTGAGAAAGGTAAATTAGATTGAAAGTAGATATCATTTTTACTAGGTCCTGCATTGCTAACCAGTTCTTAGGTGTGAGTGTGAATGGTTGCTTGCCTACATAAACCCTGGAATTGGCTGGAGACCAGACCAGGTCTAGGAGATCCAACTCATTGGTAACCGTACTGAGGACAACATGAGGACAACAAATATCCAATCCAAAAGTCCCTTTTTTAAAATTAATCAAAATTTTAAAAGTGATGCACATAATTTACATTTTGCAAACCATACAAATTCATGTCATGGACCTTGAGTTTGACTGCATTGCAATAGAAAACTGGTGGACAAATGGTGAACGACTGTACTGTGCTGCATTTTTTTTCAAATCAAATTTTCATGCGATAGTGTGCCGAGACTAGTTGAGGGAATCACATTAAAAAACACCATTTACAAATAAAGGCTGAGTTTATATTCCAAAGTTATCTAAATATGGTCATAAAACTCTGACAGTCTTGTCACCACATATATAGTATATACTGTATTCATGCCAAATAGTCTTCAAAGTGAGTAGCAATAAACCCAGGGTGCTACACCGAGGAAACAGAGAGAGGAAATTAGGACCCTAGCAAACTTGATAAAATCTCTCATAACCATTCAAAACAGGCACTTTAATTTCATTCTGCTTTGCTAGTTTGATAAACAACCTCATTTTTTTGCAGCTATTCATGTCTCTGTGTTGATTTGTCTGTCATTGACAAAACGAGACAAGTCCGAGGGTAGAAGATGAGACACATCAATCAACTGGTGAGCTGACAAGCGACCTTAAAAGTGGATTAATTGCAATTACTCCAGGTGATGTCATTAACTGGGCAGCCTTTTCCCAATCTCCCTGTAAGAGCCGCCCGGGAGGCGCTCGATTCTGTCTCACAAGCGGTCTTAGAAATCACTTTCCTGGAAAAAGATTCTGTCATATCACCCATTTCCCCAAGACCTTGCTCTGTGGGGAAGGAGAAAAAGGAAGGAACGACAAGCGCCATTCCACAGTCATTTATCTCTGTAGCAGATGAGGGTGGCGCATATTCTCATTTCAAATGAGCTCAGAGTTATTAGTGGACTCTGTGGGTGTTTTATCACTGTCAGAAGCACAGTGAGAATTAATTGTTTAAAGGTTGCCCCTGTGGGCTAACTTGTGGGCACATGACATTTTTTTAACCCAAGGACCTCAATCAAAAGAAACAAAATGCTTTACCAGGAACACCAGGCTCAGGCTGACATTGTAACGGAAAGGATTTCCTAACATTTGTATTTTTGGGCAAGACTCAAGCAGCTATAATTCTTGCAAACTCGATAAACTTCAGACCCCATGTCGTTTGGTTTCAAATTCATAGCTAAGTAGGGAATATAAATGGAGTGAATAACAAGGGTTAGCTTTTTCTCATGTCCATTAACCTTGATGGGCTTCTTTTGTTTTCAGCAGGGGTATATCACATACTGTGGGGAAAATTATAGTGGCATCAATTGTCAAGCGGATCCAAGATGGGGAAATGTTAATTTGCTTTGTATACTGTGAAGAAGGAAGGCGGCCCGGCAGCTTGAGTGGTTAGCTCGTCAGCCTCAGAGCTCTTGGATTCTGTGTTCAAATAATACAGGTTAGACCACCTGTGTGGAGTTTGCATGTTCTCCCCGGGGCTGCGTGGGTTTCCTCCAGGTACTCCGGTTTCCTCCCACATTCCAAAGACATGCATGGTAGTCTGATTGGACACTCTAAATTGCCCCTAGGTATGGGTTTGCATGGTTGTACGTCTCCTTGTGCTCTGCAATCGGCTGGCCACCGATTCAGGGTGTCCCCCGCCTCTGGCCCGGCCGGAGACAGCAGGGATTGACCCCCGCAACCCTAATGAGGATAATGCGGTTCAGAAAATGAGATGGGATAAGTAGGTGTAACTAATCTCTCAAAATGACTCTGTCCGTCAGTGAAAATCATTTTTTGGTGATTAAACCATTTTTTCGCTGTTACTAGAGAGCTATGAAATTCATGATTTGCACATTTAAATATTTTGAGCAATCTTCTCCTACATGAAGGTTAGTCATACTCAATGTTAAGATCTCTTTAACTCATTGGCTGTGCTACCTTGCGTTAGACAGCCAACCCGTTTGAACTGGGAGGGAAGGCATCTCAATTCTAATCTGGGTTGTCCCAAAGTGTCCACACACTCAAAGCCACAAAACTAACACCAATGGAGTGTAGGTAAATAGACACTGTGAAATGTTACCTCTTTTATCCGTATACTAATCGAACATTTTCAAGACTCAATCAACCCTGTTCTTATTCTTTATGCCCTTTGGCTCTCATTTTGTTTCCTTTCCATCTTTGCCTTGTCTGGAAAGGTAAATAATTGATGCCCGTCCTCTGGCTCTGTGAGAAATTTATGAATAGAGCCAGGAGAGAGACCGGTATGTTTTTCTTCACCCTTCTCTGACTTATTGATGCATCTACACCAAGGTCAAAATATGTGGATATTTTACATTGATGGATCACTATAGGAAAACTCGTATCTGGAGCAAGTTTGCGTGTTGCATGCCAAGATGCCCAACAGTTTTACCCCCACCTCACAATTCTTGAATTATTCCCTGGTATTGATTATTATTTGGTTATGTTTATGTTGCAGACAAAATCATTCCATTTAAATATGGTGGGATTCACAGTAACTATGTATTAATAAACTGCTAAAGATCTCTGCAGACTGTTGCTCAATATGTTTATATTTCATTACTATTTTGGAAAATGTGGTGTCATCAATTATTCATCCGATCATTATTTTCTCTCTCTGCTTGGCTTTCTGCTTCTCATTATTCCATGGGTGGGGATTCAACCAATATATTTCTCCACCACATTTATTTTCAACACACCCGCTTAAAACTCACAACCTTGTTCATAGCCAATTCAATAAAAACTGAGAGAAACAATGACAGGGATCAATCCAAACTATTCCACAGGTAGGTGCTGGTTTTTAGTGCAACTGACAGTTTAACCAATGAGCTTTCTAATGAAAGAAGCAGAATCTGACTGCAATCACTTGATTATACTTTTACGACACCAAATTGGTGAAAACGTGGTGTTTTACTTGGTTGCGGCGTTTGAAGGACCGTTTGGACACCCATGAGCTAATTAATTGCAATCACCAGGATCAAACTGTAAAATGCTAAAATTAAATTACAATTGAAGCGTTATTAGTAGTCTCTTTTTCTTTCCCATCTACTCAGTGGTTGCCATTCAAGTCAAGTTGTTAGGGTTAGGGGTTTTGGTTGGTTTTGTTATGCTTTTTCCCTGTGTCCTGTCCGAGTGATTGCCTATTGTGTTCACCTGTGTTCACCTGTTGTTTCTCTACCCCTGGTTTATCCGCTGCTTGCTCCCTCTTGTGTTACCCAGGTGTTCCTAATTGTCTCATCAGCCCATGTCTGTCTATTTAAACCCGTTGTGTTTATCAGTCCTTGTCAGATCGTCTGCTTTGTTTGTGTCATGCTAAGTTACCATGTCATGTTTTAAGTTCCTCGTTTACCCATGCCTTCATCGTCAGGTTTGTTTTTGTTAATTATTTCCAAGTCCTTGTTATTTTCTTGAATCACCTCCTGCCTTAGTCATTAAAGTTTTTGTAAGAGCACTCCACGGACTCGTCAATTGATTGCTTCCCTGCATTTGGGTCCTACTGTATGTGACAAATCAAAAATAGTTTATAAATTTATAAAGGACAGCAGTGGAATAAAGTGCTGCACGCAAGATGAAAAGCAATCGCAAACAAACAAATAACAAAGCAAATGCAATATACTAACAATAATAAAAACAAAGACAGAAGAATAACTCTAAAATGCTAATATATGTGTTTTTAATCATGAAACACCAGAGAAAGAGGTGAGATTTCAAAGAGGTTTTAAAAGCCTTTAGAGTTTTGGAAGTCCTTACTGAGAGGTAAAGACTGTTCCAGAGTCTAGGGGCAGCTGCTCTCCGTCACCGTTGGTGTTGAGCCTAGTTTTGGGGAACTTCAACAGTAGCTGATCAGAAGACCTTAAAAATCTGGTTGGAGAGTAGGGATGTAAGGAGCTCAGAGTGGTATGAAGGAGCAAGACCATAAAAAAATGAATCTAAAATTGGTATGATATGATCTAACTTTCTTATACCAGTAAGCAGACAGAGAGCTGCATTCTGGACAAGCTAGAGGCAATTGACTGTATATATAAGGATAGGCTGAATAAGGATACAGCCCCAAATACAGAGAATGAAATAGTCCAGTCTCCAGGTATAAAAGGGTAAAAAAAGGAAAGTATCTCTTAATCCTATATCACAGTTGAAGTTTAAAACAGCACTGATCTGGCTGTTGAAATAAAATTGCTCTCGAAGTTAAACCAAGGTTCCTGGCATGGGAATTAATGTTTGAACTCAAAGACATTAGCAAGGCAGGTTGAGGCCTTGTTAACACCAAACAAAATTACTACTTTCTTGCACTCATTTAGTGTAGAAAACATTGCATTCCACAATGCCTTAGCCTCTCTAAGCAGAGGGGGGGGGGGGGGGGGGCGGTGTTCATGCATATAAATCTGAACATGAGAAGCAAAACAATGAAAAGAAATGTACTTTCTAAATACTTTGCTAAGCAGCAACATACATATATAGCAGGAAACAAATTGAACCCGAAGGGAGCCTTAAGATACATCATTGGACAAAAGGGCCACATTAAAAGTTGTGTGACCTAACCTTACAGTAAACATAATTTCAGTCAAATAGGACTTGAATAAAATCTTACAATCAAAATCTACCATCACAAAGCTCTTCCTCCACTGCTAGATTTTGTACAAAAAAAATCCAACACATTAACGAGGGCTGGCTCTAGAGGTGACTGTATAGTTCCCTTCAAAAAGAGTGCTTTCACCCAAAGCACCTTCCCTGTCCGTGCCGCACATTCGTGGAACGCAATACCAATTAACATACGTGAACTCCCGTCTCTGAACCTCTTTGTCAATCATCTTAAAACCTGGCTGTTAGATGAACCAAATTGCGATCGCAATGCTGTCTAAAACTGTGATACTTTTGTGTTTTTGTCTAGTATGTCATTAACATTAACATGAATATGAATATGTTCATTAATATGTGCTGTCCCTTATTGAATGAATCAAACTCAAACTCACAGTGGCGGTCGGTGCATTTTCTGGTAGCGCCTTCAATGTATCAATCCAACCCTCAAAAACTATTTTATGGCTATAAAACCTCTACTGCAGCTACAGCTGCGACACATAAAAAATAATCAATAAATTAATGCACAAAAAAGGGGTAAAATCCACTTCCTAGCAGCATTTCATGATTAAATACAAATACTGGAGCTTTTCAGACATTAAAACCGGGCCAGGGGGGTGATTTTCCCGGGAAAAGACAGCGATGAACGTCAATGGCGTATGGGCAAACATTGCCCGAAAATGGGGTAAAATCCAGCCGAAAACAGCATTTATTGATTAAATACAAATACTGGAGCTTTTTAGACATCAGAACCGGGCCCGGAGTATCATTTCCCCGGTAAAAAGACAGCGATGAACATCGATACATCCATACGTGAAATGACAAAAAATGCACTAAAATTAGGTAAAATCCACTTCCTAGCATCATTTATTGATTGAATACAAATACTGGAGCTTTTGAGACATTACAACCAGGCCAGGGGGTGATTTTTCCAGGGAAAAGACAGCGATGGACGTCAATGGCGAAACGCCAAAAATTAAACTGGGGTAAAATCCACTTCCTAGCAGCATTTTGTGATTAAATACAAACACTGGAGCTTAAATACAAACACTGGAGCTTTTCAGATATCAGAACTTGGCCCACAATTAAAATATTATTTAGGAATATAGCCATATTTTACTCACCAAAAATCCTTATTACACAATATCCATCCTCCTTTCTTTCTTCCTTCTTTCCTATCGCCATCGAAGCTAATGATGAAAGTCGAGCCTGTCCTGTCATATTTCTGGCAAAGTCCGTTTTGAAAATGGCTTTAAATCAACACAACAATATATTTGATGGTGCAGCTAAGTTAGCACACTGAAAGTGGCGCGCACACACCATTTTCCCGGCTGTAACAGGCTTACTAGCTTCGGAGTTGACCGCCCTTTCTTAATGATGACCATTTTTTTCTGGAAAGGTCCGTCTGGAAAAGAGCTTTGTGAGAGAAATCTGCAACAGAATCCATTTGTTTTTGCCACTATCGGCCATTGGGGGTGGAGTTTGCGATCTCTGGCTGCGGCCCGCCTACTAGCTAATCATAGTTGGTAAAAGCAATGACATATCCCAGCCAGCAAAATGCTGATGCGTATGCAAAAGCACTGTGGGGTTGCCAACTCGAAATCTGATTGGTTAAAAGCAACAGTCTAGTTTAATGCAGCAGACCCCGCAGAACTGATTGTGAAGGCTTTGAGGCAGATCTGATCTGGCAACAAATAATGGCTGAAATGTGATTGTTTAAATGCTTCAATATGAAAACACACATCTGGAAGCAGTGCAACCAGGGGGGAAAGCAATGAAAGGAAGCTAACAGACCATTTGGAATAATAAGTATTGATGGACAAAATATAATATGATTCAGATATTTCTTAGGCCAGCAGAGAAGGCCTTGAAGGCCCTGACGGCCCGCCACTGCAAACTCATAAGCATAGGGCTGATCCGATGATGGCTAAAGAAAGCACGAGACGTTCCAGGAGAATGCTATGGCCAACAGTATCAAAGGCAGGTGGCAGATCCAATAGCTTAAGGATGGCAGGACTACTTGAATCAGTAGCTAAAAGTTGATCATTTAAAACCTTGAGTGGAGCACTTTCTGTACTGTATCCTGGCTTAAAAGCCGACTGAAACTTCTCATAAATGTTATGCTGGGCTAGAAATGATTGCAGCTGGATATAAACTCCTTTCTCTAAAGCCTTGGATAAAAAGGACGTTGAGAAATAGGCTGATAATGACCATGGTTTGTGGGATCATGATTCTTCCTTTTGATAGTGGTTTCAGAACACCGTGTTTAAAAGCAGAGCAACAAAACCAGAATTCAGACTGACATTTATCAGTGTCAGGATAAAAGTTTCAATGGTGTCAATAACCTTCCAGAAAGGATGTGGGGGGATGATGTCAAAGAAGTATTTGGTGGGACTCAGATGCTGAAGGGGCTCGAACTGAGCAAGAATAGCATAGTATAAATTTAATGTCGAGAATGGGGCTGGCATACAAAGGCCTGAAGGCAGCAACTTTTCTAACAAAAAATACCCAAGTAGTCCCTACAAAGAGTGGCACAAGAGAAGAAACATCACTGGAATTGTAGTGACAGAATTTACCACATTGAATAAACCTTGGGACTTGTGGATGTTGTTTTAGACCAATGTGCAGAAGTATAACCCATTTTGGCAGCTTTCACAGCTCTTTGATTGTAAGATACACTTGAAGAATTTAGTAGGAAACAGTTAATCTTTTTTCCATATTCTCTCAGCACTCTGCAGGTACAACGGAGAGAATGTGTTGTCCACCTTAGACAAGATTTGTATGGATTGTTCTGTACAGGGCCAAGAAGTTCAAGCAACACAGTCCAAAATGTCTGTGCATACGAACATACAAAAGTAGATAAAAGCTCATCCGCACTGACAAAATACTGATGAATAATGGCCTGTACAAAGGTGATTTTGAAAAACTACGGGAAACTGTGGATCAGTCAAAATATTAATTGTGCATCAGTTGCACTTAGAAATGGCAGTGATAGAGGGCCCAACCATTTGAACTAGGACGATTTACCAACAAATAATAGCAAATGGTTAAAATGTCTATCGCTGTGAATGGCAGTGATTCAGTTAATTGAATTAATTCCTTTGTTAATTGAAAAGTTATACAGAACATTTTTGTGTTTTCCCATCTTTTAATCAAGTGCTACCACAAACGATTCTTTTGAAAGTCAATTGCTCACTGTTTAGTCGACTGTTCATTCATTTACGTATATCTTCACACGTGTCACAGGGGGTGCTGGATCCTATTCCAGCCCACTATGGGCACCGGAAGGGGAAAGCCTGAATTGGTTGCCCAGCATTCGCAGGGCACAAGGAGACAGACAACCATTCATGCACACACATACCTAGGAGCAATTTAGAGTTCCCAACCAGCCTACCTTGCATGTTTTGGGGATTTGGGAGGATTACTTGGAGAAAACCCACGCAGACCCAGAGGGGAACGTGCAAACACCACACAGGAAGGTCGCAACCCACCGATGATTGAACCTTTGATCTCAGACCTGTGAGGTAGACATGCTAACCCCAGGCCACATTTAGTCAACTCATCAGCTCATATAGGAATCACGTGCTATTACTGTAAGCTACATATTTTAGCTGGAAATGTGCACATATAGGTGTGTGGATAGATATATTTTTTTAAAATAAAAAAACCCCAATAATAATAGCAAAAGTAATATTTGGCAGACTTCTGCCAGAGCAACCTAATCACAGCTTAGTCACGTCTCCCCTCAAAAGGTCATTTCCATGTCCTGAGGACGATGTCAAAGTAACCTTGAGGAAGATCATTACTGTTTCATATTGCAAACTTGCACGTTTTCATAATAATTCATAATTGTTTGTCCTTGCGTCATCACGAAACTCTTTTAATGACTTCTTTGACCTAATTACCCCCAAATCAACTCCTCTCTCTCTTACTACAAACATGTCCTGCAGGTTTGATAACAGGAGACATATGGTATGGAATACATTACCACCCATAGTAGGTTTTACCTACGGAAGGTGAAAAACAAAACAAAACAAAGACAAAAAAGACGTTTATTGTAAAAGGCTCATTCAAAAAGAACAAAAAAAAAGATTTTGACAATTTTTAGCTGAGGAAGCCCTACTTTCCAATTGGTGCTTTGGCTCAGAACGCTTGACTTGTTGAAAACTATCACAGATTTTTTCAAATAAAAGTTACAGATTTTCAGTAATTGCTATGCCTGGCCAAACCTGGAGTCCACTCTATTATCAGTGACAATTTTGCAAGTAATTTTTTCAGCCCATTTGCCTTCTTTCTTTCTTTCTTTCTTTCTCTCTAAACATACCCTGTCCCCCTTTTCCTTGATTGCAGTGGAACGTAAACTAAATGTTAGCCTGCCAACGGACATATAGAACAAACACTGAAGACGAGTTGCTGGAATTAATGGGTGGAAAATTATGGGTTGAGCTGGAAAAGCCAAAGAGAGTAAGGTGGCATTTTCTTGTGAAAAGGAATGCTCACATCACAGGTCAACAATGTGGAGGAATTTAAGTCAACACAGCAAAGTTTTTGAGAATTGTGAAAGCCACGGTGATTATTTTTTTAATTATCATTAGTAGTAACCACATTATTCATCCTTTTTGGACTTTCCCATCAAAGCCAAACTAACCCGTGAATCAAAACACATGTAACTATGGATTATTATAGCAAAAGTAATAAAAGTAAAAATGAATATATTTTAAAAGGTAGCCTGAGATGGCATTGCATAGTTTTCTGACATTAAAGGTTCCCCTTGAAACCAAGTGAACAAATAAACAGCAAATTAGAAATGTGATTTTCTGAAGATTGTCAAGTACATAAAACATATCAATAGGTTATATAGGTTTGGTCTTTTAGTCTTAATTATGATAAAATTGAACATTTAAAATTGTCTTTTTGATTGCAACAATTTTATTCATCTCGCTCTATGTGGTTTCTTTGTTTTTCTTGGGGCGGCCCCTTTCTTTTTTTTTGGAAGTTGTCGTTGCTTTGCGTGGCATCACCCGCCGCTGCCAGCCAACTCTGAATAAATCATTGAGTACACCTCAGGAAAGCAATGAATGGCTGATAAGTGTGCACAAAATACAAGAGTAAGACGCCTTCTTTAAAAAAAACCCAAAAAATCGTCCTCAGATTGCTCACATAAGAGTGAAGCCTGCAGGAGATTTTTGAGTTTTTTTGTCAACATAGAGGGAACATTGAGAATATAAAGCACTGCGCCAGAGGATAAATAGTCTACATAGAAAAAAGAAGTGCAAAACATAATGAGGCAATTAGTGAACAATATGCGATTATGAGTAGCCAGGCTGCTTTTTGCCACTACCTTCACGAGTGAAAGATCATGCTTAAGTGCCATTAATGGCAAAAGACCTCTAATCCAAGGAAAAGAGCTGATACAGTGCTTATTTTTAGTTTTTTCCCCCTATAGAGTATAAAAACTACAGTAAATTATTATTTTCCCGTACCGCTTATCATCGCAAGATTCAGGGGGTGCTGGAGCTGGCTAAATATGAGGAGTGGGGTGCTGGATGGGTAATTCTAACTTCTAATGCACTATGTGTTACATTATTTGAAAAGCATTTTATGACTACACGTTGAATTGATTTTATATCATGTGTTTGCCTTTAACTTTAACCTTTGAAATGTTTATATATTTCCCAGAATAAGCCAGATAGACATATTGCAATCCCTGGCATGTGAAGAAACGGCTGTCTTATAAAATAATATTTTCACGAGTGGAGAAATACAGCTGAAATAGTGTCTTAGCAGTGACTCCCTGGATTTCCAGCTCAGCCTCAGTTAAGAAAATGTTTCTACAATTCAGCACCTGCAGCTCTATATAACACTCCCTTTTCACTTATTCCTCTGTGGCAGAGAGAAGACTGTGAAAGAGGAAGTCAGCCCAGTTTTATTTCATACCTCTGGAGACGTTGTATGAATATGACTTGTGGAGACACTGAATTTTTTTCTTTTTTTTGAAGCACTTCCCCCCAAAATTGGCGGCGTTGAGATTCTTACTCCTCCCTCAAGCTTCAGAACACTTGTCTTTGACATTTAAAAAATGAGTTTTTAAGGCATGTTGATCATATATTATAAAAGTTAGTTTGCAATTTTCAGCTTTGGCAAATGCTATTCATACAGTTTGAACATTTCCTTGACGTGCACTGTCATATTTTTTTTACACCCCCAGTAGGCGTGAGGCTCCCTAATACATAAGGAAGGTAGGAATTACCATGGCACCTCAGAATGTTATAACTCTCACAATTTGGAAGCTGAAATACCTTGGAGACTCAGTTGAACTCGCTAAAGAGACCGACATTTTGACTCACTATCAATCACATTATTAATGTTAAATTACTAGAGTACAACAGTTGGACATTGTTACAAGAAATTGGTGTAGCTGGTAAATTTGATTATTGTTAATTATTCAGCATATTCAACTTAATCTAAATTGCATAATTTGAATACAAATCCTGTAAATGCCAATATTTGTAAGTTACGGATTTAGTGTACTGCAGTAAGAGATGTGCATAAATTATACATTTTAAGTTGGCTGAAGTAGAAAATGGCCAAGCAGTGGATTATTTTATCTTGAATTATAATTTATTTAGTTGGCAGGCCGGCGGCTAAGTGGTTAGCGCGTCGGCCTCACGATTTTGGGGTCTTCAAATCCAAGTCGCTCCACCTGTGTGGAGTTTGCATGTTCTCAATGTGCAGGTTTTCTTCGGGTACTCCGGTTTGCTCCCACATTCCAAAAACATGCATGGTAGGCTTACTGGACACTCTAAATTGCCCCTAGGTATGAGTGTGAGTTTGAATGGTTGTCCGTCTCCTTGGGCCCTCCGATCGGCTCCCTACCGATTCAGGGTGTCCCCTGCCTCCAGCCCGAAGTCAGCTGGGATATGCTCCAGCACCCTTGTGAGGATAAACGGTTCAGAAAATGAATGAATGAATGAATGAATAATTTATTTAAAGGGAGAATTAACTTTAAAGTTATATTTTATTGAAATACATAGGAGAATGACATGTACAAGAGTGGAGTGGAGCCTCAAGTTAAGATAAAGAAAGTAAATGTTCCTCCGAGTGCTTCTTCGACCTTGTATATTGTTGCTTATCGTGGGGTGTACTTGTATCAGTCCTTCATCTGTTCCACAAATATATTCTCATCGAAGACCTAGAGGGGAAAACAAAATCAATATTAAATGAGGGGAACAATTTGAAGTCTCAAACTTAAAAATACAGTTTGGTTCTCATTGGAGGATAAAATAGCAATGTACATGGCCTTTACTCAACACCCCTTCATTTTTTTAGGAGTTTAATAACAACTTCAATTAACCAAACCTTTACTTTGTACTTTAAATAACTCTGGATTTTTTAAAGACCTTTTATTCAACTATTTGAAACACGAGATTAAGGCCCCCCGCTATTCAAAAGAGATCCGTGTCTGATATACCGTGACATGGTGCATCCATCCACAATAGTGTGCTGCTTTGTGCTATGATTGAACTTGTCTCTTTGCCAATCTGCAGGAGTGGAATGATAAGTTGGACCCTGGGGAAGAAGGCCTTCTTACCATGACCAAAAGAGATCTTAATGATCTAGCCAAGAAACGATAGGGGAGGTTGAAAGTCTTCTGCTCTTTGTGCTTGACAGAGCAACTCCAATGAGATCAACTCTACAATCAAATTAGTCTAAAAGCACTCTTGCTTTGATACATATCCTGAGTATGAACATGAGGAATGTATCTTTTTCCCCCCTCTGCGATGTCAATTATAATGGGTATTCTTTAGGACATGGATTTAGAAGACATAATAACCAACTCACATGATTATATCCTATATTATTACACATAGTGTGTACAAGAAAATGTATGATACTGAGGGTTTGCAACTCTCGATGTAAATGGACACCCAATGTATTTTTTTTCTTCATTTCCAATAAATTTCACTGTTATCACTGATAAACATTACTTTAGCAGCTCATTCTTGCTTTATTGCCAACAACTGGTTTTAAAGTGTGGAACAAAATTTTGTTGGTCACAAAAAAATAACATTCATTCATTTAATGATTCATTTTCTGCCCCACTCTTACTCACAAGGGTGACAGGGATGCTGGAGGCTATGACAGAAAACTTTGGGCAAAATATGCTCATTTAAGACCAGTTTGGATATGTGATTTCTCTTAAGCCTTTCTGGGGTACCTGTTCAACTCATTGGTTGCCTGGGAGAAGATCACATTTGTTTTGTGTGGTTCAAAATGTGACATCTGCGTGTGGACACCATATCTTTATGGGTTTATGTTGTTTTTGTATATTAATTGTCATAAATAGTTGCTCATTCATCTTCTATACCTCGTATCCTCATATATATATATATATATATATATATATATATATATATATATATATATATATATATATATATATATATATATATATATATATATATTTATATATAAATATAAATCAATTTTGACAGGGGAGGAGCTGCCATATATATATATATGGCAGCTCCTCCCCGTCAAAATGGATTTCTGTCTACAGCACTAAATTATAGTCACTAAAAGATCAAAAGCTTTGATATCAGTGACAAAACATTGATGTATCAAGAAAACAAGAAAACTCAGTTGTACATCATTATTACTGCCCTTTCCTACCAAATAGTTAATAACAAAGACATCCATGTAACATCCTCTGCACAACGCGCCCCAAGGGACATTCAGATGATCTTCTTAGCTCCCTTTAAGCTATTACTACAACTACACATATGGGCTTTTAATTTCACAATGTATCCTCATAATTTGTAGGCCATGAAAATGAATTTCTTGTGTAAATGTATCAACCGCAACCACTCAATGAGGGAGCATCTGTACACTGCAGATGTATTGCCTAGCAAGGCATTGGCTTTCTTTTTAACAGCTCACCTTTTTAATACTTGAATGCATTTCATATAGATTTTGTCATAAAGCCCAATCAATAGCTTCATGTAAGATTTGTGCTTTGCTGCTCAGCTTTTGCAATTTGCCAGGGAAATAAAGTCCTTGAGAATAAATGAATATATTGCTTTTGGAAGACTAAACTATGGAAGAACATCTATCCAAAATTGTCATAAAAAACTTTAAAAACTAGGAGTGGGACTCAACTAAAAACATTTTTTCATAAGTAGATATTTTACAGTGAATTAGCATAATTCATTCTATAATCTTTATTAATACACCCTAAATCCTTTAACAATTATAAATGTATACCAAATTCTGCTTGAAATATGTATATAAATGCATAAATGTACATGTGTGAAAAAAATAAGACAATTTTTTACTAAGCCTTTTTAATGAAAAAGAAATGCAAACCTTTTTCAATGGGGTGGAATTGCAAATGGCAGCTGTGCATTCATATGTACATACTTTTTGTTAGTGAAAGAATGGTGTAATTCATCGAATATTAGTGTAAATTAATCCTCAGTGTGTATCATTTTTGTAGTTATGTGTTTAGTAAGTGTAAAAACATCTTTAGTCTCTTTTCTTGTGAAAAAAATCATGAATACATTTAAAAAAAATTAAATGAACTTGACTCCATGTTTAAATCACTTTTTACTAGGAACTGTTAAATCAATGAAAAAATGTGGAAAATTTGCTTGGAATGCAAATTGTGATTAAAACATATTGTTTTTTGTTTTTTAATTAATCAATTAATCATGATTAAAATGTTATAACCCTGCACTTATTAAAAAAAAACTTTATTTGTGCTACCAGTCCTGGCAATTCGACTTTGCTCTGCAAGTCTAATATGTTCTGTCTGGAAGACTTCTATTTTATACAGTCTCATTTCTAACTTTTGAAAATAAAATAAAGAAAAAGAAAAATAGGAGTGGTGAGCTTTCCTTCACACACTCACACCCCAATTATCTCCCTGCAGTGTCAGGGTGAGATCCTCGTAGTGTCCTTGGGTTGTGACATTTTCCCGTTTTAGCTCCCTCTCCGATTTAGTGGACTGGAGAAGGGCTTCTTGAGCAGAGCACTTTATTAATACATCTCCAAGCGATCACGGTGAGCATTCGCTGCAATCGCGATGCCGGCAGTCGGCTTGATGGCTTCATCCCTAGAGAAACAGTGCTGTAGATCAGGACCCAAATGACTGCTGTAACTTACACTATTAATCTTTGTTATAGCCAGATGCTTGGGAGAGTTAGAGACAGATCGTGTGTTGTCGTCTAAATAGTATGGCGCCAAACACCGGATGGCAAACCGAATACTGCACGGTCGCTCTTCTGTCAATGTTTGTAAGCAGAGAATATGCACTGTCATTACTGAAGATGAATTGTATAACC
Source organism: Stigmatopora argus (assembly GCF_051989625.1). Taxonomy (NCBI): domain Eukaryota; kingdom Metazoa; phylum Chordata; class Actinopteri; order Syngnathiformes; family Syngnathidae; genus Stigmatopora; species Stigmatopora argus. Next base: position 15,116,165 of record NC_135391.1, on the reverse strand, counting down.
TCCTCATTGGATGTCCTCTAGTTAAATTAGATAGTAAGTGTTTTGTAATGCCATATATAGTTTGGTAGCATATATATGCACTCCTGTTTCTGTACGCTTATTCCCCCATATTAAATTTTCTGTTTGTCGCCTTAAAGGTAATGTGGATGCCAGTGGGAACAATCTTATTTTACCAATAAAAACAAACAAACAGAATTTATACATTTCAGATGTTTAACAGTGATGAAAGATGTAGAGATTATTTTCATAAAACCAGCAGTTCCAGAAAGAGAAAGAAAAAATGCATCCTTTAATAAACGTTCTAAACCAAACAGATCATGTTTTAACTAATGCTCATCAAGTACCGCAATAGCAAATTAAGTTTACACATTAAGATAGGATCTATCAAACAGTATAAAAAAATAAATGATCAAGTCTCGCAGAGATCTATGACTATAGAAATTCATTCATTCATTCATTTTCTGTACGGCTTATCCTTGCAAGGATCTCAGGGGGTGCTGGAGCCTATCCCTGCTGACTTTGGGAATCAGGCGTGAGGCACACTGAATTAGTGGCCAGCCAATTGCATGGCACAAGGAGACGGACAACCATTCATGCTCACACTCATACCTGGGGTCAATTTAAAGTGTTCAACCGAGGAATTGAATTTAATCTAATGCGATTCAGAGCTTCATCACGAAGTGCACGGATAACGACAACAAACAAACAAACAAATAAATAATCAATAAATAAGTAACAAAAATGAATAAATAAGGTGTCAACACAACAACAAACAAACATATACATAACAAATACATAATCAATAAAAAAGTCATAAATAAATCAGTAGTCAGCATAATAAATAAGTAGTAGTAAACGTAATAAATAAGTCGTAGTAAACAAATGGATTGTCGCTCACTGAAGTCAAATCTATTCAGTAAAGTGTCCCTAGGGGGTAGTGGGCTTTTAAGTCTTATACTTTGATGGTATAGTTTCATCCATTGCGATATACTAGGACCTCCAATTATACTTGATGCGTTGTGGATAGGGAAATTTTCAGACGTTTTCCTACTGGTCTAACAGTAATATAATGGATCATAAACTGTAGATGTGTGTTGTTGGTCAGCGGAGCAAATGCTCTGCACTACATTAAGACTGGAATGAGCCGACCAAATGATTACCCTAGTTAAAATAAGCAGTGCATATGGATGCACAGATGGGCATAGCGCCGATCTGAACAATATAAGTACTTGGCATGAACCCATGTGAAGGTTTAAAACGAGCAGTGGCAGCTGGACTTTAAAGGTTTTAGTGACTCATGTGTTTAATATCTATTTTAGATGAGATTCAATTCAGGTTCAACTTATTGGCTGCCATTGACAGTGACAGATGTCCAATCCGTTTTTTTCGAGGAGGACTGATAGCGATTGATCTACATAAAAATGGATTGGACGTCTTTTGCTGTTAAAGGCACTGAAACGTGATCATTTACTGCTAGCATTTCCAGCAGGAGAATGTGAATTCCCCAAGTTTGCTAAGTGAATTCTAATACGCTTCATTTAAAGCTTGCCTTGCAGTTGTCTCTTAATAAGTGCTATCAAAAGGTTTAGATATTCAATTTGAATAATTGCCCAAGTTCCTTGAATTAATCATTCACATACCTTCGAGTGATAAAATTGTATAAATGTTCTGTTTTATGCATATGTTTATGTACAGTTAAATAGTTGCAGGATAACTTTAGGCAAAATGTGATACACTCACTAATTTACAAAGTATTTCTTACATCTAGTTTACACTGCTATAACATTATTGGATGTTTTTTTTTCATTTTTAATGAAATTTTTACGATTTGCCATACTGCTAATAATTGTTCAGTGAGTTCAATTGAGCTGGTATTTATTTATTTTGCACATTCAAATCTAAGCAAAAAAATTGGACAAATGTCAGATATACATTTAAAAAAAACTCTAAATCAATCTGGTCATGCCACAAAATGGTGCAGTGGTTCTCCGCCTAACTTTGGAGCAGGCTGTCTAGGTTCGATTCCCACTTGGTGACGGTGTGATTGTGAGAATGTGTGGTTGTCTGTTTCATTGTCCTCTTCATTAGGCTGGAAATCAATTAAGGATGTCCCCCATGAGCTGGCTGGGTTAGGCTCCAGCACCCCCTCCACTTGCGTGGAGGGATAAGATGAATGAATGAAACCAATTCTGTCACAAAATCACAAGACACAGCTGTAGTGTATTTTTGTGAATGTCCTATACATATTTGGAAAATTTAATCCTGGAAACAAATAAAAGGTCATCCAGTATTATCATTTATTGGAACAGACTATGGTTTGTTTTTCCTTTATTGAAATCATCGTATGTTATTTCCTCAATATCAAAGTCAGACCTTTCCGAGTGTATTGTGGTAACCTTTTTCATCTCTTGTTCCAGACATTCACAAGGGATGTCAAGCAATTAACAGACAAAAGCATCAAATTTCTATTTCACTCAGACATTCCAATTTGTTCTTTTTTAGGGGTTCAGACCTCTCGAAATTGTCGTCTGGTCGCAAAAGGAGATTGGACATCATCTAGTTCTTTGATCAATCCAAATCCAAGGTAACTTCTCTATCTTATCCCTGCAATTTACTTACTGGGCATGAAAATAGATGTGATGGAAATTGACATTTTCTCTGTGTTATTATTGTTATTTAGTCTGAAAGAAACAATCTATTCTTACATTTCATCATTCTTTTGTCAGAAACCTAGGGTAACTAACCATTTGAAGTAGTTAACTAGAGGGTAAATACAGCATAAGCTCGACATTGATATACTTTAATTCCTTGAGTTTGTTCTTAACACTGACTCTGTTGGACTCTTCTTTAAAAATTCTCTTCTTCTGTCATGAAGACCTCCCGAGAGATTGCAGTTTTTTCTTATCCAGGGAACCAAAGCCAGCTTGATGCTGTTCCATACAGTGATTACAAACAGTAAACTGGTGTTCTGCCAGGAATCCTCATGTGCATTTTGGGCCGTTGCTTCTGCAAAAACAGGAGCTGAGCTCAACACAAGTATTATAAAATTCAAGCAAATAAAGGCTCTGCCTGTGTAAAGGGAATAAAGAGTATAAAATAGAGTGTGCAATGATTCTACATATTGTTGGTATAATGACTAGTTATGTTGAATGGCAATTCTTAATTTAATACATACTCAACACGTGTTATTCACACTGAGAGACAATAAGAACCAGTACTTACTCTCCATTGTAGAATACCACAAAATTGGTTTATGGACCACTGCTGCTGTTTATTGGTGTGTGCATCAAATAACAATAAAAGAAATGTGGGATATGAATAGTGCATAACACAGTAGTCTTTAAAGAAACAAATACTTTGCGTTCCAGGCCAAGTTTATCAGTGCTTACGAAATGAAACAATATATGACAAAAATAGAAGTTAACAGTAATGGACAACGCCATAATTGAAATGAATAAATAAAGGAAATGTGTTTAAAAAAATAACTAAAGACTATTGAAATAAAATACACTAATACTTTTGCTTCAACGCCTCACCATGGTTGTTACAGTGGCAACTCCCTTTATGTATGAAACAATGATTGCCAAATTCTTTTTCTGACCTCCAAAATATTTGACCTGAATAAAAAAATGCATTAAATTACCTCTTTCAATTCATATTCCAAACTTATCCCATTTAGATAATAATTCCTTTATTTATTCTTTAATTATTGAGAAAATATGTCAGTGATATTGCAATTTTCCATTTTGCTTTCCAGTTTAATCTTATAACATATAAATTTCCAAGATTAAATTAAAGTGCAAGCTTGTAGTTCACATTTGCCTTCCTCTTTTATTTCTTTGTACAGAGGGACACATCATTCATCTCATAATTCGTGTCTCACCAAAAGACAAGACAATTGATTTTTCTTGGTTGTGCAGAAGCCTTTTGTTACTCTAGCTGCTGATATCGACTGATAGAAACTACACGAGCCGCCATATTCCTTGGAAGCCAACTAGAAGACAGCAAACAACCTGATCGTGGCAGTGTTGTGGGATAAAACGTAGGAGGAAGCCAAAGAAAGAACATTTAAGTGGAAAGTTTAAGGAAAGGAACGTGTAAACAACTAAGCTTGTTAAACATCTTGCATCTTAGCTGACAGCTGCTACCGGCAGCAAACTTGTTCAATAAGATGAAGTGGAATACCGCAACTTCCTTCTCTTTTCCTGAGAAGCCATTAAAAGTTTTCTCTTCCTCGACTGTCAAGCTTTTCAATTGTACATGATAGACATTCAATCCATTAGAACTGTGAGGGATTTCAGTGAATAATCATGTTTAAGTGCCATTGACGGCGCTAGATGTTCAATCCAAATGAATTGGGAGAGGCTGGCAGCGAATGATTACCACTACCCCTCCTAGTTCATATGGACAGGATGTCTCGCACCCTCAATGGAGGCCGATAAGTAAAATAGGCATGAATCCAAATCCGGAGCATGTGGTTATCGCGTTGGCCTCACAGTTCTGGGGTCTTGGGTTCAAAACCAAGTCGGTTCTCTTGTGTGGAGTTTGCGTGTTCTCCGGGCCTGCGTGGGTTTTCTCCGGGTACTCCGGTTTCCTTCCTAAAACATGCATGGTAGGCAGGTTGGACACTTTAAATTGCCCCTAGATATGGGTGTGAGTGTGCATGGTTGTCTGTCTCCTTGTGCCCTGCGATCGGCTGGCCACCGATTCAGGCTGTCCCCCACCTCTGGCTCGAAGTCAGCTGGGATAGGCTCCAGCCCCTCCGCGAGACCCTTGTGAGGAAAAGTGGTTCAGAAATTGGATTAATTCATCACAATCCAAATTCCAAGTTATTTTGTCAAATTAATTCAGCATATGAGTAAGGCACATTAACCTGAGCACATGCACACTTCATAAATGACTTCCAGGGTTATAGCTTCTGCAAAGATGGATGTTAAAAATGTTAATTCCAGGGTGTTTAAAAGGCTTGACAGGACCATCAAATGACATTTGAACGACACCTACCATACCGTGTCTTTTTGATGACTGTTATGTCTAGTTAAAGGTCGATGCAAGGAGCAAGGAGTGTTATTGCTTCTCTTCATGGCAGGGGTCTACTGGCTTTTGATGAGATTTCCCCTTTACCTTTAAAAATAAATTTGCTGTGTAGAATCACAACCTGAAGAGGGATCACCACCCATGAGGCCTTGATACTTTATAGAGCTTGAAACATTGCAAAAGTTAGGTTAGTGATTCAGTGGTCTAACACATTTGGCTGAAATAACAAACCAAACTTATAAACCCAGCCAGTTAAAATGGATTCACTGTCTGTCTGACTGTGTGGGCTCAAACTTGAAATTGATGGCTAGCCTAAATATTTTCATCATCAGAAGAAATATATATATAGGCTGGACTGGATCTTGGTGATATGAGTGACTCACCAAGTTTTTCCACACCATCGCCACCAAAGAAAATGAGTCTCATTAAAAGAGGAAATTTTCACGATACGGGCGAAATCCAGTTATTTCTCTCTCGCGTTTTGCATGTCCCAGTGCTGGCATGTGAGCTTTCTCTTTTGCAATGACTCCCGAATTGTCGCAAAGGGGCATCAACAAAATCCCCCATCTACCCACCTGCCACTCATCGTTGCTGGTGATGGAATTTTTTTTTATCCAAGTGAATCGGAATTTATTAAGTGAACATGAACCATAACACCCAATTTATTTACACCATCAATTACTATTTCGTGTGGAGAATATCCATTAAAGATACAAGCACATTCATTAACCAGCTTTGTCGTGGAACAGATCGTGCTCGTATCATGAAGTTCCACTGTACTATATCATTAATATTTTCTGAGAGTTTTCTACCACAGAATTAAGATATCGTGAAACTATGGCTTTTAGTTTTGGTGTGCCACCCCAACATTTTAAGTGTCATCCCTATAAAAAACTTCTGGATTCGCCACAAATGCTAAATATGATTCTTGGACAGTTATTTCTATTAAAAAAACACACACAAAACGAGCAGAAATACCTATTGCAGAAATTTCCAGTCAAGCAGTTGCTTGGCTTGCATTGCAGTAAAAGAACCCCCCCTGCTAGGATCATGACCTGAAGCAGGTCTACATCCCATGGGACCGTGCAGATCTTGTGTAGTGATTGAAACATCGCTGTTCTAAGAGCTGTCGTCACAGCTGCACATGGGCTTGGAACCCTCTGAAGCCCGAACAGAAAACATAATCCTGTTTGCTAGCCATTCATTTCTCTGCTCCTTTGGACATGCTTCCACTTAGACATGTCAGTTGGAACCCAAAGACAGAGAGAGCATATGAATCACAATTTATAGTCAAGAAAACAGGTTCCCATTTATATTTTTTTTGCACAGAGGCAACTCAAGATGATTTTCTTTCTTTTTACATTCATGTCTGTTTATATGTAAAGTTAACATAAATACACCCTTGACTGACATTCTTTTAAGCGTACACTTTTTTTTTGTGATATAATACATTCATTTTAATTGGTGAATTTGCAACAACTTGAATCCCAAATTAAGGTCCACATATATAATAATATATCTAAATTTGAATAGTTCTTTGTATATTAATGAACTATAGAACTTGAAAAATAAAAAGCATCATTTGTGTATTGACCCCAACCCCTTCATAAAGAAAGAAAAAAGAACACCAACAAAACGCAGATTTAAAAAAATGTTTTTCCTTTTTTTGTGGAATATATTTTGTGTCGACTGTGACATATTGAGAAAATAAAATGGTGGCACTTGCTTCTTTTGTTAAGTTTTTTATGCAGTGTCATTATTAAAATTGCTTAAAAAGTGAATGAATGAATGAACATATTTTATCTTTCTAAATCAAAAAAGTTCTCGACGCCTAATATAAATTGTTGTACAGATTTTTATATGTTTCTGGGTAACTGCATATACCCTATATTTCAATTTCTGAACATAAAATTTTTGGTATGGGACGGGCCACAGGTCATCATCGGCAAGTCAAATCACCCCAGGCATTATTCCGAATGTCAGAATGTGGCTTAACTACAAAAAGTATGCCGATGATGAAAGGATCTATTCATTAAACGCCTAGTGACCAAAGCGGGCATATTCTTGAATTCAGCATGAGAATCCCGTGCAGGATACAATAGAAGCCCTGAGACTCATTAACTTTCCCTGCATGCGGCTGTCATTTGTGTTCTGATGATGTAAAGCTACATGTTGTGATTAGCATATAGAGACTGCAGATTGTATCATTTTACCAACCCGCCACTAAGAAAATAGGAATGATCTCTCCCTCAGAACACCATATGCGGTGTTGTTTATTTTTATATTGATTGCTTTTCTGCATGGGTACTATAATAATAGGTTAATTTATTTTAAATAAATAAATCAACATAAAATGAAAAAAACAACATATTAACATCCACATCCCAAATCTGCCTGGCTCTTTCGACCAACTACAATTAATAAAATGTTTCAGTGAAATGCTAAGCTCCAAAACTGTCTCTCCTTTCTCAAACACACAAAAGCATAATTGCTGTTTGGGTGAAAGAAGACATTTTCCGGCTTTCAAACATGGAATATTCATGATTTTGCTACAACAAATTGTTGTTTTTTAGTATTAGGGGGTTTACTTGTGCTCTATTATCATTTTTCTATTGAATGGATAAATGTTGTTAAATTATAGCTCATCCTCTATTCACTGCTTTTATTAAAAAAAAGATTTATTGGACATTGGTTTTGTTGGGAACTTGAGCTTTTATGGCTCTTTTGTGACTTTTTATTCGGCATAAATTACTCAAAACTCGATCCTTAACTTTCCAGAGACCTTCCACATCAGTCCACATCAGTCATGCATTTACCTTCTTCCAGGGTGTAAAACTCCTGTTTAGAAAGTAATTTAAAAACTTTAATACTCTGCTTATACCATTCAATAAGAGATAATGTTTTATTTTCTTTGTTTGTGTTTTCATAATATTTAACAAATTGCAAGCCATTGACAAAGATGAACATCCAATTTATTTCAATACATTGAATGAATGCTGCCCTTTTAAATGCCATCTATTGTGCTAGAAGTTCAATCCATTTTAACTGGGAGGGCTGACCATAATCACTTGCTGTCAAAATGGACTCACCTTCAATGGCAGTCGATAAATACAACTTATTTTCAACGTTCTCTGATTTTTGTTCTACTGTCTTCTTTTAAAAGTAGGGGGAAGAAAAAAGAAATAAAATTACACTTGGTGAACATTTTTGGCATTGCATCTCACCATTTTGAAGCAAAACATTAATTAAAGTATTAATTAAAATAGTTTCTTATACTTTTTAATTTCTCAAAAGTTTATTTTTGAAGTTTCATTAGATAAATATGTCAGAGCTATTCCAAGATGTGTATTCATAATTCAGGGGATTTCTCTGTGTTCTTCATGTAAAGATATTGAGTACATTTGTCCAAATGCTATGCTGTTTCACACATAAAGGTGATAACAACTCAGGGACAAAAAACAAACAAAAACAAAAGAGACCCCCTCAAAAAACAAAACAAACCAGGTCTTTTCTCTGGATCTGTCTAACAGGTTCCCCCTTGTAATAGAAATTGCCCCTACAAATTTGCATCTGATTTCACAGTAGCAGTTGAGTAGAGAAATCATTGCTAACCATTTTGGTCAGGTTTTATTTGTGTAAAAAAATGATGTTGACAAATAACTCAATGAAAAACAGTTTTTTCACAGAATAAAAATATTACTGAGTTGATGAGGACTGCTAAGGTCATGGAAGATAAATAAGAGAGACATTATGAGCTTGTCAAGGATAAATTCTCTGCCTTTGTTCAGTGTTAGTTCTGTTATTTTCTGCGGTGGCAGAGGTATTTTTGGCCACCGAAGCAGACAACGCAAACCCAGGACGTGTGTTACAATATTTATTAAACTCAAATACACACACAAACACAACAAAGGAAGTACTAAAAAGGGTCCCTGACAAAAAGCTCAACGGTGATCTAAAACCACTGAGGGTAATTGAGGCGATGAGCGGAGTGCCGCAAGAGAATGGTACAAGTACCAAAAAAAACAAGCCAGTCAATACCTAAACAATGCAGGTATTTGTGTGCAGATGAATGGTTGTCTATAAATGTCATACATAGCTGATGAGGGAAGCTGATTGGGTCAAACACAAGGAAAGGCCGACAACCACAGATGGAAGAGACAACTTAATCAGCACAAAGCAAGCACCAGACACACAGGGAGACAATTAAACCACTTTAGGTAAACAAAACATGAGAGGTATCGTTTGGACTGCTTGTCTGATTTCATAACAAAGAACATTGGGATTACTAAAGGGCACTGACATTTGTAAAACTAGGAACTCTAAATAATTCAAATCGTTCAAGACGGCCAATGCTCACTTTACAGACTTATTTGAACAATTGCATCCGTCACTTGCTCTCTGCTCCAGAATTCGTGTTTTTCCACTGTCTGACCGACCCCCTGTGAATGAATTTCTGCCCAGCTAAATTAATTGATCTAGAATTAGCTCTACTGCAGTGAATGGGAGTTACAAACCTTCTCTTGCCATTTTATCAAATGAAGTAACTATTGCCACCAACTCATTAAATTTCCTTTTTCTTTACACAGCAGCAATGATTGACATTGACAACATAGCACAGAAAAGTTCAACAATGACTCTGGCAGAAGCATATGCAATTTTAGTGATAATAGGAATCACTAACGTGAAGTAAAATTTAATCAGGCTCCAATTAAATATTTAGTGATAAAAATCAAGGTGCATCAGCTGAGCGATGTCAGCAATGCACACACAGGAATTTTTCAAATTTGCAGTTTGATTCTAATTTTCTTTGTCATTGTTTGTTCAATAATTGTTCAATAAGATACAAAATGTAACACAATTAAATAGATGTTTGAGCCAGTGAAGATTTTTTTCAATTTAGTGGACTGCAGGAAAGGTTATTATTGTTGTATTAACAATACACCCTTTGTTAATTATTTATTATTATTAATTCATTTTCTGAACCGCTAATCCTCAAAAGAGTGCAGGGGTGCTGTCGCCTATCCCAGCTGACTTCGAGTACGAGGCAGGGGACACCCTGAATTGGTGGCCAGCCAATCGCAGGGCAGGAGGAGACAGACAACCATTCATACTCACATCATACCTCGGGGCAATTTAGAGTGTCCAACCAGCCTACCATGCATGTTTTAGGAATGTGGGAGAAAGCCAGAGTACCTTGATAAATCCCACACAAACCCGGGGAGAATGTGCAAAATTCCACACAGTAAGGACCTACCTGGGATCGAAACCTCAAAGCCAGAACTGTGTGGCCGACGTAGTAACTACTCAGCCGCCGAGCAGCCCTTATTATTATTATTCATTTATTTATTTTATGAACCAATTTGGTTATGCAGGAAAGTTCAACTTCATTGACAGCATATAAAACAGTTTCCATAATAGATAGGGAGGTGGATGATGAGATTAAGGATAAAATTGGTCATTTGGGAAAGAATAAAATGGCAAGAATATCTTTTAAATACAGAAGGAAGAAGGAGGAGGAGAATTTTTACTCAAGGCTCCAGTCATTATAAAAATGAACAAATGCAGCTTGAAAGAAGACATTACTTGACACAGACAGCAACAGTAAAGAATACAGGAGCAAAAAGAAAAAGAACGCACACAGCCTTAGGTCATAACAACCATGCTGATCTTCTGACTCACAGCACCGGCAATCTTAGACACTTAGAGAATGTACAGCGAAAAGCCAAAATATGGATAAAAGAAAAAAAGACTTATTTTGAAATGGTTGTTCACTGTCAAAAAAAAGAAGAAAAAAGATGAACACTACAATGCTAAATGAAAGACAAACGTATCAAAATATCACGTAAAATATTAAGTATTCTTTTTATATTAGTACTGCAGTCATATAAAAAAATCAATGAAATTCAAAATGCTGATTCACATTTTATTAAATTTAACAATTGTTTTGAGGTAAAATAATAGTGCATTTTTTTAAGGCTAAACTGAACTATTTTTCTTAAAGTTGGAAAAACAATAATTCACAGCTTCCCCTGCATTTTCACCTATGAAATGATGGAAGTAAAACTTCTAAGGAGTAGCAACAAGCGTAAAAACAACAAAGAGAGCTTGAAATAGAAATATCTGTCCATCTCCTCTGCAAGCTGAGCCAGATTGCAGATCTCCTCTGAGTCCATCTGATCTGTTGTTTACTTGTTGGTTGGCCTGGGAACAATTTGTCAAGCCATTTTTCTATGTCATGGTTATAATTTAGCCCGACAATGCTCCAGTGTGTTTTGGAGCTCATGCATTGAAGTTTTCCTGTGGGCCGGCAAGCATTGGATGATCATTTTTCAGTGTTGTTGAAAATTAAATGGACATCTATCGCTGTCAATACCACCTTTACCATTTTTTGGACTACAAGTTTCACCATCCAAAGAAAACACAATGAAAGGAAAAAAAAATAAAGCAAGCCTCATTGCAGTATAAGTCGGACTTTTGGGAGCGCATTTTTTAATTGTATCAGAAACCAAGAACAAACTCGTTAAAGTAACAAACATAAAATGGTGAATAAAGGGCTGAATAGGCAACGGTTGGCATAACAGTTTTTCAGATAACTAACCTAAAAAAACAACATCTCATACTGTCGTGGTCAGAGAAAAAAACATACACAAGTCGCGCTTGAGTATTAGTCGTAGACTTAGAAAAAGGCCACTTATAGTCCAGAAAATACGGTACATATAATCCCCCCCCCAAAAAAATCAATTCCTCTTTTCCCAATCGAGTTTCTCGCCACTTCATCATAAAAAGACCACGCTTAATATGACTTTATTAAAGTAGAGTAATCCAAAGAACCAATTGGCACGAAAGCCATTTTCCCTGTGCCGCTGTGTTTACGACTGCATACAGAAGGGTTAGCCAAAGTAAATGTCTAATTTGCCCAAGGCCTGTAAACAGACCTGTTGGTCCTGCGAGCTTCTTTTATGGATTATGGGCTTTGTGGTATCTGTGCTTTAGAGCACCTGGAGCACCACAAGCCCAGCACCACTGGGAGTGTGTGGGTGGAAACAGGCGGCGTAGCTTACGGCATGCACAGATAGATTATTGTGGTTTAATGTACACCTTCTGGATGTCACAGATCCACATAAGTCAAGAAAACTTTGTTTGCATAGGCCATTCTGCACACAGTGATGATTCACTCTGCCTACATAATATTACAATTAAAGAACATGGCAGTATGGAACCAATATAGGCAGTGTTTACTTTTAGTGCAGAGCCTCATCCAGTATAGAAATGGCTTAAAATAGTTATCACTTTTATTTTAGATTAAGAAATATAGTGGAAACCTGGTTTTCCTATGAACTCATTCATTCGTTTTCTGAACCGCTTATCCTCACAAGAGTCACGGGGAGTGCTGGAGCCTATCCCAGCTGCCTTTTGGGGACGAGGCGGGGACACCCTGGACGCGTGGCACGAGGAGACAGACAACAATGCACGGCAATTTAGAGTGTCCAACAAGTCTACCATGGATCCCATCTCATTTTCTGAACCGCTTTATCCTCAATAGGGTCGCAGGGGGTGCTGGAGCCTATTCTAGCTGACTCCGGGCCAGAGGCGGGGGCACCCCAAATCAGTGGCCAGCCGATCGCAGGGCACAAGGAGACGGACAACCATGCACACTCTCACCCATACCTATGGGCAATTTTGAGTGTCCATCAGCCTACCAAGCATATCTTTGGAATTAGGGAGGAATCCGGAACCAAAGGAAACCCACGCAGGCCCGGGCAGAACATACAAATTCCACACAGGTGGACCGACCTGGATTGTGAACTGTGAAGCCAATTCATTGAATTAAAATATAAAAAGTTTATCCATCTTACTGGCTTTTTGAACAGAGGTGTTACATATACGGTGTGCATGGAGTGCGGTAGGACTCAAATGCAGGGCAGCAGGTGGACATAGGGAGTGAGAGTGCACTATCATAATCTTAATAATTGACAAGGTTCTTAAAAATAACAAGGACTTAAAAAACAAAGAACAAAACCAAACCTTACAGGGAAGACACAGGGAAATGAGGAGGACTCAACATGGGGAAGCACACATGAACACAAATGTACAAAGGACAATCCAACAAGGACTGACAAATACACCGAGTTTGAATAGACAGACGTGGGTTGACGAGGCAATCAGAAACACCTGGGTCACAGAGGTAGGAAGCAGGAGATACACCAGGCTTGGGGAAACGACAGGTGAACTGAATGGACAATCACAAGGACACAGAGGGAAAAACAACAACAACAACAACAACAAAAACCAAACCTGACCAAACAAATACGTAACAGTAGGACTCAAATCTATTTTCATTCATTTCTTTCACTTTCACTGAATATTATCTAAATTATTCAGTTTCATCACACAGGATGAAATCATATAGCTTAATGTATAGGTACGGGATTTGTGAAAATGTAAATGCCTTCGTTTTTTGTTAGATTTTAAGTGTACTTTATGATATGATTTCATTAATTACTGTAATTCATTTATGTCTATGGGTGGGCCAGAGGGGGCTTTGCCCTCAAATGCCTGTCCCCTCCCACTCAAAGCACAGAAGCTCATAAACCACATTGTTCTCGGGGTTGTTTTCAGACCTTTTAAATTGTCCAACTTGTAATAAACCTTGAAGACATTATGACATGCGGCACTCTGTGGCAAAGTAGTTAAGCTCTTCCAGTGATGTAAGAGTAATACACATTCTGTCATCTTGGGTTTCAATACTACTATTGGCAATTATATTTTTTCAAAGAATGTTCAGAATAAGGCGGCCCGGTGACGAGTGGTTAGCACAGGGGTGGGCAAACTCTTCCACAAAGGGCCACAGTGGGTGCAGGTTTTCATTCCAACCCATTGAGAGGGCACCTATTCACCAATCTGGTGTCCTACAAGTGAAATCAGTTGATTGATGCCAGGTGCTTCTTGTTTTCTGCAGAAATCTCATTGGTTAAACTGTCTGTGCTATATTGGTTGGAACAAAAACCTGCACCCACAGCGGCCCTCGAGGACCGGTTTGCCCATCCCTGGGTTAGCAGGTTGGGCTCACAGTTCTGGGGTCCTGGGTTCAAATCCAGGTTGGTCCCCCTTAGTGGAGTTTGCATGTTCTCCTGCGTGGGTTTCCTTTGGTTCCGGTTTCCTGCCACATTCCAAAGACATGCATGGTAGACTGGTTGGACTCTCTCAATTGGCCCTAGGCACGAGTATGAGCGTGTATGGCTGTCTGTCTCTTCATGCCCTGCGATCGGCTGGCCACCGATTCAGTGTGTCCCCTGCCTTGTACCCGAAAGTCAGCTGGGATAGGCTCTAGCACCCCCTGTGACCCTTGGGAGGATAAAATGGTTCAGAAAAATAATGAATGAATCAATATTCACAATAGTTTGATGAGCAATTGAAAACATGGACAAGACTATTATTGATTATGTGTCACCTGAATGGAGTATCCTTTTGGCTTGTTCAAATTATAGGAACACTAAGGGTAATAATTTAAATTATTTTAGCCATTGAAATGTTTGCTGCCATCACTCCCATTGCAAATGGATTAGACGTCCATCACCGTCAATGGCAAGAATACTAATACGAATGCAAGGAGCTGGCTGGCTTGGGTGAAACTAAAAAGTTGTACAAGGATAAAAGTAGGATTGCTTAAAACTTGAGTGAGAAAAACACAGTTTTCCTCCTTAAAAAAAATTCTCCCTGAAGGCCCATGACCAATATCAGGACTTCTTGCACAAGTTCAAAATATATTCTGCACCACAAGCCTTTGGAACCAGAGTGATGAGCACAATTCTCTTCGTCCTCGAAGCAATCCCCTAGTGAACTAAAGCTGTATTTCTTTTTGCCGTGTCCAGTTAAAACAGTGTTACTGTCGTCCACAGAAGAAACACAATAATGGACATTGCCTCACAAAAGCGCTTGTGTGAGCTAATGCAATTGTGAACAATGTGATGGTTTATATTTAGTAACTCCCATCATTGCACGTGCATTGTTGGGCCATCTCCCTTTAGTCCGACCTCATGCATTATTGGACTAAAAGCTGGCAGAAGTGTTTGCCTACTGCTGACACATGGCACCGGTCTGAAACATTTACTTTATTTGACATGCGTAATGGTGAAAAGCTGTGCTCTTTCCTCTGTGTGCTTCTGCTTAATATTTAAATGGCCCAATCTTATGTTGTGGGACAGAGGCCCGGTTTGGTGGCAGAGAGCAGGAACTGAGCTCAGATTTGAGCGATGGCTGACACGCCACAGCTGCCAGCTGTAGCGTGTCCCCGTTGCCCAGAGGAGATCCATCAGGTCTTGCGCTGGGCAATGACAGTGTTACAAAACGCAGGTAAGAGGAGATATTTGCAGCCTCATGCCTGTGCTGTGACAAATTGATTCGTGTTATCATTTTTTCCACTTATTTTGGAGTTTGGTTATGCTTTTAGAATGTGGATTCGTCCAATCAGGTGGGTCTTTTCATCCTTATGCTGTGGATTTAAATGAGTTCATCACTAGCATATTCATTTTTCATGTATGAATCCCCCCGCCCCCCCCAAAAAATAAATTCATTTTCAACACCCATAACCTTGTCAGGGTCACAGGAGACCATCTAAGCTGAGTTTGGGTGAAAGGCCATCTACATCCTAAATTGGTCCCCAGTAAATTGTAGGACTCACATTGAGACAGAACTATTCGCACACTCAATCCCAATACCACCAAGTGGGAATCAAACCGACGCAGGTGACTACACATGTATTGCACAAATGTAGTGACTACACAATCAGGTGGCTGATACAATTAAAAATGGTTATAAACAGAAATAAACTTTGGTGATGCTCCTGCAAGTACTTTTAAGTCTGTTCTTGTTTTCACAACGATAGACGTCCAATTCATTTAAACCGGAAGGACTGGCTTTGAATGTTCATCTTTTAATGCCTCCGTTGCAGCCAAAGGATTAAATGAGTTAAATTTCATTTATTTGAATTGTTGTGGAATCTTATGTCTTAGCAAAAGAAGTCCATACTAATATTTTAAACTTTTATAGCTTGTTAAGACATTTCAACTCTTAAATTTCTCATTGACGCAATTAAACTCCACTCAAAGTGCACCAGATAAATAAGTGTTTTTATAGTGTGTCTAGCTGCTTGAATTTTACTCCACAGTGCAACTGTATTTCTCCTTCTCTGTATTGATTTATACATTTAAAGTAGCATTTGCCTTTGATTTTTTTCTGTGTAATTATTCAGGTCTGTAATTCATCATTCACTTTTTTATGCATGAATTGGTGCGCACGGGTGTTATTGTGTTTGTTTTTCTTCCCAGTACTTAATAGTTGAAAGAAACTATTGACCGGAGACTTTGGGTGTAAATGTTGTTGGAACAACTTTAATATTTGCAGATGAAATACCTAAAATGCAAAGTATTGATTCTTACACCCTTGGTAAGCATTTTAAAAGTGGTGGAAATTATTCATTTGCAGAAAAACAAAAAGCAAACAGAGAATGCACTTTCATTTATTTAGATTTGCCTTCCCTTTTCAGCAGCAAGTGTGGCTAACACACCCACCACACAGTTCTGAGATTGAGGGTTCAATCCCAGGTTGGTTTTGACCTGTGTGGAGTTTGAATGTACGCCCTATGCCTGCATGAGTTTTCTCTGGGTGTCTGCGGGCATAGTTTTTAGTCTGCTTTTGGCCTGTGATTGAGTGACAACTATTCAGAATGTACCGAGTCTACTGCACGTTGTTGACTGGGTTAGGATCCAGCACCCCCGCGGCCTTCGTGAGGATGAGCGCTTGGAAAATGAATGAATGAACAGTCCCATTTGCTACATTTTCAACATTTTCAAAATAAGGATCAACATCAATTTGTGTTTTAACAGGTGCACTGAAAACTAGATTAAGTGTGAAAGGATGAATTTCTAAATTCCTCTGTGAAATCAGTTAATGAAAAAAAATCTACAGGTCTCGGACCTTGGACTATTAGAGACAAAGATTTAGAATTTGTAGATGATAAAATACTATCGTTAATGAGTACATCACTTTGTAATGATTTTGTTTTCTATTCAGGCATTGGATATAATAATTGCATTCAACATCATGAATGTTTGTTATTTTTGGGGGGTATAGTAGTAGACAAGAAGAAGATATATTAAATCATTCATTAATTTTCTGTATCACTTATCTACACCAGGGTGGATGGGAGGAAAAACACTCGGCTGCCTAATGCTTGTGGTATGATTGTGATTGCGAATGGTCGTCTGTCTCTCTGTGTGCCCAATGGCTGACTGGCGACCAGTCTAGGTTATAGCCTGCCTTTTGCCCAAAGTCAGCTGGGTTAGGTTCCAGCAATCCCCACAATCATTACGGGGCTGTGCGGTGCGGAAGATTAATGAATGAATGAGCTACAACACTTGCTATTGAAGTTTAGGGAAAAAAACAAAACAGATTGTCAACCACGTTAGTGGCACCAATCAAAAGTTACTAGAATTTGACTAGATACAAAATATAATTTTATTTTCAACCAGCCGATGTGAACATAACTGGATACAAAGATCATGTTAGCAAGTGTTGATAAAGCCAAATGTGCAAAATTCAAAAGCTAACCTTTCCTTTTCCGCATTGCTGGTGTACGGATAAATTCGTGCTGAAAGAACAAATCTCTTCCAAAAATACTTGAAGAGAAAATTATATGTTGTTGCATCACAGCCCGCTTTTGCAAATGATTGGTGTAATTAGGTGCAGAAAGTTGGACTGTGTAACGCCAACTCATCTGAAACTGAGCGTGTAAAACACTCAGCTTTACTCTCAAAGGAAGATGGAAGTTTTAGTGCAGTGTAATGTTGTCAAACGCTTAACGCTCCATCATATATTTTGTGATAGCGCTAAGGTATGGTGCCCATATTTAATTTTAAATGTTACATTTGACCGATCGTAACATGATAGTTTTGTAATTTAATGTCTCCTTTTCCATTATGAAAAATCTCTCAATAACCAGGGTCCATGCTGTTAAAAAATATTTAAATGTTGCCAACCCGTCATCCGAAGTCAGCTCAGATATTCATAGTGACATGATTCGTTATACTATGATTACCATTATATAACAAATGGTAATGGGATTTCCCAAGAATAACAAAGTAGGTCAAGATTTAAATTTAAATTGCCTGCACTCTTCAGTAGTCTGGAGTCAGCATTTGTTTTTTTTTCCAGAGGTGTATTTACATACAGAATTTATATGCAACTTCTATAGAGTGTTTTAACTACACAACAGTAAAAAAGGAACTTTTTATAAAAACAATCTATAAAGATTTGTCAAGTACATATTGAATGAGATATATACATTAGATAGATACATTTGTCATCATCTGTAAATATTTATGAATTTTCTGCAAAGCGGCTTGCATTTGGAACTGTATAGTCTTTTCAAAAGGTCACAGTGATTTATATAAAGCTAAGTAGACTTTTTAAAATATTTTTTAAAACGTACCTGAAAGATTAATGGATGTAGTGTTGACATTTTCAGGGCCCAGTTTGTTGTAATAGCACCATCTCTAATGGAGTTGGAACAAGGTCAATGGAAACTTGAACATAATCTCATCTACTACGACTTTGTTTATCACATTTTGTCTAAAATGATTAGTGTCACTGTCACCGGATCATTTCCTTCTTCTCTCTTTATATTAAAACATGTTGAAAAGAGTGCAATAACAACTCACATAATTGAACACAAATGGGCAAATTACAAGATAGTGGCACATTAACACAAGGATGAAATTGTGCGTGACATTTCCCATTTATATGCCAAGCAATTTTTGTAATTGGAGTTAGAATGTCTCTATCATTTTCCAAATGAGTGAAAAATATGATTTAAAAAAATATGAATGGATTTCAAAATTATACTTGTTTTGGTTTTCTTTCTTTGCAGATCTTTGGTGAACAAACTTTCAGCTTCCTTTAACTTGTATGTTTTCTGTTTATAAATTTCAGATGTAATTCACTCCTGCTCAAGAATGCGTATCCCAATGCCATTGACGGAAAAAAGACATCGAACAAATGGTCGCCGTATGCAGTCGATTGGTCGCCGGTCTTTTGGTCGCCGTCTTTTGGTCGCCGGTCTTTTGGTCGCGGTCTTTTGGTCGCCCGGACCGCGACAACGGGCAACCAAAAGACCGGCGATCAAAAGACTGGTGACCAAAAGACCGGCGACCAAAAGACCGGCGACCAAAAGACCGGCGACCAAAAGACCGGCGACAAAACAAGGTAAAACAACACGGTCTACGCATCAATAAAAGCCAACAATGGCCATGAGCAGTTTCACTGAGCCGATGTGTGAGTGTATAAGAGTTTGTATGTACATGCGGTGTCCCTTTAAGAAGGTACGTCAGTCAGGGTCTTAACAAGTTCTCCAACAAAAAACAATAAACGTCCGGGAAATTTGGAGCTTTTCTTTAGCCTAATAATTACTAGGGCATTAAGTATGACTAAATAGTTTGTATTTAGGGAATTTGAGCAACGATTTAAATGGTAATTATCAATATCCTTCTGGGCGATCAAAAGACCGGCGACCAAAAGATCGGCGACCAAAAGACCGACGACCAATCGACCGTGTACCAATGGACGCTACCAAGCTTTCCAGTTTAAATGAAACAGACTTTGACTGCGTCAATGGCAGCTATTAAGTTATCATTAATATTTACAGAGCTGCACCATTGTTTTTTCAGTCCCTGCTTTCTGATTTCCTACGAAGTGTATGTAGGCTCTAAACATCCAAAAGATACTCATTGCAATCATCTTGTGGCCCTATCTTATTATTTCAGGTTTGCCAAATTCACTACTGTGATATCTAAAAAGCAGAAGATACACTTCATGAATACACATGGGGCTATGAAAAAAAAGGAATATTCTTAAAATAACACTGGGGAAAAATGATAAAAAAGGCAAACATAATTTTTCTTTGGAAATGTTATCTATTTTTGCTGTTGTTCATATAGTGCGCTAGATAAACTATAAACATGGTTCAATCCTGATTTATGAACGTACACTCACGATCATTTGAGCCCTTTTACCATTCATTTGAATGAGAAGACTCACAACTTTGAATCAATAGTGTACACTTAGATCAGGGGTCTCACACTCAATATATGGAGGCTGTAGTGTAGAACATAGAGTCTGGATGAGTGTGGGTTGCATTAGGTATTCCACAAAAAGGTTTTTTAAGTATTCCAAAAAGGGCTATATAATTCAGTCTATTTCATTTTAATGATTAGGAGTGAAGTACATGAATATCTCCTCCGAACATGAAAAAGATTGGCGCGCTTCCCTCCCCTTTCTCGCTACTATTTTACATTTTCCTCAGCATGTCTACTTTGTAGTTGAATAATAATATGATATAATCACTTATCTTGTAATTCTGGAGCACTGCAACTTAGCACATACTATAGCACGCATTGGGGTCAAGATGCTCCGTACTCAGCTAAAATATTCTGTCTTCTGCTTTTCTTCAAATTGGGAATGACAGAATTTGAAAAAAAATACATATAATTGGGTAACCGTGTATATTTTCATTTCAGTTAGTGTCATTTGGGAATTTAGCTTACAAAAAAGCACCCCCTCCGACCCCTGTGGGGATATGTGGTTTGTAAAGAACCATGTAACTTTACATTATACTAAAGTTATCTCGTTAATAATTAAAAATGGCATGAGAAATTACTTTTTTGTTGTTGTTTTATAGCTATTAGAAAATTATTAATATTAAAAAAGCCAATAGAACCATTTCCAGAGGCATATTCTAAAGTATTATTATTATTTTTTATAAATTAACCATTTACAAGGGAAAAAATTAAGATTATTAGGCGAGTTTGAATGAAGAGAGTGACACAGCATTGCTGTCATTTCAAAAGGACAGTAGGCTGTACTAAATTAAATTAAATGATGAGTGGGACACATCTTAATTACATGGTATGGATAGTCACTCAAATGTCTGCTATGCTTAATGAACATGTCTGAGGTTATGGTAATTAACATATTAACTAGACCACATTTTTCATTTCTGTCTCAATATTGAAAGTAATTGCTCTGTTTTTTTCCAGCTAAACAAAAAGGTTGCTAATGCCAGAAAATGCCTCTCTTCTTTAAATAACTTTTGCTTTCCATGCTTGAAAAAAATGTTTTTGAGTGTATATGGCAAACTACAACTATCTTTCATTTCTGAAACATATGTAATGTAATCTGCATGGTTAAAGCCAGAAAATTAAATTCCGTAAAAAACAGAATAATCTGTCGGCCAATACAATTAAATGGGATTATGTGGGATTATGCTGGAAATAAAGAAGGGGATGGAATGCATTATATGCAGATTACACTAAACCGTTTAACTGTTTGGTCCTAAATGAGCTTTGTTCTTTATAAGTAAAGATCCATCTGTTCTCAAAGAGATTGTTGTCAAAATCTTTGGATATAAAGTAATGCAAAAATGATGAAGGGAATGATATAGTTACACACAGTACATGAACACAACTTCTGTTGAATAGTTATTTTGTTATCATGACGGGATTGCCGATACCTTCTTTAGTTTGTCATACAAATTAATTAATAGTATTTGAATATTTTGCCTCCCTACTGAAGCAGCGCAGACAGATGGGCCAATGAGGAGGTCGGCTGGAAGAAGCATCACCTGACTGCAAACAACAGATTACAGTTGGAAGAGAACATATTGGTGAAAAGGTGTTGTCTTGGTGGGTCGTAACAAAAACCTGCACCCACTTGGCCATTTCTGGAACGAGTTAGATGTTCTCCCTGGGATTGTGCTGTTTTTTTTCCGGGTGTTCCGGTTTGCTACTAAATCTCAAAAACATGGCATTGGATTTAATGTTTCCTTGAAAGAACAAATAATTTGAATACATTTCAGTATGCTGTGTAGGTTAATATTAGGAACGGCATGCGTCGTAAAATGTGTCAAACAAGAGAGGGATTGGTGGGTACGGTGAGTCACAATTGAATGGGACACATCAACTATATTAAATCCGTTTTATTCCATCAGTTCATTTATGAAACTGAATTGACATATTTAATCCATGTGGCTACAAGAATTTATATATATTTTTTACTTTTCTTGACAAACTTGTCATTGGTTTGTTTTCATCTACTAAGTGTCATCCACAATATGATTACATGCAGGCAAATTCTGAATAACAGCCTTTTTCCTCCACCGCTCTGCTTTCTTCTTTATGGATTGACACATCAATCTGATACCTGTAGGAGAAGCTTGTATTGTTCCGGTATATGAGTGCAAGAGGTATGGTTTCGCTCTGATTCGTGTTCTCGCAAGGTGCCTCCGATTGATAAGCTTAAAAAAGGGAAACATCTCTGGCTCAATCATATATATATATATATATATATATATATATATATATATATATATATATATATATATATATATATATATATATTCGGAGCGGGGGTGCACTTTTTGTTTTGTAATATGGACATGGACCCAGCCAGGCAAAACATGTTATAATACTCATATTGACCAAGGCAAGCCTGCAGCACAGAGTCTGGCAGTTTCGTCAATAACTCTGCATCTACATTTAATGACTTTTATTCTCTCTCTGTACATTGTCAAGTTATTCAACTGGGTTCTCTCATCACATGCTATAACTAGGCCCTTTTAGGTGTAGGGTGTCATGGTTTTAATTCATTTTATTATACATTTGCCTGCAACGAAGTATAGCAATAACATTGGCCTTACTATTAAAGAACGCTTTGTTCACCCTTAGTTATGCGTACATTATTATTATTATACTTGCTTGCAATGATGTATAAGCAAAGAGGAGCCAGGACCACCTGTTTCACAGACCTGCCGTAAGCACTCCACCTGCGCCATCTGCTCTCCACCATGGACACTCCAAGAGGCTGCCTGACGCTTGGTCCTCATCAGTTTAGACTTTTCTGGATGTGTTTTGGTACACATGTAATAGGCCAGGGGTGGGCAAAATATTCCAGAAAGAAAAAAACATGGAATGAGGGCCAAATGGACACAAAGAAATGTAAGGTCAGAGAACCGATTTGGAACTGTGACTAAAGGATCACGGCGATTGTTTACCTTGCAAGTAAAAATGAAACAGGTTCTCTCCTTTCTTAATACTCTTGTTTTTATGAATTTCAGTTGTGATAAACCTGACACCGAATTTTACCAAAAACTAATTTTAAAAAATTATAAAATAAATGGTGGCTTATTAAAAAATGGCCGCCTAAATTGTCCTCTGTATTGTATATTCATCATTTGATTTTATTGTTGGATGAAAAAATATCAAAGAAAGTTCTTGATAGCAGCTCCACCAACAAGTACAATAGAGAACACCTTTTAGGCAGGTGACGATGTGATGTCACACTTCTCAGGAACTGCAAAATTGAACTCGGTAGGTAAACACCATTAGTGTTTTGGCTGCTCTTCATCAGGGCTCCAGGTTCAATGAGTTGTGTGTCATTGCGAACAGACTATAATGTGTAATCTAATAGGACAACATTATTGTGTATGGCAGTGAACAGATTGCTTTCTCTTCTCGTTTGCTTTTGGGAGGAAATATTAGCAAACAGGTATATTTAATTACTGCTGATGTGGATGGATGGATTCGACATCTATCACCACCACTCGCAGCCAAAGGTATAAAAATATGAACGTCCTAGATGGGAGTTTAATGATACAACAGGAAAACACGCTAACTTGCACAACATCCATGCCATGAGACAGTATCTAGGAAAAGTAATATTGCACATTTAAATAACCTTGCTTAAAATAGTGGAGGGTGTCATTAATCTTCATGTCATTGCCAAGGATAAAAGAGAGACATAATTAGAGCTAATAGGAATTTCATTTCTCACTATACTCCAACCCCTCATTTGGTGCTGATGATTCATTTTGTCAATTAGCTTACCAAATGGGTAGCATATACTCCAAAAGCATGCAACAATTATTTCAGACTCATCGGCTGCCAGTGATGGCAATAAATATTTCTTGCCATTGTATATATATATATATATATATATATATATATATATATATATATACAATGGCAAGAAATATATATATATATATATATATATATACAATGGCAAGAAATATATATATATATATATATATATATATATATATATATATATATATATATATATATATATATATATATTTAGGTACTCGGTCGTTTGGTCGCCGGTCTTTTGGTCGCCCGAAAGGTTATTAATAATTACCATTTAAATCGTTGCTCAAATTCCCTAAATACAGACTGCGAATTATTAGTTAATCATACTTAATGCCCTATTAATTATTAGGCTAAAGAAAAGCTCCAAATTTCCTGTACTTTTATTGTGTTTTGTTGGAGAACTTGTTAAGACCCTGACTGACTCCCTTCCTAAGGGGACAACTCATGTACATACAAACTCTTATACACTCACACGTCCGCTCAGTGAAACTGCTCAGGGCCATTGTTGGCTTTTATTGATGCCTAGACCGTGTTGTTTTACCTTGTTTTGTCGCCGGTCTTTTGGTCGCCCGTTGTTTGGGTCCAGGCGACCAAAAGACCGGCGACCAAAAGACCGGCGACCAAAAGACCGGCGACCAAAAGACGGCGACCAAAAGACCGGCGACCAAAAGACCGGCGACCAAACGACCGCACACGATATATTTATATATATATATTTCCCCCCAAATTACAAAGATATACATGGTAGGCTGATTGGACACTCTAAATTGCCCTTAGGTATGGGTGTGAGAGTGCATGGTTGTCCGTCCCCTTGTGCCCCGCGATCGGGTGGCCACCGATCCAGGGTGTCCCCTGCCTCTGGCCCGGAGACAGCAACTTGTTGCCCTTCACACTCCACATCAGAATAGAACCTTGTGAGACAAAAGCAACTGCTCCCACAGCAAAAGTGCACAACCCCAATCATTTATCATTCCCTGAAGCTATTGGACTACGTCATCCAGTCATGGATTTGCTTTTTCTATTCTTTGTCTGTGAGATCTTAAGCAATTTCAGGGTTGGCTGGCTTGGAACACGTGTTTTGCCTGAGGGGAGTAATTTAGTGGGGAGTAGTACGAGAGTACAACTACAGGAAGTAAGTCCTTAAAAAATGTAAAAGCAGATGCAACACAGACTAACTTAAACTGAAATTTTATATTACCAATCTCATTGATCATACTTAATCCGGAACAAATTTATATAAATTGTCTTCATTTTGTAAATTCTTCAACAGTAATTGAATGAAGCCATCGTGATGTCATGTTAATGTGAAAGAAAGATAATCGCACCGATTTTTTAAAACACCTATTATAGCAGCTTCAACAAGTGGGTGAGAAGATAAACGCTGAACTTATGAATATACACCAACACCTACAGAATGTATCACCTTTGGTGTTGTTTTAAAATTGCTATATAATTAACACTTAGCAGATACATATTAAGTGATATAAAAAGTGAGGATGAACATTCATTGGAAAATACAATAATAATGGGAAACTGAATTCAAAAAAACAAACATGAAATTTAAAAAAATAAAAAGAATTGTACCAAAATTGCAAAAATAAGTACAAATAAAATAATTAATATCCTAAAAATCTAAAAAAGGAAGCTGCCATATATATATAAAATATCTGTCTGATGGCCAGTTCCTGGTAATACTGCCAATTCTTTACATTGTTGTCCGCTATTAGAAAAATTAAATTGAGTTTTTCCGAATTGTTAAAGTCTCTTTCTGCTGGAATTAATATGATAGAGGTGTTGCAATAATATTTAGAAGACCTGTGTGACTAACTGAGAAAAAGAATTGTTTCTGTGCTCTGCCTTTAATTAACTGCATCACAACTCTGCCAAAAAAAAGAACACCCAAGTGTGCGGTACTAAGATTCTGCATGAATTACTACACTACATTGTACCGCCAAATTTCTTCATTTCTCTCAATAACGTGTCCTATTTTTTATTCCGAAGGGATTTGGCAGCATCTTGAATACCCCACTTACAATGTCATATTTCAACATCTGCGCAACGGAACGTGCTGCAGCAGAACGCATGAAGACGATGAGGGAAAAGGCAGGTCAGCAGAGATGTGTGTAGTGAGGTAACATTAGCATGCCTTTATAAGTTTTTGTGCATTAGACAGAATGTATGAGTGATTATCTGGGTTTGTGATATACTTGTTACACACATTAACAAGGTTTGTAGGCTTACATCTTAAGGGCTTATTCCAGGCTATATCAGGAGATCATTTATTAAACTGTTAGGTGATGCTTGGGAGGTGTCATCTTTGATGATTTGATTTTTTTTACCCTTTGCAGCGTCTTTTTTCAACACACTGTCAAGACTCGCACGATTGAGGTAGGGGGTGCTAGGTTATATTTGATATATTTCGATACTATAATAATGCTTTTATTTAGTGTAGATGTGTCATGCTGAAATCACCAAATCATGGTGAGAATAGTGTAAAAAACTCAAGGTTGGATCCAGCATGCTAAATGTTTTATTTTTTTTCTTTGGCCATTGAAATTAACCTTTTTTTCTTTGGCCATTGAAATTAACCTTTTTTTCTATGGCCATTGAAATTAACCTTTTTTTCTTTGGCCATTGAAATTAACCTTTTTTTCTGTTTTGGCTTGCTAAAATTCACTTTAATTTAAACTTCTTTAGTCCTCATTGTCTTACAAATGACAAAACTCTGAATATTAACTCTTGAGGGATAATAGCCTAGACAACTAAGGGGGGACTCTTGTGTGTCCCCAAATAGTTTGTTTCTTGGGCGGTCACCCACATTGCACATAGCAAAAATCGGGCCTTTATGACGTCAGACTTTGAAATCAGTGAAGGACAATTGCCATGTTCGACGCAAGGAAAGTATCTTGAATAGACAATTGCACAACTTCAAACAGTATACTAGGTGTTAATATGCAAACATGTGTGACCAGACAACAGCAAGCAATAAACATGGTAATTCATGGGAGGGTAACCGACAATTATGTGGAACCAAAGGCAAGTCAACAGCTTATAATATTGTGCGCACGTTGCAGCAGTTCTCTCGGCGGGTATTAAACAATGAGGTGGAGTGCTGAATCGCAGTTGGATGCCTGCTTCCGCCTACAACATATAAAATATTAAAGGTCTGTTTTGATGACAATAACACTCACTTCTTGCATTTACATACAAAGTGTTTGCCGTCAATGTAATAATGCTGCTGTTTAAAGGCATAGTGATGTATTCCAGGCCTGGCCGCTGATATCTGGGTTGGAAGGAAAGTTTCTGTCATGTGAAAAGTCGCAATAATTACATTGTAATACTGAACACACTAAATAAAATCATGTACAAATTCAGGATTCATTAATAATCAGGGAGGCTGTGTGGTACAGTATGTAGTGAATGTTAGTGTAGTGAGTCTGAAAGAAAAAGATCCTGACGTGTCAAAATAAAGCAATTAATTAAGAAAAGAACAACATTGCTCATGGCGAGAAAATAAACGATATACACAAACAGTGAAGATTTAAAGTTAATCAATTAATCGCTATGAAGTTTTTTGTTTCTATATATTCCCTGTGAGTTCATAAAATGTGTCAACCAGTTCAGAAACATTGCAAGAATACCAAATAGAATCTGAAGATTTACAGTGATTGTCAATGCACACGTGTATTTCCCCTTGTACTTGTGTTTCCTTTGATATATATCCATGTAGCCTGCATAAGCATGTACATAAAACATTTACTTTTCTTGCCACTTTTACCAACTCAGCTCATTTTCTCCATCAAGACACTTTTTCATCTTGACCGCTTGACACCCACCAGTCAATCAGAGCTTGTTTTATGGATGTTTCTTTTTTTCCAGAACAGTATGACCTGCTATAGACAGCATATAAATGGGATCTTTGCTCATATTCATGCCTTAATTAACTTTACGATCCTCTTCTCCTCACACTTCTTTGTTATCAAAAGAGATGATAGGCGTTGTTAGTGCACCACTGCTTTGGCATATTTAGAGAACAGCATGCAAATTCATCAATAATGAACATCTCTTTATCCCGCTTCTGACACAATGTTGTTGTTAATATTTTTAGGGGCTAGTTGAGGATTACGGCAGCGCATCACTTTTGCAAATGGACTCTTCCAATAAGGGAGTGGGGGTCCTGTAAAATGTGTCTCCCTTTGTGATGCTCTTCATGAAGTCTTTTTATATCCTAATTTGTTGATAGTTTAAATAGTGTAACCATGTTCTTTAGTGCATGGTAGTTAGTATTACCATTTGTATTAAAAACAACCATTGACGACCATAGACATCCGCATCCATTGTGATTGGCAACACTTCTTAACGTATTCACTGCCCGTTTATGTACAAGTACAGTTTTCATAAGATATGTACTGTGGGAATTAGTAGCAAAAGAACGCCAACCTTTAATGCAAAAAAAAAACGGTGATCGACAGCCAATCAATTTGGACTGGGATGACATTCCAAATACTAAATTGGATGTCTCTCGCTGTCAATGGTAGCTAAGGAATGAATTCATGAGATAACATCAAAGCAGTTAAAATTTTAGGAAGGTTGTTGTTCCATTTCTTTAGTTATAAGGTTGGTCATATGTTACTGTTAGTGGTCAGTGCAAAAACTGTTTTGTTTAAACACAATAAAACACGTTAGCTCAAAGTTAAAGCTATCTGTTAAATTTGGACCTGCTGTTTTTTTTATTAGACTTTCTCCTTCTTGTTACGCCCCCTCATTTTTCAATAAATGATGCATGAATTTCAAGGAAGAGCAGATTCTACATTATAATAAAAACTGACCTGCTCCAAATGATACATGATGATCCAGTTGTACCATTTAAACATGTAATTTCAAAATCCCCTTTAATAGAACCACATGTGCCTGTTGGTAGGCTAATTCCCCTGAAACATGTTTGTGTGAGCACCAACCCCTAGGAAGCTCTTTCGTAAGAAGCCCCCTCTTTTCTGGATCCAACATATGAAGCCTCATATGATATCATGGGACTTCACAGCCCTGAAAAGATGGAGTCATTTGCATATCCCACATCTCCTGTTTGCCTGACTCACATTCATCTTTAAAGACAGCCTCACTTTTTTTTAAATATGTACGTGATATTAACCTAGCCCCGGTCTAGAACTTAGAATCAAATGGTTGCATTTTCTTGTCTGCTAATTGAAGGCCGGTGTCCTGTGTAAATATCACGTGCCGAATGTGTGATTGTAAGCACAAAAAGCAATGCAGGGTTTGGAGACTCAGCACTTTAACTTTGCCCGATAGGCTGTATTTTTACAGTAGATTGGAAGGCCAGAAAGTAGAGATAACATTTGCAAATGACAGTGCTACTTTTCATTGGTGACATTGAGATCTCCATACTCAATGCTGCCATTCCTGAATGTATCAACTACAATGATAGGAATAGCAGAATATCCTTAAATCAATGTATGTTGCTCAATATTTGTCTCTTTTGCTAATTACGGCAGTACATACTCTGTGAATACTTTTCAAGGTCGTGGGCGAACAGTGTTAAGTTACTTTGAACTCGACCAATGTTGTTATTTAAACAAAAATGATGGGACATCCATCATCAATAATATACATTTTAGCCTGATACTAATTTCATACATCCAGTGTTAAAAGCAAACAATTCCTCAACTGCACAGAATTTACTTTGTCAGGTTAAAAACAATACGTAAAGGTAAAAAAAAAAAGATTAACATAAAATGTTCAACAAACTATGAACGCTTGGTAAGCAAATAAGATACAATGCAATAATACCATTCATTCATTCATTTTCCAAGCCACTCATCCTCACAATTGTTGCGGGACCTACCCCAGGTCACTGTGAGCTCCTGGTAGGAGACACACTGAATTGGTGGCCAGCCACAAGGAGATGGACAACCATTCACGCTCACACTCATACATAAGGGCAATTTAGAGTGTTCAATCTGCCTACCATGCATGCTTTTGTAATGTGTGAGGAAGTACCCAGAGAAAACCCATACAAGCCCAGGGAAAACATGCAAACTTCACACAGTGAGGACCATCTGGGCATCGAACCCTTCGACCCCAGAGCTATGAGGGCGACGCGCTAACCACTCGTTCACCAGGCCGCCTGCAATACTACCATGTTTTGGATATTAAGAGCAAATACGTACTAATTCACAGTAAATCCACAGTCAATTGTTTAACGGTGAAGGGGGGGGGAGGATAGGATACGTGTACATTCCAATAATATAATTACCCAATTTTATTGTGATCTATGCATGAATAATGAACAAGTAGCCATTTTAGTTAATATACTCCACAAGAAGAAAAAACAAGGTACTCATTGCTCTTAGATATTCTTAGAATAATCAGTCATGGAATTGTAGTTTTACTGAATATGAAAGCTGTGCCTTTAATATCTTTTAACAGCTTATAAGTAATAGTTACTGAAAAAAAGACCCAAAGCTAGCTCCATTTACTTTTATACAGGAGTGATTGTATTCCTCAAAATGTCAAACCACTGCTTTCATCTTTCTTTCTTGGCTGCTGGAATTAAATTGGACATTTTTGATAGGTCATCTTCAAACAGGGATGCATTTTTATTTTCTTGAACTATAACTGCATTGATATGATATTTTAGTTGATTGATCACAATAGACATGTGACATTTTACATAATATAATTGACAAAACAATCTATTATACAACAGTGAGCAAAAAGACGGTAAAAGAAAATCTATTCTTAAATCCAAATATTCCTTTTAACATTTGTTCATGGTTTCTTATTATAGAAATATTTGATTTCAATTCTCCTGGAAAACCCATAACAGAGCAATAATTTGTATTTGTAGACTCTGGACATCAGTATGAACCCAAGTCCTGTTAACTAACAGATGGCTGGGAAATTTTGGATGTGCACCCAGACCCCTGCCTCTCTTCCAATGTCATTGAAATGCAAACAAGTGATTAAATGAAGCACAAGGATACCACTGAATCGCAAACAGGCGACCTAACATGCTCAGGCCGTTTCAATCATTCCCAACAAACCCCAACACTGTGATCATCTATAGGTCACCATGGCATGTGGTCTTCATTCATGTCATGCCAATTATACGTTGTGACACTTTCTCTGTGGTGTTTGTTAACATCCCACACGTGAATGAGTGGAGACAAAAACCTTCTAGTACAAAGATGTAGCAGCAGAGCTCTCTACCTCGTACCATAATATTAATTAGACTAAAGTGTCTTTACACTATAGTATTTCATTTAATCTATCACATGGGGGCGTGGGGCTATTACTTTAAAAAAATCGATAGATTGGACTCACACTGAGCCATAGCCAATAGGCCCTTTTCTTTGTAAAATAAAAGAAATAAGAAATAAAAGTGCAAGACACAGTTTTCATCCCATTTCGCTGTTGGCCAGAAAATTACAATTCTACACGGTTAAATACTAGTATTTTTTTTACCCCAACAAATTAAATCGTTTTAGCGGAAAATGCCGATATAAGCCTAATTTTTTTTTCATTCAACTGAAGGATGAATTTAGTAAGTCGACAGAAGTAAGTGGAGCAGCGAGTAGGTTGTCTATTCTATTTTTATTGTTAGGAATATTTTCAACCGCCTGATGTTGTAGTGGTTCACTTGCCTAGCTTTGGTTTGGGCAGGTGCGGGCTTGATTCCTACTCTGAATGGCTGTGAGTATGAATGCTCATCTGTGTGTGATTGGCTGGCAACCAGTTCACGGTGTCCCCGGCCTGCTGCCCATAGTTGACTGACTTGAGGCAGATGTGCTAATCATTCTTTTGCCAGGCCCTCCTACATCTGATTATTTACTATATTCTGTTGAAATTTACACAAAAATTAATGTAATTTGCATGAAATACATGTATCTTTTTTTACAATATTAAAGTAACTTAACTATTTAACTACATGATTTTGATTTGTGCGCGTTGATGCTTATTGATTAGTAAATTTTTTGTAGCAGTCCTAGGTGGCTACAAATGTCATGAGAAAAAACTAAGTTTGCCCTCCAAATGTTAAGAAGTAGAGAGTTCAAATATTTTTGTTAACATACTTTTATACAAGAAGTGCAGGTTAAACTACTATGGAAAATACCATAAATCATTCTTCGACAAATGTTTAAAATGCTTCTTCGATGATATTCGTGTTTTTTGGTTGAAAAAAAATCACCGACATGTATTTCTTATAAAGCATGCAAATGGTCATCGTTAATTATTCAAGCATGCAGGTACATTAGAAAAAAATACTTGAGATGCTCAACACAACATCTAGAGCTTTTGTTTGTCTGGTTAGTGCTATTTGCTCACCCCCGGAATGTTTTCGTTTCCATGGATACGAACGTGGGTGTTGCTGTTGGGGACTCAAGGGAGACCTTTTTCTTACGCGGGTTCTGTTGCACTAAGGGTGTACGTTCACCATTGCAGTTGTGGTGCTGTTCTTGGAAAGGGTGATCATTTACAGTCTAAAGATGGTGATTCAAAATCCAGCCACTGTAGGATTTTCTTTTCTTTTCTTTTAAAAATGTTTGAAAGCATGACTCATTGTGCTTTTATCATATATTAATTTAAAAGCAGTCTTTGCTATTGAAATCAATTGTTGCCTGCTTTTATATTAATATATGGTCTTTGGTTATAATGTTACTTGGTGTATACTACTTTGGAATGCACTTAGCTTTGTGGAATATAGAAAATGTACATGCTTACAGACATTTAGTCACATTAAGCTTATGTATATATTCATTCATTCATTTTCCATATAACTTATCCTGACATGGGTGACTAGGGGTGCCGGAGCCTATCCCAGCAAACACATGGGCAGCAGATGGGACACCCATTCATGCTCATACCTATAGGGCGATTTAAAATGTTCAACCAGCCAACTGTGCATGTTTTTGGAATGTGGGAAGAATCCGGTTTATCCAAAGAAAACCCATGCACAGAGAACAACCAAACGCCGTACATTAAGGTGGGAACCCACAGGGGTTGGTGAATTGGTGCGGTGCCCAGCCAGGGCACAAAGAGACGGACAACCATTCACGCTCACACTCATACTAAGGTGCAATTTAGAGTGTTCAACTAGCCTACCAAGCATGTTTTGGGGATGTGGGAGGAAACTGAAGTGCCTGGAGAAAACCCACGCACGCCCGAGGAGAACATGCAAACTCCACACAGTGAGGACCTACCTGGGAATGAACCCTTAAACCCAGAACTGTGAAGCCGACAAATACTTGCATGAAATTATGTTAATTCATTTTTGCTGTGAGCAGTCATGATACAATAAAAGTTTTATTTTTTAAGTGCCACGAAAATACAACATAACTATATTTTCTAACATTTCTTGATCATGCTTAGGAGTGTTTGTTGACAGAAATAAAAATGACCTTTTCTGAGATATAATGACCCAAAATACACAAACATAAAAATATTTTGGAAATGAACTTTGCATCCAAGTGAAACAAAAATATCATACAAATTTGGAAAATTTGATCAAAATCTGCTGAACAGATTTTAAATTTACAGTACCAGTTGTCAGGCCAAGGGTTGGATGTGTCGGTGGATGAATGTGCCATCTAATTACAATCCCAGCATCAGACGAACGGAGCAGCGGCAGGTGGCGCTAGTCATTATCACCTATTATAAAGCCAGCTGGGGTTTCACGTTATTTGATCGACTCTCAGTTCACTGTTAGTGCCTTCTCGTGTTTTTGTATAGTATGCTGGTTACCTGATCTCCGATTTCGCCACCACATTGCAGACTCCGCGGCTTTCGACCTTTAAGCCTGTTTACTGTCGGGCCTGACCCACGCCTTGTGCTTATGTCCAAGCTTGCCGCGCTACATACAACACTGTTGTGTGTGGCATCATTGATTGCCTTCTCCGTCTGGGGTCGTCTGCCCAAGACCGTAACACTAGCTTTTGCTTGAACATGTTTATTCCACAAATATGTGCATTTTTTAATGCCAGCAACAAACAAATAAAACATTTTTTAAACAATACTGAGCACACTTCTAAATATGTCATCTGTTATCTGGCATAAATGGCGATGGACGTTCTATTCGTTTCAAGTGGGAGAGTTGTTTGCAATCATTTGGTGGCAGCCTCTCCCAGTTCAAACGTATTGTACGTCCATCATAGTCAATGGCACTGAAACATGATTACTCGTAAAAGGTTGGCAGTTACAAACATGGAGCTTGTTCATTATATTGCAGTGAGCCAGTTACTAGATCATTGCAGAAAAAAATAAGATAGCTCATTTTTAGAAGGATCCTAAAATATAATTGCAAAGCATTTGTGACAACTGTGATGTTAAAGATGACGGTGATAATATTTACGCCTGTCTTATCATTGCCTGTAATTCACACAGTTCGTAGACAGCGCGTGAATTATATGTATATATTGTAACACTTAAATATTACTGTTACAGGCCGTCCTTGGTAAGAATACACCAAAGAATGATGACAGCGATCATAACACTCTACCTATTAGAGTATAACAGTATGTTGGTTGAAAAAACAAAAACCCACAAGGTAAATTTTGAATCGCTGTCAATTTATTGATCCAAACACACAGGCCAAAGAAAATGTCATGTCAGTGGCCACCTAAAGCTCTGCTTAACCTATTGATTGATCAATAGTTTTACCCAAGCTCTTGATAATGGAGAGCGATTCATCTTGGCTATATTTTCCTTGCTTAAATGAAAATTTATCTCACAATGCTCTCACCTCTGAAGTCATACTGAAAATTATACATGTTAGATTAGTTCTGCTTCAGCTGATTTACTTCAATGAAAAGGCAGCTCCTCAAATGCTTCTCTTCGGGGGAACATGCTCTATCAACACCAGTTAAAGCATCTGTATTGTGCAAATAAACAAGGGCATTGAATTGTTCAGCAATTGCAAGCAGTTTTTTAGATTATGTTTTTTTTCCCCACTATATTTTTGTATGAATAGTAACAGATGTTTGCCTGACTTCAATACGGGCAGAGGGGGATTAATTCCCTCTCAATGGCAGTGTGACCGTGAATGCTCGTCTATCTGTGTGTGTGCCCTATGACTGGCCGGCGACCAGTTTAGGGTGTAGTTCGCCAAAGCAACGTGCGATAGGCTCCAGACACCTGCTATGATAAGGATAAGTGGTCTTGAAAATCTACTGGAAGTATAACCTGACAGTAACATATTAAAAGTTAAATGTGAAAATCCTGCACCTTTTATTTGACTTCACCACATTTATAGTAGATATTCAGTTCCCATTTATTTTTTCATTTTATGAATCTATGTGAAGTGTTAGGTCAAGCCCACACAATTGCACAGCATGGTTAAAATTGTGAAGGAAGTAATTATTTCAATGGTATTTTCCAGCCGTATAGTCATTAAAAGTTTATCAATTTTCTACAAGCCAGAAACGAAACAGTACACAATTGTAGCTCTTTCTACTCATGAAAACTTGGCTTTAAAGGGTCACTTTGCTCAAAATTTGCTCATTTTCTAACCTTGTAGTGTTTATGGAAGCAGGACCCCTTAGTGGGCAAGTGGTAACTATTTTTGACAATTAAAAAAATACTAATTATTTTATTAATTGTTTTATTATTATGATCAATTAATTATAATGATCAATTATAAAATGAAAAAAACATTTGAAAATTAATGAAATGTTATTTAAAAACCATTATAAAATGCATTTTGGGGGGGAAATTGTGTAGTAATGCGTTCCTCTACTAGCCAGTCAATTTTTCTGTTGATTTAGGAGCTTTCTGGACGACTCCCTGTTCATTTTTGGTCACTTCATATTAATCTTGGATTGTTCGAGCATTTCAAAATCACTCCCAGTTGATCTTGGAGTGTTTCCCTGAACTACAGTTAGGAGACCCAATGTTACTTTATTTATTTTTTTCTTTTTAAATTTAATTTCATAGTGTGGTGGTCCGGCGACTCGAGTGGTTCGGCACGTCGTCCTCACAGCTCTGGGGTCCTGTGTTCAAATCTAAGTTGGTCCACCTGTGTGAAGTTTTCATGTTCTCTCCGACCCTGGGTGGGTTTTCTGTGGGTACTCCGCTTTCCTCCCACATTCCAAAGACATGCATGGTAGGCTGGTTGGACACTCTAAATTGCCGCAGGTATGAGTGTGACTGTGAATGGTTGTCCGTCTCCTCGTGCCCTGCGATTGACTGGCCACCGATTCAGGGTGTCCTCCGCCTTTGGCCCAAAGTCAGCCGGGATAGGCTCCAGCACCCCGTGACCCTAGTGAGGATAAAGCGGTTCAGAAAATGAATGAATGAATAAATGTCATAGTCTTTAGTAAAAGTGTCTCATAAAGGGTAGTACCAGGTAGTAAATGGTTTGAAGTCACAGGAAATACAATTTATGACACACAATGTAAATAATACAGTTAATTCCGAAATTAAAAAAACAAACAAAAGTAATTGAAAATAAACTGTTAATAAATTACCATTATTCACTGCCAGACTTTCATGTTCAAATGGATTGGACGTCTATCACAGTCAAATGGTCAATTCACTAAGTTTAAGAAAACATGGACTTTGGATGACAACTGAACTGACACAATTCAGCAAAGTGGGAGTTAAGAAGAGAAAAACAGACTATTCAGCATTTCCAGACAATTATTAAAAGTTTCCACAGTGTGTGGTGTCTACCAGATTCTTACTTAGTCATGCCAGTGGTGGAAATATTGTATTGGTCACACTTAGGGGTAATACCGCTATTAGTATTGCCGTTTCTGGAAAATGTTCCACTTCAATTTGCAGAATGCTTTCAAAACATATCTACAAAGCTCGAGTCTTGTCGTTGCTGCCTTTCAAAGATGGAAATCCTGCCAGCCAGTATGAAATGGCAGCGAGCTTTTTGAAAATGTGAGATGTGAAATGTCTATGTTAATGCCAAGTAGCAGTCTGGCATGAGCTCGATGAGAGAGAGAAATATAGACGCTTACAGAGGGTAAAATAACTCCACTGTGTGATACAAAGCAATATTCTCTTTGGAATTAATGCACTGTCTTTTCTCCAAGAGCATCTGATTTAGTGTTGCTTGCCTTCCTTACCCACGCTTTTTCTGTCCTCCTACTTTCTCCATCCATCTCCTCTGTTTCCATCTAACTCACCACCACAAGCAGCAGCGGGAGGAGCACCACACTTTCCTTTCGCCTCAGGCTTTTGTTAGACTGTATTTGTGGCGAGTGCATGGAGGGAACGAAACCAGACTCAAGTCAGGAAGTCTGATTGGGGAGGACGAGAGCCTAGCGACATGGAAAATTAGACTGAGACTGGGTGGTTATGAGAAACTTGAGTGAAAAGCCATCCTAAATACTTCCTAAATTAACATTGATAAAATTTTTGTAATCCGATCACTTTGGATTAAATCATGGTCGGATGCACTTTTTTAATGGACCCTAAAAATATGGATCTGATTTGGACTTGTGCATTCATGCATCAGAGTTTTGATTGGAACAAATTCTTTTCACATGCACAGATTGAACAAATTTACTTGCAAGAGTAATAAAGGCAGAAGACGCCAAGCGAGCGTCAAAACATCGCTATATCCCTTTTGCTTGTTCCAAATAAAAGCTTGATTTGAATGGGCGAGATCAGGTCAGAATATTCCCAATGGGGTCTGTACAGGAAAAAAAATCTGCCTAATGCTAGAAACCAATCGATAGCATGAAGTCTTATGCTTGAGCCAGATTACATGATTATTTAAAAAATATTTTTTGTCGTTCTTGGCGATCACACTGTCATATTAAACAGCATGGTGTCATGGTACTGTTGTTATTCTTACAATGGACGTGTGTGTTGACACCCTCCAAGACCAGACCCTGCCTGATCATTGCGGACTGGCGCGAAGAGCGCAGTCTGACAGCTGCTGTTGTGGCGAAGCCGGTCAAGCAGCTGTCAATCAGTAATGGAAAAAACACTTTGTATCATAATATTGATGGTCGTCTGCTGTCTCTACTTGTATCAACACATTCGCTATGTACATGATGGAAGAATTGGATTCACTTTTTATTTTGCCTGTGTGGGCTGGAAAAACACAAATGTGCGTCCTGATCCGCAGTCAACGTGTAGGTGCCACGCGCCGCCAGTAAAACAAGTGAAAGCGAGAGCGTGCCACTAAGAGCATGATGCTGGTCACGAAGTTACGCTATTGGCCAGTATTCCTCAACAAATAGTAGCAACATGTACGACATACTTCACACTAAGCGGCATGACAACCAGACATTGTGATAAGCCTATGAAGTGATTCTGAGGCATTTGTGATGCCAGATCAGCAGTGAGTGGGTATGTCACAGTAGACGAGGCGTTGTACTCCTGAAGGGACAATTTTTAGCTCCATAAACATTGCAACATGTGATGCATGCCGTAGTTTGCATGCATGTGGCTTTGCGGTTGATTTAGGACACTTAGGCTACAGGTGTCAAAATGGTGGCCATGGCACCAGATTCATTCATTTTCTGTTGCGCTCATCCTCAAATGTGAATACATTAAAAATACAAGAGAATATCTCCTTTTAAGATGCTCAAAAATAGGATTTGGACAAATCTTAATGTCTAAAACTATTCTATCTGAGCTGTGAAAAGCTGTGAAAACATTGCATGTCAAAAATTGCACACCTCACTTATGCAATTATTTAAAGTCAATATGTTTTGAAAAAAAAGCTTTAGTGCTCTGCACCGAAGTTAAACTTTGTGAGAAATGACAATTTGGTGCCTCATCTGAGTGGCTGAAATAAGAAAGAACAAATGGTAAATGAATCAAATATGAGAAGGTCACTGTGTTTTCCAGCCCGTTGCTCATCCTAAACGGTTCCCCGTGGATCTTAATGAGGATGGATGTGCGCTGCACAGGACTCTGGTCTGAGTTCAGCCAGTGACAAAAAAAACCAAGCGAAGGGCAAACAAGATGAGGAAAGTTGAGTTAGAGGAGGGACTGATGTTTCAGATAAACGACCATGAAGGATTTAGTGCGGATACATAAGGGACTAAACTCGGTTTATGAAGTGGAAGGACGTTAAGGGTCTTCATTGTTGCTCTGACAGAAACAAGCGTCCAATGGGGATTGTTTTATTGCTTGTAACTGCGGAGTCAACAAATGTTTACGTAGGGTAAACAATACACCCTTAATCCAAGTCTTAACAAAGAGTCGGCACACTGAAGCAACACTCCATTTTTGGCATATCCTCTGCGGATCCATAAATTGTAACCAATCCCATTAAAGGAAGGTTATTTGAAAGTTATTTGTAATTATTAATCCTGCTTAGCGAGAGCAAATTACCCCGTTTTCCAGTGAAAGCAAAGGCAGGAAATCTTAAACATTTCAAGGTAGGGTTATAGGAATAAAGGTGCTATCTCATCAAGGTGATAGGGATTGTAACTGGCCAACTGGGATGATTTATTAGACTTGACTAAGTGCATAAAGTTAGAGGTCTATATCTACATTAAACAAAAGGACACCCGATATCTTTCATGATTCATGAAGACGAGGTTGCGAACAATTCAAGGTCAGACAGATAACTATATGATGGTGGATGATGTCCTCTAAAATCAACACTTTACTCACATTCATTCTAAGCCTTGGCATTTTCTATGAGCTGGATGAATAAATGAATGGCAAATTTGATCAAATGGATGCACTGGATGCAATATGGATGAAGTATGATTGTTCACATCATGAAAAGCAACTGTTTCAGTTTGTTCTCTTGTAAGTAAACCTTTGTGAACTTTTAATTCATCTCAGCCTTTTAATAATACAGGTGGGTAATGAACGCTAATGAAAACAATAACTCTATCTGTAATTGTTATGCTTTACCTAAACTGCAATTACAGCGCCTGTTAATGAACATGGAAATGTGAAACAGCAAAATAGTCAGAATCA
This sequence comes from Stigmatopora argus, assembly GCF_051989625.1. Taxonomy (NCBI): domain Eukaryota; kingdom Metazoa; phylum Chordata; class Actinopteri; order Syngnathiformes; family Syngnathidae; genus Stigmatopora; species Stigmatopora argus. The sequence continues at coordinate 15,076,233 of NC_135391.1, read as the reverse complement.
TTTCCCATATTGTGCTAATATTAAGGTCTATACAAAAGCAACTCTGTGTACAGATGCAGATTATAATAAAAGTGAAGCATATAGGTCATTTATTTCATCAATTAGGAGCCTTCAAAGTGCGTCATGTCTGGACTAATTAGTTAGTTAATAGTGACAGTCCAAGGTAAACTTTAAGCAACCACTTTTGTACAATTTCGAGTCTTCATTTACCCTGAAATGGATATTTTAAGAATGCGGAGGTAGATGCAAATTCCACTGATAAGGTTGCGAGCCTTAACTTCTCGGTTAGATCAAATTTAACCATGACAAATGCTGTCAGCACACTGCTTGCTTGAGCCAGTTCAATTGTACTTCATTTGCTAACAGCATGCAATTTTATGAGAGCTGATGCTCTACTATACGGTCTCATTTTTTAAATTGAGGATCGATTTTGACCAAGTATCTGGGTTCTAAGGAACAATTTTCACTCATCTAGGCACCTCAGATTTAACCGTGGAACTGCAGGGCATTAAAAGAGGTCAGAGAGCGGCTGCATTACTGATGCTGTATTTATATTATAAATAGTATTGCATGATGCAAAGTGGAAGAAAGAAAATTTTAACCCGAATGTGCACATTGTGAATTGATTAGGATACATCACTGTAACCCTAAATATATCAATTTTACTTTAGCTATGTGATTTTAGTGTCTTTTCTTGTACAGCTGGAGTACATTCTGACTAAGTTATGTAAAAACTGGCTTTGGGAAACACTGTAAAATTATGTAATCTCACAGTAAGATTAAGATCCCTAAACCTTCAAAACAAATGTCTATTTTTTTTTAAACAATCATTATTGCAAATGTATCTGCAAGGGGCAATATAAAAATTACTATTATAGAATCTAAGGGTTTTTCCGTACACGAAAACATTCATTTTCTTTTTGAAAATTAGAATTTTCCTAGGAAACAAAAATAACTGTACTGAGATAAAACTTCTTCCTAAAAAAATAGCACACTCATACCAAAGGGCAATTTAGTGTCCAACTAGTCTACAATGTGGGATTGAAACCGGAGTACCCAGAGGAAATCCATGCGGGCCCGGAGAGAACATGCAGACTCCACAAAGGTGTACCACTCAGCCAGTGGTCCGCCCTGGTGGAGCAAATTATTGATTTAATTAATGTTCTTTAATTCCTGCTAGCCCTCCCACTTAAAATGGATTGGCCATCTAGGACTGTAAATGGAAGATAATGTGTTATCGCTGAACCATGTTGTATGTAGAAATACGTATACAAGAAAAAAATATATATTTTTAAAAATCAACATATATATGAAAAACAGAAAGTCGGAATCAGTTTTGGAGGCCAAAACACGCATCGATGCAACATTAATTCTTATTGTTTAAAATGTCCTCAGTCAAGGTTGTTTCACTTGATCGTGCTTTTGCTTCTCCACATTTATTGCGGAGGGACCACCGGAAGTGCATGCTAGCTAACTTGACGCTTTTCCATAAGATTTGCGCTCAAGCGCGCACCTCTGGCTCCACTCACTGCGGTAGTAGCGGGTCATCCAGGCGGGAAGACAGCGCGTAACCAAGCTCCACTTGTTCCGACCCGTCTCTTCACTCCACTTCAGGACCTAATTAAACAGGACATATTCATCACCTCCAGTGCTCTCTTTGAGGCAGGCGAGAGGAGAACTTTTGGTTGATTTCGTCGTGATTTTTTTGCTCCGCTCCTATCTTTGACGAAGAAGCTCGTGCTTTCTTACTGAGAGAGGATGGGACCGCTCCTCCTCTCCATCGCCCTGTGCGTGAGCGCCGCTGTCCCGCAGCATGTGATAGGTGAGTGGAAAAAAAATAAAATAATAAACAACAACAACATCAACAACAAAAAAATAACAAAAAAATCAAAGACTGTATGTTTCGATTGTAAATAGTGATTGTGCTTGAATCCTGTGCGTAATTGGAATTGCACCGCATTGACCTATGCCTGTATAGTACCCTATTTCCTTGTTATTTTCAAGAGAGTCGCATCAAAGTAAGCAAGGAATTTACCCCGGGTTGCTTAGTTCTCAGCCAACTGGCTGTTCAAATGCACATTTCAGGACGAATGCTCTGTTAGGCTGTGATGGGCTTGGTGGTGCCCCTGGTTAAGAAACTGAACAGACAGAAATACATGTTTTAATTCTACTTAAAATTTGGATATTTGTGCAAAAAATAAGGGTTATTTAGATTGAAACCTCTTTTTTCAAAAGATGCGTTTGAGAACGATGTGAGTACAATGGAACACACAATTATGCTTAATTACTGTGTAGATGAAGGCTAATAATATTTTTCTCACACACTATGGGTCATTATTTCATATTCTGTGGTTGTACTCCTGGATTTCTCCAACAAATCCACTGTCATTGTTCTGGACATCCTGGAACCCATTTTCTATATTTTACACATTCCACAGTTCTCTCATAAAAATAAATAAATACAAGTAAAACAGACAAAAAACAAAGTGGGAAAAAACAACCCCAAAAACAACAACAAAAAATGCAACAAAAATGCTCCTTGTCTTTCCCAGTCTAACTTTAAAACAGTTCAGATAATTTAGAACGGGGTGGCAAGTCAGGTTTTCGACGGCCCCTATCTAGCCTGTTTTTCATGTCTCCCTCCTCAAACTCACCTGAATGAAACGATCAACTCATCAACAATCTCCCCACAAGCCTGATAACAATCTTGATTATTTGATTCATGTGTATTGGAGAAGTGATGTATGAAAAACAGACTGGCTAGATGCCCTGTAAAGGACGGGGTTGTTGACCCCTGCTTTAGAACATATTGGGAACTATTTTTCACAACACAATTGTGACTGAATACACAATGGATTCATTCTATTCCATTTTATTCAACATTTACATTATGCCACTCTAACAGAAATATATACCATCGAATTGTTATAGAATATTTACCTGCTTAAGCTTGAATTGAACCCTCCTTTTCCATCTTTGCCCCCTAGTTGCATAGTGACCTGACGCTGTAATATTTCTAGCGTGTGTATTTACTAGTCTGTGCAAGCCAACCTGTGGGATTTGCTGTAGAAACACATACGTAGCATAGCCCTGCACGGAAGTGGGTCATGATAGCTTTTCCGTCTGTGCACATTTAGTAACATTCATGCCTCAGGAGTCACACAAGCACAGGTCCTGAGGCTCACTTAAGCCTCTCAGTGTCAACTGTGTGGTCGACTCATGTAATGAACTCATGGTTGATGAGTTATCCTAATTAATCATTGGTGTTTCATGTTTAAAAACTAAGTGAAGCTGTTTGGAAGTGTTCCACCAGTTCTGAACAAAATCCTATTGCATGGAACCTTGGCCTCATTAGGGATTCTCTCTGTTGACAACCTGCTCATGCTTATTCTTCGCTCGAGGTGGTAAGTGTCCTCTGAGAGACAGACGCTAGCAAACAGCCTTTGGGGAATATCATAGCGTGTCTTTGTCCTCCAGAGCAAATTGATGTTGTGGAATCGTTCGCCTTCAGGTGAAACAGACTGCATTGTTTTGAAGCGAGCATGCCTTTCCCTGCTTGGTTACTGGTGCCGAGTCGCACGTATTGTTTAGGATCCTGGCTGTCCAGCTGCACAAGGCGGCACAGGACGGCACCCATGAGCCCCCAGTCGGCGAGTGCAAAGATGCTTTTATGCTTGGTTAGAGAGGCAGTTTTAATGAACATTATACGTCCTTTGATAGTCTGTGAAATCAGAGTCTCTTAGACAAACAACAGCAATCTGGAAGAGCAATGTTGCATTTTTTTTGTTTTTGTTTTATTGTCGAGTCATACCAAGTAGTGTGCTGTTTGACACTGTACGGGTTGCTCGACTCATTGGCTGCTATCGACGGGGCTAGAGTCCAATCCATTCTGGGTGAACTGGCAGTGATGATTTGCTGTCAGCCTCTCTCAGTTAAATTGGATAGGACGTCTAGTGCCGTGAATGGCAGTCAATCAGTTAAGCATCCATTACCATAAAGAATGTCATTATGTTTTTGGGGGGATAAGCAAAAGTCACTTGCAGATTAACATATTTTAGTCTGAAGCCGGATTTAGCACAACCACAATGAATGTACATTGACCCGATTTTTCTACACCCACAATTGTAACCTCGGTACATAAAGTACTACGAAATACAATACCAATACCGATATATCGGTACCAATGCAGCACTAAAAATGTAGTGTTACATATCTAGTTTCCAACTGCCAGACTTCCTACCCAAGATACCTGTTAGCTACACATGCTGGCTTAAAAAAAATGCAGCACTTGTCACCTTTTCCAAAGCTTATTATATATTCCAATTATCCGTTCCTGTGAATTTACATGAGTTCATCAATGGTAGACGTCCAATCCATTTTGAATGAAATTGAATGCCGCTATTGTCATTATACAAGGACAATGAGCTTCACCATAAAGTGCACACATAAATAAAAAGATTTATATACAATAAAAATGAAGTGAGGTAAAAAAAAGGTGACTAAAGTGGTTAGAATCATGTGAGGTAGCTATGGTGTTTTAGTGCAAGTATCAAAGTGCAAGATAAAGATTTGCAGTGCTAAGACTGAAATAACATTTTGAGAACATGCATTTTACATATGCAATGCAGTGACAGTAATTAATTGAGTCTAGATTAGGTCCTCGTTGCAAAACTCGAGTTGAGTATGGTGACAGCTTATGGGAAGAAACTGTCTCTGAGTTTGTTTTGGCTGGTACGATTCTTTAGTGGCGGCCCAGTGGTGTGAGTGGTTTGCGCGTCGGCCTCAAAGCTCTGGGGTCCTGGGTTCAAATCCAGTTCACGTCCACCTGTGTGGAGTTTGCATGTTCTTTTCGGGCCTGCATGGTTTTCCTCCGGGTGCTCCGGTTTCCTCCCACATTCCAAAAAACATGCATGGTAGGCTTATTGGACACTCTAAATTGCCCCTATGTATGAGTGTGAGTGTGCATGGTTATCCGTCTCCTTGTGCCCTGCGATTGGCTGGCCACCGATTCAGGGTGTCCCCTGCCTCTGGCCCGGAGTCAGCCGGGATAGGCTCCAGCACCCCCTGCGACCCTATTAAGGCGGTTCAGGAAATGAGATGAGATGGCCCTACTTGCCAGACCTTACCTGCTGCTTAGCAGCCTGAAGAGGTGGAATCTGGGATTTGTATTGTCTTTTGTGATACTCTTTGCCCCTCCTAGTCACTGGGAGTTGTAGATAGTGGACAAGGAAGGTAGGGATCAGCTGATGATCTTTTCAGCTTTAAGTGGAGTGAATTAATCACTATTAGACACCCAATTCATTTGAAGTAGGAGAATAGCAGCTACCTCCCCTCCCATTTCATGTGTTGTTAATGGTAGCCAGTGAGTTAAGCATTGTCTGAACAAGCCATGACAGCAATGATTTTACATTCAAGTGAGTATGCAGGAATTTAGTATCCCCCAAAAATATATATATGCTCCACAAAAAAACATAGTATTGTTACAGTATTGGGTTCACCCCACATACCGAGTTATTGGAATTGTTATCAGGACCCAAAAAATGGTATTGATATTAGGTTTCAATATAAAAAAATGTAATGGGGCTTACGCTTACATTTTTTTTACATTACGTTGAAATTCTGAAGTGGAAAAAAAATGACTGGTGTCTCAAATAGTGACAGATGATAATCTTTTGATAAGCTTATTACATTTAAGCAAGTGAATTTCATAGTTTAAGTACAGGTGACTTTGAATAAGAATGACTTGTGGCTGACCTCTACTGTGGCCTTCACTCTGCTTTTAAATGTCACAGTCTTCAATCAGTTGAGAGAGGTCATGCCACTGTCAAGATCTCCTGCCATGAAACTCAAAAGAAATCAAAGCCACTTATTGAAGGACAAGTCATAGTTAATGGCTTATCACAATTTATGAGTAAATCTTCACAACGTGCTCTCTCATCAACGATCAGTGGGTTCACTTTGTTCACGTAACTTGATTCCAGTTAGGCTTTGGAGGAGATTTTGTTTGTGGGTGATGTTGACAAGTTAATGGATACAGTGCTATTTGTCTTTGTGCCAGTCATGGCTCTGTTGTCATGCCCACATTTCAAGCTTGACTGATTAGAAGGACACCAGACGGACACTCATGGAGAATGCAAGGACACATCCGGAGAAAGTACTTATCAAGGGACTTTAATTAGCTCTGAAAGGAACACGGATGAAATAAAGTATTGTTGGAAATACTGGTCGTTATTAGTTATTGCTTACTGATTGGTCTGGGAGTTTTCAAAATAGGAAAATAAACTTGTATTTTTAAATTCCTTGATTTGTCAGTTTGGCTCTTAAATTGAGCTGTAAAGTATATTTTTGCTTATCAACAAAAATAGCTAGATTTTTCTTTTAAGAACGGAATAGTGAGAGTTATGAGAGGTACTTCAGCTGAACTTATTGCCTGCTATTGATGGCAATAACAATTGACACCTCCCAGTCAAATTGAATATTTATTTGGATCTTTTAAAAGTAGAAGATCATATCTTTGGCAAATATTTAATGCAGTCACCGGTCCTGAAGGCAGTGCAAGGTCATTCCTTTCAATTCAGTCACAGAGATTAATTTTCTCATACTTGAAGTGTGCAGGACATGACTGCACAATGAAGGCATAAAAAAATCCTAAACAAATGAACAAAAAGAATGCTTAACATATTTGTATTTTAGACAGAAATTTGTGGACTTACACATTTTCAGAGACCCAAGCAAGTTTTCTTCTCGTTAATTTCTTACACATTTTCAGAGACCCAAGCAAGTGTTCTTCTCTTTAATTTTGTGGATTCAATTTCCTGTTTTTGCCTACAGAAATGCAGGTTTTGAATCTGGTGATCACCGAATTCATCACCGGGTGCTTTGAGAAATCACTGAAATGTCTTGCAATAGATGGCAGAATGTATAATTGACATGATGATTAAAAAAAAAGAAAGAACGCAAAGGAACATTTAATCAAGTCCTAACAATTGATGTGAAGTCCTTTCTATATTTCAAAAATTAAATGTCAGTACGGTTTTGGTCTGGACTCAAATATAAGGAGGCATTTATCATGAATGTGTGATTATTGGCATCCTTATTTGAGCAAAGTGCAATTTTCCAATTACAGCAGGTGCGTTTGGGAGTACAGCGCAAACGTTTATTATTTTGGTGCGGTGTCAGAACAGTTTCAGACATCCCCTACCACTGTCACCCAGGGGTCCCTCTAAAGAAGATCAATACTAACAGAATTACTTAGCAAAACGTGTAAAGTCTGCAAATTCGAGGACAAGCACTGCTGCTAGGATTTATCTTAAAAGTTAATAATACTAGAATATGTGGTTAGATTGATGATGTGTTTTCTTGAGTTTGACTGATATTTATGCATTTTTGCTATTAAAGAAAATCTTGGACAAATGACACACCATTTATGGCTATAGTTTCCCTTATATGATAATTATGAAACCATTTTCTTTTATTCATCATGCTCCACTTTTGTAGTTATTACCAACAAGTAATTGTTTTAGCTTTCTAGAAAGTCACAACTGACAGGCCTGTTCAATGATGGGAAAACACTCACAATGTTATGGCAAAGTGCATTTCATTGAAGGGTTATTTGGTATAATGGCACAAGGCATATGCCGTTCATTGCAGTTTGATGGACAATTTATCAAAGCAGGCCATCTCCGGCACAGATGTTACGAATTACCCTTGAATTTCATAAAGCATTTCTGGCTTTCCTCTCTATGTCCTTGATAAGTGAATTCCGCAAAGGACAACTGCTCAAATCCAAACTTGAAATAAAACATGAAGAAAGAATAATCATGTCTACTAAGTTATTGCACTCAATTTATAGCATAAAGGCCAATGATTCCAACAAGCTATGGGAATGCTTACTTCCAGGTATAAAAGGGGTTGAAGCTGCTAAAAGGATGGTCACTGTTGAGCTTTTAAATTAAACACACCCCCGTGCAGTGCGGTAAGGGTAGCCTGGAGCTCTCTCCAGCCAATAATAAAAAGGAAAAAGTTATCTTTCATTGAAATCAGTGTTCTATGTTTTTAAGTGGTCCACATCCAATCTATCTTCTATCTAATTTGGATGAATATGACCTCACCTACAAGTTGGAAATCTGTCACTATAGCTACAGAAGTCAAAGCTTTCTGAGCAAGTTTTCATTGAGCAACTGAAACATCGCAAGCAATTTTGAATCTCGTGTAAGGGGGCAACGGTTGTGTCCTACAATTGGCCGGCAACCAATTCAAGGTGTCCGCCTCCTACTCCTCATTGTTGGCTGGTATAGGCTCAAGAACCCCTGTGACCCTTGTGAAGATTACTGGAACGGAAAATGAATAAATTGCTAAACAAAATTCTTTCTGCTGGAATACACTTGATCAAAACCTTTTCTTGCGCTTTAATGGCATTTAGTGGAGTTCAAATCCCCTGAGACGAGTCATCCAAACAGACTCATCATTGGGCCAACAATAACATTTTGGATCAACACCAAAGTCTTGATCCATTTCCAATGTTTCATAATCATGTTTGTTACTGTACAATGCCGAATCAACATATGATGTTAGTGATTGTTAGTTTTTTTCCCACAGCATCAATCTGATTTCAATGGGTAGAATAAATAGCTTGGGTGGAGGGAGTTGTGACATATTCTTCATGAGTGCAATGCTGCCGCCAACTACTACCATAAGGAAACTGGTCATACATAAACATTACCATCTTATGTATTTTTTATCAATACTCCATATGAAAACAATGTACAGAATGATTGAGCAGCAGTTTCAGCCGAGTTTGTTTTGGGAAACAGTCCATGTGGGAGACCTTGTCTGGTAGAAAGGTACAAATGATGGGAGGTGTCCAACTTTGTAATGAGGCTAAAAAGGCTCTTCTGGATCATGAGCAAACTAGGGCATCTGTAATGAGCTTTGGGGTAGGGGGGAGGAAGGACTAGGGCCCTAGGGCTGCAGAGACGTGTTGTGAACCTGAACATTACCTCAAGCAGTAGCTTTAAATCTGTATTTTTGGGAAAGAGAATGAAGGGAGATATAGGGAGAGAGAGAGAAGCTGTATAAATCAGAAATTATCTGACCAGAGGTTTTAGTGGTTCATTCGTTTTTTTTTAATGTTCTATATTTAAACTGTGAGGACGGACTAGCACCATCAATGGCAGCTAATGATTTAATCACGTGACCAGCAGGAAAATCATGCCATTTTCCACTGTAAGTTAATCAAATGCCCTTTGTACAACTAATGGCAATCACAGGCAAAATTACATTACTTATAATTAAGGTCATACTATACTATACCAGTGCACTTACTACAAAGACAATGTTAACACCAAAGAGATTGAATGCTAATTTTTCAGTTTTTAATTTGCAACACACCATTCACATTCACCCCGTGATGTATTTTTGGTAGGATTACTGTTCTTGTAAGAGATAGGAATTCCTTGATATTGTTCTCCCTTTTTTAACTGTACCTAAACTGACATCAGAGAATTGTACCAGGGAGACTCACATCATTATTGTTTAAAAATTTAAGGTATTTATTGAAACTTATCTATTTCATATCTTTATATAAGGTTTTGATTAATTAGTTTGAGCTATTCTTCCTTTCATTTTACTTCATTTTCACATTTAATAAGGCAGCAACAAATACAAGCTTTTATAGAAAATCACAGTATTAAAGAAATGCTATAGGGCACTCATTTAAGCACTATGGGGGAAAACAATACAAAAAACAAAACATCAACAATAATATAATCCCATTTCATGCATTAATGGGACATTTCATGTGGCTAGGCTAGGTGGTTTTCTTATAATTGTCTTAATTTTTACTTGTATTAACATTTTTTATTTTTGTATATGTATTTATTAGTAATAATTAAAAGAAAAACTACAAACATGACTATTAATTTCATACAAGACCACGCTTGTATACCACATGTTTATATTGTGGCCTATTTAAACCAAAATGTAAAGTCCACAGATCTGCTGCCATTAATCGGATTAATGTAGACCACTTTACCTTTATATTATGTACCATTTCAAGTTTGACAGCTAAAAAATTCAATTTGTATTCATAGTCAGAGAGCTGAGCTAATGCTTGTGGGCTTTATATGTCTCAACAAATACTTGATTGGCACACTTCAGATATCCTTTTCTGTGTTTGAAAAGAATATAAAACAAGGACACAAAAGTACAAGTCAAAAAATAACTAGCCTGATTCTACAGGGATAGTGAAGTCGATTGCAATGCTCTAATCCCTGCAGAGGTAACAAAAACTACAGCAGAGGTAGGAAAAAAAACATGTAAGAGAATTAACAAATCAGGATTTCAGCAAAATATTCAGCAAAAATAGACATTTCGATTCTGCGGGTAGGTGGACTGGAGCGTAGACAAAATCCTAACAGCCGAAAGTTTTGACTCTTTTAATACACTCACATATTTTTATATTTGCATAGACGCTAAAAAGATATGAGGGATGGTTGTGGAGCAATTAGTATTTCTAGCGGCATAACAACCGGTTTGTGAGTCTGAAGACCTCGAAAAAAATATGTTTTTGGTTTGTGAAATTAAAATGTCTCAGTCAATTTTTGGTGATGTCGACTCCTGATGTGCTCATAATGTGAAAATGAAGTGGCGGTGGTCTTATAATATAAAGAATATTTTAATGAAATCATTCTTCCATTGAATGCTTTGCGTCAGTGTGGGTCTGGGACCACTGATTGATCAAAATATTATGCCAGTTCATTATAGTGGCTAACCATTCAATCTCAGTTTTTCAAAGGGGATGGTAAAATGATGTAAGGGCGTATGGGTAGTAAAGGCTAACCAAAATCTGGCTCTAAAGGTTTTAGTTCCACTAGACTAAAGTCTAGTGCGATCAACAAAAAGGCATGGTCTTCATTTAGCCGGTAATATTTCAAATGCATACATTATTAGTGGACTCTAAATGTCGGCTTTGCAGCATGTCTGAGCTGTCTTCCATATTGAACTCTGTTAGTAATAAAGACCTGGATATCTATATTTCGAAAGCTCCTTAATTGTCAGAATATAGTTTTTCATCAATGGTCAATCTTTTTTGTCATGAAGTGATTTTTTAAATACAGTCCCCTTATCCAGGTTGCTCATTTCACATTTAATTGATCTGTTCGCAGTGTGTTTTTCTTTTTTTCCTGCAAAAATGGAGACCAAAACGAACCTTACATATTATAGCCTTCACTAAGCATTCAATCTTGTGTTCTAAACTAACAAAAGCACATCCACCGAAGCCATTACATCCAATTACAAACACTGTGAGTTTCACCACTTATTTTTCTTCTAACACCAACTTTGTAGAATCCTTAGCAACATTTTCTCCCCTTTGGGTAAATGACAATATGCAGTTGGCAAGGAAACAATGGTCCCCTGTTTTTATGTTTGAACCTTTTGCTTTTTGCTGCTCAACACTCACGAGTAGCTAGATTTATCACTTTGACATTTTTAAATTAAAGTTTTGAGAATTTTTCTATACTGGGAATTTCTAAAATGTAATACAGGAATGCATATGTTCTCACAGATTTTGTTGCGTTCCCAGGCCCATATAACCACATTTACTACATGATCTCCTTGCTCCTTGCATGCAGTCAAATTTAGTCTTTGAATTAAAAAAAGAATGCATTCTGTGCATTTTATACAACATTTTTGGCTATGCTTTATTTATATTCTGGTTCATCTCCCTCACCATCCATTTCACTCTTTTAGCTTTGTAATCCAACTGCTTCTCGGGGATTAAAATGCTGTTTACAGGTTCCATTTTGCTGCTCCTTAAACAAACATATTTGTATTTTTATGTATTTGGTTGGAACGTGCTTAAGTTGTCTGAGGATCAATTCGTCTAATCATGCAACAACTCCAATTACCAACATCCGATTGCATTTTATTGACCCTTGTCACAATGATGTCAATTACTGTACTTGTGTAAACTTGATGTAGCCTGTACAGTACGAGAATTAATCAATAATGACCTACATAGAGGCGGGGAATTATTTGGGTAACGGGGAAATCTTAACATGATGCCCCTCATTGTCTGTTTTGGCAAAATTTCTTTTTTCTTTGCCATCATTTAGCAGTGGCCGCTCACTGGTTATTTCAGGAGCCTAATCCAACACTGTTATGTCCATCCCAGTGGAAAGAATCTTGTTTATGAATTTGAAATAACACAAAATTTCATTTTTCGACTGTAATAGTGGATAAACATTTAAATATAACTCAGTAGGCCATTCAGTGGCAACCATTTTATCATTGCTGAAACTATTTTAGCCAATCAAATATGAATACCCCAGATTCCACTCCCTCCTTCATTATTTCAATAATACCCATTGTCCTTGTGCCTGAAACTAAATTAAATTTTTTATTATCACTTTTCAGCTCTATTGACGATGATAGACTTCTAATCATCTGGCTCTTAAAAAACTAAATTAAAAACCCGTTATATGAGTTTATCAATTGTCGACGTCCAATCAATTTGAATTGGTGGGTAGCAATATGAGTTAACAAAGAAATGCAGAACATCCTCCATTACAATAAAGAGTAGTGCAAAATCTAAATCAACCCGTGACACAAAAGAAATTCTGGTTAACTGTTATGCAAAAATACGTTTTAATATTTTTGACAATCCATTTATATTGGGGGTGTGAGTTCCCAAAACATAATCGATTTCCACTGTGTTGTTAGTTCTGTCACTCCTAATCAACTTGGTAGTGTAGGGGTTCTCTCACCTGACTTCGGTGCGGGCAGGCATGGGCTCAGTTTCCGCTGGTGGCGGTATGATTGGAAGTGTGAATGGTCATTTGTCTCTCTATGTTCCCGACGGCTGACTTGTGATGGGTCTAGGGCAGGGGTCTCAAACTTGCGGCCCGCGGGCCAACTGCGGCCCGCGGGACGATAATTTGCGGCCCCCGTCTTAATATGAAAGATTAATGTTCGTGGGCCCGCAAAATTGATATGAATGACACTTGTGTTCGGAGCAATGTTCCCTCTAAGCTGCGCGCGTGCGCAATTGCGCACTACTCTCGTCTTCTCTGCGCAGTAACAATCATATGGCAGGCAGTAAAAAAAAAAAAAAAAAAAAAAAAATCGATTTTTTTTTTTTTTTTTTTTTTACCCCTTTCCCCATGATGGCGCCGTTTAAGTGGCAGCCAGTGGCAGTAGCTCTGTCCACTCATGTTTTTCGTGTTTTACAGCATGTTTTACATGAAAAATTAGAGGGAACATTGACATGCACCTGCTTGTGGCAGGTGTGATACTGGTGTGCCCATAGCGAGCAATAATGATGTCGTGACCGGATGATTCGCCTAAAGACGTTTCGCCGACAGACGTTTGACAGACGGACAGGTCGTACTAGTATTTGTTAGTTTAATGATTAAATACAAATACTAGTATTTGTATTTAATCATTAAACGCTGTTTTCAGCTGGATTTGACCGAATTTGAGAGCATTTTGAGCCGTTTGGCGAATGGACGTCTATAGACGTTTTTTTGCCTCCATCGCGATATCATCCAGTATTTGTATTTAATCATTAAATGCTGTTTTAGGATGGATTTGACCCGATTGCTGTCATTTTACGGCTCGGTTCTGCTACATCTGCCTGCCCAAGAGTGCTTATTCCCGGACTGCCATGCCCGCCCAAGAGTGCTTATTCCCGGGCTGCCATTGATGGTAGACGAACATTGATTTTTACTATAATTTGGACAACACCGGCGGCGGGCCGGATTAAAAATCCTAACGGGGCGTATATGGCCCGCGGGCCGAGGTTGAAAAACTTGTACACACACCATCCGGCGGGGCGATCGTTCGAATCCCGTTTCGGCGAAACCTCCGTTCGGCCGAATGAACGTTCGGTGGAAGGTCCATTCGGCGACCTGCCCGTCTGTCAAACGTCCGTCGGCGAAACGTCTTTAGGCGAATCATCCGAGTACCGATGATGTCGCTCACACTGGTACTCAGTGCGCTCGGGGAGGTTGTCTTTCTGCTCAGACCAACAAAAAATTAGAGGGAACTTTGGTTCGGAGCTGAATGAACCAATCACGGTGAGGTATACGGCTCTGGAGGGCGGGACATCGGCCGGGCTGTCCAGTGCCTCGCTCACTCACTCATTCATTCCTCCAATCAGCTGGGCGGAGGAGAAGCCGTGAGGCCGATCACTCCGCTCTCAGCAATGAGGCGCTATGATCCGTGATCCAGCCTGTGTCAGTGTCTGTAGCCATCTCCGCGATTGAAACGGAGAGCGAAAGTGCACATGCGCCACAAACCCGCGCGACTGAATGTGAAAGATCAACCCGAGACTCATTCCAAGTGGAAAAACATATTACAGAGCCCCGGAGATGTCTCCTTCAAAGCCTGCCGTGAAGAGAAAGGTCGGTGATGAGCACAGACAGTTTCAAGAAAAGTGGGGAGTGCAATATTTCTTTGTTGAACACAGGGGCACCCCGACGTGTCCCATTTACACTGAAAAAGTTGCGGTGCACAAGGAATACAATTTGAAACGTAATTGTACTACGAGACATGCTGAGGAGTACAAAAAATACCAGGGAGATGAGAGAGCCAACCAGGTTGCCAGTCTTAAAACACGTCTTCTGAGGCAACAGGATTTCTTCAAGAAGGCTACCAAAGACAGTAATGCAGCAGTCAAAGCTAGCTACACCGTTTGTGAGTTGATTGATCCTGTGCTAAGTGATCCCAAATGGCTCATGGACTTGGCTTTTCTTGTTGATATCACACATGAGCTTAATGTACTGAACAAGAAGCTACAAGGCCAGGGGCAACTTGTCAGTGCTGCCTATGACAACGTGAGAGCATTCTGCACTAAACTTGTGTTATGGAAAGCCCAGCTCTCTCAGACAAACCTTTGCCATTTCCCAGCATGCAAGGCTCTCGTGGATGCAGGCACACCATTCAGTGGTGAGAAGTATGTTGAGGCCATTTCGAAGCTACAGGAGGAATTTGATCACAGATTTGCAGACTTCAAGACACACAAAGCCACATTTCAAATTTTTGCGGACCCCTTCACCTTTGATGTGCAAGATGCCCCTCCTGAGCTTCAAATGGAGCTCATTGACCTGCAGTGCAACTCTGCACTCAAAGCCAAGTTCAGGGAGGTGAGTGGAGAAGCAGACAAGCTTGGGCAATTTTTGAGAGAGTTGACCCCCAGCTTCCCTGAACTTTCCCGAAGGTTCAAGCGGACCATGTGCCTTTTTGAGAGCACATACTTGTGTGAGAAGCTCTTCTCCACCTTGAACTTCAATAAGTCCAAGTACAGGTCCAGACTTACTGATGAGCATCTTCAAGCTCTACTGAGGGTCTCCACTGCTTCCTCCCTCAAGCCAAATGTGACAATGTGAGAAGAAGCGCTGCCAGGTCTCTAGCAGCAAGGAGTAGGCAAGAGAAGCCGTGTTCAGAATATTTCATGTTCAATGTTCCATTCAAGTTCAGAAAGTTAAAGGTTAAAGAACTGTTAATACAGACATTTGAAACGGAATAAAAATAATTCATTTTCTCTACTTAGCCAGCCAGTGTATATCTACTGTATGCTCATTAGTATTATTTGGTTTTGTATTACTGATTGATTTATTTTTTATTCATCTTTAAGTTAATTTATTTAATTCATTATTTTTTGTTAAAAAATAAAGATATTTGATAACGTTGGAATGTTTTATCAGTGCTTTTCTTGTGGAAATCCTGATGCGGCCCAGTCTCACCCAGACTCGGCCTCTAGCGGCCCCCAGGTAAATTGAGTTCGAGACCCCTGGTCTAGGGTGTAGTCTTTCTTTTTGCCCGAAGTCCAGTAGCCCCTGCAATCCTTATGAGGGTACGGAAGATGAATGAAAGAATAATCATTTTGGCAAGCCTCAAGTCCCTGCCAGATTTTTATGTTCTAGTAAAACACTGTGATGATCACTGATTCAAAATGGATGGATGAGATGTTCACGCTACAGTGTTGATACAAAAAGAAAAAATATTAGCGTGCTTCATATACTACTTAGTTAGAGAACAACATCAACAATGTCTTTTTCATTATTGGTGATATTTTTGTGTGTGAGTCATTTAAGAGTCATCCTCCCACTCCAAACAAAGAAGATTTAATGTTAATAAGCAGTGCAATGATGGAACAAACACCTTTCAGGGTGACATTATGTGGGAGATGGATGTGCACTGAGCATCTGCCGGAGAAGTTTTTGTGTGTTTGTTCTGGAGATTGGCTGCAATATGGCACATTCGAACACGTTACCATATGTGAGCTGTTTCACAAATACTCAGTAGTAGCAAACAGATTTATGGGCAATGTGGGTTTCTGAGTAATAAATCCCATGGAAAAAAACATAACTGTTCATGAGTGAAAATAGAAAACATAACATTTTATTCAGTGCAATGGTAAAACTATGCCTGAGTGAAATTGCTGTGAACGTTAAAGTAAAACCAGTTACCCAATTGTCACGAGAATTAAGTAGATTGTATTTTTTTTTTACATGCCCTTTTTGTAATTTTTTTTTTGTTATAGCTACACAATGACCCAATCATTTTTCAACTGAAAAAAAAAAATTACATTCGATAAAATGTGATGATTATAGTATTTACACACTAACCGCTCGGTTCCCAGGACGCTGGTAATGTGCTTTCCTGTTAATTTTTCAGTTCATGACTTAAGAATTTCTTTAGAAGATATAATATCATTTGGATTCATCTCAATAAAAAAATTATGATTTTTAGGTATAAATACTTTATTTGTCACTAGGGTGAGCACAGAAAAAATAAAAAATAAACAAAACAATGAATATCTCTGTGTACACGCTACACATGAGCAGCTGCTCTGATGTTTTTCAATGAGATTTGATTTTAGATCAAAGACATAAAACAGTCTGCCTCATTTGGCTTGGATATCTCTTAGAAATTTGTAGAAACAAGTTTTACTCCTTAAGATTTGGAACAAGAGCAATTTGACAGACACAAACAGGATTTGTCAGCCCCAGTGAGTGCTGTCACAGTCAGCAGCATTAGCAGTGACAGCTGAATGCCAGTCTTCATGCTTCACTGCTAAATGGGGATACAATCTATTATTTGGATTGTTTTAACTTTGCACTCTGGTTACTGCCCATAAAAGTGCAAGTGG
Organism: Stigmatopora argus; assembly: GCF_051989625.1. Taxonomy (NCBI): domain Eukaryota; kingdom Metazoa; phylum Chordata; class Actinopteri; order Syngnathiformes; family Syngnathidae; genus Stigmatopora; species Stigmatopora argus. Next base: position 15,059,078 of record NC_135391.1, on the reverse strand, counting down.
TGTGCTTCACTTAGTCTGTGTGTCAAGTGAACATCAACATGACTACTACTATCGATAAATCAGTAAAGCATTTATCACTTTTCTGTTATTATCTTGAAACCTTGAACCGCAATTTCTCTGAAAGGCGTATCAAGGGTTCATAGCCAGTCCACATCTTTACTGAATTACTGAACATTATGTTAATTCAGCTTGATCACTGTCAGGTTTGTCATTAGACGTTCTCAAATTAACGCTCAAATGAAGAAGAAAATACAGTCTTCTGGATTTTCACTTGCAAGGACAACGACTGTTTAGAAAGCTTTTCAACTCCGTTCTGACCTTACACACCTTTTCTGTTGTTTTATTACATTCGGGGGCCCTGGTTACATGGATTTCTCAACTCTAAAGGGAGGGGTGGAAACACAAGTGGTATGTTTGAACGTGGTTATCTATGTGCGTTGAGTCTTAAGCAAAGTATTTTTAATAGCAACGCCAGGCATATTCTTCATTACAAGCAGATGTATAATAATATGAAATAAAAACCCTGAGTCACTATAGAAATTTGTCATCTGAGTCGTGTCACAGTACAGTGACTTTTTTATTCAAATATTTGTTTAGTTATACTGTAGAAATCATTTTGAAGCAGCCAGTGTAGACTGTACAAACTACCATTTTAATACTTTGTACACACAGTATATTATTATTAATGGGTGAACAGGTCAGAAAAGGATCACGATTTCCTTTTTCATATCTCGATTAAAAAATAAAACAAAGCAAAAACTAATTCAGGTGTGTTGGTGGAGGGAGCCATAAAAATCTGACTTGGTAGGGTTCCTCGAGAACCGGAGTTGGGCACCCCTGTCTTAGAGGTTCCACAAATGTTTATGACATTGATGCCTGTCAAAGTTCAATGATGATCTGCAAATGTACCATGGATCTAATTTGTCAGGTTTTGTACACTTTAGCTGATGCACGCTTACCTTCCTATCTATACTGAACACCTTGGAGAACATATTAGCACCACACTGGACTGACGGTCTGTCCAATTTAGATTAAGGATGCTATGACCGCCTTCTGGCTTTCAGTTAGATTCAACCGGTATGTCTCAAGATGGACGCTTATCATCCTTTACTCTTAGTCATCCTTTTGAGAACCAAATCTTTTCATTTTAATAAATTGTCATCTTTGACGCACTTCTAGTATATATAAATGTAATTTATGTTGACATAAAATAGAGTCAGGCCCAGTGCACAGAGTAGTTAGTGTGTCAGCTTCACAGTTCTGGGGTTAAGGGTTCGATCCCAGGTGGGACCTCACTGTGTGAGGTTTGCATGTTCTGGTTCTCGGGTGTTTTTTCTCCTAGTACTTCGGTTTCCTCCCACATTCCAAGAACATGCATGGAAGGCTGGTTGAACATTCTAAATTGCCCCTAGGTATGAGTGTGAGCGTGAATGGTTGTCCGTCTTCTTGTGCCCTACAATTGGCTGGCCATCAATTCAGGGTGTCCCCCGCCTGATGCCCATAAATAGCTGGAATACGCTCCAGCACCCCCGTGACTCATGTGAGGATAAGCGGTTCAGAAAATGAATGGATGAATAGTTATTTGGAGACTGTATCATTAGCGCTGTTATTCGTTGGTGATAATTGGTAGATACCCATGATGCAACATGAGGGCTGTTATTCGTTGGTGATATTTGGTAGACACCCATGATGCAACATGAGAGCACTGTTTTGTTTAATGCGGCTTACAATAAGAGTTTTTTTTAAAATCGTTTTTTCTTTTTTTTTTGGCGTGCTTTTTCTTTCTTTCAACTACTTAAACACCCCATCAGTGACAATAATCTTGTCTTTCATCCTATTTGTCAGACTCCCTAGTTCCTTCACATCTGCGTCCAGATTTTTGGCCCATTTTGGAGCAATTTTACAAGTAATGATGGAGATAGAGGACTGTAGTAATCATTGTAGACGAGCCAAATCTCAGGCGCTGAGCTGGAGTGCAGCCCAGCTAGTCAGCGGGCACTAGCCTGCGGGCTTGTGTGCCACAGGGGTTAATCTGACATTGGTCCAGAATGATTGATACATATTAGTTCATGGCTTCCAACCGGGACATAGGATAATTTGCTTGGAGTAAGTGGGGGATGTGCATTTTGGCAGATGGCATAATCTACCAAGAAACAGGTGTGTGGCCTTCTTTTTGAAACTTTGCACAGTCTCAGGTTTCACGCAAACTGTTAGTACCCATATGTGAGTGCATATTGCAATTATTGTTGGCTCAGTAGTATTCAGATCCCTGCATACTGTGCCATAGCTGAGTTACTTCATGCCCCCGGTCCACCTTTCAGTTTCTGCTGTAGCAGATGGTGAGAAACCAATTTCAGCAGGTGGAAGATTTTTTTGCCTAATAAACTGATTTCCATTGATTGGAGTCTTTGTGCATGTAGAACTGCCTCTAATGGCAAATTGTTAAATCACAGTCAATCTTAGTTCTTGTTTCAGATTATCTTAATGTGTAACTTATTCACCTTTTTAACCAATTTAGGACTGAAAAATATGTTTTCAGTGATGTTTGAAGCTGTATTGACTAATATTCAAGTTTTAGGAATGAGGATGACATTAATGTCCATTAACAAGTGCATAACATATAAGTTACATTTTGCCTGACAACAGGCATTTCACACTGACCCTCTCTGTGATTGTGCCTTCACATGGTCCATCTCAGGCGGTCCGGAGGCTGTGCAAAGTGCCAGGATTTTCATAGATGTGGTTTCATCCAAAATGCTAAAAAATGACTGTAATGGGTTGCACCTATTATTAGCCAAGGGGATTCATGGTCATAACCCTGCCTAAATGTGCACTGTTTTGGACATTAAAACTGAAAATTAGGTTTCACCTAACAACTATGATTCCACTCTGACTCTCTGGGCCAAGTCTGACGGCCACAAGAGCAAGCAGCACACACATACAGAGGTACAAACTACAGGGTAACAGGAAGGGCCATACTTATTCGTCCAATAAAATAAATGCATATTAATACAAAAAAATAACAGCTTCGAAATGTGTTTGTGTTAATGCTGATATTACATTGTTTAACTGACAGCACTAATTTTAAAATATTTTTCTTGATATTCTTCTGCTTTTCATTGTTTAACTATTTAACTAAATTTAACATCAAATATCGCTTTGTTTCTTTAAACTTTTTGGAACTAATAATTATATATGCACTCGTCGCTTGATCTATTAATTTAACATGTTTTTGACAATTGCCATGATTAAAAGCGCTACAATATTGCGAATCAGCGTTTTTCATTGAAATGAATGAAAATGCTGTTAATTAATGTATTCATTATATTTTGCTTCAGAAAACACACATTCATAATATAATTAACGAGATTGTAAAGAATTAAAAGTGCATAATGATGACTACAGTACATTAAGGCTCCTTTAGGTCCGTAGGATTTGACCACCGGGTGTCAGTAAAAATACACTCACCAAACCGACAAAGAAGAATGTCACTCAACTGCTTTAAAGCACTTTATACACAGAAAAAACATTCGCATTTACGTAATTTCTCCAGAAATTGCATTTTGTAGTTGGTACCATAGTATTGAATACTACAGGCAATCTCTAAAACTTCCCAGCTTTCATTTGACAGGACAGAATGAGAACAGCAGGAGAAACAATTATCAGACTTCGTATCGACCCAAATTAGGTGTGACTTGTGACCACTGACCTGGAACTGGACTTGAGCAGAAAATGGAACAGTATGATGAGGAAAGTCACACCTGAGACCACACAGCTTGTCATTGTTCATGACACAATTTTGCATAGTGTCATGATGGCTCTAATCTTCATATTATCACACTCTTGTCTAGGTGAAGTGTTTGTTAGAATGCATTGTTAGTTCGTTCCTTTCGGTGCTTTGTACTGGCTCTATAGAGTACACGAGCCTCATCTCCCACATTCAAACCACATTCACATTTGCATTGAAATTCGGGGACAGAAAATGTGCATAGTCATCTAAACGTGACAATGTTTCACATTTCATTTTGTTGTCAATCTTGCGCAAAGCAACTGATAAATCACCTCTTTTTCATCTTGCTGAGCAACAAATGGAACTTTTCTTTATGTTAGAATGCCTGCTCACCGTATTGCCAATAGAAAATTCCATTTTCTTTTCACCTACTTTCAATTTGGTTGTAAAAATCAGAGGAAAATGGCTTTGCCAAATGTGATGTGTGGATACAATGGGAACAAATGTACCTCACCTTTCAGAAGAGGTCACAGTTATTGAATTCAGTGTGATATCTGAATGCAGTCTAATTTTGCCGAAACAGAATGTCCATATCAAACATTAGACCCATTTTGTGTTCAATAGACTGAGATTACAAAAGGCAGTCATCTTTCATTATGTATCAAGGGCCTCTACTGTTCAAATATCTAAACTCTTCAAGTTTCAATGCAGAGTAATTTATCACATGCTCTCATGTGTGCTTTTACTTCGAGTGTCTTACATAAAATGAGAGTAAGAGTCTAACATAAAATGAGAACCCATTAAAGAAGAACACAGATGTGTCATACAACCCATATTCAGTTTTAATGATGGTATTAATTTATACAAAATATAAATATAAAGTGGCATATGTTACTCTTCCGGTGGCAATTTCCAGTCCTGAGGAGAGATTTGGACCATCACGGATGCACCTGAATTGTACCCTCGATTTCTGTGAGGCAGACATGCTCACCACTCTAACATAATGCATCCCTTCTTGACTTTTAAGGTGTTTAATTTTAATAAGCTTAAGAGAAAGTTTTTAATCTGTGTATACTACAAAGAGAACAAAAGTTCTGCATTAAATATTAATTCAGGAATAAGTTTTCCCATGTTTTCTGTTGCTGTTGTATTTGTAAGTATATATTTTTTGTGTTGAAACTTGTGTTTTACAAGTATACTAATTTCATTTAGGAAGACAATATAATGTAATATAGAGATGTGCATGGGTTGCTGAAGCATACAATGTTATAAGTCTAAGTACCTAAAGAAAAATGTTGGGAACCACTGCGCCACGGTAATACTTTTTGTCTATATCCATGCACTTGTTTTACTCTGTGGGAAATAAGAACTATGTTAGGTTCACCAATGAATATATACTTTAATATAAGGAAGACATCGGAACGCATATCCAGCTTTATCTTGCAAGAGAGAATCGATCCTGACTCGCCTTTGTCACAGATCATTCTAAAGAACCAAATCCTCTCTTGCCCATTTGATTGCATTAGATTCAAAACAATTAAGGTTATCTATTCAAAATACTTAAGGTCAGGAATCAAAACAATTTCATAAGAATTAAAACAAGCAAGCATCCATTCAAAACACAGGAATCAAAACAGTTGCGAGTCTTTTCGAAGGGCGAACGGTATCGCCACCTGGCCCGGAATCCAAGTCAAAACAATTAAGAGTCTTTCCCGGATCGTCATTGTGAACTTGTGACTGGGTGAGAAGTCGAGGTTTCAAAACAATTTTGATAAGTCCAACTTGATAGAGACCTTTCCCTTTGTTTATCACGGTTGCAAGCAGATGTACTAAAGTGACCCTTTTTAGTGTCAATATGCTATGTTAAACAAAGCATTTCCAACATATAATAATGTATAAACCTAAAGAAAGCCAAGCAGATATATAATAAACCCAACAAACTAGAAATTATTTTCACAAAAAACAATGTCTTATACAACATTTTTAAATAAAACCTTTACTATATTAATACTAATTAAAAAGTATTAAATCATATAAAACATTTCTTAAAGTCATTGCACAAAAGTTGTATGCTGTTGTAAATTCCACTAGGTGTGCTCCAGAATTGCAGATAGAAATTTAAAACAGATTGTTTGTCTTCATTTTGATACCCCTGCCATTTTTGTGCAATAGTTTTATGTAATGTTTTTATTTTTTTTAACGCCACTTATCTAAATAAATATATATATATATATATATATATATATATATATATATATATATATATATATATATATATATATTTTTTTTTTTTTTTGCTAAATATGTGCATGCAAGTCTGTTCTTTTTGTTGGCATTAAAGAAATAATGTGAGGAGGGAAGATTGTGATAGTGTCTTTTTTATTCAAACAATTAAAAAAAAACATTATACCATGATATAGAATAGCCAATGTCGTGGTAGAGCACATGTGTCAAAATGGCGGCATGGGGCTAAATCTGGCCCGCCGCATCATTTTGTGTGGCCCGGGAAAATAAATCATGAGTGCCGACTTTCTGTCTTAGGATCAAATTAAAATGAAGAGTATTGATGTATATTACATTTCCTGTTTTCCCCCTTTTAAATCAATAATTGTAATTTTTTAATCATTTTTTTCTGTGTTTTTAGTTCAAAAATAATGTTGTAAAATCAAAAAAATATATATAAAAAAAGCTAAAATAAACATTGTTTTAGATCTATAAAAAACTGAATATTCAGGGCTTTTAATCCAGTTCTTTTAATCCATTTATTAAAAAAAATCTAAATATTATATCTAAAATGGTCCGGCCCACGTGAAATCAAGTTGACGTTAAAGCAGCCCGCGAAACAACCCGAGTCTGACACCCCTGTGGTAGAGGATTTTTCATATATCGCACACCACTAGTAGCAAGCAGTATGTTGTAATCAATCTAACCTATCGTCCCTACGTCCTCTTTATGGGCGGACTGTTATTAGATTGGGGAGTAAAAATTCTGTTAGTTGCAATCAGAATCAAGAAAGAAACACCTTGCTTGGAGGAGACCTTTAAGGGTTGTGATGTGACATTTTGGTGACATTCAGTCTCTGACAAGACTTCCAGAAAGATGTCGATCTTCCATGTGGCCCCTAGGCTTTCATTATTGTTTGACATATTCCCAGGCATTTTTCTCTGCATGCTTCCTAATCCGTTCAACTCTAAGAGCATTTGTCTGACTTTGTCAAATGCTGATGGCCTGAAATGGCGAGAGCGGGGTGGGTAGCTTCCTGCAGCCCCTCCTTGGAGTACATGATGTAATTTTGGTGATTGGGTCCCAATGTTGATCAGTGTAGGTGAAAGATGGATTCAGTGACCAAAAGCTTGTGAAGCACAGAGACCCGTCTGTAAAGATAGGCGGGGTTAAACACGATTTGACACAATTAGGTCATGTCACATTTGGCTGTGACTGGGTCGCCTGTGAATTCACAGTTGAGTAGCTCTGATGTACGCATAATTGTAAATTGCACCCAATTATGCCTTGTAATACGTGGTGTGTATTCTCTTTTTATGGGGTAACAAGGTGGACAATGGGCTGCAAATCCACCTGTATCAGTTACAATCTCATAGTGGAACTATGTTACATTGATTTATTCATTTTCCGTACTGCTTAACTAGGTCCAGAATTTGACCTAATTCAAAGGGTTCATGGGAAATCAGCCAGCTACTCAGTAATACTGGGTCTGACCTCTCTGCGACCCGACGCAATAGTGTAAATATGCAGGATTTAGAAGAGGGATTTTAGTAATCGAGGCTCTGTAATTCTTCAAAACATCATTCACATTCTATCACATTTCATAGTCGATATTTCTCTACAAATAATATTACAATACACGAAACAAATGAATATGCTCATTTTTCAGTTTCTCTCTCCAAATTGATTGCAAAAACAAATGGCTAAAAGGTACACGTACCTTTGTGGGAGGAAATCGGAGCAGCTGGAGAAAACCCACACAGGCCCGTAGAGAACATGTAAACCCCACACAGGGAGGTCGAAACCGGGTATTAAATCATGGATCTCAGAACGATGACGCGGATGTGTTAACCACTCGAACTGGGCCACCTCTGTTTGAGCATATTTTAGTTTTACTACTAGTGTTCATTTAAAATAGATTTTTTTAAACACAGGGAATAATGTAAATGAGCTCAATCCTCCAGGGGTTCAAAATAGATTCATCTATTTTCTTAACCGCTTATTCTCACAAGGGTCGCAGGGGAGTTGAAGCCTATCGCAAACAACTACAGGCACCAGGCTAGAGACACGCTGAATCGGTGGTCAGCCAATCGCAGGGCACAAGAAGAGGGACAGCCATTCACAGCGAGGACCGACCTGGGATCGAACCCTCGGCCTCAGAACTGTGTGGTCGACGTGCTAACTACTCTATCCAACGTGCTAATCAATCTGTCCACCGAGTAGTCTTTTTCAAAATACAGTAAATTTCGATTTTAAATTGTATTGATGTGACAACACGTAAAGTATTTATATAATGAAAAAATACACCTTTTTATTGTGGTGTGATAGAAACAGTGGGTCAACTTAGCTTTATGATACTGATTAACAAGATCAATAACATGCACACCATTTTTATACTTAGCCTATTATCTTCTTCCTTAAATCCTCTGAGGCTTGTAGCATTATCTGTTTTTCTTTGATGCCGCAGGCAATGCTGCCATGCTTTGGGCCAATGGCAAAGAAAATCGTCCTGGAAAAATACACTCTCAAATGTATGGCGCCCCTCTGGGAATGTGTTCATGCTTTATGTGAAATGAGCGGCGCCTTGTTCTGACTTCTATCATGTGTGAATCAGTTAGCATTTTTCGTTTTGACTCGACTACCAGTATAACATTTTTCTTTACTTATATGATGCTTGGGGTCTAAAAAATAAATTGAACTGCTTTTATATTCATAGTCAGATTCTTTGGTCAAAGTCTGATTTGTACAAGTGGCAAGTTGTTCAAATTCCTAAATTTCACTTTATTTATACTACACTTTATTTTATAGGTACTTTTTAAAAATAAAATCTCCTTACATATTTTTGTTCACTTGGTAGGCCAAGTTCAATAAGTCAAGGTCTCAGATGAAATGAGATGAGCAGTAGAATACTATTTTAATAAATAATAGACTATATCACACACGGTTACAAAGTTAAATGTACATGTGGCGTGGCTCCGTAGTAGAGTGGGTCATTACCCAACTGAAGGTCTTGTGGGCTTGATTCCCTGCCTTGGTAACCTTGTCTAAGCCTCCATGAGCAAGACACTAAACCCTATGTTGAACCTGATGCTGCATCATTAGTGAGTATATATGTATAGTGTCAAAGTGGCTTGGGGGCCATGAATGTGGAAAGGTGATGTAGGTGTAAGTCCATTTACTATAAGAGGTCTACATTTTCTTAGGTTTGTCATACGTTGCACTTGAAAATTCCCTGAAGGGTCACAAAATATCAGAATAAACTTGAGCTGAAAACATTGCATTATTTTTTTTTTTACAATCCCCAAATTCCCAAAGGTTTTTTATGATGCTTCTGTTTTTACATCAAAAATAGTTTCAGGCACACTGTGTTTTGTGTGATTTATGTTGTTAATTAATAATCAAAACTACTTTTTTTGCAGTTGGAGTGCATAGCATCCGGGCTAGGTATTATATACTGCGCAGAATCAGAGCATTTTTTCCGTACTCCCCAATGACGTCGTCTGATACTAGTATTGTTATTGGTGTAACAGTCTTATAGCGTGTTACAGCAAATTTACATCCACAAGCCAGTTCTGTAACTTTTGTGACTTGAATACCTTTTAAAGACTCCTATACGTTTTTACTGAATCATCAAACTAATTCCTATCTTGTGTGTTTTAGGGCCTTGCCACCCAAACCCTTGCCACAACAGAGGGTCATGTGAGATCAGTGAGACCTACAGGGGTGACACCTTCATTGGTTATGTCTGCAAGTGTCCTATTGGCTTCAGTGGAATTCACTGCCAGCATAGTAAGTTACACCCCACTGGGAAAAAGACTCTCTTTGTCAGTGTTTCTGTAACATGTTAATTTATAAGGTTCTTCATACTCCAACTCATGACCCGTTTCACTAATGAGCTATTACAGCTAATACCAGCTATTACTTGGACAACAGCTATCAGATGAGCTGTTTGCTCACATGTAATCGTGTCTTATTAAAAGACATGACACAAAGGGAAATGGAACATATCAGCCTATTGGCGATCATGTTATTATATTTGTCGACAGCCAAAACTGCAATGCTGGCAAATTTTCTTGGCGTAATTCAGTTATTGTTTCCTTTTAAGCCCTCAGGCCTATGGGAAGCAGATTTGAAATGGGCTGAACGAACCAAGGCCTGCCAATTTCCCTCACAGTCATTAATGCGAGAAAATGAGGGAGGGGGAGAAAGGTAGATTGACAATTATTCATTTAGAGAGACAGATAATTAAATCTATGGGTCTGTAGCAATTAAATGATAAACCAAAATAAATAACTGTTACTTCAGAATGGCGGTCAAACTTATTGGTGAGGAAAAATATTGTCTCAAGACTAAAAGTAGACATGGAATACTAACTAAAATAAACAAAACTCCATTCCAATTTAATCAATCACAGTTGTCATTATTACGCTCAAAGCAATGTTTTAAGTATCATGTCTGGTATATTCATACTGTTGTTGTCAAAACTATCGGAGTATCCATACTGAAATGTTTAATCTGGATACGACTTGATCGCAAAAGTGTTGATACTCAGTTATTTGTATGCTGGCTTTTGTTTTATATTTATTTAATTCTGGGTTTACCATCCAACTGTCATCTTACTGGATGGGCTATTCAAAAACCAATGTAATCATATGGGCTCTCTCTTGCTGGATCATTTAGAAGAGGCTTCAGCTTGCCCATAACATTGTTCAGTTAGAAAAAAAATAAGATGACTCAATTGCAGACAAAAGCCTGAAATAGACACAGTATAGGCAGACATCGACACAGAAAATATTCATATGATTTCTTGTCCTGCTTCTCATTGTGCACAATACATGGATTTTTTCTTTTTTCTAATAAATAATTGAACCACCGACTGATGATGTTTTGGTTCACTCGCCTGACTTCGGTGCAGGCAGGCGTGGGCTTGATTCCCAATGGTGGTGGTATGGTTATGAGTCTGAATGGTTCTCTGGTTCTCTGTGCGCCCTACTGCTGACTGTGTAGTGTGCCTTTCGCACAATGTCAGCTGTGATAGGCTCCAGCAACCCCCGCCACCCTTGCGAGGTACGGAAAATAAATGAATTAATGAAAATAATTGAACCAGCATTCTTTTTCCTCGTTTTGGCTCCTAATTCCCTTGCATTTTTTAATCATTCATCCCTCAGTAAGCCGCACTTATTGCGTGTGTTATATTTTAGCTGACAGAACTGAAAATGACAGACTTCTATTGAATTTAATATTTTTTTTATTAAAAGTCGGTGTCCAAAAGAGTTTAACATTGATGAGCTCAAAATTAAGATGCTTCAGTTGAGCAAACTCACAATGACTTTATTAATTCATTTCTTTCCTGACCTTGTCTTTGAACTCTCCCTCTTTACTATCTGGATAATGAGCAGATGAGGAAGTACATTGAATGGTTTAAGGGCAAAGATTAAGATGCATGCTTCCTATAGAATATAGACGCTTTGATGTTAGCGCTAAAAAGTTAATTGGATTGGACTTCTATCACTGTCATTGGCAAATAATCCATTTCAAAATTTAAATTATATTCTAGTGTATTAACAAACATTTTAGAATACAGTTAAAACAAACTTTAAACAATAAATAGCATGTGTTGTTCTT